>NW_026892680.1:1267216-1900825 GCF_033815535.1 Pezoporus flaviventris | reverse complement strand
TTGCGCAAGAGAAAGGCCAGGCCCTGCGTTATCGCTACGGCAAATAACCCAAATTGCTGCAGGTTGTCATAGTTAAGCTGGTTTTCTTCTGACCTGTGCTAAGCTGTTTATTCCAACTAAGCTGCTTATAGCTCTCCGATGTGACCGAGATCCGGGAGCAAAGCCTGGCTCCCTCTAATCAATGCTGAAATAAAGAGGCACTTAGCATTACCTTACTGTCCCCAGGAACGGTGATGGCTGGAGGGCTCGCTTAGCCACGGTGGGAGTTAGGATGTGGGTATGCAAGAGACTTGATGACTACAGCGGCTTAGTGGTAGGCATTAAAGCCATGTATTACATTATAGCAGGGGGTTGGAACTAGATTATCTTAAGGTCCTCTCCTACGCAAACCATTCCGTGACTCTATACCCCACTGTGCTTGCCAGGCTACTTATTTCTCATTTGATAAATATTTAAACTATAAGAAATAGTATCTAGATCTTAACTTGCGCAAGCACACTTCATACTTCTGACTGGACCGGACAGTCTAAAGGGAAGCATCATTTTTCTTGCGTATTACCGTTGCTGACTGTTCTAAGAAGCTTCACACGCTCTTGTCTCCTCTTAACTCATCTACAAAAGCTGTATTTGCTCTTTAAACTCACAGCATTAGGGAACGCATGTGTCAGGCAGTGCTCAAGAGGGACAGAAGAGACCAGTTTGCATTGCACCCATCCGGCAGGCTTCCGGTGCATAGCAGTGTTTCTTCACTCCGCTCTTTTTCTTACACCAAACTGTAGCTTTCTCAGACACAGTTCTCAAGCCAAAACTCAGTTTCAGCTTTATTTATAGAAACAGGAAAAGATACAAAATTATTAGAGCTGTATAAAGCACTGAAAAAAAAAACAACCCAAAACTGATTTTAGGTCAGAAATAAGCATACTGTGGATGCCCTACAAGGTCATTGCCATACTGGAGTTGGAAGTTTGGCCTGCACACAAATTGGAATCCAACTGCTCACAGCAGGCCCTTGTTTCAGGTCCTAACAGTAATGGAGAAGACTGAAGAGCAGACTCACACCTTTCCAATGTTAATTCAACTGAATTACAATGTTTAAGCTTGAGAAACTTCTTGCCCTGTGCTCAGTTCTACTCCAACATCAAGGCCAGACTTCGATCCTTTTAGTACATTCAGAGGCTGAGAGCAACATACTTCTTTGTGGCTGAGAGGATCCCTGCAATCATTATCAATCAATCAGGGGGGCCAAGTCCCTGGCCAGGAAGCATTCAAGGGAAGTCTTATTTTCATCAGTCCATGGTACCTCCTAGGAATGACTGCCAGGGGAGATGATGGCATCCTCCTGGGTGAAAAATCTTTTCCTAAACTTAAAGGGCTGGAGCTTCTGCTTTGAAACAGCAAGAGATGGGCTGCATCTCCACACAAGCAGAGAGCTGAAGCCTCTGCCCTTGTTCCTTCCAGAATAAATGATGCGGGGTGGGGGGAAAGAAGGCTGCATAGTTCTAAGCAGCAGAGACATCTAAGCACCAAGCTGAAGCCTATCGTCTCATGGACTGAATTCCTTGTTGAAGGAATAAGCCATCTCAGACTTGGCTGAAGCTGCAGCAGTGACGGACAGGAGGACTCTCCCTGTGCCCCCCAACAGGCTGAAATGGCTGCTGGGGAGCATGGCACAGGTTTTGACAGGAGTCCTTCTGCTTTGGGGGCAAGAAGTCGCTCTTGGAAGAAGCCCTCTCCAGGCCTGGTGGCCTTCTGCCTGGCCTAGGGGGAATGCCAAACTTCAGGAGGTCTAAAGGTCTTCAGAGCCCCTCTTTTGAAGGAAACCATTCCTAAGACTACCGAGAAAAGGGGCTTGTTTTAAGGTGACGCTTTACATGAAGACATTAAAGACAGAAAGCAGACTTTGCTACAGTAGCTACAAGAGTAGCTTAAGGCTCAAGTGCTGCAGTCGGTGATAACGACAAATGCTCTAGCTCGTATCAGAAAGCAATCAAGAAGAACTGATGAGCATCATGGCCTTTGGGGAGCAGCATAAGTGCAGGGCACAGCCCTGTGTGCCCCTGAACAGAGGCTGTGGGAGATGGGGCTTTCTGAGTGCTGCAAGGTGGGGAACAGCTTTCCCTCTCCATCTCACAATAAGCAGCAAAACACTGGCAAAAATAAAACCCATCTATAAAATCCCCACTGGGAGCTGCTGCTGCCACCAACGGACAGAGTCACAAAGAGGCTGCCTTATCAAAATCATTCCAAACGCTCCAGAATCCCTCCCCAGCCCGGCCACGGCCCATCAGTGTTTCTGGTTCAACTCCTGCATTCACAATCCACAATCCATTAAGTGAGCCTTTGTGTTTAACGCCTTGACCAAAGGCTTGGCCTGGCACATCCTTCTGCAGTGCAGAAAAGCCAGCCACCTGCCTCCCGAATCCCTGCTTTGTGTCATTCCTAACTCACAGCGTGCGTCTGCTCCCATTCGATCCCAACGTGAGCGTAGCAGTACAGGAACGCGAGGACGGTCAGCGTCGCCCATGGCCAGCCTACAAACAGAAAGACAGACAATGCCAGTCAGAATCATTAATGGCTGTTTCGAGTAGATGTACTCTGGGGATGACTTACGATGCTTCTCATTAATGCTGTCAGCAATGCAGTCTCGGATGGATGGAAAGCCAGCCCACCAAATTTGAGAGGGGAAATCTGCCTTGTCTGAGGCTCCAGGGATGCCTGACCCCCTGCAGCCTCAGTCTGTTCCAGTTTTAGGGAACTGGGCCAGGTTTATTCCTGCTCCGCACCTCCAAACCCTCACTGCTGAATTAAAGAGGTCTGTTTCAGTCACCTCCTTCGGGGTGAGTTTGTCTCTGAAGCAGCTCCCTGAATGAACCCCGACGCTTTCAGCTGGCTACAGCACTTCCCAGGCACAAAGGGATGCAAAGCCACAATGCAGCTCATTAGAAACCAGACCAAATCCAGTTACCTGTCCTGCGGAAACCTCTGATCAAGGCAGGTTTAGGTACCCTGCAGCTGGACGTAAAAACTGATGTATGCATTCTACAGCCCCGTAACAGCTAAGGGGGTCAGAGCACCACTGTGCCGCTGCAGAGCTGACAGCCCTATTTGCCCGTTGTGGTTCTTATGTTTTAACTAGAAAGACTGAATCCTCCAATATATATAACTTCTGCTGAGCATTAGGCCCTAGGGATTTTCAGTGCATTTTGGCGGGGAGAAGGGGAACAAAGGTGTTTGAGGGGCTTTTTGTTGCTGCTGCTGACATAAGAGTTTTGGTTATGTGTGTGACTGGTTTCTGTACGCCATCCTCGCCCTACCAGCCCCTGTTCTACTTTTTTGTAGGCTGGCTTTGTCCAGGCTTCAAGCTGATTCCAAGCTGGAAGCTGTTTAATTGTGCCGATGTCCAGCTGAGCCTTAGCTTATGACGCCGCCCTCGGCAGGGGACCAGCCGTGCTGGGACCCTTCCTCTTTGCTCTGAGCATCCCAAGCAGTGTAACATTCACCCTGAACAGGCTCAGAAAATGCTATTTTCTCCCCTTCCAACCTGCTGACTATCCCCAGGCAGAACCTGGTCGGAATATGTAGGGGCGCAATGGAAATCTTTCCTAGATGCCTTAGATTTATGGTAAGATTCTTCCATAGTGCCCACAACCTGGGTTTGTGGGGCTCCCACATGCTCTAATCAGGCTTGTGGCAATCCTCCTGGAGCACAGGGAGCCTCTCCTGTACAGTCACAGGTGCCAGGGGTTGTAGTCAGTAGATTGCCTCCTCCCGACCTAATCAGGATGAAAGGGAAGGGGAAGACAGCGTGACCCGCTGCAGGTGATGGAAAAGGGGAATTTTTCCAATTCAATCATTGCTACAGCTATTCTAGGAGGAGCTGCACACATCCCAAAGCATTTCTTGCTGCACAGGTAAGAGATAGTGAGGGCCACTGAAAGGGGGGACACCTCTGCCTTGCTGGCCCTTTCTTGCTGTACAGGAACCAGAGGTGCTGCTGCTGGGCGTGGGGACATGCCTGTGCTGCTCCCCCTGCTCAGTGAGTGAACCAAAGGCATCCCAGTCTGATGCCGGGCAACTCCAGATTAGCTCCAGTCCACACGAGAGATTTGCACGAGAGCATCCACACCTGAGAAGTGGCCCAAGGACAGCCTGAAGCAAGGAGGGGATCGTAGAACCGTCTTCACTCCTCTATATTATTAGGTATAAAAGAGCTGAAAAGCCTACAGAACTTGGTCTCCAGATGGTGCCTGTGGGAGGGACACACTGAGCACTGCTAACCCAGCAAGGATGCAGTTTCACACTGCACCCAGCATGTAAATGGCCTGTGTGGTGTCCCTGTGTGTGACGTCTCTAATCAAACAGCGGCATGAGATGCTCTCCTGCAAGGTAGGCTCTCAGGAGCCTTTTCCTTGCTTAAAAAGTGTCTCCTTGTAAACCCAAACAAGCAAACAGGACTCTTGCTCTTGGACCTGCAGTTCCAAGGAAGTTCCTCTTCCTGCCCTGGCCCAGCAGCATCAGGTACGTTCTCCCCTCTGGTTTTTGCCGATTCCCATTCTGCTTCTCTCAAACACCACTCAAGGGGCTCTTTTCTCTGGTGGCTCCCCAGCTTTACCTGAGCACCCAAACCCACTCACCCGTGCTGTCCCAGACTCTGCTTGGCAGGGAACATGCCTGTGTTCTAGATCAGTGCCTCTCTACAAAGTCCCATACGCAAAGAGTACCCTTAGAAACATCACTGGAGTCAAATCAAGCGCTAAGCTGGGAGGAAGCGACTGAGTTAACTTTGTCTATTGAAAACCATGTCACCTACCACCTTAAAACTTCTAATTTATTGCCTGTCTTAAGTAGTGAAGGCCCAGTTTCACGAGACAATGTGGAGTTCCACAATCTTTTTTTTTTGGTGGAAAATGAATTACCATTCCTTAGCATGTGCCATTTGTAAATCCAAGCCCACTTCATGTGCTTTTTTTTTGCAAATCCAGCCATGTTTCTCAGCTTTACCTCCAAAAATCTCTTAACCCAGCTGGATTTCCCTATTAACAATGGAACACTGGGCGAGGCGCGTCAATGGAATCACGAACTAATCCTCTAGCTTCTACAGGTACGCTGCTCCACAGGCCATCAAACACAAACTCCTCTGTGAAGAGGCCTGTGAATTCTGAGCAAGGTAACAGCAGTGCTTTGTCCATCTATCACACAGCCTCCTCCCAGAGAAGTAAGTCTCCAGCCATGGCTAGGCATGAGCCCATGCTCAGTCACACAGAGCTCATTTACGGCCCTGTAGCCCTGCTGCTTTACAACCCCATTGTGACAAGTTACAGACTCAGCTCTTTCAGCAGAATGAACAGGAGACTTGTTCTCATTACATGCTCAAGCCAGAATGAATACAAACTAACTGCAACAGGAACAGCTTTTGGAGTTACTCCTTCCTTGCGGCTTCCGATCTCGTCTTCAAGAACACTCCTGGATGCTTTGGGCACACTCTGCATCACTGCTCTCAAAAGACCAGTTATGTCCTCCTTACCTCAGTTCACAGAACTTGAAACAACATTTAACCGTGCATCCACAAGGAAGCTCTTTCAAACTTCCTAATCCCCTACAGTAATGAAAAAGCAGCACAACAGCAGTATTTCGAACAGAAATATCCACTGTGCTATCCTGTCACAGATACTGTTCTCCTTCAAACAGCCCAAGCTCCGTGTTACAACAAGGAGAAATGGAACAGAACGTTTCTCCTGGAGTTCATTCCTCTTCTGAAGGTACTAAAGGAGAATGTGAAAGCAATTATCATTTCCAAATCTTGGTGTTCAAAGCTAGTTCTGAAGGATGTTCTTGTCCTTATATACACCCTTCAAAACACAGCACTGGGATGCTAACCAGCAAAATCACCCTTTACAGACAGCAGTTTCCTACAGGCTCCTCTGAAGTGCCTCTACATACTAATACCTTCGTATCTGCCTCCCTTTACTCACAACTAACCCAGACAGGAAACTGGGTATTTTCAATTAGCATGTGAGGGGAAAGAGCCAAGCACAGCCTCTGTTTTCCAGCTTAAGTAATTTTACCATTAGGTAAAGGCTAACATTTAAGAAAGCTCTATGAAACTGGAACCTCTTAACAGTAAACAACACTGTTCCCAGGTGTAAAGAAAACAAACCAGAAGCAATTACGGAAGTATGACACCTGCTTGGAATTCAGTAGTTACTCCTCATGCTTTTATATGTCTCCCTATCAATAGATATCTCTATCACCCACTTCTTCAGTTTCTATAAGATCCTGTCAGTGCCTCCCATTGCAGGACCCACCCTTAGCCAGCTCTGGAGTGGTTTACAAACAGCTGATGGCATTGCCCTAAGCACTTCTGTGCTACAGCTCACCCCAAGAACAACATTCAGCGAACAACGATGCCAGCAGGGCTGGTAGAAAGCCAGGAAAAGCTCTTGCGTAGGTTGAATTGTCCCCTCTCTATGATAAAGGAAGCTTACCGTAACGTCATGTCACAGGGCCAAAAGCAGGGAAGAATAACCATGTGAAATGCTAAATGAAGACGCCGTGTGGCTGCAGCGTATCTGCACGGGCTGCTGTACCATAGCTACAGCAACAGAATTAGACTGACAGAATACTAATGTACCTAAATTACCCATCCCAACCACACCTGCCCCGTCTCCACTCATCTCCGTACCCTCTGCTTGAGCTGACGCGAGCAGGCAGGGAGCTAAAGCTGGTCTAAAGCCTTTTTCCACAGCTGATCCTCCCTCCCACTGCTCCCCAGGCTCTGTACCACGTAGGGAATTCGATGAGAAACGCAGTTTCTCACCAGTCTCTGTTTTCTAGAGCAGTGCTATTAAAAGACTGCTCCCGCATGCATGAAGTGCTGCAGGAACAGCTCTGCTCAGGGAAGCCATCTCCTAATTATTTCAATTCTTCCTGGCATTTGGTGATCAATTTCTTCTTCTTTTTTTTTTTTCCCCCTATTTCTTTTTAAAATAACCCATATTTGAGGATAGGCCCTTAAAAATACAAGCGTGTGGAGCTGCTCCTCTTCAAAGCCAGCGCGACTCGTAATACTTGAAACCTTAGCCTAAAGGCTAATTAAGGCTCCTAGTTTCTGGGTTTAAAATGTAAAATGAAGAGGCTACTAATATGTGTTATTCAAGTGCCTAACTCAGCCGTGCGAAGTCATGGCTGACTGAGGCATTCCTGTCTGCGCACAGCCTGTGTCCTTGTGTGGGAGCTTTTATTAATAAGCATCTTATTTTTGCACGCTCCCCGTTCAGCTCCTGAGACACCAACTGCTGCTGCTGCTGCTGCTAGCAAACAAGTCTGGAAGAAGGAGCCGACGCAGAGAATTTCACTCGCATTTAACTGGCTTCCCGGCTGCTGTCAAAGCGGGGGTATCAAATCACCTCCAGCTGCTCGCTCAGGGATAACTGTGAGGAGGGTGAGGTAAGACGTGGGTACAAAGAGGATAATGAATCTGGGTGCAGAAGAACACATAGGGCAAGCAAAGCCCTAACCTGAGGCACGACAGAGGGGTTTTGTGCTGCTGCTTTCAGCCTCCACATCGCCCATGTTGCAGAGGATAGCAATACGTTCTGCCAGCAAACGCACAGGCAGCAAGGTCCCAGCTGGGCACCTCCATCCTCCCACCCCACCGAAGCGGCACCCAGGCTCACAGCGTCTCTGTATTCAATGTGCCACCTCGGCCCATTATTTGCCCCTCAGCGAGCAGCTCCCGCATCTTTCCCCTCCTCCATGCACTGTGGAGCCTGGGCACGGAGCAGCTCAGCCTGGGAAACTCCCCATTGACACTGCTTAATCCTATAGATTTCCAGGTGCTGAAGATACTGAAGCTTCAAGTGTAGGCACGGTCCAAATACTCAGAACAAGTAGTGCTGGACAACAGGAGGTATTTCAAAGGAAAACCAGGGGAATGAATCACAGAATCATAGCATCAGCTGGGTTGGAAAAGACCTTGAAGATCACTGAACCCAACTGTTCACTGCCAAGCCCACCACTAACCCATGTCACTGAGGACAGACCGATCTCCCCTCGTGGCTGCCCCTCATAATCTCCAGTCACAGCCATCCCTGATCTGCCCCCTCATAGCGACCCACGCTGCATAGCTGCCTCCCCTACCCCTCATGGCCACTCTCCATCTCCCCTCAAGACCTCCCCTCATGGCCACTGCTCACACCCCATAGCTGCCCCTCACTCCTTACTGAGGATAATCCAAAGGCTGTCCCTAGAGACAAGACTGAGAAGGACAAAATCCTTCATGTTCAGACCTGAACCCCAGCCGGGGGAACAGGCAGTGACCACAGAGGCTTCCCCCTCAGCAGATGTGCAGTAGTTTCCAACCAAAGCCATTAACGAATGTGTAACCCAGCGTCTGCTCATGTGGATTTTAAAGGACAGCATCCCAGAGGATGCTTACATCTGTGCTGGCTGGGGAGTACTTCTGACTGCTGGAAAACGGAAAATGCATAAGTAACAATCCAAGACCATCACGTGCAACACAGGATGACTGCAACTCACCCACATCAGCATTACTGAGAGCACACAGCCATATAGTCCCTTAGTGTTTCCTCAATGCAAATAGGTTTTGCTTAGAAGACAGAGGTCAGAAAAGTTGTGGCTTTTCAGTGTTCTTACTGTGCGTGGAACCACGTTCTACCACAGCTGAAACCCTTTTACTTTGACGCTTGACAGCACTGAGGGAAGTTGCATGCTCACAAGAACTTCCTTGAACAACAAGAGATCAACCTATGGTAGGGCTAAGGATGCTGGACATACTTTTCCCTACTGATCAGATAAACAATTTCATAGGTAGAGCTCAAAAGACAGGCTTATCCTATAGCTTTTATAAAGCACAGTTCCAAAGATGATGCCAAACTATTTGCATTGGATGGAGTATGTATATGAAAGAACAAAAAAAAGCTGCTATTTACACATGCTGGTAAATGCTCCACGGATGCAGGTACCCATGCAGGATGCGCCTGCCTGCACGGATTCTCTGTTCTCTTTGGAGCCTGAACCTCATTTAGTGCTACCTCACTACGAGAGCAGCAGCTCTCCAGGTGCTGTACAATGTAGATCAGAAGCATTATTTCCCCTGTATGTATCCACAGGATGATGCTGCCAACTTCACTCTGTCCTTCTTGGGTTTTTTCCTGTGGCATTATCCGACCATAATTGTACCTTAACTATTTTTACTCGTAAACACTGTATAGAGCACAAAAGAATCATACGAGTTATGCCTCTGCTTCATGTTTTAATAGGAACCTTCACTCTCTACCAGTTCTCAAGGCAGAGCCAGGCAGTGGGGAAAAAAAAGCCTGAGATTTTAGGCAGTAATCCTGGTCTCCTGCGTATCAAGTTGACTCTGGAGTAATTCCACTCAAATCAAAAGAACCATACTGGGGCTACTGCTGAATCTGAATTACCAGTAAGCAAGACTGCTTAAAGCTGCCTGGCAGCATCTTTCTGGTTGCGAGCTACGCACAGGTAATGCGAAATCAAAGCCCATAAAATACAAAGTCTCAATCTCGATGCTTTCCAAATCACTATCGTAAATAAAGATGTGCCTTTGCCCAGAAACAAGGCTAAAGAGCTACCACTTCAATGTGCTATGCAAAGAAAACGTTTTGGAGTCATACATCCGGCTTGCCATGCGTAACAACAGCACTATCCTTCCCACTAAATGTCTACTCGGGTATTCCCAGCACAACCGCCTTCAACAGGGAGTGAACAAGGGATAACACTTGCAAATATTTTAGCACATTTTCCACTCGGAATCGTTTGCTGAGTGCTAGAGCTTGAAATCCAGGAAGATTTCGGTATCAGTCTAATTGGGGTTCTTGGATTTCGATTCCTTCGTCAGCCTTTTTGCAGACAAACAACCCCTCTTTCTCTAGCCTTTTAGTGCTTGGGAGCGCTTGAGAAATCAAGGCTTTATACTCTGAAAAGCAGAGGATTTAAACCAGGGATTCAGGCAGGCACCATCAATCACCAGCAGGCAAACATTTGGGTAAAAAGGTGAAGTATTACACCTTATTTCCTCAACCCGATTTCTGGCTTAAAGTACCCTGGAGTGGTCGTGAATGTAAGATGCTTAAAGGAGCATAATTCAATTCTTTGAATATGAAGGATTATTTAAGGATGAATTATTCAGAGTCCCCTTCCTACCTGCAACGCGCTTTTGACTCTGCAATTTTTCCTTGTCATCCCCAAAGCCGCCTGTGTTCCTAGAGCACTGCAGTAATTTGATGGTGCTGCCTTGTCCCTTCACACCATTAAGGATAAGTAAAAAAGCAGAGAGCGTGACAAACTTAACAACTGTTTACAACCAGCTACACTGGCAATAAACAAACTGCAGCTTCTTATCACGGCGCTCTCGTACCCGAAATGCCGGCTGTAATGGAAACTGTATTACCTGTTAGAGCTTCATGCAGTAAGAGGAGGGCTGAGAATGCATCAGCAATTTCCAGGAACACTGCATTTGGGATAACTGCTGTGCCAGTGTAAAGCTAGCACTACAAGTGAGGCCACCGAACCAAGCTCTTATGTAACAGAAATCCAAACATCTTCAGGGATAGAAGTGCACAGATAGATAAAGTAACTGTAACCAGGCCACCCTGCGCTTGCTTACTGAGCCATAGCAACTGATCCAAGACGAAGGCATTGTTAATGCTGCTGCTCTCAGGCTGCATGAACGGAGCTGGTGCAGGGCCTGGAGCCCAAGTGTGATGGGGAACGGCTGAGGGACCTGGGGGGTTCAGTGTGGAGAAGAGAAGGCTCAGGGGGGACCTGATGGCTCCCTACAAGTGCCTGCCAGGAGGATGGAGCCAGGAGGGGCTGGGCTCTGCTCCCAAGGAACAAGGGATGGGACACGAGGAAACGGCCTCAAGCTGCCCCAGGGCAGGTTTAGATGGAGCTGAGGAACAATTCCTGCCCCAGAGGGTGCTCAGGCATTGGAAGAGGCTGCCCAGGGCAGGGCTGCAGTCCCCGGCCCTGCAAGCGTTCACACAGCGTGGAGACGAGGCCTCAGTGCCATGGGGCAGTGGTGGCCTTGGCAGTGCTGCGGTAATGGCTGGACCTGATGACCTTAAAAGGCTTTTCCAACCCAATTGGTTCTATGATTCTGTGAAGTTACCCCCCTTCCACTGGCGTCTTGTTCTCACAGCACCCCCAAAAAGCCAAGAAAATGGTCAAGGCAGGAACTCCTAGAAGGGCAGTGGGGTCTCAAGGCAGCGATCAGCCAACAGAAAACATTGGCAATGAACAATCTCCATCGCGCTGGTGACGCAGCACATGAAATGCAATTGTTACCTGCAGGGTATCAAAAGGAAAAGGGCTACACAGGGTTGACCGTGGCTGACCAGGTTTTGATAAAAGAATTGTTTCACCTCTCACCTGCACAATCTGCTGCAGCACGTGCAGTCATAACAACTACATAGACAAATTATCAGCAGAATAGTTCCATTACAGACAGTTTGTGGGTAAGATTAAATTCATTTTGGTTTGGGGGAAAAGAAAGAGCCTGTCTGCCATCAAGACCGTTTGAAACAAAGGAAAAAACGCCCCCAAAACATAAACTTACCTGAAAGATATCAATATTTAATTGATTTATTCCAGGTAAAGATTAGACAATTTGCTTATATAGCCCTAGAAAGCATATCCTGGCTTTCAAGAGTACATCTACTGAGTCTGGGGAGGAGAAACTTTATTCCCTGCTTTCTGTGTAAATGAGAAGTGTGCTCGCTGTGACACAGTGAGTATCTGAAACCAGGGGTCTACGTGAGCTGTGCGAGCGTGGAGCTCCTCTGAAGCAAAAGCTAGCAAACCTGTATCACCTATGCTGGAAAACAGAGATCAGAAACAGGCAGGCAGCTACGCCAACACGCACAACGCGCCAGCGCTGCCAAGCGCAGGGAGCTGCTTTCTGAGCCCTGCTCGGCTGTCCCGGGATGCAATCTCAGGCCAGCAAGCAGCCAGCCGAGGGGAAGGAGCCTGATCAGCACAGATCTGGGTGAGCTACCCACCGAGATCAAACGGACGTGTCAGGCCAAGCTCCGTCCTCTGTACACTGAGGGCAGCAATAGCCGTTTGCTCTGCAGCTGCTCAGAGGAGTGTACACGCAAAGATGTAAGCCTGGATGCTCTCCTTGCTGTCCTGTTTAAGCAAGCTTCCCCAGCAGCAGCTGACTGGGATTGCTCACCATGGTCCTTTCAGCTGAGATGGCTGCACTGTCTATGACTGCAAAAAGATTTTCTATATAAAACCCCTTCCTCTTTTTATTATACCTTTAGCAGCACACTCCCTTTTCTAGAAGGAAAAATACCTTCACAACCACCAACTCCTTCACATTGGAGAGGGACCAGAGGGATGCAGCACCTCTCTGATAGAGCTGGGGTTCATCCTGGAGAAGAGAAGACTCTGGGGAGACCTTACTGAACTTTTTAGTTCCTAAAAGGGGCCTGTAAGAAAGATGGGCAGAGCCTTTTGAGCAGGGCCTGTTGTGACAGGACGAGGGGTGATGGGTTTAAACTTAAAGAGGGAGATTCAGGCTGGATGTGAGGAAAAAATTCTTCATCACGAATGTGTTGAAACACTGGCACAGGCTGCCCAGAGAGGTCCCAAATGCCCCATCCCTGGAGACATTGCAGGCCAGGCCGGATGTGGTTCTGGACAACCTGATCTAGATGAAGACGTCCCTGCTTGTTGCAGGGGGTTGGACTAGAGAAGCTTTGAAGGTCCCTTCCAACCCAAACTATCCTCTGCTTACAAGAAACTATAACCGAGCAAACCAGCATTATTATGCCTTGCCAGAAACTCAGTGCCTACATTTACATTCACTTATTTAACTAAATGCAGCTCAGAGATATAATCTTCCTATGTGCTTCCCTGGCCCACTAAAATTAGCAAGCAGAGGATCTGATGCATGGCTGTTGCGCTCTCTGTCCCCCCTGTGCCCTGCTACCCAACGTAACAAAAGCAGTGCCGCAAACTGCTTTAACAAGACTATCGACAGCACTAATATACACACCTTGCTCAAAACCAACACATGCATGCACCTCTCCAGAGGGAACTGGGGACCTGTTTGTATACATCAGCTCTGCAGTGTTCAACCTCTTTCATGTCCCCTTGCCCAGGCATGCAATGAAGCGACACTTCAGTGGTCCACAGCCTTGATGGTGTTTGCTATTGATGCAAAGCAGGAAGACTGGCTGAAGCCAGCTGTACAACCCCAGGCTAAGCAACAGGGTGGAAGCCCCGAGGGCAGCGAGGGCTGGCTTGCTTGATGCCCTCTCCACATATCTGGGCCCTACGTGGCTGCTGGGGACATCACCAGCAGGCTCTCATTGCCCCGAGCAGACGTAGCAGTGGCCTCCACATTGCATTTAACTGTATAAAAGGATATTCTTTACACTTACACTGTATGCACGCTGTGCTCGATCATGATCTGACTTCCCAGCTCCACCCAGCCCTGGCTGGCCCCTTGGCTCACTCTAGTCGATGCCTCTGCCCCTTGCCCCTCTGTACAGGGTGCTGGTGGTGGCAGAGAGCAGGCTCCATCCCCCAGCCACTGTGGGCTTCCTCCTCATGCTAATTCTCTCATGGGAGAGAACGATAATGAGACCTGGCTATGAAGCAGTCATTTCCATTTGTAAATGGGATTGCACAAAGGAAGAAATGAGAACAAATTTCCATATGTACAGTCCCTGCTAAACAATCATCCCTGCAAAGCTCCCCACGGCGTGCGTGGGGCATGTGCCTTCTTTCCACTGCTCGGCCAGAATGATGAATTAATGTGGCCACTATCCCACCAGCTCAGAGCATCCGACGGAAGAGACCTGGAGCTGACTGGTTTCCTTGCAAAGCTCATGGTTCACACGCAATGGTTAGCCCTATTGAGGCTGCACCTCAAACAGGCCCAGACCACGATCACACGTCTCTGTTTATGATCACTACATGTCAAAGCACTTTCTTACATCCCCGTTTTAAACTAAACCACCAAGGTGGAGCAGTAACCTGCCTATAGCGGGCTGGCCGAGCAGCCCAAAGCCCAGCCATGTGGGCACTGGATGGAGCATGTGCTGGGAAGAGCAAGACATGAGGAACAGCTCTACAGGTCATAAAGCAAAGGGGCTGTGCCTCTGTTAGCATCATTCCTCATGTCATAGAATCATAGAATCGTTAGGGTTGGAAAAGACCTTAAGATCATCCAGTTCCAACCCCCCTGCCATGGGCAGGGACACCTCACACTAAACCATATCCCCCAAGGCCTCGTCCAACCTGGTCTTGAACGCTGCCAGGGATGGAGCATTCACAGCCTCCCTGGGCAACCCATTCCAGTGCCTCACCACCCTAACAGGAAAGAATTTCCTCCTTAGATCCAGTCTAAACTTCCCCTCTTTCAGTTTGAACCCCTTACCCCTTGTCCAATCACTACAGTCCCTAATGAAGAGTTCTTCCCCAGCATCCCTATAGGCTTCTGTCAATAAATGATGTGATTGGGCTATGCAGCTAGTATTTTTAGCATGGCATAAGAAATGTGAAAAGGGTCTATTTTAAAAACTGAGGTGATAAAATATCAGATCAGATGCACTTAGATGGGTGTGATAAGATGGCAGAAGGAAAGCCAGCCATGGAAAACAAGCCACTGAGAGCAGCAGCTGTCATTTTGCAGGGATGCAGTAAAAACATAAACCATAAATCCCAGCCTGGTTTGGGTTGGAAGGGACCTTAAAGCTCCTCCAGCTCCAACCCCTGCCACGGCCAGGGACACCTTCCACTAGAGCAGCTTGCTCCAAGGCCCTGTGTCCAACCTGGCCTTGAACACTGCCAGGGATGGGGCAGCCACAGCTTCCCTGGGCACCCTGTGCCAGCGCCTCAGCACCCTCACGGGGAAGAGCTTCTGCTTAAGAGCTCATCTCAGTCTCCCCTCTGGCAGGTTAAAGCCGCTCCCCTTGGCCTGTCCCTACAGGCCCTTGTCCCAAGCCCCTCTCCAGGTTTCCTGCAGCCCCTTCAGGCACTGGAGCTGCTCTCAGGTCTCCCCTTCAGGAGCCTTCTCTTGTCCAGGCTGCCCCAGCCCAGCTCTCTCAGCCGGGCTCCAGAGCAGAGCTGCTCCAGCCCTCGCAGCATCACCACGGCCTCCTCTGGACTCTCTCCAACAGCTCCACGTCCCTCTTATGTTGAATGGGAATGAATGGGGTTAACTGGACTGGGAGGGGGTTCATTTCAGTTAAGCTTGCCAAAGCTAGAGGTTGGCTACCCTTGCTGGTGAAAGCGTATCGCCAAACGAAGATGTCAAGGTGTCTGCCATTTACACTGATTATCTGGAGAATCTCCAAAAGGGAATACGTCCGACCCTGCTGAAATAGGCTATTTTTCTCCTGCAGGCAGTATTTCTCTTGATCTTGGCAAGGAGATTAATGCCAATTTCTTTGACAAAGAAATGAGGACGCATAACAAAGACAATAGAGGGCCCTTCTTCTCTCCCTCTTTATTTTCAGTTGGATCTTCTCCTGGTTCTACATGAATTATTTCTAAAACTCGGTGCCTCCTGCTGAACACATATTGTGGATGAAATGGAAGAGCTCCTCAAAAATGTATGCACGGTTACTGCCTGCAGCTCATTTTTGCACAGGGAAATGGGCATTTAAAGAGAAAAGTATCCATTTGTTTTATTGGTTCCTTGCTCCACCACGTATCACCTTACTCAGTGCTTTCAAACGATCTCTTTGATGGATACCGGCACACCCAGTAGAGACTGTGAAAGTTCTGCTCTTCGGATCAAATTTTCTGACACAAGTTTCAGCACTCATCATATGGGCCCAGGCTGCTCAGATGACCCTCTATTTCCCCTTTGAAGCATTATTTTGCACTGGGATTTGTCTCAGTGTTCCCTTTAGTGCAGAACTGCAAGATGACTACGGGTAAAAGACCTTCCTCTGTCCTTTAGTGTTTCGTTGAGTACCGGACTCAAGTGAGGAGCCCAGCTGCAGTCAAAGTTTGACGTAACAAAGAAGCCTGATTAAATAAGAGTAATCTACCACTTGGCAGAATCCTTCAGCAGGTTCATAAAAGTCAAACACCATACTTAACGTCTCGATCAGGAACTCTGCCTAGGTCTTTGGCTTGCATTCCTGATGACCTTTAAATGGCACGTGAATACATTTCAATTACTAAGGCAGGAAAATTACCCTGACAGATGGACCAAGGTCATTACCAACATCTCTACCTTTCCTTTCGCTGAAGCCCCTGTATCTTCTATGGCTTTAGAATAATAAATTGGGTTCCATTCTTTAGAGTGATGAAGCAGAATTTGTTTTAAATCCTAACCCAAAGTGCAACAGATGTTACAACTGTTGGGTGCAATACTTGAGAGGCTGTGGCACACCTCCATTTTGATTTGCTACTGAAGGCCTCAAAACACAATAAACCAAAGTACAGAGAAGGACAGAAGCAGAAGGGTAACTCAAATGAGTTGGCATCACTCTAGACAAAGGCTGACAAAATAAGGATCAAAGAGATCAAATGGATCTCCAGTAAGAAGGAAGAAATGACAGAGAGTCACTGCGAACCAAACCAGGGAAACAGTGACAGAGAAAAGATGGGAAGCAAGAGTCTCATGAGTACTGATCTAACAGTCCAGGTAGAAAATGGGCAAAGAATGGGCTATACATGATATTAGACAACAAATGGTCTCAATCAAGAGAGAGTAAACCATTCGAGTTCTCTTTTTAAACCATGCTGGATTTTTAGGAGACAGGAGAAAATACTAAATAACAATGTTTGGGGGTTTACTTTTTCAAATCAGGTGCTTATCCTTACTCTTCCAAGTATAAGCAAACAAAGCTTGGATGTCAACAGGAACCTCCCCACTGCTCACGTGCATGCCTCACAGGGCCACTAGCTAGCTCAACTTTGCGCCTTTGGTGCATCCCGTACGTGCAGCAGGGATGCCAAAGGTCATTTGGCAAAAGACACCCCCCAAAGCGACCAATTTGTAAACTGTGATTACTACTAACTACAGTGGCCTTTACCTGACAACAATGGGTGCAGGCTTTCAAGCCTAATTCTGTTTCAGACTCAAGACTCCAGTTAGTCTACAGTGAAGAGCTGTAAGCTTGGTACAGGCTGACCAGCAGCTTAATTATGGCTGCAATCTTACTACTGCCCCAAAATGGCATTGTCCTTCCTCCTGAAGATTTGAGTGGACTTAACCTCGCTTCTCAATCAAGCTTAAGAGCACCTTAAGTACCCTGCTGTCAGTAGCCAACTTCTTTAATGAAGGCAGCAGTACATAAAGCTGAACTGAAGTATTAATTAAATTACTCCTACAGAACTCACATGATGGTAGCAACATTCAGTCGAAAGCGCTGAGTAAATATGACCACTTTCAAACCAAATGACCACTACTTTTGAGTGGCCGAGATCCAGTCCCACTACACATTCGCTTTCAATCAGCTATAAATTCTCATGGACGCAATTAATTTGTGCCATCTTTCAACACCAACACAAATCTGGCAAAGCACCGTGTGTAACACGGAGTCCGGATGTAATTAACGCCAGTGACTAAACCGCTCTTCAAGTGTGTGTCCTTGGCTAAGCACAGCACTGCCGTGGGCTCGGTTTCAAGAGAACTGATGGGTCAGCATTTGCTGTTGTAAGAGAAGAACAGGAAGGTGCCTGGTTCCTACACCAGAAATGAAATGGTAGCTATTTCATGGAACACCACAGGCAGTGGGGAGGGACGGGAAGTGCAAAGTGTAATAAGCAGGACAGAAAATCCCCCCTTACTTTTCCACAGCCACACTGAAGGCTCAGCATTTTGGACGTGACACTGGCGGTGCAGTGGGTTCTCCTGTTTGGTTTTTCACTGTCAGTAGCCGAACGCACAGTAGCGCCTGCGCACCATGTTACAGCAACGACAGCTATTGCATTTGCTGTGTTAATAATTGTATTGGACTAGATTCCCAAAGGGAAAGACGCTTCACCCCAGGAAGCTTCTGCTGGAGGCTTGCACTGGAGCTGCCCCTGATGCTGGGCCCAGCTTTCTGCCTCCTCTGAAAGCTACTCCATGGCTCACTTCTGCATGAGAAAGAGAGGATTTTCTGTACCCTCATGGCTTGCACAATCCCTTGTAGCAGAATGGAAGAGAGAGATCCCCTTGCTGCTCCACAGACTATGTTTTGCTGCTATCCAGTAACTGTTTAAAGTAAATCAGACTTTCCAGGTGGCAGAAACTAAACCAAACACATCCTACAGATGCTTCCAGCTTGTGTTTAGCATTCCCGATGAGGGCAGATCTTCAGAGGAAGAAAACAATGCCACAAATAAAGACAAGAGCATCACAAAGGACCCTTAACGCATGGCAGACACATGCACCAAGACAAGTAATCCTAGAGGTAAAAAGGGGATGGAACAGCACAAGCTATCTTGTCTCACAAGGAACGTTTTGCCATTTCCTCTAGCCTGTCAAAGCAGGTAAATGCTGACTCTCTCTCCTTGCTTCTCCTGCCTTCATCTCCTCCTTTCATCAGCAATAATACTACTTATAAAAGAAGCATGAGCTGGAGCGTGTGTATTTGACTGTAACGCAGGAGCCAGCTTCCCTGAGAGACAGCTCAGCAATGATTACTGCAGTGCAAAGAACACACCTCTGTGTTAGCGAGCAATCATGACGTTTTAAACAAGGACTTGACCTTTCTAAACTTGGCATAGACCAAACGAATGGAGACATGCTTAATCCAGGGCAAGCCCTTCTATAGGCAACCCAGTGGATTTTTCATGCATTGCTAGCACTGAAGACTTCATCTTCAGCTCAAGAAGCACAGAAACCAAGGCACTGAAAGGGTCTTCCAGTACTACTGTGTTTCTGCTTCATGGTCACTTCTGGCTCTTCCTTCGGCGCTACTGTTCACAAACCCCAAAGAAACCGGTACCTAAGCAGGGCTGTGAAAAAGCACATCACAGGGAGGAACGGCTGCTGAACTACTATGGACCGACAGCAGCCATGAGTCCTGCTACGGACTTGCTGTGCCTCTCTGTGCCTCTGTTTCCCTCTGTTATTTGTAAAGCAACCGGAATAAACCAACAAAAAAATACAGTAGAGGACCACGAAAGGAGACACACCTGCCTACTGCCATATTTTCCTGCTCAGAAGCCTGGCAACCTACTGAAACCTTGAAGTTGGCCAAAGCAGATTCAAATGTCAGGAGAAGAAACCATGATCTTTCTCTGCAGGAGAGGCAATGTGGCTTTCTGAAGATGGATGTTTTGGGACATTTCTGAGCACATTTGTCCAGCGTGTTGCGAATGCAACGCAAGTGTTACTGCAATCAAGATAAGTGCTATTTATTTATTTAAATCAATGGCATCATGATATAAAATCTGCATCCTAACAAATACATTAGCTCATACAGTGATGTGCACAGAGCTCCAAGACAGAGTCACCATCAGGCTCACTAGAAAGGATGCCTTAGGAACAACAGAATGATATTGCTGTGGCTAGGAGGTTAACTGCTCTTACTAAAGGCTACTACCAGACTTTAACCCTGGCTGAGGGACCTGGGGGGTTCAGGCTGGAGAAGAGAAGGCTCGGGGGGGACCTGATGGCTCCCTACAAGTGCCTGCCAGGAGGATGGAGCCAGGAGGGGCTGGGCTCTGCTCCCAGGGAACAAGGGATGGGACAAGAGGAAACGGCCTCAAGCTGCCCCAGGGCAGGTTGAGATGGAGCTGAGGAACAATTCCTTCCCCAGAGGCTGCTCAGGCATTGGAACAGGCTGCCCAGGGCAGGGCTGCAGTCACCGTCCCTGCAAGTGTTCACGCAGTGTGGAGACGAGGCCCTCGGTGATGGGGCAGAACTGCACTGAACAAAGCATGGCTTTGTGTGAGATGTCACCTGGTACAACCCCTTCATGGTTATTCCCTCTTTGAGGGATGAGCCTCCAAAGAAATCCCACACTAGCTCCAGGCATTTCTCTAGGAAGTCATTAGTCCTTGAGAAACCTGGCATCTTGAAGTTACTCTACATGCCTCAGGGCTAACCTCTCCTAAATGCAGTGCACCAGAGCTTAATTACTATGGCTTCCACTCTAACTAGAGCTAGCCTCTGCCCCTTCCACCGGGAGGGAGCCATTAGTATTTTCCCCCAAGCAGCACAGTTCATTAGATGCCGCTGTCAACTATAAAATACCTCTTGTCTCTTTGAGACTGTTTTTGTTTTGCAGAGTCACACAGAATAAAAGGCACGATGTGATGAAAGGCACGACTGCCACCGCACAGGCTGAAGCGGCTCCATAGCTGAAACCAGCAGCTTCCTGCAGGGAACTGATGTGACAAAACTGGGCCTCGTTTGGGAGGCGGGCTATAGATCTTCAGCCCTGCACGGAGCAGCGAGTGCACTGAGCACGGGCTGTGGCGAATGCAGCATGCAGCTTCCCCCAAGCCTGCTTTCCCTGAGATGGCCTCACTGCTTGGGGAGGATTTCTTAGGAACAACACGTGGATGGTGTTTGCTACGGCCATGAAAGTGTCTGTGAAAGAAACAAGGCTGGCTGCAGTAAATACAAAGGTTTAACCTATCTGGGCTAAGCTCCCACTGGAATTTCCCTGTTACACTGTAAGGTGCAGCTTCAAATCCTGTGGTCTTCGTAGAAAATGGGCTTCCCTCAGGAAAGAAGATCCAGACAATTAAATCCGGTACTGACAAAGCGGTGTGGGTTTTGTCACCAACCAGAAAGGAAACAGGACCGAGCTGCTGGGAGCTGCTGTGCTTTGGTGTATGGTGACAGCCAGTCCCAGCAGCTCAGCGCAATCTGAAAGCCCTCAATAACCTGGGGGACTTGGCTTGAAAGTAGCTGAAACCTTGAACCCTTGGAAACACAGCATTTGCTTGTGACAAAGGTATGTGACATACACCTCGTAGGTTGTTGAAGGGCTTCACATCTGTGAAGACATGGCAGGACCTCCTCTAACAATGTCATCCCCCCAAACTCTTCCTGACCTTCCCATCTGAGAAAATGAGTGAATTTAGTATCTCGATAAGTAGCAACACTTGGGTACTAAATGATGCATTCCTCCAGTAAAACAGTTGAAGACAGGAAAATATTCCAAACTTCTGACCTACTTCAGTGAAAAAAGGCACAATTTTGCACAGACTCGTTAAAACACTTGTGTAAAATGAAGTTGTTCAACAAACGATTACCAGACTTCTTCTAACTTGCATGAAAAGCATCTAGGAAACAGAAGGTGACGCTTGTGTCTGCTCTGAATGTGTAAATGTCACTTGAACAGATTTTGCTGTAACTCCTCCATCTATCAGCTTTTCCAGGGCAGCATTCGGTCACCGTACAGCTACCAACTTATTTACCTGCATAATCATTCTATGCACGGAAACTCTTCCACCTTTTCATCGTCATTCCCACTGTTCGGCTCCAAAACCTGGCAGGCTCTGCTGTTTGCTCTCTTGTACAGGGGGAAGGCTGCAGGGACTGCAGAGCTCAACAGCAGCCTGAATGTAAATACTAGAGGGTTTAACACGTGAATACAGAGATGTGTAAAACAAGCCCCATCCAGGACAGCAAACACAACAGGGTGAAACAGAAGGAAGTCCAAGTAAAGCAACAGACTGTAAAGGGGACAAATTGGGGCAGGGATAGGAACAAAGGCAGGTGGAACTGTCTATGGAGCAGACAGCCCAAGAGGAACAACTGTCTGCAAAGCAGGCCCACGGAGCAAAGCTGTCACGTTGAAATCAATGAGAAAGACTGGTGCAAAGCAACACAGCATCAGAGTGGGAAAGCAGAAGGGCAAACGCTGCTTTCCACAGCGTGCAGAGAGAAGTCTGCTCTGCTGACTCAGAGCTATGCAATAAATCCAGATATGCTGGAGCCTTACACTGATGACTGACAAGTGCTTACATGCAATGCATTTCTGAACTGACACATGGTAGGCTCGAGCACTGCAGAAACCCAACCTGGAACTAGATGAGCCTCCGAGACAGATGCTAGCTACGTTTGGAGCTTTTTTGCATGTTCTTCCAAATAAAGTCATAGACAAGTTTGCATCTGTCAAGCAGTGGCCACAGCATAGACTTGTACCATAGGAAAATGGCATTCTCAGGAACAGAAACTGCTCATGTTTGGGTTTTTCTGTTGCTGAGCTGATGTTTTCACTGGGCTGTCATTAAGACCGTGCCAGGCTCTCTCCTGGATGGTAACAGTCAGCTCAGAGATGTGAAGACTTGATTTTGTTCCCTCCCTCTCCTCTGTCAACATACAGCTGGCGTGTAAGTGAACTGTAGTTAACATATAAGTGAACTAAATTTCACCTGCTGTTTTACTGCTCCCCTGCTGAAGCCCTGCAAGACCTTTCTGCACCTATTCGTGCTTGCCCCATGTCTTTTTTACAACTAATACTCAGTACCATCAGCAAAGCTGACCACCTAGCACAGGATGTGAGCAGCCAAGTAACGTGTACCTCCCGAGCACCTAGCAGTGATTTCTCCTTCCCCGGAAGCAGAGAAAGATCAGGACAAAGGGGAAGCCCAGTGGTGCCTGCCCTGGCTTCATCTCTGCCCGGACCGGTGTGCACAACCAGCAAGCACTGACAAGCAGGACAGAAGGATGCAAAGAAGCCACAGCATGTACCAGTGTTAAGGCTCTGTCCTGCAGTTCTGAGACAGTTTTAGATCAGAATCCAAAAATAAGTTAAATAACCTTAACGTATCAAAAAAAAGCAGAACTGCCCTAGTGGACTTGAACAGGAATTTCTGAGTAAGAAAAGAGTGACGGTCAATGCCCATATGATGAAGCCTGCAGGCTCTCTAGAGCTTCCATCAGGCACTGATTAGGAAACAGCAGTGGGGAAGATTGGCCAGCCTTGAAATACCAACCACGTACACTATCAAGAACCCAGCTTTCCCTTCACTTGGGATGCTAAGCACACATCTCAGCTAAAAACCACAGAGCCACACAGATGTACTTCTCCAATATGCTCTTGGAATTTCCATGAAGACTTCCCACCCCCATCTTCCCAATCTTCCTTCCACTTTAGAAGACCCCTGGAGGTGGCAGGAGCAACAACTGTCAGGCTCTCCCAAATGAGCAGCTCCAGGCAGAGCTTAGAGATAGCTCTTGATGAAGAAAAAGAGGGTTTGTCCAGAACTACCACTGATGCGCACAAAACAACTGCGACCCAAGGTCGTTTCCCAACTTAATGCTGCACTAACAATTGTAACAGTCAAAAAGAGAAACAGAGGTCCCTTCTGTTGGATCTGTGAATTCAGGGATGCATCAGTTCAGCCCCCTCCTTGGATGGCGCCTGCAGGCTGGCAGGAAGAAGAGCTCTTCCAGTTCTGTGGTAGGAGGACTTCTCCTCCATGTGATTTCCCAGGGTAAGTCCAGGCAGTTCACCAGCCACCCACAGCTGACAGTCACCTTCCCAACACCTCCTTTAATACTTAACTCTGCATTTTACCATTTTAAGCCAGGTCTGGGCAGCAGGACACCGTGTGTGAAGAAGAGAAACCAGAAAGCTTAACAAAACCCAGCCTCCCATGTCCCTGAGAACTCTTAACCTGAAAGAGCCTAAACAAGAATGCCTGGCACTTAAGTACAGCTCCACCATCAAAGTGCTTTCCAACCCAAACCATTCTATGATCCTATAACAGCAGTGGACATCAGCTTCTGCTGGTGTCAATGGCACAGGGCAGGAAGCTTGGGGCACTGCTGGTTAGCGTCAAAATAAAGTCAAAGAAAGTAATTTTTAACAGTTGCAGGCATGGTGGGATTGGATGGAGATTATGGAATTAATTTCAAATGAAGTTTTAGCATGTAAATTATGCTTTAATGCACATTGCTTTTTAAGCAAGCTTGGTTAAATTTTCATGAGAACCAACGAAGACTTGCCTGAAGAGCTGACTTCTTTGTCATCTGCTCAAGTTAATTTAAATGAGAAATATTGTATTACTGAATCATGCTGTGGAGTTTAATAAGTTAAAAGGTGATGATTTTATGCGACTCTAGGAATGGCATAAATAAGAGCTGGAGCTGTAGATGTCAATTCAAGTTCTATAAATAATGCAGCAAATAATCCTGTGACAGAAGCATCGGCGCAAACTCCTGCCCCGTTTTAAGTACTTTCCTCCCACAGATGCAGGAAGTCTCTACTCGGAGCATGAAAATGAGAGTTTTGTCCAAACTGATTTTCAGTTCCCCTTTTCTTAGGAGATAAGCAGGGAGATTTTCTTTAAAGCAGCTACAAGCTAGAAACACAATGTGACCCTAAACCCACTTCAGATTCTTTATCTCTCTCTTCCTACTCACAAATGGAAACTGGCAGAGAGTGTAAGAGCTCGGTGCTAAGGACTCAGTGAGGGCCAGGCTTTCTGAAGGTCTCAGACATCCAAAGATGCTGACGGGTTCTTTGGTGCCATTGAAAATCTCACTAAGCACCAAGCCTCCTACTGTCATTACGTTATTATCTGCTTGGGTAGAAAAACATGAAGTTTTGTACTCAGCATCAGGAGTCTCTCTTTTGGTTTTTGCCTGTTCTTTAAAGGAAAATGCAACAAAAAAATAAAGTTGAAATTAATTAAAGTTTCATTCTCACCTACTGCAAGCATCAAGTCAAGCAAGGATGCAGAAACTCTTGATTGTGATTAACTCACTTTGGACTGAAGTAAACCATTTTCTTTTCAAAAGCAATGACAACTTGGTGACTTAATGCCCACTAGATCTAACAGCTCCACAGACATGTTCACGTTTCACAGAGATCTCTCTTTGAATTTCACACTCTCCATCGCAAGCAGAGCCCCCTTACCACTCACATTGCTAGTACATGCCTTCGAGACACTTCTGCCTACCTCTGTCCTCTGTTCTCCTTCCTGCTGATGCGTTCTCCCCTCCTGCCAGGGCTGCTGTGTCCCATCTTCACCCAGGCGACTGCCAGTCAAATAAACCAAGGTTCCAGCAGCCTGTGCTGCCAAGATGTAGCATTTCCTATGAGTTTCAAGGGGCTGCCCTAGACCTGACTTTTCTGCACCCTGCCTACACAATACAGCCAAGGCGCCAAATCGCTACTGCGGCGATGCAGAGCAACACTAAATCCATTGAAAAACTCATGGATGGGCGTCACGGGTCCACCCAGCTCTCCTTTAAAAAAGAAACGAGACCTCAACGCAGTCCTTACCCTATTCTGTACTAAGAAACTTCTCTATCGAACTGCTTCTGCCACAGAATAAACAAGATATAAATTCACAGCCTACTGTTACTGTCCCCCCGCTCTTCAATTAAATCCATTCATTTAACAGGACACCCTCCATTTTCTGCTAAATTTCCTTAAAAAAGCAATGCAACAAACCCACTGAAAACCAAAGTCAGAATCTATGCATTGAGAAAGGCCACGTGGCCCTAATTATACCGGGGAACAATGACTCAGTTGAATCACTGTATCAGAAGGTTGCGTTAAGGGAACAGGAATGAACTCCAGCATCCTGCGAGAGGTGCACAATTTAAACCTGTGCAGCTTGTCAGCACTGCCCAGCAGATTCCGATATTCCCTATTTGAAAACAACAAGTGTATTTCCCAATGTAACAGTGTTCACATTTACAGTTTTAAAACACTAGAAGCTTTTCAGAGAGTTAACCCACACTCCTGAAACTTCCTTTGCCAAGGATAAGAAGCATAAAAGAAATGAATTGCCTCATCCTCCTTCCCATACTCTGAAAAGCACTTAAATCAAGATTTGCCTTAATTTTTAATGCATCTTTTCCATTCCTAATTTGAAGAAAGAGTAACAAAGCTCTGAGGGTCGATAGGAAGTGCAAGCTTTATTTGCGTCACACAGTCTATCTCATGACTTGCATGGCTACAGTAATCTTTCTACATTTCTATATTCAGATCAGGAGCAATGTCCAAACATTGGTTTAACCTTGAAGCTATGCAAAATCAAAAAGCTCGTGTCCTCTTCCCAGTGGTAAAAAGCATCAGTCCCACCCCTGTGGGATCACAAGGTGCTAAACCATAAAAATCACACCAGTTTTACCATCTCCTGTCTACCCATCACCGCCTTAGAATGGTGAGATGGTTTTAGCAGGTAAAAAAAAAAGATGACCTCAAGACCTGGAAGATAAACAAGCCCTCCTTTCACTGCACGATCTCTGGCACGAGGAGAAATAACATGAAATTCTACAAGTAATAATGTAATGAAGGGATTAGAAGGTGGTTAAAATACGAGTAGTGCTCAGACACATTTACCTACGTGCTCCTAATAACAATGTTGGATGACACAAAACTTCTGCCTTTTTTTTGTGTGGCTGCTCAAGTTTTACCAAACAGCTGCAGCTTTTTCAGAAAACCATTTCAAGGAGAAGTGCTGTTTCCATATGATAAAGAGCAACCCTGCTTATCCCTCTTCTCGGAGGTGATAGGGGATACTCCTTAATTCAGTTACGGAAGAGAAGGGCACCGGTTAGTGTTATTTAAAACTCACGGTTAGATTCTCATTTAACAGCCCAAGAACTGAGATGCGGGACTCAGACACCCATCGCTTTTAAGAACATTGCTTCAAGACGGTTTCAATCACACTGAGCAAAGGCTATTTTCTTCAGTAACGAGCAGATCTCCGCAATCAATGCTTACTGCCTCTTTGTTTGACCCAACTAGTACAATTCCAAGCAGTGCCTGCCTGAAATGCATGTGAAGGAAGTTCAGCTGGAAAGCTGAAGCTCAGCATTTCGTTTCCAAAGGCCTGAGGTCCTGTCAGACGGAAGGTCTGAGGCAGTTCTGGAGGATGCTGTTTATCATACACAGAGGCAACCAATAAATATTACTGCAGCCAGTCAGTTGTGTGACTACTATCAAACCTCATAGGATACCGGTAGTTCAACTGCCTCACTGAACAGAAATTATGTGGATTGGAGAGGATTATAAAAGAATAAATTATCCCAGCTGTTCACATTCTCTTAAGGCACTTTTATTAAAGTATTTGCTGGAGGCAGTGTTGTCCTCATGCTTCATTTTCACAGACACTTGACAGCCACGTAGAGCAGCAGAGCTCTTACTGAGTGGATGCTGCTAATATGTGGCAGCAAATACACACAATCAGTACTACCGTTTTCTTCTCTTTTCTTTTCTAGAACCAAATCAAGGGGGCTGCTGACCTTAAAAGGGTTTTTCTTTTAATGTCTTATTGGTAAATAATTGCAACCCCTTTCTGCCCTGTTTGGGGAGCAATGGACTGGACTGATTGCAAGTTATGCGCTTGTAATGTTAAGCTTTTTATTACTTTAGCTCTTCTCTTTCAGCTGAGACTTTCATTGACACCATTAGAAATGAACTAGTGAGCAGGGCAGGAACAGAGAGGTGACAGATGCTCTGCTCTTCAGCACTAGCACACAGCAGCAGGAAAAAGGGCAATGCCATGTGATGCCACACAGACCTGCATTTCCTCCCTTACACCGTTCTTTAGATAAAAGAACGGTGTTCTCAATTTCTATCAGATTTTTTAACAGCCCCCCCAAAGCAGCAGCTGGATCAAGACCTTTTCTTTCTTTTTTTCCCCTATGAGCTTTTGCAAAAGCTCATCACAATCTACCAACTATTTTTGTACGGAATAAGCTAGGGATGCTCTCCAGGTCTTAAAGGAAAAATCTACCTGGTATTAACCAGCATTACCTGGAATGAAACCTCATCACAGATAAGAGCTGAAAGAACAGAAGCGAGCTGCTTTCTCATCAGTGCAGAAAGCCTCTGTCAGCTGAGTTTGAAACAGGAGAGCACGTGCGTGCACTGCTGCACCTCTTGGGTAGACAAACAGCTTTTCCATCTCCAAATCAGATACTGCACCTTATTTGCCTCGCAGCAAACTCATCCAAGTGTGTGTACACCTGCGAGCGGAGATTCTCTTTTAAACCTGAATACCTACATATACTCCGTTACACAAGAGCATTTAACCATGTTTACTGGTTTTAAACATGCCCAGCAAGCCTGAAGAGTGAAATAGTCTTTGTTTTCCTTCCCTGAGTAGACACTATATTCGAAAGGGAGAACGGTACCAAAACCACTTGTATATTTACTACATTAAGGAAAAAAATATGCTCAACCACACAAGAGCAGGGTAAAGTAGAGAATAAAAGAGCCCCCTCCTTCTCAGTTTGGATCTTTTGTTGTATTAACCACATTCATTACCTATTCAGTGGGATTTTAATGAATGCCAGACCGAGAGAAATAACTTCAATTACTCTAATTAGTTTTCCTTCAAAACTACACATAAAAATGACAAACAGGAATGATAAAACTGATTGCCATACACTTGCCTCTTAGTCCTCAATGAGTGTGGGTTTCTCTTTCCCTCTCCCCGTTTCCTTTCACTTCTATTGTATTTCTATGAAATCTGCAGCAGGGAACAGACTGTCCCCAAAAGAACCATCCTTCTTGCACATCACCGTCAGGGATATGCTATTCTGGTAAAGCCAACACATTCATTAGTGAACTGGCAACTCAGAGTCTTCAAGTAGGGCTCGTGTCCACCTGCTGGCATGAATTAGTACATGGACATTTACTGGGGAACACCTGCTTTTAACTGGGACACTTCTTATGATCAAAACCCCAGGATCAAACCAGGAAGACAATGCTGAAGACTCTTCTCTCCACAGCTGTGTATTTCCAATCTTTTCCGTGATAATTACAAGTTTTGCGTGTATAAATACACCACGTTTTGAGAAAATGGATCTCATTGTCAAATAAAAATACACCGTGTGGGTTTTCCCTTTTAAATGTCCTACTTCTGAATATCCTGCCTGGATGCTTGTGGGAGG
Organism: Pezoporus flaviventris; assembly: GCF_033815535.1. NCBI lineage: Eukaryota > Metazoa > Chordata > Aves > Psittaciformes > Psittacidae > Pezoporus > Pezoporus flaviventris. The sequence continues at coordinate 1,871,994 of NW_026892680.1, read as the reverse complement.
AGGAGGTCAAGGAAGCTGTTCAGCATCCTTTGCTGAGCTATTCTAATGAGGAAGGCAGCAGTCAATGCAAGGCCGTTGCCTTAACCCACCAAAACTGCCTTTGCTGCACCAAAAAGAGGTTTGAGCTGCAGTTTGCAGTGTGCTGCTTTCTGGTAAAGAAAAACTGCACTTCGATGCCAGTTGGCACCATGGTGCTGATGAGCGCACTGGTTCATCAGAGAGGCCTGGAGGGCAGCTGAGGGCTGCAGCAGAGCCAGCAGACCCCTGAAACGCTCACTAGTGGGTGCCCACAGCTCCTCTGCTGCGAGACTCATGCCTGGCCAGCCTGGCAGCATTTCCAGGTTCTTTGTTTCTTCAAAAGCCTGATGCCTTCAGGGCCACATTGCTCTCCAGCAGGCACAGCTCTGGCTGCCGCTGCGTCACCCCGAGACAGGCTGCAGCATGCACTGATGGACACCCGCTGCTCGGGGTCTTCCCTTCACCTGCGGCACAGGCACAGCGTGACTCACTGACCAGGTCACAGCCTGTTCTGGGGCATTTTGATGCCACTGCTAAGCTGACTCTTTGCATTTGGAGCTCGGGACACTGCTGCCCCTGAGAAGCGTCACCGCTTCCTATTTTGATTACAGATTCGTATGCAGACAGCAACAAAAGAACACATCTGTCTGCCAGAAAATTAGCAAAGGGAGGAGAACACGATACAAGAACAGGAAGAGTGCGCTGAGCTTCGAACCTGCTGGAATCCTTCCTCATCCAATGATCATTTAATACAGGTAAAAAATCATCCAGCTACTCAAGGCAGAGCGGAAGGCACACAGCGGAAACACCAGCCAGTGCAAAGTATGAGGAAATAAGAAACAGTTAGAGGCACATATATTTATATTGCACTACATGCCTGTAACTGCACCCGTATCTAATCTTGTGTCTTCTACAGAGCTATTAGAAGGTGGTACCTCTTGTTACAGATAGACTACAACCAGCTGAAAAACACTGAATTGGTTGCCAGTGGTTAGACGCAAAGACTGATGAAGGGTTGCACTTGGAAGAGGGACCATAGGTGACCTGCTGGTTCTGCAGCCTGCTGTCTCCATCCAGACTTCTAATGCTTTATAATCCTGACCAACTTCTCTCCCTCTGAAGAACCTGATGCTGAACTTGCAGGAAGGAATGTTCAAACTGAACAAGCACAAGTACGTTGCAGTAGAAGCCCACTGAAACGTCCTGGATTCAAAACAAGGTACTTCTAGCATAGTAGCTGGCTGAGAACTTTTCTGACCCAAATAGAGTGCCACAGTGACCCTGCAACTTTATATAGGTGAAACCAAATTCATACAAACCTTTTGTGTGTGGTCTCTCATTAAAACCCACAGAACCTTTTACCATTCCCTACAGGAGGAGAAAAGAAAAGAAACATAAACCTTTCCCCCCAGAATCTTGCTTTGAAATGCAAGCTAACATTTTAGTTTTCAATTAAAACAATTCAAGTCTAAATGAAATTTAAACCTATGGTAAATGCATCTCCCCGCACCCTACCTGACAGCTAAGGAAAACTACCTGGGTTGTGGCTGGGTTTATGCCACATGACGACTGGAAAGATTTTGGAGCCCATTTTCTGTCCTGCTCTGGTTTCCAAGACTTTGCCGGATTAGGACAAGTGCAACACAGAATGCTGGCCAAAGATTGCCCACTTGAATGGAAAGAGTGCCCGCTGCCTATCGGGAGGAGGCAAAGTCAGGGCTGTTACCTCCAGCCTTATGCTACCCTGAAAAGTCCAGGTAACCGCTACAAATCTGGCTGTCAGCATCCAGGCCAAAGCGTTTGCTGTTGCAGCAAAGGCGGCTCCAAGAAGCCAAGCAGCCAGTACTCGCCAAAGCACAGAGAATGAAGTGGTGCAACTGCCCTACCTGACTGATCATGCAGCTCTTTCAAAGCTCTTCCTCACTCACTTCTCTTACATCAAGCCCTGACAGAGAAGCTTTCGCAGTGCACGCTTCCATCAAGGGTACAAACAAACGTGACAAGCTTTCAGAAGCAACCTGTTAGCACTGTCCTTGCATTAGCAGGCTATCATGGAGAAATGCTCTCCGGCCATTAAAGATGAACAAAGAAGTGCCTCTTCAAAGAACTAAAGTGCTCAAACGGGGGAACTTAATTCCTGCTTAGTGATGTTGACAACACTGTGTCCCCAGCAGAAGACTGGGAGCGAGAATTCCTCGCAAAGGACTGAGAATCCTTCAAGTTCTTTTACATGGCTCTAGCAGCAGAAAGAAAACGAATAACTAGACACAGAAGCTTTACGACTGACACAGAGTGTTGCAGCTTTCACAGGTCTTTCACATTCAGAGACCTTTAGGCAAGCACTCTGTTTTCAGCGGGAACAAGACTTGGGAGGATTTGCTCCCAGCAGCTGCAGTGCAGCTCACGGAAAGTGAGGCTGCCTCCCTGCATGGTGTGATTACTGACTGTACCAGCAATCACCTAAGTGCACACTGAGCCGAGCTCTGATGAACAGGAGGATGCCAACACCTTAGAGACCTGCCGATACAGTCCACTGTAGAAGTACAGGCGCAGCGTTGCAATCCAGAAGCATGCAGGTGTGTGCAGGATCAATGTGCTCATCACCTGAAGCTTTTCTCGTTCCTGTCTTGAAGACGCACTTTGAGCACCTTAAATAGAAGAGCTGACCTTAAGAGAAAACTGGAACAGAAACTGCTATGAAAGAGCCACACGCACACCAAAGCTTCCTGTGCAGCAGCCTTACTCACAGCCAGCTGCTATGATGAGCATCAGCACTCTCATCAGCTCGTGAGTCAGCAGCACCTGCTCCCATCACCTTCCTGCAGGGTACATCAGCAGCACCATGCTCAGCAGCCCGCTGTCTGTGCTAGGACCCAGCCCACAGGATATGCACTGCATGTCAGCCACTATTCCCTGCTAAATACAAGCACGCCTTTTACTACTGCCTATAGTATCCATCTTGCACACGTGAAGGAGACACTGAACACCTCACGAGAGCATCATGTCTAAACACAATCAGACAGGAGCAGAATTAGTAAAAAACCTTTGAGAATACTCTAAGAGTTTTTTGGTTTCAAGCAGGAAATACCTCAATCTCTGTGTAGTCCTTCAGTGCTGTTTCAGCTTCAGCGCATCTCTACACAGAAACCACATACGACTGCTATTCAATTCAAAAGGGGCCTTGGAGATCATCTAGCACCAAAGGACCCACCAGCACCTTTGGATATCTGGGACCTTCAGAAAGTCTGGCCCTTATTGAGTCCTTTAGCACCGAGCTCTTGCACTCTCTGCCAGTCTCATGAGGGTGGTGAAACACTGGCACAGGCTGCCCAGAGAGGCGCTGGATGCCCCATCCCTGGAGGCATTGCAGGCCAGGCTGGATGTGGTTCTGGGCAGCCTGATCTAGCTGAAGATGTCCCTGCTCATTGCAGGGGGTTGGACTAGAGGAGCTTTGAAGGTCCCTTCCAACCCAAACCAGTCTGATTCTGTAACAAGGTCTCATCTAAACCAACAGCATAGATGATCAGCAAAAGCATTTGCACTGTACTGTGTACGCACTGCTTAACTGGCAAAATTCAAAGCTGGGTAACAGGATGCGTTAGACCAGAATGAGAATCTGATTTCCATGTGTGGCTCCACTCCAGCCTCGACAGCAAACGCAAGACAAATCCTTCACCTCCCTGTGGAGCCTACTGAAAGCAGAACTTCTCTGCAGGAGCAGAGAAAACCAGGAAGTCCATGGAAGCAACCTCTGAAAGCTGCAGGAAGGTAACGGCTTGGAAACTCTCAGCCTTTCAGGGCAATAAAGGGGACTGATGGCCAGAGCCCACCCCCATTAAGCAGTTTTTGCAGTCTCCTGAAACGACCGATCTAAAACTCACACAGTATTTTTGGCAAAGCAAGGCTTGCAGGTTGTATTTGTCACAACAGAACCGCCCAACCACAGAAACCCACCTGCTCTTCAAAGAGCACCAGGAATCGGCTAAAAACCAACGTATTTGGGAAAGAGAGAACTCAACACTGGCACGTAGCGAAGAATGCATTTCTCCTACGGCCTCTGCAAGTCCACTTGGGTGTTCCTGATTTGATTACTCCTACTTTCGACTTTGTATTTCCCTTCTCGAGCTAGAAGTGAACTCCAAGATGGAGACAGAAAGGAACAGTAATGCTCTGCTTCTGCCTGGAGCTATCAGAATCCGAACCTGTGGCTTGGAAAAACCAGATTTCTTTTAAAAGTCCCCAATGCTGGAGTTGCCTAAAACTGTCAGAGACTGCTTTCAGCCATCAGACTTGTCGAAGGCTACCTGAAACACAACTGGGCTGCAGCCAAAGCCCAAGAAACCAGAATTATGATAGAAAAAGCAAACAGAACAAAGCTCTAAAATGGTTCTCGAGGCATGAACATGGTTTTTGCCATCAGACCTCCGCTATTTGAATACTCACGTTTGGCAATGCTGAGAAGGTCCAAGTGACACCAGGTCACAGTCCAGTGTAAAATGGGTCTCCCTTAATCTGTGGCCAGATCAGTTCTTTTGGGACATCTTCCCCATAACACTGAACAGTGTTTATTCAGGTAAGGAGGGGAAGGCAGATGGGGAGTGCCTCAGTCATCTGAAATAACCCCTGCAATTCCAGCCTTTGTTTTGAACCACCGCTCTGAAAATGCGTGGTAGCTGCTTCACAGCACTAGTACAACAGGAAAAAGGAGAGGCTGTTCTTCAGGAAAAGCAGGCAGCACATTTACCAGGCAAAGCGCTCAACAACCAACACGGGAAGGGGAACTGTACAATTCTGGTTCACATCGCATCAAGTTTCCAGCTGAATTTCTCATTAGCTACAATTTATTCAAACTTGGCCTTCACTGCATTTAATAAACTATGATGTTCCCTTCTGCCCTTTAACAAAACCACATGGCAAGAAGAAGTAACAGAGTTAATGAAGGACAGCATGGAAATAGCACTAGACAAGCTGACACCCTCATCTGTACATCATGATATAGCTACTTTTCCCCCAGTGCCTCATTTTGCTCAATTAGAGAAGAACTTGGAGATGTGCTGAACTTCATTGGAAAGCCATTGTCAAACATTGTAAGATACGAAGTCTGGCTCCCTAATGCAGTTTGCATCCAGAAATCAAATGCTGGGGAAGCGAGGGTTTCACAGGGGCAGCAGCTGGAGCTGAGCTGGCAGAGCAGCACGAGGACAGCAGTCCCTGCTCCCTAAGCCTGAGTTGTGTGAAGTGCCATGGCCACCGGCGTAGCGCTGCTGCCAAATGTGTGCCACTACTGATTGTAACTACTGCAAACAGGAATGAGCAGAGAGAAGCAGGGACCCATCACTGCAGAGGAATACTCCAAAGCACGGCCTTACTTTACCTAATGAAAGACGCTTGTCACTCAATAGCAGCGTGAGCAGAATCCCACTGATTTCCAAGCAGTAAACCCAGCACCAAACCTCCTGTGGCTCATGCTCTTTCCTTCAGAACAGATGTACTAGTTAGGTGCTGCAGTGAAGTCCCCTATTCCTTTTTTATCAGCTGTGTAATTTGGGTTCAATATCCTGAATATTGTGTGGCCTTGCTCCATTTTATCCATTAACTTGGTGAATTCTGTAATAAACGAGTAACCTTTGCCCTGAGTTTTATGGATGTAACTCTTCCACTTAGGTGCCAGCCACTCAAACACTCACCAGTGTCTCCTCCTCTGTGGCTTCTGCAGCTTGAGAGCCATTTGAGGATGACGGTGCCCCGTCTAGCTAGGACAGAGCAGGAGGACACTCCATGTGCTGCATGCGCACTGTCACTGCATCTTCCTGAAGGGAGAACAATCCCTACAAGGCTCATTTCCTCTGTCAGAACTGTGGAACAGCCCTGACGACCTTACAGTTGTATCTCACGGGCAAGATGCAATTGAGGCAGGGACAAAGGGCTCCTCAAAGAAAGGTTTCCAGGGTGATACCGCACGCTCCAGCCCTGCACTACAGTGATCCTCCGCTCCTCTGACTCCAAGCACAGAAACACAGCATTCCCAGCAACTACTTCCAAGAGTACACACGGTCACTGCTCTTCCTCAGCTCCTTCCTTTATAGGACACCAGGGACACTTACCTGCTCTGCACCTTCCACCATGCCCCCATTTCTCTCCTTACCCTCAGCACCAGACTTACTGTGAGCACCAGGAGCTGGCACTGCCTACCACAACAGCGTAACAGACCTGCATTTAGCTCATCCCATGCTCTCAGCTCCTTACACTTAACTTCAGCCCTTACAGCAAGTCTGCACAAGGCCAGGATGCAAACCCAAGGTAGGAGGGGGGCTAGAGGGGTGGATTCTGCGAGAAGCTTTCCCTATGTCCAACAGAGCCAATGCAGCCGGCTCCAAGACGGACCCAGCACTGTGCAAGCCTGAGCCAGCTGGCAATGGTGGTAGGGCCTTTGGGATAACGTAGCTGGGAGGTGGAGAAAACACCTTGCACAGCTGCAGCCAGGGAGGAGTGAGAACATGGCAGAGAAACAGCTCTGCAGACACCAGGGTCAGTGCAGAAGGAAGGGAGAAGGTTCTGCAGCAGAGATTTCCCTGCAGCCCATGGTGCAGCCTATGGGGATGCAGCTGTGCCCCACAGCCCGTGGAGGTTAATGGGGGAGCAGATTTCCACCTGCAGCCTAGGGAGGACCCCTCACCAGAGCAGGGTGATGCCTGAAGGAGGCTGTAATCCCATGGGAAGCCTGCACTGGAGCAGGTTTGCTGCAGGAGCCATGACTCTGCGGGGGACCCAGGCTGGAGCCTGTGGTTTGATTGGTAACAACTCAATGTCCTCCAGTGGGGTCTGTTCTGCCTGTGCTGGTAACTGGTGAGTGTCTCTCCCTGTCCTTGTCTCGACCCACGAGCCTTTTGGTGTCTTTGCTCTCCCCTGTGTGGCTGAGGAGGGCAGTGACAGAGCAGCTTTGGTGGGCACCTGGCGTCCAGCCTGGGCCAATCCACCACAGTGTATGGCTTCTTTGCTTCCCTAGAAGCCTGTCTGTGCAACAAGCCCCAGGAGTACACACCAATGCTGATCAATACCCACCAGTGAAATGCTCATTTCATTAGCAGCGGAGGGAGCCTCTCCCACTGTGAGCAAGGTGGATGCCACCAAGGGCTGCTCTAAATTTCATCCCATCACTTGATGCATCATTGGCAGACAGAGGACGACAAAGGCAGGTAAATCGTGTTCGTTCTGTCACTGACTTTACCATTAAGAAAATAAGGCAACTTGGGAAATAAAACACTTCCTCAAGTTCTCCTTTTTAACAGGTGAAATTCAAGTCAAAACCAAAAAGGTTTTCTAGCCTGCAAAGCCTTGTTACTCACAATGAACATGACACGCACTGGTGATGATGGGCCTCTGGAAACTTCCAGTATCATTGTACTGGCTTCAGGCCTGACACTGACTCATCCCACACCATGGCTGAAGCTACAGCCATAAAACCAGGAGCTGAACACACTCTGCTTCCCTGCTCCCGTCTTCCTAAGTACCAGGTTCAGGAGCCAAAGCCGTAACTCTTTGAAGGTCTACGGCTGACTGTCATTTAGATGCATGCTCCAAGCAAAGAGGAGCAGAGAATGAAAAACCGGGGGGGAAGGGGGGCAAGCAGCCATTTACAGAACTAAGTTAGGATGCAAGACTGAAGCTGAGCAATTAAACTTTGAAGAAGCTGCCCCTGATCAGAATCCATCGGTGCAGTCAGAAGAGTGAAGAAACACGTTTTCGTATCGGGCTCATCGGAGGTGACAAAGAAGAGAAACCTGCTTTGGAAACGGCTCCTGGAACAGGTCACGTTTGACACGCTATTGTACCCCAGTAACGACGGGTGCAGATGAACCTGGGCTGGTGCATGTCAATGCTGACGATGGCTATAAAAACTGGCAGAGAAGGATAACAGAACAAAGGTAGTGAAAAACAGAGGAAAGAAAGGAGAGGAGGAAAGAGCTGCAGGATGAGCAAGTAAGCACACAGCACATCAGAAATTCTAGGGGCAGGGTGTGAGAAAATGGATGTGCAAAGGGAAAAGGAGAAGTGAGAATGGAAATAGAAAAGGAAACAAAGAAACCCCCCGAAAATTAAATAACCAAGAGAGCAGGTATTTGGGTCAGAATAAAGAGGAACACTGAAGTGTGTGCTGGCATCCTTGCACTGCACCCATCTTTGAGGTACCTCCGATATTAAGAGTTTCAGCCCGGATGCCTCTGCATCCTGTTTGCACTGTTTTGTTGCACTTGTTAAGACAAAGCTAATCCTCTGTATTGCTCCCTTTTGAAATGAGAAGCAACTTTTGAACCTGTTGAACAAAAGAGCAGAAGAGAAAGAAGCCTTTTATCTGCCACACTCAGCTGCAAGCCTCCCCAGAGAACAGCCACATTTCATTGTTACAGCAGCTCAAGTAAATCTAAAAGCTAAACTGGAATCTCAGGAACCAAATATCTATCACAGTGCCAGACAGCATGAAGACATATGAGTATGAGAAGCAAGCTGGAGCTTTTCCAGCCTGCTGCAGACTGCTGACTCTTCCAGACTGTTACACAGAGTGGTTCTGCAACAACAGCTCTTCACCTGTGATTCATGTGCAATAGATCTGCTCCTGAGTCAGTGGTACTTATCCAGTTGGTGCTGGATATTCCTGGCACAGGCCGTTAGGGCGAGTTTAGAAAAGACTAATGACAAAATGATCCTTACAAAAGGAAATACACACTTTGGAAGTGAACCCTCTCCTTGCCTCCGCGTACAGCACTTGGGTTTGCGTCACACAGTGACAGGATCTGCCTGAACTGCATTCTTCTCTGCTGAAAACTGCTATCAACAAACCCAGTCTGGAGTAACCTCTTCTCTTCACGAAGCACACCACTCAGGGATGTGTGGCTGTGCTCTAGGGCTATGGAAAAACTTAGGTCAGAAGGGACCTCTAGAGGTCACCTGCTCCAGATGCCAGCTGCACCAGCTTACGTTGCCTCTCCACATCCCCTCTGGCCAATCTGTTCCAGCGTTTAAATACCCTAACTTCTGAACCCAGCTACCGGCTGATGGAGACACAGGCATTCCCCACCAGGCTGTGTGCAGGAAGCCCAAGGACAGCATGCCCAGCAGCACTGCAGCACACTTAAACAACTATTCACTTGGAGTTCGGCTGTAAGCCATAAGAAGCTGAAGTACATTAGCCCAAATAAGCCATTCCGCACAACCTTTCCAGGAGCCAGCCGACAAACACACCCTTGAATGCAAACTCACCCCTTCGGTATTGGTTCTGGATAGGAATTAAGGAGAATTAAAAATACGGCACTCGTCTAAATGGCCAGTGGGATTTTGCCACAATTTCGTGGCCACCCCTGACCTCAGCACTAATCCAAACCTCCTGCGATGCAGTTCTGAGTCATCGCTACTTTTTCGAGGCTGAAAATCTCAGTACCTTCCAGCAGCAACTAATTGTTTATTAATTCCACTACAGAAGATGCTGTAAGGGATTTGCAGTAATTAATAGAAGCTAATTTGCTTTCTGCCCTGAACTGTCATTCCTCAACGTGAACTAACGAAGCACTGCCTGGCCCCCCAGCGCCAGAGCTGCACATATGAAGCTGTGCTCCCTTTTCCCTGCTCCTTGGGAAAGCTGCGGGCTTTGTGCAAGATGGTAACATAAACCAATTCCTCCCCTGCTCTCAAAGAAACCGAGGCAGTTGCATCCATCAACTCTCCATCCATCACCTTCCTGTCATCTTTCGGTTCCTCTCTGTCACTCTTTGTGGGAGGCAAGGTGTGTAAACGCAGCTCACAATCATGAGCCCTAGTGACTATTTATAACTGCAATCCACTCCATCGCTAATCCTTTGCAATGCCTGTTTCTGGATTCATTTACCTTTGCAATAAAGCTAAGATACTCACAGAGCTGGCTGCAGATGCAGGGCGCTCTTTGTACTGATAGAGAACAGGAGCAGAGAGATATAGGGGGAAAACTCCCTGTGAATCAGAGTCTCAATCGGCTCAGCTTTCTCCTTTAGGCATGCAGACAGCATCGGTCCCTGCCACTCATCAGATACTGCATTACTCAGCTGCACTCGTGACTAGTAAGACAAGAAACAGTCAAAAGAAGCTGTGCTTTCTGCGCTTGACCCATCCAACAGACACATCCTTGCTAACATACCCAAATGCTGCTCCATCGACCTGAGCCCTGAGTTTCCAAAGAGCTAGTTGATACACTCGCTAGGGCGCCAAGTGAGTTGATCCCCCTTCCAAATCACAAACCAGTCTTTCCTAAAGGATGAAAAGGTGGCTGCAGAGAGGTTAGGCTCATTTTAATGGAGAGCAGCTGTAAGTTCTGGCAAGTATAGTCAGCAGAAGAGCGCAGCAAATATTTAGATAACAAAACCTCTGTGATGACAAAGGTACGAGTGATAAGCAGCTATGATTTAAGCCAAACTAATCATGTCAGATAAATCTATTCTCTTTCTGGATAAAGAACATAGGATATTCACTAAATCTGCTCATGAGGAAAACACAGTGGGATGGAGTGCAGCTGCAGAAATGTCAAACTATCCTCACAAGGTTATCCTCGACTCCAAACAACAGAAACTCAGAGGAAGAATTCCTAAGTGTCCTTAAAGAACTATAATTAGTTATTGCAGGCCAAAACTGCACCAAATAGTGGGATGGTGATGAGAGCACAAGGAAAGTGGATTCTGTCTCTTCAATTTTGCCAGTAAGCAAAGCAAATAAATGGCAGGCACCCCAAAATTCAGATAGTAATACAATATTCTAGTGTGAGGTGTCCCTGCCCGTGGCAGGGGTTTGGAACTCCATGATCTTAAGGTCCTTCCCACCCCAAACCAGTCTGGGATTCTATGATTCTGGAGCAACCCCAACATGGCAATGACCATACTGGCATGCAAAGCTGAACAACTGGTTTTTACTTCGTTTCAGATATGGAATGAGATCTCGTTCTTCAACACAATTTCACTTCAGCTTCAATTCAATTTCATCTGTGCATTTTAATGTGACTAGCCAGACAAAAATGCAGGTATATGTACCTAATTGGTTTTAAATGGTCTCACAGTAACTGTTGCCTGCTTTAGAAGTAAAAGTCAAGGGAAAAAAAAAACAAAACCCAACAAAAATCTCAACAAAACCACCACAGGATATTATTTTTGCTATGAACTTCCAGCCTATGGTTTTGACAGCAATACAGACTGGATTGCAATATGAAGACAGAGTGAAAGCACGGCCTCAATGAATGACTTCAACGTATGTGCTCTTGTGTACAGTCTTCGCTTAACATCCATTTAGCATAAGGACCAACCTCATTTTCCCATCCCCTAGCAAGTTCTTTCTGCACTACAAGGGAAAACAGTACCCAAAGTTGAAACCACAACTGGGGGGGAGCAGGCTCAACGCCTTAAGGTTCTACTGTCCACTGTCTACATGCCTGACATGTAGATGCGCCGCAGGTGAAAGCCCCAAATCCTTGGCAACTGTTTTTATGTTAAACTCACATTCTGAACGATTGTATGCTGGCAAGCCTAGGGGGAAAAATCCCACAAAACCCCCAAACTGGCTGCATTACCATGGGCATCTATTTGTGGTGTAGCTATAGGGCTCCTTCAGTATTGCTCCAACAGTCAGAATAGAACTCTGCTTTACAAGAAAAACACACTTGCCCTCTGTGTGGAGTGACAGAGACAACCAAATCTCTAATGAAATACATTTTAAAGCATGCTTTTTAGCAGGAAGAACACACTCAAGAATCCCCACAAACAGTCCCTCACTCACATCTACATTGTCAAGTGACTTTTCTCACTTGCCACAACCAGGTTGACCACGACGTACCGGTTTTGCGAGTCCTTCAGTGTTCCGGGATATCAAACTCTTTGTTCAGATATAAAGCTCCACGTCACGTCTACAGCAAGCTGTTTTCTCTTTGTCAAGGGGAAAAAGCCACATTATTAGAGCTCCATTGCCAGAAAAGCAGTTTACATTTACGATCTGGAGGCCAAACACTGTCTGGGCTTCACCTCAAATATAACAAAGAACGGAGAGCTGTCTGCTCAGGAGCACTGACCAGGAGCGGTCTATTCTCTAGTAAATCCAGACTGAGTCCTCAGTTTGGAATTGTGTCATTACATTTCTACACAGACGGGATGTAAAGAGCCACTGAAATTCAAACCATTGCAACAGAATGCTTATTTTAAGAAGCAGAAACTGGCAGCGTGAGAGATTAAGAGATGAAGCCAGAAAACTAATTTCCCTCATAAAGGAAGATGGACTCCTCAAGTATGCCCATAACGTTTCACTTGAGTGATGTGGAAGTAGCAAGCAGCACAGTGACTTCCCCACTGGCCACTGCTCCGTGCGAGATCTGGGAAGGACCGATAAGGCAGGAGGTCAGGCTATCAGAAAGCAAGCAAACACAGAGACCACACAATGTAAAAAGCAAGGCCAGCACATCCGAGCCAAGCAAAGTTCCATGCAAGAAGGTTTCTTCAGGGCATCTCGGCAAACACATGGAGCATTTAAACACCCCTTTTCTCTGACAAGTTGAGCATGACAAAGATTTTCAGCCAACACTGAAGGCAGACTTGTACCCTACTTGAGCACAGGGGTAATCTCAGACACGTGATCAACCCTTCAAAGCGGCTGGGAATGCATTAGTGCGTGGCCTCGTGAGATTTCCCTCAGTTTCAATCATAGAATTCCAGGTTGGAAGGGACCTCAAGGAGCATTCAGTCAAACCTTTCTTGGCAAAGCGTGACCTAGACTAGATGCCCCAGCGCTCTGTCCAGCCCAATGTTACAAGTGTCCGTCATCGGGGAACCCACCACTTCCCTGGGGACATTATCCCAGTGGCTCATTGTTCTCGTTGTGAACAATTTTCCTCTTATGTCCAGTGGGAATCGCCCCAGGAGTAACTTGTGCCCATCACCCCTTGCCTTTTCCGTGGGACTCCTTGTAAAAAGGGAGTCTCTATCCTTTTTGTAGCCACCCTTTAAATACAGGAACATGGCGACAAGGTCTCCCCTGAGCCCTCTCTTCTCCAGGCTGAACAGTCCCAGCTCTCTCAGCCTTTCCTCATACAGCTTCCCAGTCCTTGGATCATCTTTGTGACCCTTCTCTGGACTTCTTCCAGCCTGTCCACCTCTCTCTTGTATAGCGGGGACCAAAACTGAACACAGTGTTCCAGGTGTGGCCTGACAAGCACTGCACAGCATGGGACAATGACACCCCTACCTCTGCTGGGGATGCCCTTGCTGATGTAACCCAGCACCCTTGCTGGCTTTCTTTGCTTCAGCTGCTCACTGTTAACTCACATTGAGCGTGTTGTCCACAAGGACTCCAAGTTTATGATAAGTACAAGGAAATATGGGAGAGCCATTTTAGTTTAAGATCTTGTGTATTTCTAAACACAAATAGATCCAAATATATCTATCTGGATCATAGTTACACCAGTGCTGATATTCAATGCCTAATTTTACCTAACCAAAACTCTAGCTCGATATCAGCCTAATGATGTTTTCAGCTCATTTTGGTTAAGCAAATGCAGTAATGACCATGTGAGCGCTCCTACCCTAGCCCAGTAAAACCGATGCCAGCAATGGCATAGGCAAACCTGCTCCTAATCTGTTCAGGCTAATATGAAGTACTCGGTCAGCCTCTCTTTACAACAGCTCTGGGACTGTGATTAAAGCTTCTTCCAAACGAAGTACCTGACTACACTCATAAAGTAAACCTGGTTTACCTTCATTACCTGAAATTAGCCTGTGGTACAATGATGCCAGGCAAGCATTTTACCCTTCTTCAGTTCGTGGGAGGGCAGCTGTATTCAAACCAGTTCTGTGTGGGCAGAGATATCAATCTTGAAATGACCCCACTGTAACTGGGCCAGACCATACCGCTGAGATGTTCATGAAATACAAATACTGTCTTTTTGCAGCATCACTACGTTACCCCACCTGAGCATGCAGGCAGGCTGGAAAGCAGCCAGTAAGAATTATTAAGGACCTGGAGGAAACATAAAAGAAAGACTGATGGAAAGACACATGGAAAAAATAATGGAGGGATGCAGTCAAATCTGTAAAAGGCCACCTACAACCAGAAGGAAATAATCTGCCCTATTGGCTTGTAGGGGCCAGGGAAGAAGAGCTCCTTGCGTCAGAAAGGATGCTAGGACGTGCAGGCTCCAGCAGCCTGAAGAGCAGCCTGGAAGCACAGTGCTGGAGGGCTGTGGGAGTACCTTGTACAAGTACCAGCTCCAAGTTAGCTAGGAAAGGGATGCGCATGCTGCTTGGGGCAGCAGATAGCAAGTACATTTGTTTGAAGGTCCTGCCAAGGCCTGTTTAGCCAGCTCCACACAGAGAGAGCACACACAGTTACAACTATCTACTCAATGCATACTCTCAATTACACTTTCTGGTTTGTGATGGAGTGTCTGCACTCAGTTCAGTTCTCCCTCTCCTCACCTGACACGCTCGTGTACAACAAGGAGGAGAAGAACACGTTTAATCTGCAGAGTCACACACTGGTAAATACGTACCCAGTGAACTGAACCTCTTGGTTCACTGTTTTCCAGGTATTTCCACTTATTAATGCAGCATGGTTTCATATAACAGTATTGTCATCGGTATTACAACACCAAGACAGTGAATAAAGGAAACCCGATCGCCATACTTCACAGGTATAGGCTTCCAGAAGACTTTCAATAAGGGGATTTGCAAGCAGGTACTGAAGAACCCTAAGGAGTCCAGCAGAAAACCAACATAGTTTGAAACCAGAAAGAACTGTCCAGAGCCTGAATGCAAAGAGGGAAGAGCAATTCCTGCCTGTGAGAACTACCGAGCCGCAGGCCTTGAAGATTTCACATTGGTGCCGTCTGCTTTATCAGCTTCTTCATGGAGCCACTGAAGGACTAAAGAAGATCTGGTCTTTCTCGCACCATGGGGAAACCTACTGAGGGCCCTGCAGGAATAGAGTGAATGGTGAAACCTATCCAGTGCTCCACAGAGTTAAAAAGATCTGAGGATGCTGTTTGCAGCTCACACAAAAATCCTCCCTGCTCCTGTAATATCTATAGCTATTTGGTGACACCTTTGTGAATGTAATTCATTATACTGAAATCTCCTTTTGTTCTTCTGAAATCCCATTACTGATTTACTTCCTCCCGAATACATTAGCCAAAACAATACTGCTAGTGGTGCCAAATGCAGCATTTCATTGATCATTTGTATGCTACTCAGTCTGCTCAGGCACTTGTCTGCTCTTCAATGTCCTCAGACCTCCTATTCTCCTATACCAAGCCATGTTCAGGGTGATACCAGGGTGATACCGGGATCGGGAGGGGATGACCCACAAACCCCATGATATCCTCTATGGTCACTGAGCTGCGACAATGACTGAAGAGCACTATTACAGTGACAGACCACCCATCACACATGCTCTAGCCCAGAGTGAACTCCGACATCTTTCAGTGACCACCAGGAAAATCCCAAACGGCCAAAAGGAGCAAGCTGACACAGAATTAGCAGAAATAAAAGTAGCCACAAAGCCAGTCAAGCATTTCTTTCTTCCCTGGAAAAGACTAAGAGAAAGGACTTTAAAGGATTAAAATATGAACAAACGAACAAAATAAGGGCACCGTGCCTGCTTTCATGCCTTGCAAGCACGCTGCCTGCTAAGCACAAAGCCTCGCTCATGCCCTGTGGTACTGCAGTAAAACCTAAGTGGTGATGAAGTCAAAGTTGTGGGTGTTTTCCTGGAGCCAGCTGTGCTAATAATGATGACAATGAAGGCTCACCCCAGTAGCTGTCCGTTTGTTGAGGGAATTAGGGAAAGCACATACAGAAAGAGATATTGCCAGGGACAGTGTAAATTTGGAAACATTCCAGATGATTGAGCTGTATTCTAGATGTCACTGTTTTGTAGGAAAGAACGTACTTTTTGATCCTTTGTATTCCCTCTAAGGTAAATGAAAGAGAAATACAGGCGAAAGGTGTTACACCTTACGTTCCACTTCAAAATGTTGGACACAGCAGAGAAACAAGTCACCCTACACGTGATAAACACATTTTCTTGTTGTTTAGAAATAAAGCAAAAGAACCAATGGTCATGGGTAGCTCAAGCAGAATTGATGGCTCTGCATCTTTGCTAGACCATAGCTGGACTCCATTCAACTGTGGTAGAATCTACTGCATTCTGCAGTCTCCAGCCTGCTGATAGCTGCTGTACGTTATGGACTTCAGCAGGAACTGAAAAGCTTTATAGGGGCTCTAACCTCTACCAGCAATGAAAACCTTGTCTTCATTACCAGAGAGACCGAAGAGCTGTTTGTTTCTCTCCCAGCCATCCAACTTCCTTTGAGAATCAACCTGGACAAGAAAAAACCCCGTTTCCAGCTGTAATGGACACGAGAGCTGTGGTTGCTGAAGCAACTTTCACAGGCTGGCTTCCTTTCTCTAGGTGACATTAAGAGTGATCTGGAATACTCCGTTTCCACTTCAAATAAAAGTCAGCATCCATGCAGTTCATAAACCACACTAATGCACCCTGTGCTTTGGCCTCTCAGGACCTACAACACAAACATCAAGCCCAGTATTAATCCAAACTAAACCTTTTACACAGAAAGTGGTCTTTCAAACGAAGTGTTCTTGGGTACCTACTGCATTCATTAACTAGAATTCATGGTTATGTATTGTGCTGGTCCACATTCCATTTTTAAGTAGGTGCAACTAATTGATTCAACAGAACGTGCTCTTGCAGTGAGGTGCTGATCCCACTGGTACCTAGCACTGCACAGGACATCACCCATGTACCTTGTGCTGCTTCATAGTGGGACTATCTGCTCCAAAAACCAGACCGGTTAAAAGAACTGGACAACAGCTTTTCTCCAAGCAAAGAGAGGAAGCCTGTGAAAGCCAGGGAGAAATCTGCAAAGACAGAGTAGGCACCAGGGCAGGCCTTGAAGACAAGGTTTATTTTGCATGAATTTGCAGTGAAGAAAGACCTTTTTCTTTGGCTGGATGCGCCTTGCTTCCTAGTCATTGTCTTTTGATCTCCACTGGAGCTTAAGAAGGAGCAGAGAATAGAGCTCCATTCCTTCAGAGCAGCAGTCTAAAGAACACTAATTAGCTTTTGTCTTTTCTTGTTCTCAGGCTTTAGTTGTACTTAAGCCAAAATACCTAACTCCTCTTTCAACAGCAGAAGACTGCAGAGACCAAACACGTATTTGCAAGATAAAGAAACAATGACTGTAGTTCCATGAGAGTAAATAAATCCTGCTCCTTCAGGAAGGTGTAACATTATGTACTGCCCTGTCCCTGGAGAAGAGGAGCTGTGTGGAGACCTCAGAGCAGCTTCCAGTGTCTGAAGGGGGCTGCAAGGATGCTGGAGAGGGACTCTTCATCAGGGACTGCAGTGATAGGACAAGGGGTGATGGGTTCAAACTGAAACAGGGGGAGTTCAGGTTGGATCTAAGGCAGAAGCTCTTCCCTGTGAGGGTGCTGAGGCGCTGGCACAGGGTGCCCAGAGAAGCTGTGGCTGCCCCATCCCTGGCAGTGCCCAAGGCCAGGTTGGGCACAGGGGCTTGGAGCAAGCTGCTCCAGTGGAAGATGTCCCTGCCTGTGGCAGGGGGTTGGGACTGGAGGAGCTTTAAGGCCCCTTCCAACCCAAACCAGGCTGGGATCCTATGATTCTATGCAATCCCACGGTACTGCCCAGCCCTACGGAGGAGGGTACTTGCTGTAGTCAGTCAGCAACACATGCACTAATCAGATTTTCAATGATGCTCAAGTAGCTTCCATCCCTGCCCAGAGCTGCCCCAGGCCCACCAAAAGAGAAGCATGTTTAGACAACCCTGCCTCCCCCCAGCTTGCACTGCTCAGACCGAGGTGTGCACTGGCTTTCCCTGTAACTAAAGCTTTTGCTGCCCTGCGCTCTCCAGACCAGGGCTGCTCCTTGCTCATTTCTCCCCCGAGCATCTGGTAGTAGGTGCTAGCATGACGCACTACACCACAAGAGACAGACCTTTGACTATGCTAAGACTTGCCAACGTACTAGAACTCTGTTCACGTCTGTTCAAAGTCTGCCACAATGCTGAAAGAATACCTGCACTTTTGGAAAGCCTTCTGAGGGTCTTTAACCACAGACACCCGAATCAGCCCTATCTAACTCCCAAATACGGCTTTCTCTGCTTCCCCTGCCGGCTCAGCCCAGAAAAATGAAGACAGACCCTCACTATTTAGCATGAAACATCTCCACTGGCCAAGTCAGCCATTCCCAGTGTATCTATCGCACGGCTGGTCTGCAGCGAGATGTTAATTACAGACTTCAAGCTGTAACCATCACGTTCCCATGGAAGGAGGATTTGGGGAACAGGACTCATTATTCCCGAATCCATCACCTACTCGTGCCCTTGATTTCAATCGCAACACTGGCCAGCTCCCGCTTTGAGGGCTGTGTTAGCTGGGCACAACACTGCTCACACACCTGGGTGAGAACCAGGAGGGCTTTTGGCAGGTGGACAAAGAAAGAAGGGGTGCTGAAAGAGTAACCTGCGTTCAGAATTAGGAGTCAGACAATGTTAAAAGGCTCTCTGGGGATACCGATGGGCTTCCCCTGAGGGTTTTTCCTTCTTTTGGCTCCATATAAACTCACAGGGGCACTTTCCTTTGTGCAGATACGCAGATCTATTATATCTGATGAAGCTTTAACCCATCTGTGTCAGAATAATGCTGGAAAAAGGAATCTCGTTGTGCCAGGACATCTTTAGCAAGGCTAGGAATAAGATCAGCTAGAGTGAGATTGCTTTTGCCCCTGGAAGCAGCATCTGATCTGCCACACAAATACTGCTTCTGGCACACCTGGGGTGCGACAAAGAGGAATCTCTTTTTTCATAGTTTGTATGCCATAGCTGCGGTCTCAAATAGGTCTCTCCCCTATTGACTGGGGAAGAAGTTCAGCTTCCAAGCTGGAACAGTCTGCAGATCCACCTTGATACTGCTGAGCTTCTGCTAAACAACGGCACCTTCATCCAAACTCTGCCTCTCAGGTTGTACACCGGAGGCATGGAAAAAACTATCAGACAGTACAAACTCCCACTTGCTCCCGACCTGGAAACCACGGGGACTAAAGCTAAGGTGAAAAACTGGACACGCCATTAGCAATTCTCTCGAGCTTTTCAACCGTTTCATTTTCCACCTTTAGCCAGACTGACTGTTCTTGAACACTTAAACACGCTATCTGGGCAGGAATGAGCAAGTGGTCTCCTGTCTTGATACTGGAACGAAAAATGAGATACCCACAAGTCGGATTTCATCTGAAATGAACGATGCCCATATCTCAAAGACTATCCCATTCCATGCAGATATACTCATTTCTGATTTGCTACACTGAGCATGTAGCTGAGGCAGTTTGTTCATAGGGCAATGAAGGAACGTATCAAACATTCTGAGCTGCATGTGCCAGAACATGCCAGAACAAGGACACTGTTTTAAGCATCTAAAATCAATGGTAACAGGAAGCGGGGTAACCTTCAATTCTCTGACAAGCTGGTTTTTAACTATTTACACACAAACTGCTTGTTAAATACAAGATGCCTTCACTGTAAGTATCAGAAACAGACAGGGGCTGCCAAAGCATTATGGTCACGAGATTCAAGTTGAAAACATTTTCAGTGAGGTGCAAACTATTCCTCACTTCAGGGCTGCAAATTAACCTGCAGCTAATGGAGCGATATACTTCTCTTTCCATGTCAAGAACTACTAAAGATGATGCTTTTCCTTCTGCACAACACAACTACTTCAACTAACACCTTACTACTGTTTCTAAGGAGACAAACAACCCTCTCCCACAACAGTACGCCCAGCAAACACCAGGATGTGAGAGGTTTTGTCTAATCCAGAAGCGATATAAATCTTTATTCAGACATAAAACGGGACAGTTTTTATGGAGAGCTTGTATTATATTATAATACAAGTCACTCTTCTCCCACGATTGCTTCAAAGCCTGAGGTAGAATTTGCAGGAGGATTATTCTATTTGATAGAAGGCTTACCTCGGGCTCTAATAAAAACCACATGGAAAAGGGCAGGAGTAATACAAGTCACAAGTCCAACGTCATTATACGGTTAGGAGCGCAGATGTTAACAAGACAGAAAACCCCATCATGTTACTCATCAGTTTTCACAGGTGAGCTGCAAAAATAAGGAAGCAGCCTTACACAACAACAACAAATCAAAAGAACAACATAAATTATTATCAACAAAGCCTTTTTTCTGCTCAAGACACTTAAAGACTGGCGTGCTGCTCTGCAGCTCCAAACCATTCACACCATTTACGGCTAACAAGTAGCATGGGCAGGAATACACAGCTCTGGCAGCTTGACAGGGGGTTGGGGAAAGCATCTGAACAACTGTGAGAAATAAAACAGATCTTGTGAAAACACGGAGGGCTGAGGCATTTGTAGCAAGCTTTTGAGCTAAGCTACCAAGAGGGAAAATTCAACACCTAGGGAGACAGCCCCAACTAGCAAGTCTCCGCCGGGTTTCAGTGCCTTCTTATTTCTACATTCCCTAACGTAAGTGAGAAAAGAGGAAGCCAAAACAGAAGACAATTTAAGGAATACAAACTCCCCTAACGTTAGGAGCCCCTTGCTTTCTGGGAAGAAACGTTCTCAAGGAATTTCCCTGCCCTGAAGTTTAAAACTCTTTCACTGCAGACTGAACCGTAAGCATCAGATGTAGTTTGTGACAAGCACTGGGAACGTTCACTGTGATCTCTGACTTTACAACTACATTTAAGACATGAATGGTCTAGCGTGAGGTGTCCTTGCTCACGGCAGGGGGTTCAAAGTGGATGATCTTAAGGTCCCTTCCAACCCAAACCTGTCTGTGATTCTATGAGTCTGTATTTCCTGCATTTAGTACCCCAGCCACAGTCTGTTACTTACACACACGCACACACACGCTAACAGAAAAACGTCCCCGCTCCACGATTACTGAAGTTAAGGCTGGAACTGTGCCACTGAGTTCCCCGAATGGTCACACAGAGCTTAGGCAGACCCGGACCGTGCACTTCAAAGCCACGTATTCAGCGGTCCTCAGGAGGCACCCACACAACAGCACTAGAGAACACCACATGGGTACGGGGTGCAACCTCTGCGGCAGGCATAGCTGAAGGGTTCTGAGGTACTGAGAGGTCCCTCTCCATTTCCAGGGAAAGACAGTGCTCAAAGAGATAAGAAAGAAGCAGTAGAGCCACGTGCCTCGCTGCTCATCCATCCCGTACAGGTACCGCACTAACCAGCAAGGTTACCAAAGGAGTTGCCTAATGCTGGGCAAAATACCCCAGCTGTTTAGGAAGGAGACACACACCTATGCTCATGGGGCTTCCTCAAGGACACGAGGGCTAAGCTTGCTGCACCACATGGTGCCATTTCTCACACAATTCGATCGAGTCCACGTAAAAGGCTGACGCATTCCAAGTCAGGCATGAACCGAAAGCCCAGCTCTGCCCAGTTTCAGAGCTGCGGGCTGCAACCAAGAGCACCAAGAAAACATGCCACAGCAAGTTCGCAGGAGATGTAATGACAGGAGCTAGGAGACGTTTCACAGGACAGTCAGCATTTATGAGGTGCAAGTCTATCAGTTTTATGGAATATGGTACAATTTGCTTTCCCTCTCATTAAAAGCCCAAGCTGCAAGCCCTATCCAAAGAGCCCACAGTCAAGGCAATGAGACAATAAGCAATGAGGTTTTTGCAGGATTCTTGTACTTTTAGTTTTCCTATTCTTTAAAGCAGTGGCTATTTAAGGATGGTTGAAGTCAAGTCATTTGAATATAAAAAGAAAGCTCCTGTAATAGTCTGAGACATCTGTCCTTGCTTGTAAACCTGCAACAGAATCACAGACAAAACAGCCTGAGTGTAAAAACGTTGCCTACTTACACAGCAGAACCGTGCTGTAGCAGACGAAAACTTCCTGTCAAGCCTTCTCAGGGAGAAAAATGAGCTCTCAACTGCTTTTCACCCCTGCTGCACAGGCAACACAACTTCTAGGAGGGGATCAGCCTCCTCTGCAGCCCGTGCACCTCCACAGCAGAACCGTTAAGGCCAGCTCTGACTCTGATGCTGGAGATGCAGGAGCCAGAAGGAGCACAGCTTCAATCTGCCATCCCCAGCTGGCAGGCAGGGCTGGCATTTGGAGAAAAGGGGGCTTTTTTTCCCCTCTCAGCTGAGCAAATTTGCTCCTGCAGGCTCCGAGTGGCAGCGATTGTGGAACCCCACAATGCTGCTTTCACATCACCTCGCAGGCCATAAACAACTCGGGAAGTTGGGCTGCAAGTCTGGATGATTGCAAAGCTAAATACAGCTGCTGTTCCAGCCCTGCTCTTACACGGCCAAGTTCACTTGGGAACTCAGTGAGCATTTGAAACAAGAGTCAGGATGGGTCCAAAGCTGAAGACAGATGAAAGGAGCTGACAGAAGGAAGAAACAGGATTCAGTGATGAGAAAACAGCCACAAGACTCCTGGGAGATTCTGAATTAGGGAAAAGCAGAAGATTGCATCATTTTTCAGGCTTTTTTCGATGGTTGCAAGTCTCAGCTGAAGTTGTGGCTCTTACCGATCATTAAATACACGCCACCGCATCCACGAGTTCACAGATGTGTAAGTTTCCCAATAAGCACAGGGACACAGTAAGCATAAAACAGCAATTCAAGTCATTTCTACCAGGTTAAGTGACTGTGAGTTGTTGTGAGACTTTTGCTGCGTATGGCAAATCCGCAGGGGAACGGGAAGGTGAAACCTGCAGAGGTTCTTGGCTGGAAAAGAAAGCTAATGGTCCTCAACAATTACTCCTGCTGGTAATACAGAACCACAGCATCAACCAGGTTGCAAAAGCCCTTTAAAGTCACCCAGTCCAACCACGCCCCAGCCCTGCCAAGGCCACCGCTGCCCCATGGCACTGAGGCCTCGTCTGCATGGGGTGTGAACACTTGTGGGGATGGGGACTGCAGCCCTGCCCTGGGCAGCCTGTTCCAATGCCTGAGCACCCTCTGGGGCAGGAATTGTTCCTCAGCTCCACAAAAAAGAAGGATGTGGCATAACTGCAGCCACACTCCCATCTTCCAGGGTTGCTTCTGGAAGCAACGACGTGGCTCCTTCTGGCAGCTCTCAGCCCCAGGCCCTGCAGGTAATCTACAACTCATGGAGGAAACGAGGAACGCTGCTGCTCTCTTGTTAGCAATTCCCAGAGAGCCCTTTAAAGAAACCATGCTTCCAAGGGTATTCCTACATGGCCTTTTCATGTGCCTGTCATTGTACATTACGTGCATAAAGAACCCAAACACGACAGACGTTTTAGAGGTGTTACAAGATTAATTCTTTGGAAGAGTTCTCCTGTGAATTCTGAAACCCTTCCCACCCTCCCACTTCTCTGCTGAGCTCTGCTATGGGAATTACAACCTGAATTACAGCTGACGAGTTGTCAGGAGGTCACAGCAATTTGAAGCTTTTTGAGGAAAAAAAAACCACCCAGTTTTCTTTTTTATGTTCACACTACGCTTAATACATCAAGACTCCGCTGATCCAAACTGCTTCAGGCTCTGACAGACTGTGCTAACTCAGCACCTTCTTAACCTGCTGCACTGGCAGAACATGCACAGTTAGCTGTACCATTCATTCCAGCTGCCACACCACCACCTCGGTATCAGCAACGTTACAGCTGCAAGATGGTCTTGGCCAACCCACTGCACCAACTGCTCAACATCCATCACTTTACTGGCATCATTAGAACCCCAGAACCATCAGTGCCCTCTGGAGATCATCCATTCCAAACCCTGCCAGGGCAGGACCACCCAGAGCAGGGCACGCAGGAACGTGTCCAGATGGGATCTGAATGTCTCCGTGACGAGAAAACCATGAACCTTGCCCAAGTCATTGAAATCTGGGGGCATTTTGCCTGTGATCAGCACACCCATTAAGTAGCAAGCTTGTCTTTTAGAAAGGATTGCCAAGAAGGTAGCAGGACGTAGGAACAACTCCCCATTTCCTGGGTGCAGTGCAAGTTGACTTAGTTCTGTAAGTCATGTGCGATATAACACACAAGAGCGAACTCCGTACGTGCACTCACAGCACAGACTCCCCTGCGTTTCTGTACTTGCACATGCCGTATGTAAAATGAAGTCTTTAACACGGTATATGAGAGGTGACTGCAATCATATTGATCCTGGCAGATGTGTCCTGGGACCTTCTAGACAGAAGAATCCTTCTGCACTGACACGA
The DNA here is from genome assembly GCF_033815535.1 of Pezoporus flaviventris. NCBI lineage: Eukaryota > Metazoa > Chordata > Aves > Psittaciformes > Psittacidae > Pezoporus > Pezoporus flaviventris. The sequence continues at coordinate 1,847,694 of NW_026892680.1, read as the reverse complement.
CTGCAGGATCAGGTCCTAAGACCGTAAGGCCAAACAGTAAACTACTGAGATTCAATAGCAACGGCTGCATTTAAACAGCAATGCTCCAACAGTTTTCACACAGAATGGAACCTCAACCCAAAGCGGTTCAAGAGAAAAGGGCAGAATATGCCTGATTGTTTCAGCGCTAAAGAAATCCCCTAAACATGCGAATATTTCTTTTATACAGCTCTCATCCTTTGGGAGGTGAAAGGCGAAAAAAACAAATCCCTGCCTCCGTATGACTACAGACCAAAATCCATTTCTGTTGGTATTTTGCCAGTTCACTTCCCAATGACCTGCACCCACCAAGCAAGGTCACATGAATGATTGTAAACACAAGCTTCCTTTGTGCACAAAGAGGAATGAATCATGGGAGGGAACGTGACATCTTCAGTGCTGTTCCTGCCACTCTGCAGTATTTCCCTCAATTATGCAACCCATCAAGATAGCATTTGAAATGCATCACTGGGAAAAAATGACCTTAAGTGAGTTTCTGCATCACAGCAGCAAGTGGGATTTCTCAGTGAGAGGGCAAACCTGGAGGAACAGGGACACTGGGAGAGCGCATCCCAGCTGCCCTCCAGCAGGAGCATCTGAACCACAACAAGGGCCATCTGCAAACACAAACACTAACTCTGAACCGTCAGCCACTGAAGCAACCCTCCTCTTTCTTTCAGCTGCAAAGAAATCTGAATAAAGGCTTTGCAAGAGAGGCACAGAAAGGACAGCAAAGTATCGCACACCTCAGCTGACAGGTCTTGTGGCCTCCTTTGACACCTTTCACTGCATCATTTCGTTCCTCCTGCACTTCTAAAGCCCCTTCAGAGCTAGGAATTCACAGGTATTGCTGCTACCCATCTCAGAAGCTGCTGAAGTGCAACATGGCTCCTAATCAGTGCTCCTGGTCTAGTTGAAGGTGTCCCTGCTCATTGCAGGGGTTTGGACGAGAGGAGCTTTGAAGGTCCCTTCCAACCCAAACCATTCCATGATTTTAATATCATTGTCCATGACCTGGCAACACCAGGTAATTCGAATTCTCATAATAATAATACCAATAATAACAATAATAGAACTTAATAAGAAGTTCTAACTACTTTGCTCCAACTCTTTTTGTTAGCTTCCTTCCTTAAAACGTGTAAGATCTCTTACTCAAACTAACTAGCAATATTCAGATAGTTTCTGAAGGGAGATATGCTGTTGTATGAACCTCTGAACCACCTGAAAGGTTTTTCCTGCTCTTATTATTGGAGCACATGAGGCATGTTTATATAAAATGAAACAAATAAGAATTCCAAGAATAATCTCCAATACTGTCATATACTGTAATTAGCAAACAGCATCCTTAAATTAACATGATGCCAAAAGACCTTCTTTGGCGGTCTCTGCCAAGGCAAGCCAAAGTTTATGCATGCTACATGAAACCTGCCACACTAAACCCCTTGGTGCACTCAAACCTCTGAACCTTGTATGCCATTACCATGGAAATTCCCGCTTGCAAATCAATGCCTAAGATGTCCCATGAAGCACACTCTGAGCTAGGGCTGCACAGCCCTGAAGAAGTCCAAAGGCTTTTCTGCCTCCATAAAGTAGGTCAGGTAATTGCCTAGTAGTGATGAGAAAACCTTTTCCCTATAAATGAACCGAATAAAGGAGTTCTAGCACAAAACCTGATTTTGCTTCAAAGCAATCTGAAAGAGAAAACCAGAGGCCAAATAAGCGCTTCGCCATCTCAATGAGTGCTCAAACACTACAGACATTGAGAAACAAGCTTTAGTTTTGCATAGTACGATTGGGTTTAAATGCTCCTAGAAATTCCCCTAATGAAATACTCACATACAACACTAGGCACTCCGCCCTCGATGCTAGAAGTATGAAGCAGCAAATCATTTCAAAGCTGTCCATGGCTGTAACCACCAGCAGTTTGAAAGTGCACCTTGACTCCCACGGAGGTGCACCTCAACCACAGCACTCTGGGCTTTCCCCCACACCCAGACCATCAAACTCAGAACGGCACTGTTAGAACATGTTACTGAAGCTGCATTTCTGAGCATCCCCATTGCCCCCAACCTGCTGGAGAGCTATCAAAAGCCAAACAAGAAGCCGGCTGTGCTGCGCAGATTTCCCTTCCACGTAAGCAGCTGGATCTGCTGCTGAATGCCCAGGGAGAACAGGGCTCGGGATGGGTCTGGAGGCCATGCCAAAGCTCCTCCTACACCCCGAGGAAATCAGCACTTTCTACATTGCTTGACAGATTTTTGTCTGCTTGGAGACTGTTCTCCCGAGATGGCAACCCAACACAGCTCACCTAGTGCTTCAATGCTTTCCATGTCTTACAGCTTGAAAGGTTCTCTTGCCTCAATTAAAGCTTCCTTGTTACACTTTACAGGAGGTTATTTGTCTTCTCTGGACCTATAGTTGTTACTATTTCCTTTGTAGAAACTTCTAAGTACCTATTTCCCACTCCATACTTCCCTCTCAGAGCAAAACAATGCCATTTATTTCATCATCTTGGCTCCTCCACTTCCCATCTGACCACGTTGCTGTCAGATGATGATTATAATTTCTTTTCAATTGCAGTAACAAAACCTGCACAAATTAAAACTTTAGCCTTCAGATCATCACTAGAAGAGGTTATTTTATGCACCTTACAGTGCTGTCAATGCATCCTGGGGTAAGGTTTATTTCTGTCCTAAGTGGAATGATGCTGTTGATGCATCAAGTCTGCAGTGTGGTAGAACAGGCAGATACCCTTCACTGCAGGATTTCTGTTAGCCAGGCATTCTGTACTCCTATGGTGAATCAGGTCTAACTGAAGGTGAAATTCACTCTGAGCTGGATAGCTTCCTAAAGGACATCTTCCCAAATGCAGGACATCTAAGCTAACCTGTACGAAAGGCTCCTGAATTGAGCAGAGTGACAACGCATCCCATCCCATGCTACTGTAGATGTATATGGGATGAACTGCCCTCAAGAAAGGCACTCCTCATGATGTAGCAAGGTAAGCTGGATAGCTGAAGTACCATTTAGTGGGAAGTTAAATGATGCCTGTCCCATTTTCAGAGAGCTATTGAAAGTAAAATACACCTGACACGTACTGTGTGCTTTCCTCATTGCTCTGGGCTCTGCTCCTCACAAACCAGAGAAGAGCAGGAAGCATTTTATACTTTTATCACCCACTATACTTGAGTGCCCTTCCAGCTTGATGCCTTTGGCCATGCTCGCTAAGATAATTCAGTCTCTTAACCAAAAGCAGTGCACAACACCGGTCCCAGGAGAGCACCTTTCCAAAGAGAACCCCTCCTCAGTCTAACCCCTAGTGTTTAACTGCTTTCATCCCCATGTCCTCTCCTCCCCATGCTTAGACAACTGTCCAGGTCTTTCCTAATACTCAGTCTTTGCAGAAGAACACAGTAGATCCTCTTCAGCAGCCAAAAAGCAAAACTAAGAGTGCGTTTTGTACATCTCCAGCTTCAATAAAGCTTCCTTTGAAGAGTTAGCCATGTTAGATTTGCACCACTGTCACACCCGTGCTAATGGGAAGCTGCTCTCCAAGCACTGTTTTAGGTATTATAAAACAGAACTCCATTTCTGACTATAAAGTGCTACACATTAGGCATTTATGGCTTTAAAATACTAATAATCTGTGATTTACTTACTTGCCAGACTTGGAAAAAGCCATGCACAACACCTGAAGTTATACCTAACCCTGGAGATCTGACTTCTGCTCCAAGGTGCATTTTACTCCTCGAGTTTAGCATGTATGTTCTTGACTAATTTTGTAGTGCTCTACAAATGCCAATTCTATTTACAAACTGGGTAATGCACACCCCTTCTCCCACTTTCTTCCTCCAAGTATAACCTCTATCTTTGTGACAGAAATCTGTGGGATTTAACAAAGGAACCGACTACTCTTTGCAGCTGATGTGCAGGTGGACAGCTTTGTTTCCTCAGTGTTCTGTTCTTTACCTTACAGGGATGTTTATGTCACACTATTGCTCCAGAGCCCTGTGCCTCCTTGGTCCACGCAGCTCAAGTCCTGCTGCCCAGGCTGCTGAGAATGCAGACGTGCTCTCCACATGCAAATGTCTACTCTCTAGATTTGGTTCAGGGTGGTGCAAAACCCTGCTCAGGTTTCCTAAACTAAACTGAATTTCAAACAGATCCAAAAGGTTATAAATACAACAAGGATATTAACATTTTAACCTGAAATTCACCAAGTAACTTCTCTCTTCTCAACCCAAAGCTAACAATCATTGACTCAAAGTAACTAGATGGGTATCTAGCACATCTTAGTAATGCACTTAACATTATAACACTGATGATAGGAGGTCAGCATCTGCTCTAATTAAAGCCCTTCAACATCATATTGCACAAACAGAAGACCTTCGTGCCTGGGAACTTCATATTGCTTGCATCACACCAGAGAAGAAGCACAAAAATACCCCCTCCCAAACACACTGTGCCCCAAAGAGCAGTCACCCACTGCCACCACCCTTCCTTCTTCGAGGGAAGTCAAACACATTCCCACTTAATTCTTTATGAGCTTAAGGACAAAAACTGAGGACAAGCAGCTAGATCTCATCTGTCATTGGGTGGGCTGCCAAAGGAATGACCCAAGAGTGCATACTCTAGTATTTACTTTGGTCTGAATATACTGAAGAATTGGCTTCACCAAAACAGTGGAGACTAGGCACAGATTTATCTTTTAGCACTGCACTCTGCAAATACATGCGTAGACTTTTCTTACATCTCCTACAGAGATGCAGATAAGGTACATTCACCTTAAACTGAACACCATCGTTCTGAATAGTCCTTGTATTGTCAGTGCTTGTATTGTCCTTGTCTGGCCTTCAATGCTCAGCACTTGTCCCAGAGTAGGAAAATCCCAATGGAGCAGGAGTGTTGATGCAATAAAATCCTAGCAGATTTCAGGTTGTACATATGAGTACATAAGAATCACGCAGCAATAGAATACCCTCACGGTCATCTGCGTGATCTAAGGATACATGCATATAAAGCTTAACACTGAGATTTCTACAGCAGAATGTGAGCTGCACTAAGCAAAAGCTTTTATGTTCTAAAAGTAGTAAGTTTGGTTAACACATCATGGAGATAAAGCTGCAAATGACTGAACTAATTTGCTACTCCTATCCTAGACCTCATACTGGTACCTCATACTGAAGCAGCCACACGTACTTAAGCTATATGCAGAGCAATAGACTAAAGAAGCATTAGGAATAAAAAACAATCAGTACTTGATCTAGTTTAATGAAATACTGTTCTGCTTGCTCCAACACCGTCCACCAGATGCAAACCCCAGCATGCTGCCAACTGCTAACCCTTCTGAAGAGGAAGGCGTACTTTCTCCATTACTAATACACAAATTGCATGATGAAAATTGAGATACAAACCTGAAATGGACAGTCTCACTAGTGCTTTTTTTGGTTGTCGATGGAAAGAAGAGACAAACTTACTTTCTCAGCTATTTTGCTTCTTCTACTGAAACTATTTGCCAAGAGTTTCCCATTTAGTTCCAATAATAACGATATAATAATCGTTCCAACAATAATAATATTATAATTAATAATAATAATATACAATAATAATATACAATAGCAAGAGTAACAATAACAATGATATAGTAATAGTAAAATAGTTCCGATAATAATAAGATACTAATAGCTTCCAATAGTTCCAAGAAACTATTTGCCAACAGTTTCTTCCAACTGGGAAGAAACAATTTAAGGGAACATCAAGCCTTTTAAAGAAAATAAAACCCAAACATTTTGAGTCTTAGGAGCAAAACCCAAACACGAGCAAGTATTTCACCCCATCTTGCCTGCCCAATACCAACAAAAAGCTTCACTGTATTTTATGCTAAAAAGGTACATTTCTTAGAGTTGTTTGAATGCTTTGGGTTTTTCTGCTTGAGCTCAGAAGATAAATTGCTCCTTTTCTGTACACAACTTAAAAGAGTTCCAGTATTTGAGACGTTACATAGAACCCTGAAACCCCAGCGCTGATCTCTAAACCACTGCAAGCAACAAGAGGAGGAAATGCTGCGTGAAGGAGCAATCAACAGTGGTGGCTCTTCCCAGGCACAGAACCCTACTACAACTTCCCTCAGCAGGAAGAAATACTCCTCTACAAGACGCTTCTTTGACAACGTGGGCCTCTGGCAGCAGTAAGAAAGCTCGTCCTGCTTACACTGAGCTCTGGCTTTGTCTCCTGAGTCAGCTCCCACACTGCTGCGTACTGCTCAGTCAGCAACACCACAGGCTGACGCTGTCATCCAAGGTCCCCTGTCCTCAGGCCTTGTTCTCAACACTCAGAAGGTCCCTACCCTGACAGGCCCGCTACAAAACCCACCTCAACTGCTCAATTATGCTGTGTTCTGCAGAGCTCATTCACTACGCTTCCACAGAAGCTATGAGGTTTGCTTTAGTCTGCCTGTTCTCACTGATGTACATGCAATGCAAAGCAGAGAGAAAAAATCCAACCTGGCTAACCTGTCACACATTTATTATTCAATCTTCAGTGATTCCACTGACAGAGGAGCCTGGTAACTCTCGTTAGAGACTTGATGGGAGAAAGACAATGTTTCTTTGTAGTCACACAGCCTGCAGAAGAACCCGGCTCAGCCCACCCAAGGCAACAGCAGCAAAGTTCTGTTCTCTAGAAAGCACATAAAACCGAACTTGCCTTCCATAAAGATCCTGTTCCAGTAGATTTTTCCAACGTGATTTCCTCCAAGAAATATTAGATTTGATAAAATCAGCATTGAAGTGCTAACAGATGCGAGGCCAGCGTGAAGTCGACGGCGAATACTTGGCGAGAAGGAACGCTCCTGAGGGGAAACAAAAGGCACAGATGAAGTGAACAGCCCCTGCAGTTTTCCAAGCAACGTTAGAAGAAGACAGCGCAGTTAATAACAAACAGCTTTTATACAGAAGTTCAAATCCTTATGGTCCAGATCCCAAAGCTTTTAATATATCTAGCAGAACTCTCACCAATGCCATGGAGGTTTGGCTAAGACTTCATTCAAGGCCTGGCTGGATGTGGTTCTGGGCAACCTGATCTAGTTGAAGGTTGCAGGGGAGTTTGACTAGATGACCTCTAAGGCCCCTTCCAACCCAAACCAGTCTGTGATTCTATGATTCATGATAAATGGGGTGCTGAATAAGGTTGGAAGGATGCTTCTAGGAGGCTACCTAGAAAGGTCATTTAATCAGGGTCAGCTAGAGGTGGGGGCTCAGGATTGGGTCTGGTTGGGTTTTGAGCACCTCCAGCGATGGAGACTGCACCATCTCACTGGGCAACCTGTGTTTGATGGTCCTCACAAGTAAAAAAGATTTTCTTACATTTAAATGAAATCTCTTTTACTTCAGTTTGTGTCCCGTCACTAAATACCACTGAGAAGAATCTGGCTTTGTTTTCCTCCCCCCCTACAATTGGGTATGGATACACACAGACAAGATCCCCCTGAGCCTTCTCCTCTCCAGGCTCAACAGTCTCAGCAGATGCTCCAGTCCCTTCACCACCCTTGCAGTCCTTTGCTGGACTCACTCCAGCCACGTTCATGTCTGTCTTGTAGTAGGGAGCCCAGGACTGGACACAGTTCTACATATTCTATGTCTTAATTCTTTTCTTATTAAACATACTCCTTGATGAGTTTTTGCCGAGGGATGTACAGAATAACAACACGCTTCTGGGGAGGATAATACTGTACACTAGGTTCCAATATGGAGTAAAGCACTTCAGTACAAAACGAGCACAAAACCCCAGTACAAAACAACTTGACAAGTCGTTCGTGCTTTGGTTGATTAGTAAGACGTCACTGAAAGATTCTAGAGACAGATCAGAACTGGTTACCACAGTAAGCCTTAGGAAACAGATGCTTCCACATAGAAGACAAGAAGATGCAAATACACACAAAATCCCAATCAGAGAATCACAGGACAGGTTGGAAAGGACCTTAAGATCATCCAGTTCCAACCCCCCTGCCATGGGCAGGGACACCTCACACTAAACCATGCCACCCAAGGCTTTGTCCAACCTTGTCTCGAACACTGCCAGGGATGGAGCATTCGCAACCTCCCTGGGCAACCCATTCCAGTGCCTCACCACCCTCACAGGAAAGAATTTCCTCCTTAGATCCAATCTAAACTTCTCCTGTTTCAGTTTGAACCCGTTACCCTTTGTCCTACCACTACATTTCCTAATGAAGAGTCCCTTCTACCAGCACCGTTATAAGGCCCCCTTCAGATATTGGAAGCTGCTCTGAGGTCTGCACACAGCCTTCTCTTCTCCAGGCTGAACAGCCCCAACTTTCTCAGCCTATCTTCATATGATATATTCATATTCAATACTTCTTTTCAGTGCAAACATTATTGCTCATGTTGTAAAGTTTGGGTTGCTGCTGTTCTAATGACGCAAATAAAGGAGGTCTCTCTCCACCATATACTAGTTTGCTTTTGTTGTATTTCACATTATCACCTGAGGTGTGAGGGCAGCACAGAGACTACAAGAAGATGGTGGAAGAAGGATGAGGAGGTTTTAGCTTCCTCCAATATTCACTTGTTAGAACAAATTTCCAAAGCATTACAGCACCTCATAAGGAAATATTGCCTCATTACTGCATGAAGTAAAATGCCTTGTTCATCATGGTCCCGGGCTGAAAGCCTCATTACATAGCGCCTGAATCTCCTAAAGACTGCATGCTTCGAGTGAAGTAATGAGCGTTTGGCAAGGAATGGGAACTAAGGAAAACATCAGGAGCTGCTCAGCCTTCATGTCATGAACGGGGATGTTGCAGGGAAGAGTCGTGTGACTGCAGCATCAAACCAGTAATTAATCTTTAATAGCTGCAGCCAGACTAGGATTCATGCTCAGACACCTGAAACAACAAACAGGCTCAAACCAGACCTACAAATACATCCCCAGACAATTAAGCTGCTAGTTTTGTAAGCATCAAAATAAACGTTTCAACTACTAGATTACATAAAGTGACAATTCTTCAAACAAATGACACTTACAAGCATAAAACCACCATTCTAACAAATTACTGCAAAGCAAATCTCTGTTAAACTGAATGTTAGCCCCAATCAGAACCACATCTAGTGTATGAGTCAGCCTGAGCCAGCACAAAAATGGGGAGATACAAGCTCCAAGGAAAAGCGTTCTGTGTCAATCTGTGTGAGCAATGCAGCAACAGTCAATCCCCCAGACAATGCTATGGAAAACACTAAAATATGAAAACAGGGACTGAGATTTCTCTCTGAAAATTCTAGATGAAAACTAGGGCATGACAGGATAAGGCAAGAGAATATATATAATTATAGAATCATAGAACCCCAGCCTGGTTTGGGTTGGAAGGGACCTTAAAGCTCATCCAGTTCCAACCCCCTGCCACGGGCAGGGACCCCTTCCACTGGAGCAGCTTGCTCCAAGACCCTGTGTCCAACCTGGCCTTGAACACTGCCAGGGATGGGGCAGCCACAGCTTCTCTGGGCACCCTGTGCCACCGCCTCAGCACCCTCACAGGGAAGAGCTTCTGCCTTAGATCTAACCTGAACTTGCCCTGTTTCAGTCTGAACCCATCACCCCTTGTGCTATGGCTGCAGTCCCTGATGAAGAGTCCCTCTCCAGCACCCTTGTAGCCCCCTTCAGACCCTGGAAGCTGCTCTGAGGTCTCCACGCAGCTTCTCTTCTCCAGGCTGAACAGCCCCAATGTTCTCAGCCTGTCTCCATAGGGGAGGTGCTGCAGCCCCTGAGCATCCTCATGGCCTCCTCTGGACTTGCTCCAACAGCTCCATGTTCTTATGTTGGAGATGCCAGAATTGCACGCAGTACCCCAAGTCTATAAACATTCACAGACACCAGAAGTTCCTCAGTGACACAAGTTTTCCCCTTTCTAGTCCTTTGCACCTCCAAAGCTGCCCAAGGACTTCCAAAGCATTCTCCTTAAGTTCACAACAGGGAGGGGATCTCTTCAGTTTGTCTCCTCCTGAAATCATAAATACGTGGTCCCATATGTGAAAAATACGTGCCTTTTAGGAACGTGCAAGCATATGCACACAGACAGAATGTTTGAAATCTTGCTATTAAACCCATGCTATCAACCAAGTTTAAACAAAGAGAAGTTACGATCACGCTAACTTGAGCTTTTGTTTAAGAATCACCAAACTTACCCTCTTACAGCATGCTGATGAGCTGTGCCTGAGCTGTAGCCTATCTGTAGCACACAGCCTACCAGTGGATGGACTTATACCTCTCCCTTTGTCTTTCAAACTAAGCCACTAACCCTACAGAGAAACTTAAGAAACTTAAGGCTTTACTTAAGTAAGAGGAAGGGAACAATCTTGTGGTAATGCTGCAGAAAGAGGTAGAGCTGGTGCTGGGCTGCATTCCCCACCAAGGCACGGATTAGACCCAGGAAGTTTGTGAGGTCTGCCTGCTTTACAACCCGAACCAGTGCGACTGAACCAACACGAACAGATACAAAAGCTCTGCCATTGAAAAAAAAATGAATTAATACAGTCACTAAAAGGAATAAATGAAACTGTCATATCCAATACATCACTCTCTACGAAAGTGCTGTGTCAAACAAGGCAAGCTAACTGCGGCACAGACCATAAAAGCCTTCAGTCATTTATAAAGTCTAAGAGAGTAGACTAAGACAGAAAGAGTTTAGACAAACACTGGATCCTTTCTGGGCTTTGTGCAGTTAATTTCCATTAACTTTGCTAGGCATTGATCCAAAAAGCAGTACACATTTTCCTGGGAGTCCCTGATGTCAATGCAGTTTTTACCCAGCTGCAAAGAAGGTAAAAGAAGACAACATGCTTGAAACATCTCATGTCATCTACAACAAGCTAACTCTGAATGCACCTGAGCAGCTCTTGTGCTCACATTAATACTCTGAAAGCATTAATTTACCCACGGAAAATGAATAAGGCTACTCTAGATAACCCAGAACAACATTTGTGATTTAAACAGCTCCCCACATATGGATTTTTCGGAGTATACAGCAAGCTGGCTTCATCAAAGCAGACAAAATTCAACACACACCCCCCCCCCCCCCAACTGTTCATTATGCTATTTAATGACTTAACAATGATTTAACAATGCTCCATTCCAACGGTAGAAGCAGTTGCCACGGATTTGTGAGGATTCTCTGGATTTTACTGCTGCTTCTTTTCCTGTTGGAAACACAGCCAGAAGACTGGGTGGCAAAAGAGCACCTTGTGTTAAAATGACAACGAAGCCACGGCTGCTGGCTGAAGCCCTTGTATTTGCATCCTTCCTCCGTGCTCCACCTTAACTTGCAATCCCACATCAACTCTTCGTCATGCTTTACTTTCAGGGACACCCCCACCTCCACACACACCGAAACAAACGGCCTGTAACACTTAAACTACACAAAAGCCACTGTCAAGACCCTCTGTCCAAAGGTATGCAGCATGACGTGGGAGGTGATTTACACAGGCTGGCTCAGGCTACCTTTCCTGGGACTGAATGGAGTTGGGAATATTATTCCAATCCAATTCCTGCTCTAAAAGGACAAAGACATTATAGTGGGATGTTGGGAAAACCCTCTCTCTGCACACAGCTGGGTCTAGCACAATTGGCTGCCATCAGAGCTCTCTGAACTGGGCCTCCTCAGTCATCCTACAAAAATAAATGATACTATCATGTAGTGGGGTACCTTGGAAAGTAAACCTGTGTACGTGGTTGAGAGGGGTGGACGAAACTAAGCTTGAAAAGGATTTGCATGGTCCAAACATACCCATCCCTAAATCCGTTTCCAGCGACACTTGCATGTCACATTCAGCTTCCGAGCTCAAGCCAAGCCAGACACAGGAAGCTTGTGTAGTGGCTGTTTTTGTAGAAAAGATAGCTTATGAAGGAGAGCATGTGCCAGAACAGATCATTTAGGTTAGAATTAAGAGTCAAGCTAGAGGACGGGGTGGAATTTTGAAGTCGGAGAGGATGTGAGAGGAAAGACTCATTTCATTAGCTTTGCAAGACCATTAAACCACTATGAGCGTGAAACAAGAAAGCATGGCAGGAGAAGGGGCTTCAGACAGCAGGGCGTCTCTTAAAAGAGCTTCTTCCTAAGGGGAGTTAGAGCTAATCAGCAATATATCCCATTTCCACTGATTTACAGGGCAGTCTAAATGACATTACTGAATGGCATGAGAGATGAAGTCAAGGGACCAGAAATGTTTTCCTAATTGCATTTACATCTCCTAGCTAGCCAGCACCACAGAAAAGACTTTGGGGAATCCTGACCTCAGTAAGTCATCCACCCTCCCATGTGGAAGTTGAGGAGATACCCAAGACCAAACTGCACAGTAGTCAAAACCAGGTAGTCCTACAGAACTATATTCCCCAGTGTTTTCCCGAGGACCCACTCCTACATCTTCCCACAGTGGCCATTCTTCCAAGCTGTCTATCGACAGCAGTGACACCATGGTGACTTGGCAGAGAACCATAGATTCAACCAGGTGGAAAAGACCTTCAAGATCAACCTGGGACAGGTGAGAGAAAACTTCTACATAAAATCAGCGCCATTCTCAAACTTGCTTACTAAAAGCACTTTATCAAGTCCCATATAAGAGAATTAAATTGGCTGCAAGTCAAAAAGCAGCCGTCTTCATGGAGTAAAACAGGGACTCAACACGTTGAGTTTTTCTTGAACTACGCTTCCAGAGACGGGATAATCCAAGCACGCAGCAAAAATAAGGGGGTGTGGTAAAACTGGAGAAGCAGTTGAGTATTTCTTATGGGAGTGCATGAACTGTGGAATAAGAGTGTCAGATACTATGGCCAGAGTGACATGAAATGTGCTTGACGCTGCAAACTGCAACACTACAAATTACATTATCCCGAGGCTCATCTGCCTTTGGTTTTTAAAGGGTCAGAATAAACTAGCTCAGTTTTTAGAAGAGTTGTCTTTTTTAAATACACTGCCCTACAGAGTTCATCCTCTTCCTCCTAAACCTACCAGCAAACTTAGCCACGGTAACTTTAAAATAAGATACATAAACCGCGCTCTTTTTTGGGTTGAAGAAAGCAAGCAAATTCACTACTACGACTATAACCCCTAGTCCTGCATTATCTTTCACTGCCTAGTGTACGAGGGGAGTAAGTGTACTTCCAACAGTTATTAAAGCTCCAGCCTTTCAGTTTCCTGAAGGTTTTTACTAGAGCAGCAATGCTTAAAAGCTGATGTAATGCCGACTCACCTTCACGTCACAAAACCTAAATTCAATGTTCTTTGCAATGCTCTGTTCTATAGGGTTTGGTGGAGGGGGGGGACAGTGGGTAAAATGCTTGTGGGTAAAGTTACTGCAAGTACAGGCACTGTTGGTGCCATTATGCCTATCAGGTAAGTGCTTGGAAAAAAGCTTAAATCCCTTGCTGGTGTTGGTTTTCCCAGTGCTCTTTAAGGATGTGAACTCTGTTCTTCACCTCCACTGCATCACAGCTGAAGAGTACAGCCCAAATTTGTTTCTCTCTCTGCAGAAGCAATAGAAACCAACCAGCCAATGTTAACTTCTAAGCATCAGAAGTTAAGAAAGCACTTCTAAGGGCTGCTTTCTTTTAGAAACTGCTGCTAGATAAATGACAGGCCAACTCTTCGGTGTCTATCCCCAACCCTGGCGATCACCCCATCACACGAGAGCGAACACCTCAAGCATCCCTGGAATGTGGGTCAGCCGCAATGCAGCACAAAGGCAGGAGCACGGGTGAGAAGCTGAAAGCGAGCGAGGAGCAGATGGGGTGGTGGGAAGGGAAGCAACACATCCTGACTAACAGTTCCTGGCTATTTTCTCTAGCTGCAGTTAGGAGCACTCAAAGTGGAGGGCAGGGTGTGACTGAGCAGCTGGGGGAGCAGATGGGATGGAGGGAGGAAAGGCTGGAAATTGTGACAGAGCTCTGCCAAACAGAACGTCAGTGTCTTCAAATTCCAAAGTGAGCAGTAAAGGGAGGATGGGTTGGATCCAAGCAGAGGGGAAACTTCCACAAACCGTTGTTAATACACATTGTCAGCGGGTAATAGCCACAAAAGCGTGTTTGGGAGACCGCAGAAACAAAGGGAGGGAGTGCACGTGCTCAGTAACGCTGGGCAAGCTGGGCTCAAAAAGCAGCAGGAGCAAGGGGAACCCAGCTGATGAGGGGCTGGCATGGCAATATAAAGCCTCCTCCCGCACTCTGAAGCTGAGGGACAGACGGTGAGTAGGATATGAGTAGCGACTGTACCACACCACAGAAAAGCAACAAAAATAAAGATTTCTGGTTGAACACACAGACAAAACAGCCATTTATGAGAGAATCCAAAAGAAACTGTGGAATCCCCAGCGCTATACCGGTAACAAGATAAGGAACAGGCTGCAAGCAGAAAGTGAACAAGATGTGCTACCAGATCTTAGCCATCAACAACTGCCACACCGAATGGAAGAATAAATACCATTTCCCACCAACAGATCCTGTACCCTTCAGTATTCACGGCAATCATTCCTGTTTGCTCCTCCTTCCTCTAGCTCTAAGCCAGAGCCAGTCCCCTTTACTTTGCTTTATTGTTCTGGCTTTTCATTTTGCTTGCAGTCGTTCCCTCCCTTCTCTCCAAACTGACCGGAGGTCACCTCCTGTTTCTTTCCAAGGCACAGACTTCCCTTTCCAAAGCAAAGGCAAAAATGAGCTCCTGGAAGGTTTACACACGAAGGTGGGAACCGGCAACATTTTCCAAGGGACAGGACGATGCAAATGACCTGTAATTGCCTGCATCGCTCCCAGAAGAAGAGGACCATGTATTTAAAATCAAGCAGCTGTCAGTTAAGACCTAGTCTCACAAATAGAACTTGTTTCTGAATTTAGGAATAAATGCCATATATAGTCTTTGAGAAGCTACTCATCTTCTGTATTGATGCCTTACTAAACATTCACTCGACAAAATGCTGTCTTGCACTAGCACCAGTTCATTTTTAGATCTTCCAGAAGATCTGCATTTATAGCATCTCTCAGCAAGAGCCAACCCCCCCTTCTGTTTGAAGACAGCCTCCTACCAGCTCGTATGTATGCACTACACTTGGAGATGCATGTGTGACAGTTTGACATACACTGAAGGAAATTTCTGTACTTGCTCCTCCACCTCGCTCCTCACCCTCAAAGAACCTGCCCAAACATATTTTTGTTTTAAGAAGTGACAGCTTGTGAACACTACAAAATGAACAGCATGGAAAGGCACCATCCTCCTTCGTGGTTTCTGTTTAAAGCAGGGAATTTAACCAAGTGATGGCAATGTACATGCTCCTATACACAGCTCTCACCAAGGAGGACAGGTTGAGAGTGCCACACACTCGTCCTTGACGTCCTTGGTTTTGTTCCCACTCTGGCTCTCTCGGTTCCTTCATCCACATTTTTAACGGGTTTACCTTTTAAACTGCAATCCAACTGGGAAAGGATGTAAGTTCACCAATCGCTGGTGCTGCATGGTGATTCTGCCCCCGTGCTCCTCCCACACTGCCATGGGGAAACTGTGAACAAATAAATACTACACAGGAACAATCCCTATGGAGACTCTCAGCAAACACAGACTTGCTTTCCCCGTGGCAAGTTTCTGTAGCATACGGCACAGCAGGAAGACCAGAGTGCAACCACTCCTCAGCACTTTTAACTTGTATTTCCATTAAATGCTGACATCTATTGCCTGAGTCAGAATTATTGCTGGCAAAGCTAAAACGACTTTTAGCATCTAGGGGAAAAATCCCTGGATGCATCAGCCAGCCCATATTCACCTTTATGGTCATTCAACAGCTCGGTACAAAGCAGCACCTTGATCACTCAGCTTGCTGCTTCCAGGTACCATACACAAAGACAGCTGGCACAAGCCTGCTCTGGCTAATGCTCACATCCAGGGAAAGCAGTTTCCATTGGTTTTGAGACAGAGGGTATCTCCTTTGGATAGGAGGGATTTCTGGTTAGAGCAATGATATGGCTGAACTCAAGGCTGGGGTGGGGGACAAGCCTCATCCCCTGGTCTGGGTTTGACATTACGGGCGACACTTATATCTCAAAAGCCAATTCTGCACTAGAAAATGAGTCTGATGAGGGGACTTTGCTCAACCACCTCCCTTTCCGTTCTTACAGACTCTCGGAGAGGGAAATGACAAACCCAACAGAAGTCTACAGCAAGCACATAAAATGTTATGAATATCACTGGCAATGCTTGCCACTAAATATAATCACCGTGTTGCACCTAAAACCATGCATGAATTACATAAAACTATTGGTAAAAATGGCAAGGCCAGACAGGCTTAACAGCAGTAAACCAGTAATACAAATACTCTTCTCACCAAATGAAGCAAAACAGAGACCAAAGCCTAGTCTGTACTGAAGAACAGCTGAGAAGGGTCTGTTGTTATTACAGAGATCTTATTAAAGATCAAGGTGGTCAACAAACATAATTCCCTTGAACAGGTTCCTAATATGTGGCCCCTTCTTGCCTCAGTCAGCTGCAGGAGGAAGCTTTACAGTTCAGAGCGAGTTCTACTTGCTAAGAGAAATTCTGTCATTAAAGGAGATGGTTCCACATTTGGTCAATGTGAAATTCAAACAGCCTTTACCTTGGCTAGGCTGAATTTGGGCCCCAACATAGGTACTGCAGCAGAACCTACTTGGTTTCTCTGTCCCACCGACTTCAAATACGGAGGCTCAAGCTACTACCCTGGACTGCTTATGCACATCAGCAAGGGGGAGGTTACAGGTAGCTGAGCTCCTCCTTTTCCATCTTCTTCCCTCAGCTTTTGTCTCATAGACTGTATTGCCTGGGGTGCTGCTCAGATTCCTCTCCATGAGGCACATCACCTTCCAATAAAATAACCAGAGGACATAAAGCTTTCTGCTGGGGTAAAGAGCTAGGTCAGCTCCGTGAAGATTCCAGCAGGGAAGTCTGCAGAGGAGAAAGCGGTGAGACTGCAAAGGAGGGAGGAAAGAGATGGAACCTCTTCCCCTGCAGGAGCAGGGAGCTGTTAGGCCAGCTTAATTCCCTGTGGGACCACAACCCAGAGGTCAGGCTCTCCAGTCAGTGCTTTGCCATGCTCCGCACCAGCTGGCTGCAGGATCACTGCATAATGCATAACTTATTCGGAATTAACTGTAGGCATTTTAATGCACCTAGCAGGGGAAACAGGGCAAATCAAATCAAATCAAGGAAAAACCAGACAAAACCCCCTCACCACACCCAACTTTTTAAAAGCCATCTACAATTCTGTTCTCTGCAAAGCTGAGGATGCCTGTGGTCACTGAACACATCTCTGGTACCCAAAGCAACGGTGGTATTTAACTACAGAGACAAATACACAGATTCATGCTTCTGGAGGGGAAAAAAAGCAATCTAACAGTAACCAAAAGCACGGGCATCATACAAAACATGGGGTGGGAAGGCAACTGGAGTGCACTGAAATGGACTTCATTAGAGCACCTCGCTACAGCCAGGCGTGGAAATGGAGAAATCAAAGCATTTTATACTTTAAAAACCCAAAGCACTCACAAGGATAGCTCAAATGACTGGAAAATAAGCCATGCTTAAAATTAGTTGGCTTCAAAAATTGAATCGTTTCTGGTGTATTTAGTTTCCTACTAAATAAAGCTAGAAATAAGACTTGGAGACTAGAAATTCCTCATAGCATTATTCTTAGAAGGGAGATCTTTATGTCTTAACTTAAAAATTCTGGCTGGATTGAATGGTGTGTTTTCACTTCCCAAAAGAACTAAGAAGATCCATGTTGGTGTTTCAACTCAAACACTGATCATAACAACCTGCCAACTTCAACTCCTTTGCTCCACCTTCTTTAGAATGATTCCCAAAGACTTCTGGTTTACAAATCCATTGATTCAATGCTGTTGTCACCTCTTCTAAGGTTTAAATCATTCTAGATCTATTTTTATACTGACACCTAGTTTCTTGTATAGATCTGTAGCTTGCTTTCCTTAAGGAAAAAGGAGAAGGAATTTAAATCACTGGATGATGGCCATTAGCATTTCCTTTTTGAATTCTGACATGTTATCTATTAAAACTCAATACAAATTCTGACACTGATTTTGAACCAGTTACTACTGTGCATCTCTAAGAAACACAGAAGCAGTGAAACAAAGCACTTCTCTGCTCAATACAGGTCTAAATAGCTTCTGAAAAAGTAAAACAAAAGAACTGATAAAACCAAACTAAACTTCTCCAGTTTGCTATAAAGCTCCCAGATATGCCTTGGCTTATGATGCTCAGCATTTATTGCTGCTTTATAGACAATGTTTTAATGAAAAGATGGTAATTCAGATCTAATTTACTGATAGCTAACAAGTAATCTTTAGGGGAAAGAAGATACACAACTCACTGAAACACAGAAGCTCACAGCAGCCTAAGCTGAAAAGTACACAAGAAGGAACACGAGCTGAAATCAGGAAGCCAGCCCTGGTTTGCAGCCAGCGCAAGTGAAGTTTCAGCTCCAACCTTCTGGGTCAGGATATTTAGCGTTTTCAGTAAATATTACTCATGCCACGTTGTTCACTCTGGCTCAACATGCCTGAGATGACATTTAAAACCTGCCGGACTGCTACAGGAGTGTTAGCTACCCGTGTTGCGCTGGGTTTCGAGTGCCGAGATTTAAACTACCAGAAAATCTGCAGCAATATAGGGTCCAATTCTTTTTATATATATTCTTAGTCAGCACAAGGATTCAGTGAAGGACTAGACTCAAATGTGCTTCCTTTAGATTTCTGTATCTTCCTGTGGCTACAGAATTAACCCAATACAGTGGGGGAAAAAGGGGAAGCAGTTTTGATACAATTATTGTCATCCTTTGGGATCAATTCCATTTTAAGCCCAGCAAGATTAAAATACAACTTACTCTTTGAGCTTTTCTTAACTAGATTTTACTGATTAAACATCTGCTGCTCAACTCAATTATGGAACTCAACATGAACACCCATAGATGAGGAGGTCTGGGGAACAGAAGGGGTTAAAAGAAGCAGAAACCTGGGCTTTGTGTGTTCTTCAGAAACTCATCTGCTATTCTGAGGACAAAAGTGAACTTTCCTTTTTAAAAACAGCCTGCAAGAGCAAACAGAGCAAGGGAGCGAAGCACAAGAATGCAAAGGATTTCACCTGGCCAAGAGATAAAATGCGAATGCCACATCACCTCTTGACAGGGAAGGGTCAAAGTCCAACTGCTAGTCTGCTCCCCAGTCTCAGCGCTCAAGAAGTCAATGGGTATTTGTTCTAAGTGTGAGGAGAGAGTATGCAAAGACTGGAGCTCATGTTGCTGGAGAGAAACCTTCAAGGCACAAGGCAAACCAAGCATGATTCAACCGCAACTGAATGCAGGAAGATCTGCCTAATGGGTAATGCAGATGCCAAACCATTCATATTACAAATACTGGTGTCAGAAAGAGTTCAGGGAAAGATGGGAACGTGTCTTCTAAGGAAGGCCTGCAGCCATGTTTCCAAAGAGAAACAGGAAAGAAGGAGACATGGAAGACGTGGGATAGGCCCTTAACACTGGATGAAAACAAAGGGGAAGGGTAAAAGGCATTTGGTTCATTGTTAGGGAATTCATTTACACAAGAAAGAGCCCTACTGCCAGCATATAATTACAACTATGCTTTAGAAATTAATCCAACACATCTAACCTCCCCCTCATAATGCAACATCCTTCCCATTTCTATGGAATTTAAGCACTTAATCAAGAGTTCTTTTAAAATTTCTGATACAGTGACATCAAATACAAAGAGCCTCAACACTCGGATTTCCTCACAGCTGCAGGCCTGAAAAACTATGCTGTCTTCCAGACCAGAGGCAAATGTATGCAGCTGAAGCTCCCTTTCACCCTAGAGGGAGGATTAATGGGTCTGATAAACTCATTCTCTAGGAAGGAAAAAAGCTGCTTCCAGACTGTCGCTGAATTCATAGTGATGGCCAGTTGGATGACACAAGCTAGCACTGGCTGTTATTAGCAACTAAATGACTTTGCTCTATCAGTTGCCACACATGGGATGCCACAACAGTGAAAACTGAGATGGGCAGGAGGGACAACAAGCAGAATTACTTGAGCATCAGGACTTTATCAGGCTGCAGAGTGAGTCACCACCACCACCATCACATTATATAGGAAAACAAATTATGTGCACTTATCACTACTAAGGAAGCAAGACACAGGAATTACTTATCCTTACAAAGTCATTAGAAGATCTGGGATTTAAGGGTGAGCAAACCTGCAGACTAAAAGGACCCTCAAGATTAAAAACACTGTGTTTTGCACATGCCTGGGCTTCAAGGACAGTTTTGTCCTTTGGAAGTGACATCATGAAGGTCAAAATTATAAATATCAGAGGCCTTTAAAGCAAAATAATATTTTCATTACTTGGCTCTTGAGTGGCGTAAGATTTCCCAGTGTAAGCTTGTTCCCAGATGCAAGCAGCTGCTCCATATGTATTTGTCCAGGAAACACATGGTTAGAAATACATACTCCTAATTTTAGTGAAGATGACTATTTTAAGGGCATCCTGAGTGAAATCCAAATACAAATGTTAAAACTGGCTTCTGTTCAGGCAATGTGACAAGCAGCTTCTTACAGCAGGACTGCAGAGGAAGCTTTTAAGACCGTATTCCAGCATTTTATTTGCTGGTACTTTGCAGAATTCTAGTTACATGGCTTTCCTTAAACACTGAGGGTGGGCAAGGGAATGCTAACTCTTAGCTGTTATCTGCAACTTCTAATCTAGACGGAATCAAACTAGCAGCCAGAAACTTCAGAGGAGCACGGAAACAAGAACACGGCAGGGGGTTGGAACGAGATGATCCTAAGGTCCTTTCCAACCCTAACCATTCTACGATTCTATGAAATGAAGAAAGATTCAACTTACAATTAAATCTTGAATAGGTGAAATAGAAAGTATCTTCCTGATGCCACTTTCCACAATTACTCCAAGCCAGTTCAGTGCTCCCCAGTACCACAGGTAGCTCTGCCCTCCGTGCCAGTAGCTGACAAAGGCAAAAGTGAGGGCTGTGGAGAAGAGTGTTCCCAGCAGACTGGACTGAGATCCTCCCATTGGAACATAGATGTACCTGTAGGGGAAACAACAGATCAGTGGCATTATTTGGGGATTTCACATAAATCTGGGAAGAACGACAGCTACAGAACAGATCTGCTATTTTGTGGCATAAAGAGAGAATCTGAACAATTACCTGACATTCTCCGTTTACCTGCCCTAGTTTCTCCAAAGCTGTAGACTGCTTTACAAAGTATGTGCACGTACCATTTGGTGAAGAGACAATTTTGTAGTCACAGGAACTCCGTATTAGGCAAATACCTATCATAAACCATTCTCAAGTGCGAAAGACAAATGTTCAGGTCTTTCAACTGCAGTAGTTGTAAGTTAACTCCTATACACACAGAAATTACATGTAGTCTTAATGTGAGGGTGCTGAGGCGCTGGCACAGGGTGCCCAGAGAAGCTGTGGCTGCCCCATCCCTGGCAGTGCTCAAGGCCAGGTCGGACACAGGGGCTTGGAGCAAGCTGCTCTAGTGGAAGGGGTCCCTGCCCGTGGCAGGGGGCTGGAACTGGATGAGCTTTAAGGTCCCTTCTAACCCAAACCAGTCTGGGGTTCTATGCCTGCCTAAGGACCTTCAGAGCTCATGTACCAGCCCACCCCCTGCAATCCTATATGAAGCACCCTGCACGCAATTATATTCTGTATTTAAACTAAATCCAGGATTCAGAACCTTAGTCTCTAACTGATGCTTGTAAGTGTCCAGACACCAGTGCTCGTTCAGTAAGATTACCAGAAGCAATGTCATTCTGAAAGCTGACATTGGTTTTGGGGTCACTTCTTCCTGCCTGGAGAGCTACAGCCACTCCTGGTATTTTCCAAGTAAGGCATGGCCACTCGCCAGCCAGTCACATATTTCTGTTAACACCTGGAAATCATCAGGCAACAGAGTCACCACCCAGCTGCTGGGTACCAGCAAGGAGATGAAGTCTAGGTGAACTGGTGGCGATGGTCCTCCTGAGCTGTCATTCCTCTGGCATCACGCACTGTACTCGTATTTGAGACTATTTCTGCTTGCTAAGATAATGAAAGGAAATCTTTTTGCAATGAGATTTCTATTTCTGGTTATCAGGTTTTACATTCAGAGATAAATACCAGCTTAAAAATTTAAAGGGGAAATTAATCTGAGTGCTTTATTCCTCATGTTAGGAAGTAAGAAAATTCAGTGATGGGAAAACAAACTGATGAGAGTGACTAAAACCTAAACAGAAGAGTCATTAAAAAAAAACCAACTCTCAAATTGTCCCATTTCTCTATAAGCCAAACATCAACACAGCACTTCAGCCTGCTACAGGGAGCATGCGATTACGTTTATAGCCATTTTCGGTACCAGTGTGCTTTTTACTAGGCATATGAAAATAAACAGAAATTAAGATCAATAGTTTTCATTTCTGTTGTGCCTTTCTTCCCCCTCTCCTCCCTATGTTCTCCTCAGGTCTACTCTTTTCTCAGCACATAGATATCAAGACAAACTGACACAATCGTGCCTTCTTGACACAAGGGCACTAACTGCCCTCAGGCAGCATGCTCTGCCCTCCCTGGTTAGTGCATTCCCACCATTTCAGTAGCTATCAAGGCCTGATGGATGTTGAATGACTTCTCTCAGCCAGGGTGAAGAGCAGTTCTGCATGCGCCTGTGGGGTTTGTGCAGGAAAAAAGTGGGAAAACCCCATTACCACATCACAGAACACATCAGGAGCAAACCTACTTCTTGCCTCACTATCCACCTTGTGATCCACTTCCTACCTCCCCCATATCCACGCGTGCACACACGCTTGCATGGGCAGTCCTGTGGATAAGTAACAGGCAGCTCAGCGTGCAGCCAGGGACACAACCTGCCTCCACGCCTGGCACTTTGGGCTCTGACAGAATCCAAGCTGGCCTGCAAAAGAACCACCACAAGAGCCCTTGTTGTTACAGAAATGCGTTTTGCTTTCTCCATCTGACCATCAGAATCTTCCCAACGTTTTTCCTTCTTCTTGACACTACCATCTACCTGCAAGCTATGCCCCAGTCCCTCTGTACCCTGACTGCAAACTCAGGGTTTACACAGAGAGGTTGCTGGAGAACACACGGATCTGCTGCACCACATGCAGCACAGCATTACATAAATATCTCATGTTAAGCTTCCACGCAGCAGTTAAGACTATTCCCATCTCTAATCACAGAAAATCCACAGAGAAGCTCAAAACGCCCATTTCAGGGACTATGAGGACATAAAAGTCATCACGGCTCCTCATGGCAGACTACCACAACTCAAAGGGACACCCTCCTAGCAGAATTTAACAGCTCACAAGCAGATTACACATGTACCATCGATGTGCAGGAAAGGCAGGCAATGGCCCAAAGACGGATAAACGAAGGAAAGCAATAAAGTGTTTTTTAAAGAGAAAAGGGTGTCAAGGCAAGTAGAGTTGAGGATGATCATTGGTCACATCCCTCCAGGTTATTTGGGAGGGATGGGTAACACTGGTGCCCCTTACAAGCCGCAGAAATTACAGACAGGAAGATCAGACCTACGGAAGATGCTTAGCATCAGAAAATGCAGGCTGAGAGTATCTAAAGATAAAGCATCGACTTATGGGATCTACAGTCAATTCCTACCAGAACTCCAGAGGTGAAAGAACAGACATTTCTAGGCAGGCTGTCGGAGAGGAACTCGGGAACACCTTAGGCCAGGCTTTGCCAACCACTCCTAGGCTGGCTAGACCTCACGTCGTCAGAAGAAAAAGTTGCGCATATTAGATGGAGAGAAGAGAATGGGGAAGAGAACTCTGTGCACATTAAATATCTCACAACATCTGGGAGATATAAATACAGACAAATACTGAGAGAATGCTATGCATAGTAAGAATTACCTGAAGACACACACAGACACACCTGACCCGAGTACCTGTCCTTAGCCTTTCCCTGGCAACGATGCTGCCAGCCTGTCCCATATTTCCACAGACTCCATTCTGATTTCAACCCAAAACTTACATGCTATTAAACAGGCTGCTTTCACAAGCCAAGCATAACCTGGTGGGTCTGCCTTTTAGTCCCCCGTCCAGCAGCTTCAATCAGCTTCTCCACAGCCAGCAAGCTGTTCCACTTACACAACTGATCTTAATTTTAGCTCGCTAAGTGAACATTTGAGAATTGGATTAAATACGTAAATGGTACCATTTAAATCCCTACAGTAATGCAAACACAAACATAATAGCTGAGGTATTTAAAAGTGACATTTACTTACAAAGCATAACTTTTCAATCCAATAACCATTTTGTTAGTTTTCTTGAAGTGGGAATCTAGAGAACAATCACAGGAGAGCTGGCAATCATGCCCTGGGAAAACACAGCTTTTCTTTTAATGACATTTACATTACCAAGATTTTACTCTAAGAACTTCAGAAAAACACTAAGAGGAGCATTTATAACCAGGGAAGAATCGCTCTAAAGGGCTTTTATTCCTCCAGGCCTCAATACACTGCTTCTACTTCCCCATGCACGCAATTTTAACCATATTTAAATCTTGAAGTGCAAGTAAAGCACCTGTTTGAATGGAGTTCTGTGCAGGGGCTGCCTTCAACACTTGCTTCCATTTCTTCCTCGGAGGAAGCCATGATTTTTGTTCCTCTCTCCTTAGCTATTGCTCTTGCAACGTCTTGTCCAGAACCAGGTGAAATGTGGATTTGTTTGTAACGGCAAGCTTCCTGTAAATCAAATCAGCTCCTGAGCTGTGTTTTGTTTCAGGGCACAAATTTGATGCCTGAAATGCCAACGCCTCTCTACATTTCTGAGCATTCAAGGGTTAACCATACTGTGTAGAGCTGGACAGCAGAAGAGCCAACAGAGGAAACATTAAAAGAGCACCACTAAAGTCTTCCATCTCACATCCCAACAACAGCCGTCGCCTGAGGTTCTCGACCTCAAGTGAGGGTGCCCATTTGTGGATGTGCATACAACGAAAGTGACCCTTTCAGTGGATAAAAAGTTCTTCATCATCAGCTGTGAAAGCAATGCTCAGCATGAGCCTGAACAGCTTTGAGGATAAACAGCCAAGTTTCCACTCATGTTGTTACCCAAATTATCCCAAGGACTGTCACCACAAAAGAGATCTGATTGAAACGGAAAGCGTGGCAGGACACAGGGTGAGAACCAGAGGGGAATTCCCTCTACAGCTGGGGCTGGGCTACTTCCATTTAGTCCTTTTTAATCCTGTGTTTTCTTCTTGTGGCCCCTGACTTCAAACTTCTTCTCTGCTGCACCATAAAAAGATCTCAGGCCGGGTTCTACAAATTTACGCTTCTGGGTGAGCTCTTAAGACTCCCGTTTTGTCAGTTTGAGCTCTCACTGACTTGGATGGAGCTACAGAGGGCAGAAATAAAGCACACCTCTAAGCCTTTGCAAGACTGCGTCCTACATGACAGGCTTGGGGAAGAGTGGCTGGAAGGCTGCCCATGGAAAAGGAGCTGGGGGTGCCCATTGATGGAGCTCAATATGAGCCACCTTGTGCCCAGGCAGCCAAGAAGGGCAACAGCAGCAGTGTGGCAGCAGGGCCAGGGCAGTGACTGTGCCCCTGCACTGGGCACTGGAGGCTGCACCTCAAATCCTGTGTTCAGCTCTGAGCCCCTCGCTGCAGGAGAGACATTGAGGTGCTGGAGAGGGGCCAGAGAAGGGCACCGGAGCTGGTGCAGGCCCTGGAGCCCAAGTGTGATGGGGAAGGGCTGAGGGACCTGGGGGGTTCAGGCTGGGGAAGAGAAGGCTCAGGGGGGACCTGATGGCTCCCTACAAGTGCCTGCCAGGAGGATGGAGCCAGGAGGGGCTGGGGTCTGCTCCCAAGGAACAAGGGATGGGACAAGAGGAAACGGCCTCAAGCTGCCCCAGGGCAGGTTTAGATGGAGCTGAGGAACAATTCCTGCCCCAGAGGGTGCTCAGGCATTGGAACAGGCTGCCCAGGGCAGGGCTGCAGTCCCCGTCCCTGCAAGTGTTCACACAGCGTGGAGATGAGGCCTCAGTGCCATGGGTTAGGGGTGGCCTTGGCAGTGCTGGGGAACGGTTGGACTGGGTGAGCTTAAAGGGCTTTTCCAGCCTGGTTGATTCTGATTCCACGAATAAATCCAGTTTCAATCACAGAAACATCTCCCGTAAACGTGACTTTAAAGGCTGAGCCTCACGAATTTGCACCTGAAGTAAAAGAAATAACCAGAGGTATTTGGAATACCATGGGAAAAACTTCTAATAGAAGAGATTCTTACTGTGAAAGTCAAGCTTTTTCCAAGGTGCAATAACTTTGCTGGGCTGTTGGCACAGCGGTTTAAGCTCTGTCAGGTCCTCTCACCTCCCCAGCTTAATGCAGTGTTTAGAGGCACTTTGAGAAACGCAGACCCTTTAAAATCCCGAAGCTAATGCTGGCTCTAGGCAAGCCTTGCTAAAGTAGCTCAAAAAGGTTTAATGAGAAATTAAGGCCATTTGGGTTACAAAGCATTAATGAGAATATTCACATGCAAGAACACTGGGCTTTACAAATACGACCTGAACTGGGGTCCCCCTCCCAGTTGCTAGCATGCTTCCCAGCAAAGACCGAGCGTGCTGCTCCCTACTGAAATCTGAGATGTGTTCATTGGATGTTTCTTTCCTTGCATTCAACACAAAAAACGATCCAAGTCCCTACGTCAAGGGACAGGTAACTGGTGAACACTGAACACATCATTTTGAATTCACTCTTCCAGGGGAGGTCATGTTTGCAGAGATTCATTAAATTCAAATGGAATTCTAATGGAAATCGTAACGCTTCCTTTTAATAGGAAGAGTTTCATTCCTGATGGAGCGCTGCGTTCAGTTTTCTCCCAGCCACATCTAGGAAAGCAAGGCTACCGGCACGCGCGTGCACTCAAACACAGAGCTATCAGTCAGCTGCCTTTGATCCCAGTGGAAATGGGAGAGGCTCCCGATGATCAAAGTGCCCCAAGACTGGTTAAATCATTAAGTCCAAACCAGGGCCCCAGGCGTAGTGCTGAGGGTAGGAGCCTAAATGTTAGCTAACAGATTCCCAAAAGAGCCTTAAGTGCCTACAGCTCAGTTCCTGGGTGGGAAGGGGCTGTGTCCCCAGGTGATGGAGCAGGAAGCAGGCACCTCCTGCCTCCTTCCACGAGGAGCCTGCAAGGCTCCCTGGAGCTGTTCTGAACATCACTCCCCTGAGGGGCCCAATCCATTCCAGCTACTCTCAATGCACTTACCGTGCACTTACTGTGCTGGTAAGACCTAAGGGCAGCAGCGCAGGAATGGAGCTGCGTGCCTTTGAAAACCTGGCTGGAGGAGGCACCTATTAATAGCACTGTCACCCTTGGCTTATAACACGGTAGAGGTCAGGCTCTTTGCCAGGGAGACCAACGTATCTTGTCTCCCAGAGGAGTGCTCCAGCTCCCTGTTACCAGGCTGCCACCGGGCAGAAAAGAAAACGAGATTCAGAAAGTGAGTATGCAGGAAAGCTCCAGCTCTGCAGCTAGGGCATAACCCAGAGGCACAGAGACCCCAGCCCTGCTTTCTGCACCAGGAGTTGCTCACTCTGCCCAAAGAACCATTACACAAAACGGAGAAGCAACACCATGCATTAAAGGATTATCTTTCCCCCCTCATTTTCTTTACTTCTCCTGACTCCGACACTTAAGGGCCCAGCTCAAAATTCAGAGCTCTGTATATACCTGCACCAGAGGCCGCATCGGCATCATTTGCCCACACAAATAAAGCCTTTGCAGCAAATCTTTTCCCTTGCCATCTGCATGCATGCATTCACCACAGCACATTTTACAGCAGGTTTCAACTACAGCTAAAGCAAGAGACCACCTCTTCCTGTGCTCGTGACTGCACATATTGAACTATTTGTGGCTGAGGTAGTGAAAAACTGTCAGGTACATGTCATTTGTTGCTTTGTCCATGTCAAGAATGAAGCACTACATTTTCTTCCCCCTCTTAGAAAGCCACTACTAATTCCATAAGTGTAACGCATAAGCTATTTGGCCATCCTGCTGACGTTCGTATGCCAGGTGCATCAGCCAAAACGCAGATCCATCTGCATCTTACCTTCAGATACTTAAAATACTCATCACTGTGCGCTTAACAGCTACCTTTTCCAGCCCACCTGTGCCCAAGGAGTGCACGAAATGTAGTCACTACAAGAGAATCTCTAGTATTTTCCTTACTAAAATGTTTCTCCTTAGACACAAGGGGATGAAGCTGAACAGCCCTTGCAGTTTGCTAGGTAACAGAGAAGACTCTCTAACCCTCACAGATTCCTTCGTGGACAGCTTGATGAGTCTTTTGCATTTGCACATCACTTTGTGCACACGCATGTCAAAAGGCCAGACCAGATTTTCTTTTACTGCCAACAAGATTTTCTTTATCAGTCGATGGATAGGGATCTGTGCTCTGTGCTCATCTTCATAGGGTACCTTTTGCACCAAGCCCCCTCTGCTCCAACCCTAAAACCAGCCAAACCCAACCTCTTCACTATTTGAGGCCTGAAGAATCAAAGATGTTTCAATCCTTCCATGGTTGCTCACTGCTATTTCAAGATAAGAAAGCAGTGAATAATGGCGTGTTTGTATTTCTTTTTCTGTGTGGGTTCACATACAGGCTTTGGCTGGATGCTGCTCTGGTTTGTGGAGTTTGTGGATGAACGGATGCTTAGTAGAGCAGCAAGACAAAAATCAATTCTTTCACCACTAACCTTGTCTGGAGGTTGGACTGACAGAGTGAACTGGACTCATTTCTTCCTGTCTCAATGCGATTTTATTTTGTTCAACTTCCAGAAGATGCTCATTAAACGACTGCCATTTTAATGTTAAAAAGAACGTCTCCTACATTACGACCTCTTCATTCTAAAAGTCTGCTACCCCGTGCAAGATACAATGGCTTTCTTGTATCCCATCCTGGTCAGAATAGCTGGCCAGAATTCGGACCTGCCTGGCCAGTTTTACTCTTCTAAGCATTCCTGTATAAGAACTCCTCCTATGCTCCCCTAATCAATTTATATTTCTAGTTCCATACTGACTGAGAAGTAATCGTATCCATAAGGTGGAGAAAGCATCAAGAAAAACAGTGCAAACTAAACCCAACATCCATCAAACCTGCCAGTTACACCCTCTCCTGAGCACATGCACAGTACTAACTTTGCTGCTAAGCACCGAGGTGTCACTGGTAAGCTTAGGTTCTATTTAAACAACAAATATACTGACACCGTTCTCTGTATCTCACACTCTTTTCTGTGCCTTTATGGGACAAGTGAGCATATGACAGAGCCTCCTGAGGTAATCCCTCTTGGATAGTTGTTCTTCCCTCACCTCTCCTTTGAGCCAGAAAGCACAAGCTGCTGGGGCTACTCCTGAGACCCCAGCAGGTCATGGCTTTCCTGCTCCTGCCTGGCAGTAAGGAGAACCCAGCAGTAAGGCTGGAATCAAAGGATCTGATCCCAGACTCATTTAAGCATCTCCAGTCTCCCTTTAAAGCTACAGGGAACAGCATAAAGCCAGCTGTTAAGAGCTGGCGTTAAAACCCTGAGAGCATCCACTGCTGGCAGAAGGATGAGGATTTTAGGTGAGGCTGCTGCCTCTGGGAGCAGGAGGCGATTTTTAGCTCCTAATGTAACAAGAACAAAGAGCGGACACAAGCAAATGCAGGCAACATTTAAATTGTAAATTGAGCCCTCAGTTCCGTAATACACATTTCTTAACTACCATAACCCGTGCGAGCAAAAGGATCTTTGCACAGGGTCAGTGTTCTTCTTTGCTAGCTGTTACGTGAGCAAGAAAACCCGTTTAGTTACCATACAGCATTTTTCAACCTTGTTAATGGAGTCTAATGTTACATAGGAGTACATTGTGGGAAGGAAGCCTAGCTGCGACTCTTTGTTTTGCTGAGTAGGTAGTGTTTAAACCAACGGTAAGTGCATTCTTCCTCGTCCCTCATGCACCTTTGCTCTGCTTGTGAACGTTCTGAAGGAAAACAGCAATACAAAACACCGCCACGCTGCTCCATTCTAACGCCGAAAGGTGAGATTATCGAGAAAATGTATTTATGACCAATCTTTTGTGAACAAAACACGCAGCCAATACTTTGTGTACGCTCCAAAGACAAAGGAAGTACGGGCCGAGTCCTCCATTCAAGAAAGAGAGAGAAGGGAAAGAAAAGCCATTTATTTCCTTGATAATGGTGTTTGATACACTCTAACAATAGTCAGCCCCTTGCAGGAAAGAGCTGGTTGGCAGTGTGACACAAACATACTGCAAATAAGCTGTAACAGGTCAGACTGCTAGGAGAGAGGCAGAAGAGCCTGAGAGCGTGCAGGCTTGATACCTGCCTCTTGGGGTTTTTGCACTGGGTGCAAACAAGACAAAGGGACGGGCTGCATCACCTCTTTACTGTGTTATCTATTACCAGCAATCAATCCACATCAGTGCTGCTTTAGTTAAAATTGAAGTGGAACACAAAAACCATCCCAGCCTTATGTCAGTACCACTTCTAGTCAGGTCATTGAGATTCAGTAGTTACAACAGCGTCCTCTTCCCACATTCCTTATAGCGAGAAATAAAGCAGCAAACAGTTCTTTCCTGAATCCAAGCACCTCATCTTTTCTGTACGTAATCCTGCATGGATCAATGACACCACACAGCCTCATGAGGCTCAGGAAGACTGGCTGTACAGCATATCCACCTTCCAGCAGCAGCCTGGACAGAGAGCTTGACATGCAAGGCAAGCCTGTCCTGGCCATGCTGCAGATTTTACACCTGATGTGATGTTCTACTTAGATTTAGCATTTTGCCAGTTCAGATAAAGCCATTCTAGTACAAATGCTGTTCTGCTGTCACTGGCTCCAAGAGCCCTTCTGTGAACAAACAAGTGATTCCATAGCAATGGCATATTTAAGCTCCATTGATCCCATGTCAAGCACAGGCTCACCTCGCTTTACTGGGACAGTGTGTACACACTTAACATCAGGCATGTACTAAACCAGCATGTAGTACCCGAATCTGGTAAAGAAGCTTTCCACTTCAAAGGAGTAGTAACCAACACTCACCACTTTTCCTGTTTCTTACAGGCTCCTAGACTGCAGACACAGTATTTTTTGCACGCTGCAAACCTGCCTTTTAGTTACCATGCCTAGAGGATTCCCTCAAAACCCAAACCTTAGGATTACCAGGCATTAAATCTCAAACACACAGCCAGATCCAGCACTTGGTGTATTCAACTGTCCCACCTCTGCCTCGGAAAAGGCCACAGACTAGGACAACAGCATGACTTAGACAACACAGCAACATCAGCCCCGACACATACCCTGCATCCCTGGCTCAACGCTCACCATCTCTCATGCTTCGGCAGGAAAGCATTGGGCAGGATTTTACAGTGCGATCTCGGTTTCACCTCTGACAAAGAGGAAGACTTCCCGGCTTACTGCCAGGTAACGCTGCACTGGGCTTACCAAAGCACCACGGAGCACAGCAAGGCCTGTGCACCCCACCTACCATTCAGTTGAGTCCATGCACGTTTTTGCGTGCGCATGTGAGAGGGGAAAAAGGGCCGAGAGGAAAGCGGAGAACGTTTTACTGACAGCGCCTGACCAGTCCAGAGGCAGGCATCAAGCAGCGCCTCTCACTTCTGTGCCTCTCACTTACGTTTGCTGCTGGCAAGAGATGATCAAACACACAAAATATTCAAGTTATCAAACGTGACCAAGAGCTCTATCGTAACGAGACAGTAATTGCCTGACACGTTCACCGTCAAATGCTCGGCTTTGAGGGTTGATGATTCCAACATTAACGACAGATAAAACATGACTAAACAAATATCCAAACCTACTTTATATAGACATACAGTCCCGAAGTCTTAACCCCTACCGCACTGCACTGGGATCAGCTTCATCTAATAGTAACTGATTGAACGCATCCCTGAAAGCAAACACAGATAAGGACATAGCCAAGTGTGCTGGCACCATTTGCAAGCACCTTCTTGTTTTCATCAGCAGTTCTGCAGAAATGGAGAAAACAATATGAAAAGGGTTCTACGTGGAAACGAACTGCACCCACCGTGCTTTCTGGTCCTTTTCAGCATCTTTTTCTTCCTATGCAATTAAATGCAAGCCTTAATTTATGAAAATTAAGGCAGAGATGAAGACGGAATGGGACACAGAAATTAAGTGTATCTCCGAAATCTGCCACTTGACCCATAATGATGGAAATGGTTTTACTGCCCAGATGGTAATTATATTTTCAAATGATACCATAATTATTCCAACGCAAGTGACCTTGCCGTGTGTAGGTCTTAAGAACTGCTTGTACACTCGAAAGAGCAGATTTTAGACTGCCTGCAAGCTGAAAGTTGATTATGCTGAAAAATTGCATACCGAGAAATAATGAGCTCTGGCCCAGCGAGAATGAGCTGACTGGAAGCAACGTGAGGCACCGGTTAAAATCTGTGCAGTCCCTTTCCTTCTGCACACTTGGGAAGGGAGAGCTGCTTGCAAGGAAGATAAACTTCCACATTGCAACCACTCTCCAAAGGCATAGGAAAATACCTTTAAAGTATGCAACCTGATCTGGTAGGACTCAGCTTGTCCACATTCTCTCTTTACTGAGCTCTTCAGTAAAGCTTTCTGTACATTCAGCATGGGAAAGTTTGGTAAAGCTTCCCTTACACTGCCTGCATGAAACAGTCGTGCAAACCCATATGAAATCAGATTCCAATCAGATTAAAAGGTAAGCAAAAGAATATTTGCCAGAACTGTAACGATTACCATTGCAGATTCTATTGTTTCCATTTACATCACTCAGACACTCAGAAAGTTACACTGAACATCATCTTAACATGCTGTTTATTCTCTACATGTCGTGTGGGAGCCAGGATAGTATAGCTATTAAAAACAACACTCCAATGATTTCTGCTTGTTCCAAAGTTGTTTTCAGGCACTGGTACGTGTTCTGTGTTTTATGTGAAACAGTCTGTGCTTGTCGAACCACACGCTTGCTTGTTCTATAAAACCACTTAGCCTATCCCCATCACGCCAGCATCTGAATTCATTCTGGTACTGTATTAACAACAAAAACACACCACCAAAACCCCAGAACCACTATACCCCAGTTCATTCACTCACCACAGAGGGAATGTGTGCAATACAGCATAGCAGCGTGGCATGGAGGGAGACTATAAACACAGTTGCAAAGTGCATTTGGATAGGAACGAAGTAAGGTCTGAGAACCCTGCTCTGCCTACAGACTAAAAGGTGATTCCACGGCCCTTCGTTTGGGGAGGTGCTCACTACAAAACCACGGCTATATTGCCACAGAGAATAATCTCCTGGAAAGATCATCTTTAACCTGCACCCCGAAGGATTCATTACCTTGGAGGATGAGGGTTACTAACCCTGGTCTGCCTTCTAGAGCTTTATAATGGGCTCAAACCCTTGATCTTGACTAGCGCTTAGGAGGGCAGAAGTATAGAGAATGCAGACAAGCTCTCGCGTGCCAGTAGAAGCCCATGGCAGTGAAAACCACGCTAGAGTATTCAGTGCCAAACGGGCCACAGCATGTACATCATCCCACTGTGGTACCCAAGCTAGGAACCAAAGTTATGAGGCAGAACACTCCACAGTGTAACAATATCATTCCAATGGCACGAGACATTGTGCTGCTGAAGATAGCTTAGCTAAGGACTATCTGCATGATATAAAAAGCAATCAGTGAAAAATCCCTGCACAAAATCAAGCAGTGCTGCCCTAGAATCCAGTTCCAAACCCTACCCTGTCCTCCCCTGACTCTTGAGTTGTATGAGCTAGTAATTGGCTGCACCAAAGGAGGAAATTGCTTATTATATTACCCATTATACTTCTGTAACTATGTATGAAAATAGGGATGCCATCTATGGATATGAAACGTAGCATAATGACAGCCTATAAACATACTATTTCACTGGAGAAAAAAACAAAGATGACAAGGAGGCTGTAAACAACCTAAATCAATCTGCTGCAGGGATACTAAGAACCATCCTCAAAGTCACCCTTCCAGGGGTAAAACCAATCATTCATCGTTTGTAACTGGATCTAAAACACTTATCCTGGAGGTAGGAAAACATGAAACACCTTCTACTGACAGAATGAGCAGAGCTTGCCCCTATGATCCTCCCAAACCAGCCACTGCACTAACAGCAAACAACCTGCATGAACCCTATGGAGCCTCGCTTACATCTTCAGTGTTTCATATGCATTGGATGCTTATACATTGCTCAACACAGGGATTTGTAGAGAAACTCTGAACTGTTCACCAGGATATAGGAACACTTCCCCTAGGGTATCACAGAAAACACGGGGACTTAACAAATGCTTCCAGAACAGCCACCACAATGCCACATCCGCTGTCCCTCAATGCTACACCCGCTGCAGCTCCCTACATGGAAGATAATGAGGTGGAATTGTGGAAAGTCAGAAACCAGACTGGGAAGAATGACCCACTGTCACGGAGCAGACACTGGGATGAGCTGGAATTGCTGCCCACCTTTACTGCTGTTGTTGTTTTAATCACAGAACAGTCTGCGTTGGAAAGGACCTCAAAGCTCACCCAGCTCCAACCCGCTGCCACGGGCAGGGACCCCTTCCACTGGAGCAGCTTGCTCCAAGCCCCTGTGTCCAACCTGGCCTTGAACGCTGCCATCATCAAGAACTATTTTGAGACAGTGGCTAGATAAGGGCACCACAGCACTAAGCAGACCAGCTAAGGGGCAAAACCAAAAGCTGAGGGGCAGAAATGATAAAGGCTAGAAAAAAAACCCAGCTGACTGAGAATGAGGAAAAGAGAAAGACAGAGATTAAGTGATCAGGTGTTTTAAAGAGACAGCGAATGAATTTACCCACTACCCTCAAAATCCCAAGCTGTTACATGCACTGGAACAGGTTCTGCTAAAGAATTCAAGTTGGTTTAAGAGGCAGAGATAGAGCAGCTATCAGAGGAACACAAGCTACAGAAGCAGCTTAAAGTAACTCGCGCTGCAACGGAAAAGTCACCTCAGTGCTATGATACAAAACTACAGTTTTCAGTGATTTTCCTTGGCAGTTTTCCTTTTTCAAGCCAAAAGCCTCAAAACCTGTTTTGTCTCAGGCAAAATTTGGGACTGACAGCAAGGAGGCACAAGATGATAATGCCTGGCTGTGTAGAATTCTCTATCATGTAAACATGCTGTAATCCTATTTCTTGTCCACAAGCAAAGGCTTCTGCATCCCATTTTCTGCAATTCTAGTCAGTAGATGTACACGATGCAAAGAAGACGTTAGCAAATTTTCATCGTGTAGCAGAAAATGATGATTGGTCCCAAGTTTTCTGTAATACTAAGTGCCTCAGTGAAAACAGCCTATTTCAACATGGAGAATTTCAGCTAATTCTGTAAACACATCAAAAGTAGGATATTGAAGCTACAGTTCTTAAACCCAGGGTAAGGCACTTTATAGGCATCTCTACTATTTAATAGTATAAATAGGCAGAGGGCTTGGAAAAGTCTAAGAAAGGGAAGTATGATTATAAAAGAAAACCCTCCATATAACTAATTTACATTCATGCCAGGGCAGTGATTGTCCCCTGTGCTGTGCACTGGTGAGGCTGCACCCTGAATCCTGTGTTCAGCTCTGGGCCCCTCACTACAAGAGAGACATTGAGGAGCTGGAGAGGGGCCAGAGAAGGGCAGTGGAGCTGGTGCAGGGCCTGGAGCCCAAGTGTGATGGGGAACGGCTGAGGGACCTGGGGGGTTCAGTCTGGAGAAGAGAAGGCTCAGGGGGGACCTGATGGCTCCCTACAAGTGCCTGACAGGAGGATGGAGCCAGGAGGGGCTGGGCTCTGCTCCCAAGGAACAAGAGATGGGACAAGAGGAACCGGCCTCAAGCTGCCCCAGGGCAGGTTTAGATGGAGCTGAGGAACAATTCCTTCCCCAGAGGGTGCTCGGGCATTGGAACAGGCTGCCCAGGTCAGGGCTGCAGTCACCGGCCCTGCGAGTGTTCACACAGCGTGGAGACGAGGCCTCAGTGCCATGGGGCAGTGGTGGCCTTGGCAGTGCTGGGGAATGGATGGACTGGATGAGCTTAGAGGTCTTGTCCAAGCTGGCTGATTCTATGAGTCTATGCTTCACAACACGGTCACATTTAAAACATCCTTCACCTCTTTCATCTCAGTCTCTGATACATAGCGTGAAACCCTCGAGAGCCAAGCAGAGCAACCCGAGCTTGAACTCGGCGTAATTACCCAGGGAGCAGACAACGCTCATGCCAACAACTCCTTCCCCTTTCCTCCCATGGCTTCCACATTGCAGTGACTGAACTGCCCCTTCTGTGCAACTCGCTGGCCAAACAAGGAGGCAAGAAACCAAAGGAAAATTGGTCCCTGGAGGACTTCTCAGCTAGTGCAAGGCAAACAGTCATAAGGTGACTGGAAAACACTGAAAGCTTCACTCTCGGTTATACAGTCTGTAGCTGAAAAGACTGGTATGAACACTGAGTTAAAAGTAAGGCGGGCTATTGCAGTTAAATGCTTAGCATCTACCTTCCTTAGGATACAATGAGAGGTTTTCAATGACTAACAGTACAAGTAATTAATGAGTTGAGATCCTAATACTAAAAATAACCAAAGAATACAAGACCTCGCTGTAGAAAATCTCCTAAATCAACTTACAAATCCTATACAGCTCTTTTGGAGCATCCACAATAGCAGGAAAGGTAGGGACAAGGAGGATCCATTGGCTTTTCATGTTTCTTAGTCCAGAAGATAGTAACACAGGTCAGCACACTGGCCTCATTAGACAGGAATTCTGGATCAAAACAAGGGCTTAGGGAGGAGGCACCCAAGAAGGCCTAGAGACCCATCATAACACAAAAGAATGAGTTAAGCACCAGGAGAGGATGGATGAACAGAATTTAACAGCCAGACTGCTGAAAACCGGTCACCGGAGCCAAATGTTCCTGACACAAAACTGTCCCACGGCACCGATCTGAGATGAGGATTCACAGCCAAAAACCTGGTTCAGTCAGATGCAAAGTCACAGCCTTTGGTGTGTTGCGTTAGAAAAAAGGATTATCTATAGGCAAGTAAGTAAAGCAGATACTGCATCTATAGGCAACACACTGGAGAGTCCTACACAGACACCTATTCCTGTGAGAGTCAGCAGGCCCATCAGTTTGGGCACCCAGGAGCACAGCCAGCCAGGACTCAGCCCGCAGTACTCACCTGCTGAGCCTGCAAGATAAACCCATCACGTTTCTCTATTCATACAGCGCTTCTTGGCCAGCCTGCGTGATTTCCCAGGACTGCAGAACCCAGACGTTAGCACAATACTGACAGCAAAACGGAGGTGAGCTTTAAGGACCAGGGAAATAGAGGGTGCTGCTCTAACAGCACACGGTGCAGAGATGCAGGACAGCAGCTGGGAAGAATACTCGTGCCTAAAATGATCAACAGAAACCTGCTTCAGAGCAGGTCTTGAGTAACCTGGAAGGAGACTTTCTGTAGACCTTTTCCAAGCAAAGGTCTTCTGTTCCCAGATCAGAAAGGCAGGCTTGGAAGATTTATTCATCTCTGCCTTTATTTAAATAATTGAGAGCCTATTAACTACAGTAATTGTGGCAGTCTCCTGCCAGGCCTGAAAGACAGGGTGATAAGCCTCACATAGCTAATTACAGCCGCAACCATCCTAAATCCTCTCAGAAGCTCTTTCATAGAGATACCACTTTTCTGTGGAATAATTACCTCGTACATGCCCAATCCTATTCCTGACATGCATATTTTAATGCTCTGACATTTTAATGCCATCTGCTGCAAAGAAGCCCAGCCTGCCACGCTGTCAGAACTCAATCCACGCACCAGCTTCCTACTCTCCACCATTTCACTCTTCCCCTGCATGCAGAGGAATTGCTTTTCCAGTGCCCAGTGTTACAGTTTACCCTCTGGCATGGGTAAAAAACACCACCAAAAGGAAACAACGGCCATTCTCAGCCTATTTGCACATTTAGTGGCTATAGTTTCTGTAAAGTGAAGAGGAATTAAAGCCCGCTGCTCTTGGATCATGTTTTGTGAGGCACTTGTGGACGCAAGAGAAATTATGTACCGTCCCTGAGAGTGTTCAGGGCCAGCCTTGGATAACATGGTCTAGCGTGAGGTGTCCCTGCCCATGGCAGGAGGATCACCTTAAGGTCCTTTCCAACCCAAATCATTCGATGCTTCTGTGATTAAATGGTTTGTCTGCCTGATCCTAGGACTGACTTGCAGAGCAGAGCATGGAACTCCACTGCATTTGCTTCTGCAGCTGAAACACCTTACTGAAAGCACTCGTTGTACCTGTAATTTACCTGTGAGCTCTTCAGAGACACCATGAGCTGAAGCGAGACACATCCTGCCTGGATACTGCTTCCTGAGCCCTTTGTTATAAACCACGCTTAAGGGGAAAGGAGTTTGAGAACAATAATCCCAGGCTTTCCCTGAGAGCACTTCATCAACGCTTGTGTCACTGCTCCCTGTCTGAGGTGCACCCAGTTTTCATCTTTGCTCTGAGAGAAGAGGAGCAAAAACCCATTTAAAACTGTAATGCGAGGCACAAAAGTCATTTAGGAGGAACTAAGGGCACGTGTGGTAGCAGACACTCACCTTTGGAAACCCGCTTTTGAGCGCTGTGCCTCTGCTTTGCACACCCTGCCCTAAGCATTGTCCAAGAAGCAGCAAAGGTTAATGTTCTGTAATATAGATACTTGCCTCCTAGCACAAAATAGCTTTTAACTGGGTTAACATTAAGCAAGTAAGATCATGTCTACTTTGAGCAATCCATGGATCACTGCACCACACGGGCAGGGGTTTTGGCACATGCCATAACTCTTCTTCACAAATCGTGCCCAGGAATTCAGCCACAGACCATTCAATCACAGCTTCTCCCGTGGTTATAGCTGTGCTAGCTTGACGCTGTTCTTTTCTGAGAACAGAAATAACCCCCACAGACACTCTTGATATTACATCTATAGGAGAATACAGATATGAGATTAGCCTGCAGGAGCAATTTCTGCATGGTGTCGTCAACATTTTGTCCCTATTAAGGCTATTTCTCATACAGAAGGGAAGCACTGATTGCTTCTATGCAATTTTTCACTTGAAATCAGGCTTAATTCCTGTCTAACAACTCATAAAGGCAACTAGAAACCTGTGTAAGACAATGCCCTGCAGTACCACAAACCAAAACCAAAGGCAAAGCCATGAATAAGAAATAGCAGAATTACTCATTATAACTTCTGCTCCTTAACTGCTCTTCAGTCAGGCAAATCTCTGAGCAGACACTTCAAAGCATTAACAAATACTCAGTTCTGGAATCAGGAATCGGAGAAGACAGGGAAAACCTTGCAAAGAAGGATATCTGAGTAAACTAGAACTGTTACCTGTAACAGCTGGGGGGGTGGGTCAATGACAAACTGAACACAATCCAGCTTCAGTGTGGGCTTGAGCTCAGAAACCACCCATGTGCTGGGCTGCATCACCAGCAGCAAGACCAGCAGGTAAAGGAGGTGATCCTGCCCCTCTGCTCTGGTGAGACCCCACTTGCAGCGCTGTGTGCAGTGCTGGTGTCCTCAGCATTAAAAAGGACATGAAGCTGTTGGAGGAAGTCCAGAGGAGGCCACGAGGATGCTCAGGGGCTGCAGCACCTCCCCTATGGAGACAGGCTGAGAACATTGGGGCTGTTCAGCCTGGAGAAGAGAAGCTGCGTGGAGACCTCAGAGCAGCTTCCAGGGTCTGAAGAGAGCCTATAAGGGATGTTGGAGAGGGACTCTTCATCAGGGACTGAAGCCATAGCACAAGGGGTGATGGGTTCAGGCTAAAACAGGGCAAGTTCAGGTTAGATATAAAGAAGACACTCTTCCCTGTGAGGGTGCCGAGGTGCTGGCACAGGGTGCCCAGAGAAGCTGTGGCTGCCCCATCCCTGGCAGTGTTCGAGGCCAGGCTGGACACAGGGGCTTGGAGCAAGCTGCTCTAGTGGAAGGTGTCCCTGCCCGTGGCAGGGCTTGGAACTGGGTGAGCTTTAAGGTTTCTTGAACCCAAACCAGTCTGGG
This sequence comes from Pezoporus flaviventris, assembly GCF_033815535.1. Classification (NCBI taxonomy): domain Eukaryota; kingdom Metazoa; phylum Chordata; class Aves; order Psittaciformes; family Psittacidae; genus Pezoporus; species Pezoporus flaviventris. The sequence continues at coordinate 1,807,475 of NW_026892680.1, read as the reverse complement.
ATTTTACGATTCTAAAAGCAGAGACAAAAAGTGATGGAAATCCTGGCAACAGAAATTCCCCAAACCGGACTGAACGCAGCACAACCAGTACTGTATTAAACAGAGTAATGCTCCAACCACTGGAAGACCACTCTTCTCCAACTCCAAGTCGGAGAAGTCAAGGGACAATAAAAGCCTTCAGGTAACTGATGTCTCGTTTTATCTAATCACTGAAGCTTAATCCAAGAAAAGATTTGGTTTTATATTACTGAAGTCAGTTGTTCCGTGTGACAAAACTTGAAGAGCACCGAGCCCTTCTGCTCAGCTGAAGCCAATAACTGCCATGCCACCATCCAGAGACTCAGCTTGAAATAAGAGCCCAGAATTAAAACATGAATCTGAAGCGTTGTCAAAGTTTTACATACTTAAACTTCCCTTAAATTGCCTCCCATTATTTAACATATATATTTTATATTTGCAATTGTTGCTTTGTAAGGAATTAATGAGAAGGGAAATTATACCTAGTACCAGTCTGCTTTCTTCCAGTATAAAGCCTAATGACTTCTAACCAGAAAATGTTATTTCCTGTCCCATGTTCTTTCAGTTCTCTACATTCAGGGATGCTCAACTCTGCAGAACCTGCCTCTATTTTGACACTAGGCTGTATGATCCCAAAAGCAAGCAACCATCTCCCGTTTACAAACTGCTCAGTGACTACAAGTGCCAAGAGCCTGCAGCTCCTACTGGGATTGCTCAAAAAAGAACCAAGTGCTGCAGGCAGCCCTCTCCTCAGGGGGCATTTCATCTGCACGGGGGAAATTCCAGTCTAACCCCACAGAGCCAGCATATGCTACAGACCATCACACGTGAGAAGGTCTCCCAAAATCTAAGGAACTAAACAAGACTTCAGGCGACCTTCATTACTTCAAGTGGAGTTCATTACTTCATTTAAGAATCCCTCCCCCTCAAAAGGTACAATAGTCTTGCCTGATGATGCTCTAATTGTAGCCAAGTTAGCTCTCCTATGCTTGAAACAGCAATAAACCCCCCAAATGATTGCTTATCTGTTTTGCTCATCCAGCATTTCAGAAGGGAAAAAGGCACTGCAATTTGAAGATGCCACTCTTCAGAGCTGCAGAAATGTGTTTTATCCAATCACGGCTTGCTGATAGCAAGTGCCAATTGTTTGGTATCAGTTTATTCTTGTGGTGCTACCCCAAATAAACAGTATGAGTACAAACTCTTTATACTGATCATACAAACACTGGCTTGTTGGTTGTGACTAGATAACCAACAACTTAAACTACATTTTTATGGGTTAATTTTGTTGGTTCAGTTCAAATCACAGTGAGGAAAAGAGACCATAAATACCACTGAAAAACACTTCCACAGAGAGAGGGAGAGAAAGAAGATGAAGCAGGTTTCCATGGTTACTGGGTTAACCATCTCCAGTTTGCTGTTTATATAGTTTAACAACTACAAGACAGTACAAACAAGAAGAAATGAAATATTTATTAAGATCTACATTCCAGAAAGCTCCTACCAGATGTCACTTCTGTTTCATCAGCTGACTGTCCAGTGAAGCTCTAAAAGACACGCCGACATCGACTAGCTCCTGGTGCTCTCACGGGCATTACACAGAACAAACCCTTCCTGAACGTACACGGGGGGTTATTTACTAATATTTAATCTATAATTTATTTTCAGTAGAAGATGACCCCTTTGCCTGGAGACCAATATGGAAATTGCAAGTGTCTCAGAAGGAAAAGCTCTTGCTTGGCTGTCAGCGGACCAACTGACTAACTGACCATCACAGGCTGCTCTCAAGCTCCGTCCATTCCAACAGCTGCAGCTTTAATCACTTCCAATGCAAAAGGAGTTCCTCTTGAGTCATCACCCTAAATGAAAGGTTAAAGCTGCATAACAGCACTTTGCAGCAAAAAAAAATGTCATCTAAATCAGGCCATTTTTATTTTGACCTCCTATAGAAACAGGCTTCCTATTGTCAGGGGGAGGAATGACAAGAAACTTTGCTACCACTAGTACTGGGAAGGCTCCAGACTCACAGTCAAAAGCCCCAAAGTTCTACACGGAGTCCCCAGTGCAGGAAAGTTTGAAGTATTTGGCTGTCAGCTTCCTTCAGGTAAAGGCAACACTTCACCCTAAGTCCTGTATGCATAGTTATCACACAGCAATGAAACCAACTCCAACAGCGAAAGCAGCCCTGCAGTACTGAATTCGGTGGTACATAGAACCGCTGAATCATTTGGGGTGGAAAAGACCCTTCAGCTCACTGCGTCCAACTGTTAACCCCGCACTGCCAAGTCCACCACTAAAACGTGTCCCTAAGCACCACATCTCCACATGGTCTGAACACCACCAGGGATGGTGACTCAAGCAGTACAGTACCATCTATTTAAATAGCATACGGAGACTCAGACAGACACATTTTTCCAAGCAGCAATGTTTTTCCTGCTGCGTCCTAGCCAAGAAGTGTCCTGGAAACTGCTACTGCAGCTTCAACACTACCAGCCTGTCTATCATCCTACAGGCAAATTTCTGCATGTCATTGCTGCTGCTGCCTGTTTGCTCAAGTTCCCATCAGTAAGCACAGTTGTTACCCTTTTAGGCAACTGAGAGTCCTGCAGAGGTCAGCTCATCTCTCCTCTACGGCAGGATCGACTTCACTTAGGTTACTTTTCAACAAGATTTGCTCCTGAGATGTTACTACACAGTAAGGGCACCAAATGGCCTGCTCTGGCTCCCCTTTTCTAGCCAGCCAGGAAAAGGTATTTGATCTATTTTTATCCATATCCATACTTGTCTAGAGATACTCGAGTTTGGCAGAACTCGAAGAAAAACACTACTGAAGTTTATATTGCAATGTTGGCTCCCCCTCTCACGGGTCAAACAGTTAAGGTCAGTATTCAAAACTACCTCACCTTACTAGCAAGCTGTAAAGGTCTACTGTTTAATATTTTCAGAGCAATAGCCTAATCCAGATTTGAAAAGCAATTCATTGAACCAAAATGCTAGATACATTTTGCAATAATCTCTAAATCTACCAGAACTGGCCCTGAAAAGCACTAGCACATGGGATGCCGTTATCCTTACAGCTAATGTTCATTATATAATATCAATATTCACCAACCAAAAAAAAAAAAAGGAGAGCACTACTTGTTCCTTATACATCCTGATTCTCTCCACATCATTCAAGGGGGAATTCTGCTTGCTTTACTGCTTTTTCAGGGTGGGCTAAGCGCCTAACTCAGGCAAGCAAAGTGCCTTTTGCTGTTCACGGAGGCCACAGCAGCAGAGCCTGCCTGCCAAGTGGAGGTACCTTGCAAGTGTCCAGCTATGCTGCTTGCAAGAAAATGCTGAATCTTCTCCAGGAGAACTGTATGACAGCTGATCAAATGGATTATCCTGTGGGTGCCACGACCTTAGCTCATTCTGCAGCGCTCCACAGTGTTACTGCAATTACATTTGTAGGCTATACCGGGAAGCCTACAGCATGTTCCTTCACTCCCTTATTTGAGACAGCAAGATAAACAGAAGGCTTAAGGTTTTGACCCCTCATTCCTTCAAAAACAAGTTCTACCCAATTATTTGTGACCTTTAGTATGGAAGCCTGCATGAGATTTTCATTCACATGGCCTAATTTCTTTCGGAGCTAGGGGAGGAGTGCTTCCCCTTAAACTGCACCTCATAAACAATATCTAGTTTACTGCAGCTGCTCAATAGAACACTTTTTACTACCAGTTCCCTTTCTATACTTGTAATCCGCCCAAGTAAATGCAGTGAAGAGCGCATACAGCCTGCAACAAATCACACTATTTCCTTTTCATAACCCAAATTTACCTCTGTGATAGAACGAGCCAATCCTTACTTCCTGTCCTGTTTTATCATCTGTTCTTGATGTTACGTAAAGAGCTTATAGTAAATATCAACGTTGAGCTCTTATACAGCATTCTTAATCCATAGATCCCCACGCATTTTACAAAGGATGATCATTATCCTGCTTCATCCACGGAAGGAAAAACAAAACAGAGAGATCTTCACGGTGAAATTCGGATGTCACCAAATTCCCACAGACCACAGTGAAGCCAGGACTGCACTTCAGTTCACGACACCACCAGTCAGCCAGAAGAGCACCCAAGGACAGACCCCAGAGCCGTCCGGAACACCAGTGGCCTGTGATTTCCACTCACTGACTCCATGCACCACTTAGGCATCATTGCAGAGATAATGTGGCCCTCAATGTGGTATCTTATTCAGCCTGACAGTCACCAAACGCCTCCCATCCCACATGGGCAGCACTTTTCAAGCCTTCTCTGCCTTCTCCCAGGTATCCTGCTTTACTGCTCCAGACACACAAACATTGCCATCAGTTGCTGTAAGTAACTGCAGCCAAGTCCTCTACTTGGGCTTTAATACTGCCATCAATCCAGCTGCAGACGGATACACAGAGATCAAGGTCTCATGTCACCACTGAGGTGTCTCAGAGTATTTTTACATCCACACTGGAGCCCTCAAATCCCCTGGTCTGTGTGTCACCAGACAGGAGTTGTCAGGCCTCCTGCCGTCAGCTTTTCCTCCCCTCTTCTAGATTTGTTTCTCATACCCACTCTTTGTACCTTGCTTTAAGGCAGCTGTTTCAACCCACAGACTTCCTAAACTCTATAAACTCTCCTGGCCTAGCCAGAGAACCTAGAGCCAATACTGGCGCTTGGAAGGACAAGGACTGAAAGCAGGTTGTGTACTGATGGCCACACAGGTTACTGGGGCATCGATCTGACTGGGAATGCTGCGTGCTACCATACAGCCATAAAATAAGCAGTAAAGCTACCTCCTTCAGTAGCACATCAGATAATGTACCATCCAAACACGATGATTTGAGAAAAACCTTAACTTATGACTTCAGATTAAAGTTAAGGTGTTACTGTTTTGACATACTACATAGCAAGTACCTCAAGAATGCTTTGGACCCAGGGAAAGTCAAGCAAGCTGACCCTGAGCACAAGGACGAGCTGAAGAGCTGGGATTCTTCAGGAGACGATTCAGAACACACCGCACAATCAAGTAGCCAAAGCATAGAAACGCAGGCGAGCTTTCCTGCCCACAAGGAGAATGGAAGTCATTCTGTATTCCACTGTTGACCCAGATAGGTTATTCTGAACAGCTGCTCCTAGAATCCCATATAGCAGATGAACCACCAGCTTTCTGAACCAGTACTGTCAGGAAGAGAACGCACAAAAGCAGAGGCAGTCACATAACAGATTGCATCCTCTAGGACACGCATTTCCTAGTATGATACTGGCTTCCAAGGAACACAGTGGTAGCCTTATGGACTCCCATGCCACTCCCCAACACATTTGCGACACAGAGAAAGATGTTGTAGGGAAAAACATAGCTGAAACATGCAAAGCTTCAGCCATTTCCAAGCTTAGCCAGGCATAAGTCAAGTGCAAGACAAAGACAAACCGCAGCACTGTGGATGCTGCCAGGCAGCTCTTATGCATGTGCTTAGATAGAACGCACCAGAGCAGGCAGGAAAAGCAGGCGGCAGGCTCCTCGCATGTTTCTTCTGAAGGGGAGGATGAAAGGTAACCTCAGAGCAGCAAGCGATTCAGATGACAGTGGTTGAGTCCGAGGCATGTGCTGGCTAAGACGTGCCACCTACAGCTGATTTGCCAGAAGCTAGAGTAGAAAAGAATGCTCCTCCCATCCTATTTTTCCCCCCACATTTTTCTCCGGGACTGCTCTCCACCTTATTTCCCATATACCATCACACAGAAACAGCACGTGCCTTTCTGAAACATGGCTCAAACATAAAACATGCACTAACTTTGAGACTGAAGCTTATACCAACCACCTCCTGCCATCTGGAAGCTGTAAGCATGGCTCTCAGCATGCCAGGGTACAAATACAAATCACAACATGTGGAAGAAAATAAGACAACACTCAAAGTGAGGAAGACAAGAGAATTAATTAAAGAGAAAAAAAACTAAGGAGAGGAGAAACCTGTGAATTTATACTCTAGGTCATGTGAAACCTTTACACCTGGTGTAGTTAACACTAAAGAGGAAGTATTACATAAAGAGTATTTTTAATCTAAGTGACGTATCTTACATACCCAGTGGTGTGACTGTGAAATACAGGTTGCTTCAGTTACAAAAGGTGTAAAGTCCCTCAGACTGAAACCACACTTAAACTCCAGCCAAATTCTGGCCCTTAGAGTCAGTCAGGGACAAAAATGTTCCAGTGACATAATTCCCTGGACTTCAAATGGAATAAATTCAGGATCCTTACAAGCGCAGGTGGTTCACGACTGCGGGGCACGTACTGCTTCTATCATACTGAAATACAACCTTTGATCCAGCTCCATTAAACTACTCACTAACATTATTTCAGAGCAGCCTGAAGTGGATTTCAGAACACTTCATGTTCCACAAACTTACTTCTTGCTCATAGACAGGGACTCAAACACCCTGCAACGAAAACAACAAACTGCTTTAATTCACAGTTGCAACACCTAAACACGAGGAGCTCTGTACATAGTTAAGCCCAACTTCCCCACTCCAACAGCTGAAGTTAAATGTCACATTTACATACCATTTACATAAAGATTCAGGTTTGTTTATACAAAAGCCAGCCTCGGCTTTGCAGCACACTTGATGCTCATGTAACAACATTATGTGCCTTGTTTTGTAACACCAGATTGTTTGCTCTACTTACAAAAACAAGGTTCCATTCTGAGAAGGTGCTTGGGAGGCTGCAGTTGCTCTGAGGCAGTTCAGCATCATTCTTCATTACTGTCAGACCAAGTCCTGCTCTAAGCAAGTCACCCCCCTTCAAACCTCACCCCCACCAGCAAACACCTCAAAACCCCCAGCGGGTCCGACACACGGCTCCCAGGACCTAACTGCTGTACTGCATAAGAGCAGCTCTACCTTCCAGCCTCTCCATGGAGAGGTCTTGACACACGGCTGCTCTCTTCTGTATTCTGGAACTTTAAAACGATGTCTGCAGAAGCCCTAAGGCCCCATATTGACAGTAAATTTGAAGAAGAAATAATTCCTAAGCTAAAACCACCGTCTCTTCAAAGGAATCAACACTTGAACCTTAACACTACACAAGAACTGGACACAACGCCACTGAATCACAGCTGGTGACAACTACAACTGCTTTTATTAGCAACAAGAATACGTACTTGAGCTCTCAATGTGCTAACTTCATCACAAACTTTCAGAGAAGTCTCTCCAAGGGCTGTCTCCAGCACAGCACATCCACATCGCCAGACGTACAAAAGACAGTAAGAATCACCTTTTATTCTTCTTAGCTTCTTGGCTAAGGAAGTATTGTTACAGTGGGGCTTTTTTGCCCAGAAAGGAGGTTTATATAATGTACCTTGGAAACAGCCTGCCTCGGTTTTAGTCTGCTTTTGAAGTTTGTGTCACAGCCGGACACCCTTGACTGAAAACTCTGTTTCTGTTACTGCCACTGGCTTTATCTGCACTGTGCCAGAAGAGAACGCCGGTCCACGGGAGCCAAGACTGGTCAACACTTGCTAGAGTCTCATGTCCTGCTACACCTCCCTTGGTTTAAAGGCATAGGATTGCAGGCAGAAAAGACCCAGAGGCAAATCCAAGTACAGCAGCTGCACATATCCCACACACATCCGCACGTGGCAACCTAAGTACCAGCACCACCGAATCCTTCCTCAGGAAGGATCGCAGAATCAACTGGGCTGGAAAAGCCCTTTAAGCTCACCCAGTCCAACCGTTCCCCAGCACTGCCCAGGCCACCACTGCCCCATGGCACTGAGGCCTCGTCTCCACGCTGTGTGAACACTTGCAGGGCCGGTGACTGCAGCCCTGCCCTGGGCAGCCTGTTCCAATGCCTGAGCAGCCTCTGGGACAGGAATTGTTCCTCAGTTCCATCTAAACCTGCCCTGGGGCAGCCTGAGGCCGTTTCCTCTTGTCCTATCACTTGTTAGTGCATCACTTGTGATGCAGCGTGTCACATCTCCAGCAGTCTTTTACCCTGTATGTTACTTTGATAATCACAGATAGAAATAACCTGCTTGCCTTCACCCATATATGCTGCTGCTTAATTAATACAGCACCTTTGTGCCACCACTGATCCAAGTCAGAGAAACGAGACAGAAATTGTTAGAGACATACTGCAGGTTACATTAAAGAGTATTCCTTATTCAGCAGGTGCCCCTAGCCTGCACCTAAAAGTCAAACACATCCTTTCCACCCAGTCATCTGGGACTCGCAGGCAAAGCAGTACAAAGATTTGGCAAAAGGGGGTAGGATTGATCTCAATCTGAATACACCACAGTTTTCATAAGGTGTCTGAAGGCAGGCATGGGCAGGCACCACTGTGGCCATTTTATGGCAAAAGAGAAATGTTACATGGGGTAATGGTTTTAAACTAAAAGAGGGGAGATTCAGACTAGATAAGGAAGAAGAGTTTTCACAATGAGGGTGCTCAGGCGCTGGCACAGGGTGCCCAGAGAAGCTGTGGCTGCCCCATCCCTGGCAGTGCTCAAGGCCAGGTTGGACACAGGGGCTCGGAGCAAGCTGCTCTAGTGCGAGGTGTCCCTGCTCATGGCAAGGCTTTGAACTAGAGGAGCTTTTACAGGTCACTTTAAATCCAAACCATTCTCCCATTGTTGCGTGTGCAGTAAGGATGACTGGTGACCAGGACACTGAGTGAACCAGAAAGACAAACTTCTTGACAGAGCAGAGAAGGAAGGATGCATCCCTGTGAGACTTCACACCCAGTGATCTCAAAGGCAAAAGTGATTATCCACACACTTCTATCAACCCTGTTCCAAGAAAAGTGGGATCTCTAATACTGTGCTCTCTAGCCCAACTCCAGTATATTACAACATGAAGAGTATTTTATGGGCAGCCACATTCAACACAGCAGCAGAGAGACTGTATAGGATTAGCACTGGTATTTGGCCCCCAAGAGAGGGCAATGCTCTATGCTACATCCCATGCGGCACCCCAGCAGGGAATCTGTGTCTAACTGCTGGAGCCCAGCATTACCTCTGGTGATTACACCTAGCAGTGGAGTGGAGGAGGGATGAAACAGAGAGCGAAAGGCACTGCTGCCTCAGGTATTGACTTTCAAAGACCTGGGTGCACTACAGAGAATGTGCAATCTCAGAACTGAGTTTCAGGGGGGCTTTTCTGGTTGCTTGGTTTGGGGGTTTTTTCTTCTTCTTGTGAGGTTTTGGGGGACTGAGTGGCTTTGCTTTTAGAAACAAAACTGTGGTAACTGCTTGGGGTTTTAAGCAGGGGCACAGATGTCTTCAGCTCGGGGTGGCTTAAATACTGTTGAGCTTTTCAGTGAGTCTACATTTCTCATAGGGGTTACACTTATATTGCCACTCCTCACCATCTCAGTAACAAGTTGCAATGCCTTTTGGGAGCAAATCTCTGCTCTTTTAGAAAAGGTCTGACCTCACAGCAACTGATCATCTCAGCTCCCTTCTGAACAGGGGAGAATAACAAGGGAAAAAACCTGCCTTTAAAAACCCCAGCTATCAGTTCATTAACATTATTCTGGCGCTCCTTTGGGTACCACGGAATTGTGAGGGGCTCCACAGAGAATGAAAACAGCCAGCTGATGAACAGAATTTTCCTTACTTTCTTCCATGGGTGTACCTTATTTAGAACAATAACCCCTCTTATGCCATGGGACCGTACTGCCCTTACCCGGGGATGTTTCTAGGTAAACATAACTAGAGGTGGCCACATACCCTCAGTGTGGATCCCAGAGCTCAATTGTGCCTTGCTTCACCTGAAAAAGCTGGAGAAGGGGATGATTTTCCAGTTTTGTATTCGGAGAACCCTTGCACCAGGTAATAAGCTCAACTCAAATAACCTGCAGCTCTAAACAAGCCAAAGCAATTGCAAAGCATGTGGTGAGCTGCGAGCACTGTTAGCAGATGGATGCTTCTGGGAGACTCTGGGGGTGCATGGTCCTGCAGCTCTTTTCAAAGCCAGATCTGTACTGAGAGGAGCACAATTCACTGCCCTTCAAAGGCACAGCAGTGCTGACAGCGTGGAGAGTTTTCAAAGGATCATGCCTCCAGGAACTGTCACTCTTCTCCACTGCCCTCACCAGCATTGCCCTAAAGGAAGCAGTCTTTGCCATTAGGACAGTAAATACTCTCACATGCCTGCAATTTCGTTCTGAGCACTGGATGAAATGCCTGGGTGAAATAGCTCCAGCGAGCAAACAGCACCAGGCAGTCTCTCTCTTGCTCTTTCCCCTTTAAGAGCACTACCCCAAAGGCTATTTTCATGCATTCTGAAATGTGAAAATCCACCCACTGCTCCACTCTGAGATCACTCAGATTTAGGAGAAACGGCTGTTCTCCCTGTAGTCACAACGAGGAAGAAAATATCACTGCTTGTACAGTACACGTGTGATTTAAATAACACTGATTAATACATTTGCTGATCCTAAAAGTAGCACAAAGTACTTTCTTTTCTATCATTGTGTGAAAACAATGGGCAAATGACCTTCCGAGTATGGCAGCACCTTTTTAATGGGTAATATCAAACTCCAGTCTTCACCACAAAATTACTGATCTTTCTTTCCCCCATGGATTTCCAGACTCCCTGCTTCAAACAGTACGGTGCAGCTAACAAAGGCCCAGACCCTGCCATACTCTCCTGCACTTTAATTTCACAAACAGTAGTTCCATGACGCCAGCACGATTTCAGCATGTAAGCAAAGTGATGAGGAGTCTAGCCCCACAGCCCAGTTCAGCCCAAGCCAGTAACCACCACTTCGGTGTATCTACAGCTTCCGATAATACATTTAAAAAGAGGGGATTTTCATACCTGAGCCATCTTAAAAACCGTATCAGCAGCACAGTTCAAGCCACAGCCAGATGGATAGACAGGAATGATTTCATATTTGGTTTTTGCTAAGAACACAGAAGCCGTGGAGCTGTCATTCCCTGTCGTATTTGTGTTACGCTTCACTCGGGCAAGCCATTGACTGTGTGGCACCAGGCTACGGACAGCCCTAGGCCCTTCCAGCAGCACTTCCGTAAGTAATTAGGCACAGACTGTCCTTTTAGCAGAGTTCTAACTATGCTTTCAGTTTCATTGGCCCCACACTGTGTATGTGAAAGCAGCAGACCGGGCTCCCCTTCCACTGCAGGGTGCTGTCCGTGTATTTAAAACAACATAGGATCTCTCCAACAGCTCAGACCTCGATTTGTAGATTTTTCAACACTTCCTGCAACTCTGCTTTGTTAGGGTTTGGGGTTTTCTTACCCCCACACACACTGTTTGCATTTCACACATAGAAAACCAAGCTGTAAAGAAGTCAATTTATGACAGACACCATATGAACGCAGGAGAAGATCTGCAGGTTCTCAGGAGCAGAGATTGCCTCAACTGGCAAAACCAAAGGCAGTAACTTTTGAAAGGTCACACGGCAGACCAACAGCAGAGATACCACTAACTCCCCTCTTTCCTAGTCCAAAAGTCATCCACTAAACGAGGAAAACAATGCTTTTTTTAGTTAAGGAAACCCAAGCAAAACTCATACTGCTCTAACAGAAGGGAACAGTATTTCCTCCTTCGCAGCACACTTACAGAGAAGGTATCTGTTGGCTCCCCAAGCTGCTAACAGGGGTGACAGACTGAGAATGAAGTATTTAAAGCTAGGGCTAGAACACCACACCGCAGAGAACCCACAGCTGGCTTGTCAAGAATCAACTCGTGCGGACTCAGTGGCTATTTGTGGTCCAAGGACTGCACGAGCATACAACTCCACTACCGCATCTCCACAGAATGAAAAACAATACAGCAACAAAAAACAGTATCTTATTCCATTCTTTGTATGAAGCAAGTGAAAGCATGTTTTCTGGCAGAAGGGCTCTGAAACATTAGAAAATGCTTCAGAGGAGCAACCAACCTGTTAGAGCTCTGGAGTCTGTGAATCAGTACCAGACCTTCTGCATTGCGGCCACAAGGACTCAATGAGGGTGAAGGCTTACAGAGTCTTTGTAAGTAGCCTGAAATAATGAGTTCAGTAGCAAGGGCAAATTAAGGAAAACCTACCATCACCTGATGCTTACAGCGGGCCCCAAACAGCATGCTCTGGCTCACACACCGAGTTCATTCTTCCAAGGCAAAGAAAGCTCTTCACAGATGGATACTGCAACATTTTCGTGGGATGAAACAACGGATAGAGTGGATTCTCTAAGGGCCTGAAGACAAACTTCACCTTTCACACTTCTTTGTAAAGACCAGTAGACAGTGATAGACATGTTATTAAAAACGAACGCAAACCCATTCTTAGTGAACAGCCATGGCTTTGCTCACACAAAAGAACTCCAAACTGCAAACCCAGTTCCTCGGTGTAGCATTCAAACGCATTAACCTCCCTCTTCTTGTTGAAGTGTCCTGCTTTAATCACCGCATTCCGCTAAATGTCAGCAAACAAAGCATGCAACAATTATTCCACCTTCCTTATTCATTTTCAGAACACAGTGTATCCAATCAATTAGGTTTTCTATGGAGGAAAATGCTACGCTCCGTAGTGACATTCTTCTATACAATTCAAGTCCTGGTTAGAAAGTAAGAAGGTGCTCGAGTTAGCAGTGGAAAACACTTGAATGGTTTTCTTCAGTACAAGAAAATAACAGATTTCCTCAGGAGCGAGTAGGACACTGGCACTGAAAATTCCTAAGTCAAGGTTCTCCTGGAGGACGCCTGAAGACGTTCCTTAGTGACTTCCGATAGACAGCCAAGCCAAAGAGTTAAAGTTTCTCAAACTAATACGTAAACGGAAGAAACTAATATGTAAATGGAAGACAAAAGAGGATCTTGCTCTAGAAAACACCAAGCAGCATTAGGTTCACATGGCCACCTGTACTCCCAACAACAGAAATGCTTCTTGACATGGAATTCCAAATCCAAAAAAGTATTGGCTTACCTGACCAGAAAGCGATGGAGCCCAACGTCAAAGCTTCTGTAAGAAAAGAGTCACCATATTTTAATTACTAAAAATTATTACTACTGTACATGCAGAGCATTTCAAACCAATCAACAATGCTAAAGATAACTATAAAATTACTAGCATTGATAAAACAGAAGCAGAAGTGAAATATACTATTTCCTTTCTGTAATGGCAAGGATGTTGGACTCTTCATCAGGGACTGCAGCCATAGGACAAGGGGTGATGGGTTCAAACTGGGTGCCCAGAGGAGCTGTGGCTGCCCCATCCCTGGCAGTGTTCAAGGCCAGGCTGGACACAGGGGCTTGGAGCAAGCTGCTCTAGGGGAAGGTGTCCCTGCCCGTGGCAGGGGTTGGAACTGGAGGAGCTTTAAGGTCCTTTCCAAATACTCTATTATTTCTGCCACATGCAGGTAGATCCTCTCTGCAAAATTACTGTGGAATCCTTTTTCTTTGCCCATTTCTGCTCTGAACTGCACTAAGATGGAAGGGATTGCTGTGAATTCTCTCCATAATACAGAATAATCAAGGAGCCCCGTTATTTCTCTTTCAGATACACAGAATATAGCTGGGCCTTGCAAATGTGTTCCGCTCAGATCTGGTGAGGAAAATCACTTTGGGACTTTTTGACAGCACGGACAAGGTAGATCACATTAAATTACAAGCAGCATGCCTGAAAACCTCAGCCCTAACAACGTACGTGGGCAGATAGCATCACTGTTTCTTTCCCTTTCCTACTGCCTCCATCGCTCAGACAGCTCAGGAGAATCAAGGTCATGAACAAAGGACCAGCAAATCCATGACATCAGAGGAAGGTAGGTGCTGATTTGAGACATTTACCTACGAGCTGAAGTACGTGCTAGTTTTATGGCACTATCAATATCATCCCAGATTAACTGTGCGCATAATGGCATAGCCGGTGAATGCAAATGGCTCATTCCCAGTGCTGGACCTGCTCTGAAATGGCCTTACATTCTGCACATAGAAAACATTCTGGCACATACTAAGCTCTTGAGTATCCTGATGCAAAAAAAAAAAGAGCCTAACTGGTCATTTGAGTACAACAAGGTTTTATTTTAACAGTATTGCTTGCAGTGTGATGCCTTCTACCTGAAGCAGCGAGAGAAGTCAGCAGACAGTTAATGGCATCCTGGTAATGGCCGATAGGCAATGGACTATAGAAATAGGAGTTAACAGGGAGGGAAAGACATCTGGTTCACCAGGGTGGAGAGGAGAGGAGCAACCGGCTTGCTTAAAAGCTGCCTTGCAACAGCAAAAAATATTAATTAAACCTGTATATTCATATTCCTTTCCTAAAATCATTTCCCATTTTACATTATTGCTATATTACTGCGCAATTACAGTGCATGAAGAGCATTCAGTTATCTTTCTACATTTCCCCCTGCCTGGGGACACACCTTAATTTGCTCCCCCCTCTTCACTAAAATATTCAAACTGAAACAGGGCAAGTTCAGGTTAGATCTAAGGCAGAAGCTCTTCCCTGGGAGGGTGCTGAGGCGCTGGCACAGGGTGCCCAGAGAAGCTGTGCCTGCCCCATCCCTGGCAGTGTTCAAGGCCAGGTTGGCCACAGAGGCTTGGAGCAACCTGCTCTAGTGTGAGCTGTCCCTGCCCATGGCAGGAGGTTGGACCTGGATGAGCTTTAAGGTCCCTTCCAACCCAAACCAGTCTGGGATTCCATGATTCTGTGTTGTACATACACTCTTCTGTAGCAGAGCTGCCCACAGTCTGCGCTTACAGCTCTGAACATCTTTGCTCCCTAGGATCAGGCACTTCAGGATGTTTGTTCTAGGATGGGGGAGAAGAAGAAACTTCAGTTTCAGGGAACAGCTGCATGCTGAACAGACACCTTACACATCTTCAGCCAAGCTCATCTTTCCAAGTTATCCCATCTATCCTTTATAGCAATGACCCCATATGCTATTGTCTCTGAGGGGACACAACAGCTGAACTTCTTGTGGACAAGGATGCAGAGTATTAAAATATCATCACTTTTGACACTGAACCAAAAGCCAAAGGCCTTGGCTTACATCAAGCACAGAAACTGGTCCTGCTAACTTGAGGTGATCAGAGATGAAGAAGGTTGGGGCAGACAAAGCTGAGCCAGAGTGGGTTCAGACAGGGAGGGAAAATGAGACAGTTTGCTGTGGACAGAGATGCCATCTCTCATTTTTCACTCTTTCCAAAACATAATGTATTTTCTATTAAAGACAGATTTACAAGTCTATTGCATATAGGCTTTAAGTATTAAAATATTTCCATAAAATATTCTATCGGTATTAAAAATGATCACGCACAGAACCAACTTAGTAGAATAAATATACAGGACGAAAAAATTCAGAGCCTCCCTAGGTATAACTTAGCATAGACAGATAGGCTCCATCATTCCCCAGTTTGCATCGATACATTTCAACTGATCCTAAATTCCCCACAGTGTAAGCTGTCAGTTAAAGATGTAACTACACTGTGACCCACAAAATTAGGAGAACATTGAGCAGCATCAGTGTGCACTTAGATCTTGAAGACACCTCAGGACAGTATCGTTTATCAGGTCCAAAAGCAAGAACAATTTCAAACTGTAAATAGGAGACACAGCTGCATTACTTAAGGCTACTGATACTGGGTACGTACACTCCTAAGCACGTAGGATAATGAACAGAGACACTGCACAAGGCAACAAACAGTGAAAAGCCAGGATTATGGGAGGCTGGTTTTGACAAAAAGCCACCACTGCCACTTGCAACCATTCTGCTTACTCATGTTTAAATACAGGCGGCATGTAAGGCTGCAAGGGAAGTGAAAATACAGTGAAGCAGCAATGGAAACAGATGTGCTAGATGTAACCAGTCCCTCTGTTCTCAGATGGAAAAGTTAACAAGGGGTAAAGAGGGTCTGCGTAGCACTCTTCACACTGCAGCTTGGGGGTAGAAGAAGCAACCCTAACTATTCTATTATTCTGCAGTTCTATATTAAAAACTTCAGTGAATCCTTCAACATCACAAGCAATGACAAGACCTCGTCACAATCACTCAGAATTAGACCTGCTAAATGCACATGATTATCTACTGCTATAAAGCACACCCACATTTACTTGCTATTTGGTATGAACTTCGCTTGGTCAACCCTGAGCCCCTCTGCAAAATCCAGGAGCCAGCTGATAGCCCTTGCAGTTCAGGGTTCCTCGCCTAAGGCATCCTAAAGCGCCTTGAAGTTCCACAAATGCTTTTTGAAATCCTATAATGAGCACAATTTTCTGATATGAAGGGTTTAATTCCAATCTAAAATAACACGGGAAAGGAGATCCGGTTTATCAAAGTAGTAATGGTAGTCTTTAAACAGGGCGTAATCTTGACTAGTCAGTGGAACAATCAAGGGGAGATATACTTAACCTCCAGTTCATAATCATGTTACTCATTGCAGGCAATTTGGTCGCTATTTTATCCAAAAGTCTTTAATTCTGTTCCTCTGAAGGGCAGTTTTGACCCACAGTTCTGCACGCAGCTTTAACGCCCTTGGTAAGCATGGAGGTTTCAGTTTGACACATTTCAGCAAAAGATTACACATGTAATCCTTCCTAATCAAATTTATCTTTTCCCAGTACATCAACTAGGAACTGCTGTCCAAAAATACACACAGACTAAACCAACAAGGACCTTCTCCAAAACACAACCTCTGAAATCCTCTCCTCAAGGTACATATTCAAAATTACTTCAGACACGCAGTTTCTGCTTTGAAAGCTAAATGCATAATGCAACAACCTGCCTCCAAGTCTGCATTCAGCCCAAAGCTGGGAGGTGGGGGGGGGGGGGGGGGGGGGAAGTCCTCTTTTATAGAAAAGATATGAAAGGGCTGAAACACGCTGGTATGAACCACAGTCAGCAGCAATTGCGCATGCACTGAAAGTGTAATCCTGATGATTCCCAGGAAAAACAGAGTACAAAGCCCCTCCTTTTGTCCCCAGGATGCAAAAAGGCATTTATATACATCTGAAAGCCCAATGAGCAAGACTGGTGCAAGCTCCTGTTCGTGCAATCGGGGTATCAGAGTAGCCAGTCACCCGTTTCCCCTTTGTGTAATGGATACTTTGGACTTGCTCTGAGATTTCCATCTATCCCATTTCCTTACAGTTGGACCTTACTGTGAAATCCTGTGCCCCACCACATGCTAGCTAAAGAGCGCTGTAGCACATGGCTCTCCAACTGCAGCTGCCTAGCGCAGGCTGGCAAATAAACATATAAATCAGGACCAAAAACTAGTCAGGACCTTCTCCTAGGAGCTGCTTCACGCTTTCCTGGCCACATGCCCTGAGCTCAGCAGACACGGTGCCTCCCACTGGAGCTACACGCTTACATGCAGCGACAGACTCTTGTTTCCCGAGCGTCACCAACCAAATGCCCACGCTGGTCCACACTCCTTATAAGCATGCATTACCCGATGGATTGCTTTCCACAAAGCTGTGCTTTCCCTAAAAGAGCACTGTGTACAGTTCTGGTGTCCTTGGCATTAAGGAGGACACAGAGCTGTTGGAGCCGTGGTCCAGAGGAAGCCATGAGGATGATCAGGGACTGCAGCAGCTCCTGTACAAAGACAGGCTGAGAACATTGGGGCTGTTCATGACCGTTCTGAAAAGCGGATCACGGCATGGTTCTAACTTTGGGCACTACCTTCAGGGGCACAGATCTAGGCAGATAGATTGCCATTTGTAAAGAGCTCAAAATCAGTAACCTGGATGGAGACATGCGGATGTGATATTGCGTGCCCAGAGAACACACTGCAGTGTAGACAGACATATTCCAGCCACCTTCAGAACAGTCATGTTGCTGCTAGAACATAACCACTTCTGAATGCAGAGAGGAACGGTGTAATTTACACATTACAGGAAAACCAGTTCAAGCAACAGCACTACCTCACACTTCGCTGGAGCGAACAATATACTGATAGCGCTTAAATCTCTTCAAATCACTTAGACTACCTGCCATTTATCGTGGTGATGGAATCCAACTAGTGGGTTGTTTATTGCAGCTTCACTACTCTCTCCCCTGTGGCGATCCACCACCTCTTAAAAGAAGCATTGCAGTTGCTGCAATGTTCCAAGAACGGCTCTCGGGCCTTGTCTTTACAAATGTGGCTAAACTTGACACTGGAAATCCTAACTCATTCACACATCCTCAGAGCAGCCCGTCCTGTTTAACCCTAGAACACTGCCTGCAAGACCAGCACTTCCATTAGCAGTCTCTGCAAATCAATCTGGCATTTTGCTGGGGAGCGGCTAGACTCGGAGTCTCTCCCGCACCAGAACATTCTGCGCTGGAGACCGAGAGGTTATTGAAGGCCAGCTGCTTTCACTGACACAGCGCTCTTCACTCGCTTCCTTGTCCCTCTCTCTCACGCAATGTCTCACGGCGGGGTGCCCAAAGCCTGCGTAAACAAGAGAATTCCCCTGGCAGACACCCCAGCATCTCACGGTTCTATACTGCTTTTCTGGATCCTCCTATATCCGCTCATCTTTCCTCGCATCCTGCCTGCGGCAGCCTCCCTGGCTGGCAATGCCTCAAAGATGAAAGCTTCCAAATCACAAGTAATCACAAGCGTGCAACATAAATCTAAAAACGTGGTTCAGCGTCTTGCCTGAAGAGTAAGGTTACTACAGGGAAAGCAGATAGCAAAGTCTATATGCTGGTTTTCTAAGTGCTATTATTTAATGTCTCAATGAACCATAAAACTTGCTAAAGCAAATCCCATAGAGGGCCTTGCCTACCAAGCACAGTAAGTATTTCTCAAGCAGTGACTGCTACCAATTGATTCATTATCATCTTCATTATTAAAGAACTGGGAGAGCCATCCATCTTTTTAGAAGGCAGTGTTGACACTTTATAGCTTCCATTGACTCAGACAACCTGCTTTCTGCAAGTCTGCTTGAAACCTACACCTTCACCGTCTCTTCAGCAACTATCAGCACCCTTCTTCAACAGGATCGCTGCCACCACGCTAGGATACACTACTTAGAAAGCAGATGCACAACTTAAAATAGAAAAGCAACAATTAAAATGTCACAGAGGACATGTTACAGTAGAAATAAATACAGCAAGCAAACTGAAAACATTCATGTAAAGAGCCCAGACTGTTTAGTGCTGTTAGATATTAAAACAAAGATGGGAGGATGCATGAAGAAAAGGGAGATCCAATCCAACACAGCAACTTGTTTGGATGCATCCGTTACCCACGCTATGGAATATACTTTTGGACCCCAAGCCTTGAAAGTCACATTGCAACATTTTCTGGGCACTCCTGCCACATACAAGCCTGTTCTTGGAGCTCTCATTTTTCACTTGAGCCTTCCAAATTCATGTAAGAACCTTGGTGAATTCCACCCACATCCAGATTTTACAGTCTGCCCACTAACACGGTGTTGAAATCAGGAACAAATATATACATATATATATATATATATATAGGGAGCTCTTTTGGCATTCTTTCAAGATAAACAGCAACAAATCCTGTCATTTTCTACGCAAAACCAAAAACATCTCCATTCTTACCATGCCACATACAGTGACGCAAACTCTGGCTCATCCCAACGAGAAAAATCCTGTTTAAATTAATTCAATGGGCTTTTCAACATCAAGATCTTAAGAACCTGCTTGAGCCTAGTTCTCAAGCTTTAATGGACTGTCTTTTCTTTACAAGATTTGGTTTTAAGTTTGAACCATCTGCCAAGCAGCAAACTTGTAGTAGCAGCTTGCTCTTATCTCAAGGTAAAAAGACAGCTAAGAGTAAAAAAGATACATCTATGTTATTTGAAAGAAAAATATGAAGACTGTCAAATACTTTTATACCGCATCTTTGACAAGTAACTTCTTGTTACAGCAATAATAAGCAGAACTTGTATATACATGAAGAGATCTATCATATTCTTTGACACTTGCTTAAGGACTTACTAAAATTTTAACACTTCTTGCTTAGATAAAAAACATGTGGAATTTCTGTTCCGGTCTTCCCTGGAATGATTCGAAAGTACCAAGTGCCTTCTGGTTTCCTCCATTAGCAGGACAACCAAAGCTGCTACTGCATGCAGCCTGTGCTGGAGAGCTCCTCAGCACCCATACAGCTGATGCATAAACATTCACCTTACTTACAAAGCACTCTTTTTGCAAAGTATGGGATTACTTCCAGGTTGATCAGGGCAAACCCTAAACCTTTTACTTGCAAAATAACTGCTGCATAGCATCACAGGGAGAAGCTAGGGCTTCCCTTACTCATGAGAATGGTGGAAAGCCACCATGAAACCCTGACCAGGCAAAAACCCTGATTTCAGTGGAAGCAGAAATACCTGCACTGACTGCAGACAGCATGCAGAATGAAGGATACAGTCCAACTCTGGTATACAGCTTGTCAGAGAGACCTTCAACTCCAAGCAGAAAAGATCAGTAAGTCCCAAAGCTTCATTTGTGCAGTTTCAGTTATTAGCTGGGAGCTCAGGCTGGAGACCTGCGTGGCAAAAATAGCCTGCAGTAAGATAGCCGCAAGGAGAAAGCTCTTCTGTGGACAGCATAAAAAGACTTCACGAACGGCGAGTGGCCTCCAGCCTACAAACTGGATCCATGCTCTAGTATCTTTTGTGGCTTCATCTCAATTTAAACACACAATTCCTATTATATCAGAAAGCCTGAGGGGAGTTTTAATGGTTCTAGGCAGTCACTCCCCCCCCCACCCCACGATCTCTCAGCCAGAGAGACAAGCAGAACTTTAAGCAGGCATCAATCACTGCCAGTGTTAACAGCAGACCCGGGTCTGCCTGCTTAGGAGGCTTTAAGACAACAAAACTAACTCTGCTTCTCACCTGCCCACCACACTGGATCTTGGAGATTCAGTTCAGCAGACACGTTTTAGGACAGAGCAAATCTCGTTTGTAGTCTGTTAATGTCTCCTAGAACCCTTCAGAAGAAGTATTACTTTAATTTTACACCTTCCCTGATTCTTCAGACGCCGGTGGTAGCTCATGGAGAGCTGATGAAACCTAATGCCCATTAGTGGCAAACTCCCATAGCGCAAGTTCTCCTTCACTCTTCCTCGAGTAAGATTCTCGCAACGCAGTATGACTGCCTAATTACTGTAAGATCCCTATCCTTACCTCAAACAGAACAAGGGAGTTTATTAACAGCCATTACTCTTTTTCTACAGTGGCTGCAAGCAGGCAGAGTGCTGTTTGCCAAACGGGAGCAGCAGTTATAGTTTCTGTCTATGCAGAGCTCACGTCGAACGCTGTGAAGAACGGGCTTCATGGGTGATCAGCAGCAGGTGGGCTTAGCTGGTGTGTTAAAAAAGCCCAGCAATTGCACATTACGGTAACAAAGCAGTCGCTACACAAATAAATTCCCAATGATTATGCAATTTAGACCCAAGAAGGATTAGGGTGCCTCATTATTGCCTCTTTTTATACTCCAAAGAGCGTACTGAAGAGATTTAAGGAGCCTTTTAAAGCTTTAATCTAACCAGCAAATTGAGCTGTACAGTAGATAAGAACTGTAGCATACACTGATTCGGCTGATGTCAAAAGCAGTTAAACCTTTTGTCTCTAGCAATGAGAAAACGACTAACCGGTCCAGAACTACAGGGCCTGTCATACATTCGGGTGACCTGTTAGCTACAAATAATGTGTCACACATCAATGCTCAGTTTTAAGCATCACAATAGTTAGGAAAAAAGATAACAAGGAAATCAGGAAAAGCGTTATTTTTCAACTTGGAAACATGTACTCCACAACTGAAAAAAGCCATGCACTAATTCCGCAATTAAATGCCCAGCTTTTGGGCAAGGAGCTGAAGTATTCTCACACTGGCAAGCAGGTGTAACATTTAAACAGGGGTTGTAGATGGCAAGGACATATAGCAAGACCCGTCTTAATCCAGCCCTTGTCCTTACGTACCAAGATGGAAACAAAGATCCCTTTCCTTTCTGAGACTCTCACCCAGTGTCTTCAAAGACCATGTAACAAGCTTCTCAAGAATGAAAACTAGTATTCTTTCAGTTTTTCAAAGTACATAATCCACAAATACATGTAAAACCACAAGTTTTACTTGACAAAACTGTTCTTAAGCATGTTATTTTTACTACGGATTAGGGACCCGATTCAGTGCCCTTGCCCAGACAGGACACAGCTCAGATCTTACAGTTTCAGGGAGCTAAAATCTGCAAGAGAAGGCTTAACATGGCTCATGGGCATTGATGTATTTGGACTTCTGCATGCTTTAGCAATTTCGATTTCTTCTATTATTAAGATTTCAGTACTACTTCCCCTTACTCATGAGCACCAGGCCGTTTCAACACTGTGGATGTAATTCTGTTTAATTCAGCTATCATCTTGGAATTGGGGTTTGGTTTTTTAGACTTAAGACATCGCCTACAAACATAGGGTGGGGGGAAAGTGCCTCCGGATCTTTTGATTTTTAAATAGAAATGTTGCAGCACTAACATTTTCTATGATTAAAACCAGTGAGATGCTAGAGCATTAAGAGACATTTTTGTTTTACCTGATAAACTGTCTGAAACACACTGGACAATTGTTTCTTTGAAAATGAAGGCTGAAAATACACCAGAAGTGACACTTGGTCTCCAGAGGAAAGGAAAACATGCATAAGCCTGTCCTTCCTTCCTTTCCTTGTGTCTCAGTTCCAGCTGTTGGGCAAGTCCCACCGGAGGCATGGAGTAGAAAGCTTTCAAAAACACAGTATCTAGAACTATAGGACAGATACAAGACAAATCACCTCAAAATACCCGATCCTGTTGAAGCTGACTGCTAGATCGTTTATAGCACTTGAAAATGAGACTCTCTGTTCACTGCACAGGTAGGCTTGGCCCAGCATCCCCGCTCTGATCCCAGACAGCATCATCTCTCCAGGCACAGGACCCCAGTAAAGGTCCTCCTATAACTGTTGGTACCGTCACAACCCCTTCCACAGCCACGTGAGCAGCAGATCTGAGCCACGAATTCAGATGTGCCGTTGCGCCCAATCCCTTCTTCACACTGCCATGGAGATGTCGATTTCCTTCTCACTGCCTTCACTGCCCCTTTCTATGCGCTAATTTCTCGAGGACTTGTAACTAAACTGACTCCTGAGGATACCTGCCACGGGAACAAGTTTATGACCCATCATTTAGCATCCTTCACTCTTCCCCTGTAATTGCCTCCAAATGGCAGGTTGCATGACAGCAATTTGCTGTTATTACTAGCATGTAATCGGGGAACTAAACTCATAGGAAGGAGAAAAATCAGAGAGAAAATCTGCTCTCTCGAATTTCAGATCATCCATCAACTAAAGCAGAAACACCACAGCAAAAGAGCACCACGATACTCAAACAGAAAGCAAGAGCTTTCTACAGCAGTTTAAGAGTAGAACCCCCTGAACTTGGAAAGGCACTTTCTCCTGAGCCCAGAGGCAGGGGTGTCATCCTGCCCGGACATGGGGGTTGCGTGGTTATGGTTTGACAATAGAGCCCGTGTTAACTTGGGCTATCTGGGAACTTCAGGAGAGGAGATTCCCAAACCAAGCACTGACACAAGCACTATTTCTGATCCTGAATTTCCTTCATGATATCTTACAGCAGAAAGCCTTTCGGCAGCTTACCCATCTTGATGTATTTAATAACTCCCTAAATTACTTATTCCAATGCAAAACATCAGGATCCCAAAGCAGCAACATACGTGACAAACCAGGCTGAGACCGCACGGAGCACAGGTGTCAATGAACTTAAATAATTACTTTTTTCCCCTACAGATCAGAAAATCCATTTTCCTTGTTTAAAAACCTGCTCCAGTCCTGACCACAGCCTAAGCCTAGGCAATTAGATGCAAACGGTACCGAGTGTTTAAGCCAGAAATAATTGACGGCGAGGTTTTGCTGCTATTCCTCGTTCTACCGTTACTCCGTGTGGCCACACTGATCTCTTGTGCTCACACTCACACATAACATCAGTATCAGGCTTGCCTTTTCCTAGGAAAGAACCTGAAAGGAAAGGAGAATGCCTCGTATGGTCCTTTCTGACAGACAGACACAAGGAACTGTTTCCAGAGGGAGGGGGGGTTCCAAGAACAACGGAGAAGGTAGACAAAAAGGAGGAGGAGGAGGAAGGAACAGGGGCAGAGGAGACGGTATTTTTATGGCACTGTTATGGCCGGGAATGCGATTAGCCCAAGGCAAAATTCTAATCCATAACTTGAAGCAATTCACCGAGACCCTGCACAGAGATGGCTTTTCTCAGAGAACGGAAGCAGTACTCCTGCAGTAACGAGGCACGTAAACCAGAAATCACAGAATCATAGAACCAGCTGGGTTGGAAAGGACCTTTCAGATCACCAAGCCCATCCATTACCCCAGCACTGCCAAGCTCATCACTGACCCACGGCACTGAGGGCAAACTGATCCCCCCTCAAGATCTCCCTCCCCTCATGATCTCCCCTCGCAGCCACCCCTCATCTTCCCCCCATAGCGGCCCACACTCTACAGCTGCTGCCCTTACCCCTCATGGCCACCCCTCTCTCCCCCATCTCAAGCTGCAGTTTCTGTCAGACCAAACCCACACCAGTTTTCGACATCACCAGAACTTGGCAAACTCAATCACATGAATAAACTCGCACTGCATTCATCTAAGTCATGTCTGTAGGGGCAACATACAGCCCTGCCAGCCCACCCAGTAACGTGTGAGAAAATGGGAGCGTTGACTTATGTCAGGTTCCTGTCTGGTCAAGAATAGGGGTGCTAAATAGGAGGTGGAATCTGGAACTTACAGCAGGGAAGCTGGAAACGGCCAGATCTTCTCCATCACTGCACTATTTCCTTTTTATCCGGCAGCATTTCTTCAACTCCATTTGCTTTATTCTGCATGAAATTCTGTTCCCTATGAAATCCACTTTTCAAATACTGCTTCTTACTGCCTCCCTGAAGAACCTCCGCCCCTGCTGAGGCTAACCTATATGAAACACATGCAGGTTTACCCTCATTTGTCCCCAGCACACTTGCCTCCAAATCATTCTGGGATAATCCATGAGGAATGCCCACGAGGATGCTCAGGGGCTGCAGCACCTCCCCTATGGAGACAGGCTGAGAACATTGGGGCTGTTCAGCCTGGAAGAGAGAAGCTGCGTGGAGACCTCAGAGCAGCTTCCAGTGTCTGAAGGGGGCTCCAAGGATGCTGGGGAGGGACTCTTCATCAGGGACTGCAGCCATAGGACAAGGGGTGATGGGTTCAGACTGAAACAGGGCGAGTTCAGGTTAGATCTTAGGCAGAAGCTCTTCCCTGGGAGGGTGCTGAGGCACTGGCACAGGGTGCCCAGAGAAGCTGTGGCTGCCCCATCCCTGGCAGTGCTCAAGGCCAGGTTGGACACAGGGGCTTGGAGCAAGCTGCTCTAGTGGAACGGGTCCCTGCCCATGGCAGGGGGTTGGAACTGGGTGAGCTTTAAGGTCCCTTCCAACTCAAACCAGGCTGGGGTTCTATAAGATACTTGGGAATGCACAAATGTTAAGGTGGGAGGGCAAGAAGGAGCTGTGCTCCTGCACACTCCCTATCAATCTATGACCAGAGATAACCAGTTTCTTACACCATGCTGCTCCCATACCACGTCAAAACCCATCCGATCAATGCGTCCAACACCCCTGCAGGAGAGCGCTCACTACACTCCCTAACATAGTACAGACACCTACAAATGGAAGCATGATTTCCCCCACACCCCCCCCCCCCCCCCCCGCCATAAACAGCAACTGTGCTAAACGTTGTCCTAATGCATGAAGTGACAAGTTTCTTTGTGGAATGCACTGCCAAAGTCACTTGGCGAGATGTCCTCACTGACACAGGATTTAGTTAGGTGCTAGCAACTGTTTCTGTACTTCCCACACCTTGATTCTTACACCAGGGTGTCAGCAGGAGCAGGACTATTTCCAGCTGCACTACACAGCTCTAGCTCCCTGCACACACACCCGATAAACTGTATGCCAGACATCAGCCTTGGCTAACTCTTCAGAAGCACTTACAAGCCCCCAACACCACTGGTTGCTCTCTCATGATTCATTCCCTTGCTTTTAGCCTCGGTAACACCACCCAAGTTTTAATTCCTCATGAATTAAGATGAAGCAGACATTAAAACCTCTGAGGTGGTGTGTCACGGAACTGCTGCCCTCTCTGGAAACCAGGAGCTCAGAAACTCCTTTTCACAGCCATAATCAAGCTTTTGAACAGTAATACATTTATCAGGCATTTACTAGATACGCAGCTGCAGATTTAGCAAGATAATGATATCCTGGTAAAAGGAATCACAGTAATACATTCAATTCCTCTATTTGTCTTCAGACAGTAAGTAAGATTGATGATTTTGCAACTCAAGAGACTGTCTTGATTAAATAAAATGCAAATTAGGCAGAATCCACTATAAAGCTGATAACTCCTTTTTAATTAAAGCCTGTTATTTTTAAGTTTGAATGGACACAATCTGCTTTGCTGTTTAGTACCACCACCAGAGAGGCAGAGTACCTGCTTTGTTATTCCCATTACCTGCTTTGCTTTTCAGCTCTAGAGATACTTTAGACACACTATGGTCCTTTTCTTACCTTGCAGAATGAAAGGTCTTCTATCTGCAATATCACATAGCGAAAGATGTCAGCATGTACTGGTTATAGACAGTGTCTATAGTATACACAGTGGTGTGGATGCATGAGATCAAAAGCTTTGTTGTTATGCTCAAAGGGCACCAGGTGGTGGTGGAAGACTCCTTAGCAGTGCATTTGCCTTCCTTACATTATGACATTGATGTTGTCTGTCTCTCCAGGCTACCTTCTCCCCTTCAAAATCTGCATTACTAATAACTTTGCCACACAAAAAGCGCAACACTGGACCTTCCAAAAGCCTAGCTGCTAGCACAATACCCCGTCTCTGATAGTAACCTAATAGGACCCTAAAGCAGACACGAGCAGGAAGGGTAGCAGCAAGCCAAGCACGCCCAAGCACTCTTCTGCGAGCAGCCTCCCCAGGACCAGCCAGGAGGTACCGGTGGTGCACTCCATGTCACGGCTCATTGCATCACTCCCCTGGGGTGGAACTCCCAACCTGACCCAAGGAGCCTTTAATAAGCTTTACCAGGCTACCTGGAAACAAAGCCTGATGCAAATCTCCTCAGCCTGCCAGCTGAAAACTAGGCACTGGGTTACCGACATTTAAATCTGACGGCCTCTGGTAAAGTTGGGATCATTCACTTAAAAGTCCACATATTCACAAAGTACAAAAATAATTATTTAGCACTTTAAGGAAGGAAACAGAGTTCATAAGGTGTCACAAAACACAAACGACTGACTTGCACCACTTTTTGCTTGCTTTTATACTAAACCCATCATTTTCACACTTCCTGTCCTGTTCAGACATCCATATGGGATAGAAGCAAAGGCTATTCCCACTTTCAACACTGACATTCCTATATCACGTATCAAAACACATAAAAAGACTGCAAAACCCCTGGGTAGCAGCGATCAAAGAGTTTAACTGTAAAGGCATAAGGGCATTGTAATTCAGGGATTCAGAGGGCAAGCTACGTGAGATTACTCAGATAATGGACAATGACCCCGAATTCACTATCAGCCATAGGAAATTCCAGTATCCACACAGCCTTGAGAGCAAGAAACCAAGTCAGCTGAACATGAACCGATTTGTTAAACCTTCAAAATAAACAAATCCAGTGCTGGTGTCCTCAGCATAAGGAGGACATGGAGCTGTTGGAGCAGGTCCAGAGGAGGCCACGAGGATGCTCAGGGGCTGCAGCACCTCCCATATGAGACAGGCTGAGAACACTGGGGCTGTTCAGCCTGGAGAAGAGAAGCTACGTGGAGACCTCGGAGCAGCTTCCAGTGTCTGAAGGGGGCTACAAGGATTCCAGATACATATATGAATGGAGTACTTGGGTAAATGGTGAATATCTGCAGCTGAATTTTTTCCTTCTGGAAAAAAATCTAACTGAACTCTCTCCTTAGATCCTAGTTTCAATTTTCTTTAGCGTTATGAATCGTTTTTTAAAGAAAACCCAATGTTTTTACTGTGATTCACCACCCACCTTTGCAGGCACAGGGCACTTTTTGATGGTGTTACAACTACCTGACACAACAGCGTCATTAGGATTTGTGCTGAAGTGCAGTTTCATTTGGCACCTCCAGAGCAAGACCCAGATTGCTCGGAGAGGAGGAAAAAACCACTGTTTACAGCTCTGCTTGCAAGGGCCAGCAGGTCAAGAGATGCTGCTCTCAAGAGAGAAGCTGGTAAAAACCAAAGATTTCTGTATTAACTCTGTAGGTCGCAAGTTCAGTTCAAACTCTGAAAGAGAATTTAGACCAACACCTGTGCAGGTCTGGTGCCCTCAATGTAAAAAGGACATGGAACTGTTGGAACAAGTCCAGAGAAGAGCCACAAGGATGATCAGGGGCTGGAGCACCTCCTGTATGGAGCCAGGCTGAGGAAGTTGGGGCTGTTCAGCCTGGAGAAGGCTGCGTGGAGACCTCAGAGCAGCTTCCAGTATCTGAAGGGGGCCTATAGGGATGCTGGGGAGGGACTCTTCATTAGGGACTGTAGTGACAGGACAAGGGGTAACGGGTTCAAACTGAAACGGGAAGTTTAGACTGGATCTAAGGAGGAAATTCTTTCCTGTGAGGGTGGTGAGGCACTGGAACGGGCTGCCCAGGGAGGTTGTGAATGCTCCATCCCTGGCAGTGTTCGAGACAAGGTTGGACAAGGCCTTGGGTGGCATGGTTTTGTGGGAGGCGTCCCTGCCCATGGCAGGGGGGTTGGAACTTGGTGATCTTAAGGTCCTTTCCAACCCTAACGATTCTGTGATTCTATTTGTTAGTAGCTCAAATAATTGTCAACAGTTCATCTGGTTTCTGCACTCTGCTCCTGCTGCATTTGAATACCGCATATCCACAGTTGCCAACTGCAGAAACTATAAAACCTTCTTGTTACAACCAGCTTCAAGCTGAAAGCAAAATTAAAATTTCATCCAATAAAGCTCTGGTAATAGCAGGCCTGCTGGTTTCATGACTAACATGAAAAAGCTTTATTCATACTGCAAAGCAGTCGGGAACCAAGCAGGGTAAGCACCACTGTGCGAGGCTCTGCATCCAACACAGCACAAGAGAGGTCTCTGCACTAAAAAGCTGACGAGTCTAAATCATTTTAGGCAATGTTTCTAGAAGTCTGAGGCACTGCATCCCACGGACTGAAAGCATCAGAGACAGTGCAGAAGAAAACAGCGGAGGGGAGACGTCAACTGAAGCCACTGTTACACACAGGCTAAACGCCAAGCAGGATCCACCTGGGAGACAGTTTTCAGGGAAACAACTGCAGTGAACACCGATTTAAAGCAAGCATAAGGTCCAAAACTGGCACTTCTTTTTGAGAAATACTGTGCTGAAACCCTTTCAAACCAAAGGGGATCCTGAAGTTCACCCTACGTTAGAAACAATTACTACTGTTCATAGTATTTTTCATGTGTTGAAGACTTTGTCTGCTTCATGACTCTACATATTGAAGGGTTACAACTACAGCTTTCCTCATAGGGTGATTAATCAAGCATTTCTTTTCCTTCTCTGGAAGGGTACCTAGCTGGAAAGTGGGGTTTAGACCAAGACTCAGAAAATGAACCATTTAAGAGGCACCTGGAAAAAATAATTGCTATGTTAGTGAAGCTAAGTAGTTCTAATAACTAAGAGGATGAAAATGCTGAAAGGAATGCTTGCCCCTACCCTCCACGGTGGCAAGAGAGTAACCCTCAAACTGAAGTTCATTTAGAAAGCGCTATAGATGAATCACGGGGGTGAGGGGGAAAAAGCACAAGGACATGAAAGCCAGCATGTATGCGACCATGACAACACACAGGCATGTTCTTACTTCCTCCCTGCCGCAGACCAGCAATAAGCTGTCTGAAAAGCAATAATGACTTACCTCCACATTTTAGTGAAGCTGTGCATCAGGCTCACACAGCAAGGCAGAGATGGGGGTTTGAGTCCATCCATTTGAAGGAGGAGGGCAGGAACACCGTACAGAACCAGGTACTTCACATAGAAAAACAGCACTTGAGCTAAAGCCAGGCCACCTAAAACAACATAATAATGTCAACATCATGCCTTAACCAAGCTCTGAAAGTGTTTTAAAACCTCTTAATACTGACTTACTTCCAAGCCCTAAAGCAAGCATCATGAGGCGATGGGATATACAATACCTACTTTTGCAACAGCTACAGGACACAAGCACACAGAGAACAGTACCATCATCCCAATATGAAGGAGTAAGTAAGCACCTGTAGCTCCACCTTCAAAATTCTTTGGCCTGTGTGGTTATTTATTGCTGTGAAAAACAAACAGTGACTTATGCTGAGCTAAAAATCAGAACATACCAAAGCAGGCATGGGGATAAATGTTACCTCTGCAAGTAACTCCAACCAACCATGCTCCACTTGCTCTTCCCGCACAGGTATCTTTGCAGCTTATCCTGACCTGCTCCACACCCATCTCATGCACCATCAGGATTATCTGTGTCCCCCAAAACACCCCCTACAAGACCCCTCCTGCTCCAGCTGAAGCACAGAAGACTGTTACTCCACTTGGCAGAATGCTTGAGGCACGTACCAGGTTTTAAACCCCAAGACAAAGGACTCCTTGAGGTGCTTTAGCTGCCCGATTGCCAAAGGAAGTTTTGGCAGTGTGTTTGCCCACAGCTTAACCCCGGGGCATGGCCCAAAACGCAGCATCTTGCACAGGTGTGAGATGAAAACCATACTGGCTACTCTCAGAGGTATTCCTCTCAGAAGAGTAACAACCATAGAACGCATAAATAACAGTGACTCATATTAACACTCTAAATGTTTTCTGCTGAATAAAATGGTATTTCACCAATAAATCATACGAAAAAAAATCCATATAAAGCAGCGGCCAACACCTTTATTGAAACCGGGGAGAGCCCACTCCTAAAGTGCCACTGATTTTGGGGAGCTTTTCCAGCTGACAGCTGACATCACTTAAATCTAATCCCAAAGGAGGGGAAGTAAAATTGTTACAGCTTGGAAGAGTAAAAAAAAACCCAAACTTGTAAAATACAATCGTTAAACCTCCTTTCCAGTATTTTGCTTTCCCTCCCTGACACTACCAACCAGTGATTTGAGTGCAGTTCCTCGGATGTTTAATGTGATTTTAGAACCGCCCAGCAGCCCCTCCTTGGGGACACAGCTTTCAATCTGACTCCAGCAGTCCAAGGCCGTGATCACTTAAATAATCTGCTTTGATTTTCGCTGGCAAAGCATCCCTCTTGCATTCTGCTGACTCATGGGTACACTATGGATGCCACCCAAAAGCTAAGCATTAAAAATTCATGCCGTATATATAACAACCTAGGGTGAAACCTTGGCACCAATACTGCAAATTGCAAAACTCCCACCATCCTAGGCAGGGCCAGCATTTTGCTACTACAATACAACGTTTTTACGTTTAATATCATGATCCATGCGCACAATCAGAAACAGCTGTGCCATGCAAGATGAAAACTGATGTTAGAACAAAACACCTAGACATGAAGCTCATGGTGGTTTCCTGCAGGGAAGCAGTCATCTAGTATTCAGTAGCATTCTTCCCAGAGGAAAACAATCAATCAGAAGCACAATTTGGATACCAGCCAATTAGCCACACATTAGATTACTGCTAAATCATCTACACAGCCAACTTTCTGCTTTAATTCCTATCTCAATTCAGTTTCTCATTTCTCTTCTGACAAATTTCATTGGAGAGCTGAATGCTGACACCCACACAAACCAATTATGAAGATCACAGCTGTCTGTGCACCGGTAAAATCCAAAACCCCTTTGGCTGTGCATGATGGAATGAGATTTACAGGAAGAGACTACCACTCTCTTGAGACCTGAGAAAAATCACAGCACCCCAGACTGGTTTGCGTTGGAAGGGACCTTAAAGCTCATCCAGTTCCAATTCCCTGCCACGGGCAAAGACACCTTCCACTGGAGCAGCTTGCTCCAAGCCCCTGCATCCAACCTGGCCTTGAACACTGCCAGGGATGGGGCATTAATGGAGCGACTTGAGCACTAAAGACCAAATTCTGTGATATTGGGTGTTTGAGAACTTGAGCCCTGATGGTAAATTTCCCTTTGTGCTCCATGTTTCAAGCTCAGGTGAAGCAGTGCACACTTCTGGGCTGCAAGGGAGCAAATGCAAAGCAGCTGGAACGTCTCAGGTACGCAGGAAGGGTTAAAGTCTGCCTGTTGCCAAGGCGGCCCGGCTGTTATGATGCTGGAATTTTGCCCTTAATTTTCCATGTGTGGCCAGAACTCTCACACAGCTGGCATGAGTTGAAGACCAATAAGGACTTAGCCTACATATTTTGATAGGCACCCTCACTGTTGTGAGTCTTAGAATTGCCACACACGGAGTAGCTACTGCCTGCCAGGTAATGACCTGTGATGTGATGCCTACATGTATTTAAGATACCAGTGGTATTAAGCTGTCTGCTAGGGAATGGTCATGACAACTTGGGTGTATGTTAATAGAGATGGCTGGGTTTCAGTTGTTTTCTTTTTTTTCTTAAACTTACCTATTATAACTTTGTATTTGAGAACCTGGAGTCTTTCATCACTGTACGTAAATGCTGGAGAGGGACTCTTCATGAGGGACTGCAGCGACAGGACAAGGGGTGATGGGCTCAAAGTGAAACAGGGCGAGTTTTCAGGTTAGATCTAAGGCAGAAGCTCTTCCCTGTGAGGGTGCTGAGGCGCTGGCACAGGGTGCCCAGAGGAGCTGTGGCTGCCCCATCCCTGGCAGTGCTCGAGGCCAGGTTGGACACAGCGGCTTGGAGCAAGCTGCTCTAGTGGAAGGGGTCCCTGTCCACGGCAGGGAATTGGAACTGGAAGAGCTTTAAGGTCCCTTCCAACCCAAACCACTCTGGGATCCTCTGAATTTCAAGCTTTACAAGAACTTGCACAGAAGCAGCACCTTTAATTAGAAACACACTATGGCAAGTGTATATTAAAAATACCTGTGAGGGAAGAAATTCTACATGTATGCTCTCTTTTCCCCAGAGTAAATTAATTCAAAGCACTCAGGGTTAATTTGTAGCTGAAATGTTTTAAGGGATAAAACCAAAACCAAGTTAAAACACTGGTACAATCTTAAACCCGTGCACTTCAGCAGCGAAGCTGACATCCCAGACTAAATTAACCAATTTGTACAGAAACGGGTATTTTCAGTCTGTCATCTTGCAAACCCTTAGAACGTTCTACATTTTCCTATGCTGTATAAATTGGCCTTTTTCTATTGGCCTTCACAGTTTTACCTTCCATACGTTTACTGCAAAGCTGCATTTTGCAACTTTCACAGGGCTTTGCTTCAAGAGTAATTAAAAGTCAGCATATCCACAGCATAGCAGCATTATTATTATTAGCTTTAGCTTCCACATTCTCAAAACTCTGCCTTGGACAGGGGCTCTCAAGCAGAACATTCTCCTAAGTAACTGACAGATGATTTGGATCCAGGTATCAGAAACCACACTTGGCATTTTTCTGTCCATTACCATCACCAAAACTCATGGGCGAGACTTGTGCCTTAACAGGCAACTTTATGATGAGCACAGCAGCACAAACCTACCCCTTCCGCAGCTACACTGACCCTATGGCATTAATGATCGCAGAACACTCATCTCGGAGACAAACAGACATTTCAGAAGGGTTCCTGGCACATGGCACAAGTCTGGGAGACAAAGACATTTAAAACAGCCCAGAATTTGTGGCCATGCTCAGCATATAGAGCTGGGGAAGCAGGAAGAGGGGATGCTCAGAGCGATGGCATTTGTCTTCCCAGGTTACACTTGCATGTGATGGAGCCCTGCTGTCCCGGAGATGGCTGAACACCTGCCTGCCCTGGGGAACTGGGGGGAATTAATTCCATGCACTATGGCTTTTGCTTTACCTGTTACACTGTCTTTAACTCAACCACGAGTTTTCTCTCTTTTACCCTTCTGATTCTCTCCCCAGTCCTATCAAAAGACTGACTGAGCAACTACGTGGTGCTCTGTTGCCATCTGGGGTTAAGCTACAGCACATGAGTAAAAGAAAAGGAGCCAATACTGGAAGTTTAGCCTGCAGGAATGCTTATAAACCATTCACACACACACACACTTCTTTGTATAAAGCAGTGAACTACCCAGTGGCTTAGGGAATAAAAATCTTACTAAGCTTTCTGAGTCACGTTTGTGTTTCCAGTTTTCAACTGACATCAAGATGCCAAATATTTTATCAGTCTCCCCATCATTATCTTGCAGGATGAAAAACAAACAAACAAACCAACAGATTGCTGCTAGTATTCCATGACCATGTTTTTCTACAGTATTTAGCCCATGGAAGATGTGGATGCAGCCAGTTTGGGGTTTTTTTCCCATATTATGGACAAAAAACAGTTTTGACTGAAACCCCTCAAACTCCAGGGGCCACGGTGCAATATGACGCTTCCCTACTCATTAAAGGATCAACACGCAGAGGATGCAACCTGGTCTCTCTCAGAGGAGGCCACTAACCATGTACTTTCCTAGCTCCTTGATCCACATAAACTGTCCTTACTGACCGCTGCCAGGTTAGGAAACACAGGGAGAGGAGTAATCCAGGAAAAGATATGACCAGGAGAGAACTGAAGGTTCTACCTTGACATGAACTACAGGTACCCTTCTGTTCACAATTCCCAACATGCTTATCACCCAGTTAATGACCTTGAAACTCGCCACTTCCCAATATAACCTATACATAACAGCAATTAAAGACATTGCACAGATACTTCAATCACAGCAGTTCTTCCATCGGTTTATTCAAGGGACAGGCTTCACCTACCCACACTACATAGCCGATAAAGAGACAAGGGGGATATTCAACAAGCAAAGGGGGAAGCAAAGCTACAGAGCCCCTAGAGCCTTTCAGACACCATGGTAACCCAAAAGCACACAGCCCAGCGGGGTTACCTGGACAGAAGGTGCCTTCCTCTCAAACAGGAGAAACTCTGCACTGCCTTTGACATGCTCAAATTCAGAAGAGCAGGAGAACATACAGAACCGGGCCTCTGCAAGTGAACTGGAAGGAATGAGGTAACATAACCTATAGGGTAAGAGTACGCTTATAGCAACTCGGGTACCGGCTTCTAAAGGGCACGGAGAACAGAAGAATCTGAACATCTGACCTAAGAAGGTACTTGGTTTGGTTGCAAAAGGACCCAAGTTTGAAAAGGAAAGTTTAAAAACCGACCATATAATTCACAGACTGTATCAACAGTAGCTAACGCTAAACAGTGATATTGAGGGCAGCTTGCACCTCTGTTGCAGCTAAATACACAGGCTTCAAAGCCACCCATGCACTGTTTTGTATATTGCTGCTTCTAGAACCTCTCTTCCCAATTCCTTTTACACAAAATACTTCTCTTACTGCTGGGTAACGCATTCTCCCAGGTACTGTTTCTTCTTCCTTTTATCCCTGTGTGCGCTCAGTAATGTTTCTTTAGGTAAATTCAGCATTTCTGCTCTACACAGCCATAAATAACATTGTGCAATGACATTTTTAAACATGCACTGCAACTCAAGTCAGGGTTTGGGGTTTTACTTCTTTGCTGTCTCACCTCACAGGTACACCAGACAAAGTGCTGCGGAACACAGGACAGCTTCCCACTTCTGAGGTGTAGACTGACCATCATTACCCTCGAGCTGCTGAGAGCAGGATCTCGCAGCACTGCTGTCCTTACCCACACCGCTGGCATTTATTGTCAAAGACACCCCAGAAGAAAAATGCAGGAGCAGTTCTAGTCCCCCCAGTTAGGGCTGACTGCACAACAGCCTCACACCTAAGCTTCCCAGGCTATGGGGGCAGCCAGGGATCACAGGGTAAGTGGATGCTCCGTACTGCTTTGAAGCTGCTGTAGTTAAATAAGAAACCCAAAATGAACAGTAAGCCCAGCAGCACAGAAAGGCTGATGTACCATGTGGTTAATCCTCCCGAGCCAACAACAAGCTGCTTCCTTGGTCTCAAGACTCAGCTATCTGATGCAATAGGTTTTAATAACAGAGAATGCAAGGTAACAGAGGGGTGTGTTTGGCTGTGCACAAGAACTGCCGTAGAAGCATGGGAAGATCCGTAAGGATCAGGTAAGGATCAACAGAAAAGAAACCCAAACCAGTATCCTTACTCCCATATCAGTGGCTCCCTAAAGCAAGTGGCCTGTCACTGGTTTGAGTCTGAGACCGGTATAATCATTGTGCCAAAACCTGCAGAGAACACACTGTCAGAAGTGACAAATTCTGCCTCACTCTCACTTGCAGTGTATTTTAACCACGGGCTTTCACTGCTAAAAAGACAAAGCTCACCTAGAGCAGGGTCACACTTTGAAGAGCAGGGATCCCCCAGAGGACTAATTCAAATGATCATATTTTAATCAGGCGGTTTCAGAGTCCAGACTTACTCGAACACTGTCTTTCATCACCTGTTGCTTTGAGGCATCTCAGCCTTTCCTAATCATTTGTTCAAAACGCATTTTAATTGCTTTCAAATAAATAAACACACAGCCTACTTAGCTACTGCCTGGAAAGTTACTCCCCCCCCTTAACATCAACCCTGGTAGCCTTGAAGGGAAGGAGAGATCTGCCAGTAACACCAAAGCCAGAATGCTCTGTCCCTAATTCTGCAGCCTTGCCTGCCTTATCCAGTGGCCAGCTTTCTGTCAGACATACAGACAACACCAGGAGCTAACAGATTTAACTCATCAATTCCCTGACATTTAGAATAGGAGATGAAAACTCAGAATCCACTTTCTATACAGTGACTGAGTTAGGAGGGGTAGAACAAACCATAGAGGCAAACCTCTCACTTTCTGTTCTCCATCTGCTCTTGCTCTTTTTTTTTACATATATATATATAAATACACAAATATAGATTGTGTATGCATACACAGAGTGCACACATTGCCCTCTGCTGACCAAAGTCCAATCCACAAGTGCCCTCCAACACACACTGATCATCATACATGATGTGCAATGAATGTTTGCCAGGACCATACAGTGTTGGTATCAGCTCCTGGTACTTGCTGGTACAGGAAGAGGCGCCTCGCTCTATTCAGCAATCACCAAGGCTTTTTCAGAACACAATTTTTTAAGGCCTGGGGTTTCTCCACTTTGGTTCCTCCTACCTGGTGATCCAAAGAAAAGCCTTTCCCTGTGAGGAGGCTGCTGAGGTGCTGGCACAGGGTGCCCAGAGAAGCTGTGGCTGCCCCATCCCTGGCAGTGCTCAAGGCCAGGTTGGACACAGGGGCTTGGAGCAAGCTGCTCTAGTGGAAGGGGTCCCTGCCTGTGGCAGGGGGTTGGAACTGGATGAGCTTTAAGGTCCTTTCCAACCCAAACTATTCTGTGATGGGGGGGGGGGGGGGAAGAATCAAACTAACCACATGCAACAGTTGCTTACGGGTTAACCTACACCTATGGAGCACTCTAAGCCCTTTCCAGTTACATTTATCAGTGCTCATTTTAGTTCCCATCACAGTTGGGCATTTTAATGAAACACCAGAGAGGTGGGAGGGGACAGAAGTGGGCGAAGTGAAGCAGGGGAAGAGCAATTCCTTCTCCCTGCTCTTTTCACGAGTGCTGTCATTTTATCTTTCAATATGAATACAGAGCTGAAGCATCAAACAGAAGGAGGCCAATAAACACTTTAGTTCCTAACATCTGCCCTCCTCCATCCCTATACCAAAACTCTTTTAAGTGTCCAGTTCTATGGGAAACCACTTTAGACCAAAGTTTCGACGCACACTTTAGGCTGGAAAATATACAGAATGGTTTTTAATTTAGGAAGCAGCTCAGTCAGTTTAACCATAAGCTTCTCAGAGGATCTACATGCTACATGAAGTCCAGAAGACTGCCTTTCTGACAGTGACTGGCCATAATGTACTATTCCTAAGTTCCAACAGACGGACACGAGAGAAGTAGACTGGGGGTCTTGAAGCAGGGGGGGGAAGAAGATTTCTGCTGCTGTTTCTGTACTCACCCAAGGCCCAGTATGATACAGCTTCCAAAGGAGGAGCACTGCTGCAGAGAGCATGGATATACATGAGGTGAATCATCAGCTCAGCCAGGCACCACCAAAAGAAAATACGCATCACGCCCACCATTAAGATCCTAAGATTGGTCTTCAAACTGAAGGCTTCTTGGCTCCTCATCTGAAAAAGAAACCCAGAGAGGTGATATGGCACGTAACTGTGGTACTCACATACCAACCCCCGAGAACTTGATGAACTTTGCTGTTCATTCCCAAGGGGACCACCTGACAGTGCCATTTGCTAATTCCTGACCTGGCCTCTCCATTCTCAATCTCAGTAAGCTGCAGAAATCAAGAGATCACACATGGCCATAAACTGCACCTAACTGTTACAGGAAAGGCCAAGTGCTGTTAACCTGAATAGGATCCAGACACGAGACGCTTTTTAGCTCCTGTGACTTGATCAATCTTTAGAGATGATCAAAAGAAGCTTAAAGAAAACACAGCTATGAAGGAGAAGGTTTTCCAAGCAGCAGCCCTACCAGAACACAAACAATTAACTGCTGGCTGTTAAAGTACCTCCAACTTCTACTCACTACATGGGATTGATTTCAGGACAGCTCTCCATTCTTCTCCTGTAGCATTGCCAAGATCTGCCAGACCTATATGATGTGCTGAGCAAATGGCAGTTAACCACAAGTTAAACACCAGGTAAGAAAAGGTTTGCTGCTGGCAGGTTTCTTACGATGTCCCAAACTATAGTAAACACACTGACATGCTTTTACCCTCTTTCCACAATAAAACAGAATATGCTCAAACAACAGAAACATAGGATTGCCTAAAAACTTATTCACGTTTTGTACATCTATTACTGTGCATGTCTGCTCATCCACTTTATCCCAGTGATGTTAGCTACAGACATCACAGAATGCTTTGAGTTGGAAAGGACCTTAAGATCAACCAATGTCCGGTGAGCAAGGACACCTCACACTAGATGGTATCACCCAAGGCTCAGTCCAACCTGGCCTTGAACACTGCCAGGGATGGGGCAGCCACAGCTTCTCTGGGCACCCTGTGCCAGGGAAGAGCTTCTGCCTTAGATCTAACCTGAACTCGCCCTGTTTCAGTCTAAACCCATCACCCCTTGTCCTGTGGCTGCAGTCCCTGATGAAGAGTCCCTCTCCAGCATCCTTGCAGCCCCCTTCAGACCCTGGAAGATGCTCTGAGGTCTCCAAGCAGCTTCTCTTCTCCAGGCTGAACAGCCCCACTGTTCTCAGCCTGTCTTCGAATGGGAAGTCACACATCACAGGTGGTGATTCCACTTCTTACTCAAGTGTGCAAGAAAACCAGGAAAACATTAAACAACACGGAAATGTGGGGTTTTCCCTCGTCATGTAAAATCAGGCTTGAAAAGCAACCTGCAAGGCCCTAAGAGAAGACGTTCAGTAAGTTAGGTCAGTCTTTCACATTTTAACATGCTAACCACCTCATTTAGCCTGAAGAAAAGCGTTCCAAGTAATCATCAGCTGTTTTCACACCACCAAGATGGGAAACTCAGGAACTCCCAACATAAACCAGCAGCTTTCTGAGGCTCTGGAACCTGTTTCAGAGTTAACAGCCAGATGCTGCTGACAATGTTACCTTCTTCTGCCTGAGGAGAGGCAAACAAAAATCCAGCCCAGCAGCTGCAAGCTAGAATTATGAGCATTTGAAGACTCTAACAACGTGTGTCACTGGGTTCCTGCTTGAAGGGATAAATCTGATGTTGGACAAAAAAACATCCTGTAAAGCAGAACTTGGGGAGGAAGGTTCGTCCTCAAGTTGATACCCAGGAGACGGTTGAATTCCCAGTGCTACACTCAAAGTCGTTCCTAGAACATGATTTTGTATTTTCAAAACCATGCTGAAGACAGCTTTAGACACCCAAACAATTGTTAACCTCCAAGGAGTCCAAGTAAAAACTGAGATCTTTCAAACCATCAGTAAGGAGGAAAGCTATTACAGCAGCAGTTAGAGATGTCTGTACTGAAGTCAAAACGGGCAGGACTGAAAACTGCTTTTCTGGAGGTTTTTTCTGTTTCCAAAGTACCTCATTGAGGGGAAAACTATTTCAGACAGAAACAGCTATCACAATCTGATAGGGGAAACTTATCAGCCAGCCAGGAAAAGCTGCTTGGCTTTCTTTCCACCTTCTCTAACACTGGAGTCTAACATACCCCTCTCCAACCAAGCACTAGATATAAACACTTTGGACAACATATGCTGACTAAATATGTTAGTTACCAGCCCAAAGCGAGTTCATTGGGCCATGGCTGCCATACAAGCGTGAATAGCCAAGACTGGTTTCCAACTATGGCCTTCCCTTTCACATGCAGCGTACTTCAACACTTAAAAGGACAACAGATAAAGAGTAACACTGGGAGCACCTTCTGTCTGAAAGTCTCATCTGCATCAATTTCTGTCAAGTAGGAAACCAGAAAACAAACAGAAACTCAGGCTTACCAGTAAACTGCATTACAAAACACACCGATAAAAGAGCATCTCACGGAAAACTGGATGAACCTGCCTACCTAACATTCTCGTGATCGGTATTAGAATCTCTCAAGATCACCCTATCATGCTTTAATCTATTCTTCAAAGCATGGGGTCTGCGTCTAGATTTGGCAGCTGGAAAGAGATCACCATCCACTTCCAATAGCTCTTCACCCAGTTCACTCGAGGCACAGACACACTAAAAATCAGTAACTGTGATCTAAAAAAGCTCTCTTACCTGCTTACTGAATTCATCAAAATTCATAAGGGGCCCGTTGTGGAAGGTGGGGTAATAAAAGACATATGCCAGCATCCAGAGGAATGAGTGGGATGACTTCTGGGCAGGTCCATGCCAGCAGTACTCCAGGCTGAAGCTAGTGCAGAAGAGGCAGCGGACAGACAGGGTGAAGAGCAGCAGGTAATACTCATTCTCAGTGTCGTACCACTTCCTCTGCAACACAAAATAAAGCCAGAACCTGATGGGGCAAGTCTGGGATTTCTGTATGGCTGGACAGGGATGGCCACCCACATCCTCCCTTTCAGGGTCACCAGCAGCAGGAAGCAACCACATTTAACAGCAGTTGGCACAAGCATCTGAAGTGAGCATTAACACATGAACAAGCAGCAC
Source organism: Pezoporus flaviventris (assembly GCF_033815535.1). Taxonomy (NCBI): domain Eukaryota; kingdom Metazoa; phylum Chordata; class Aves; order Psittaciformes; family Psittacidae; genus Pezoporus; species Pezoporus flaviventris. Next base: position 1,766,236 of record NW_026892680.1, on the reverse strand, counting down.
CGGAAGGATGGAACTGATGGAGAAAGGGGGCCTCCAGAGCTACTGCTACCAGCATAAAGAGCCAACAGTTTCAGGTTGTGCATAATTGTGATAGCAGGAGACCTATTCTTACAGGAACGGCATTATCTCCCTCAGATTTGGCCCAGTACTACAATACCCAAACCAGCTGGCAGCACTGCTGTCAGCAAAGGGACTGCTAGGGCTGAAGCCAAAGGCTGCAGTTCAGATCCGAAAAGAATCAGTCACTCCTGAGAAAGCTCAAAGCTGGAAAGATGTTACTGAACCTTGTGCTTGACTAAGGATACAAACCCAAAAGCTAGCACCTTAAACTGGTACAATTACAGCTTCAAAGAACTGGAGATGCATTTACTAGAGCACTAGTAAAGCACTGTCATACATCAGCTCTGCTGAACATGACTTACACATACTTCATCTCAATGCACTGACCAGCATGACTGAGAAATAAAACCAGTACTTTGTCAAACCAGAGCTGCCATAATGGGCACCCACCACCATAATTAATTCAATGCTTAATCAGTCCCTCTCTCATTACCTTGGCTTCTTCCACAGCTGGTATACGTAAGGTGGATAGCAGGGTAAGGGAGCACAACCACGTCAGGACCGACAGCTGAAACTGAGCCACAGCAAACGAAATGGTTGTATGCAACAGGATGACAGCAAAGCCCTTGATTCCCAGTAGCAACCAGCAGGCAGCCATTCCATAAACCATCAAGCACCATGGTTTATACTGTCAAAGAAAAATGAACAGGCTTTAGTTTGATTATTTCTAATGAAAAACAACCAACCAACCCCTCAGTATCTGGGCTGTCCTACACAGAGTCGACAGTGGAAACAAATGCAGTCAACAAGGTTAAGAACAAACATAGAATCATAGTCAGTTGGGTTGGAAAAGCCCTTTAAGCTCATCAAGTCCAACCACTCCCCAGCACTGCCAAGATCACCCCTAACCTATGGCACTGAGGGCCTCGTATGAACACCTCCAGGGACGGCGATTCCAACGCTTGCCTGGGAAGCCATATAGGGAACCCATAAAGGATGGGGTTTCCAGAAGGGGTTTCTGTAGCAGCATGTATGAAATCCAGAGTCTCCCTGATCTGGAGGAGAACACGAGTTCCTCCTTTCCTTCCCCAGACCAGCAAGTGGGATACCACATGCCAGTCACTTCTCACAATCATACATTCATTGAGCAGCCATGCCAAAACCCAAGCAGTCATCACCTCACAGTCTTGGAAAGGAATACCTACCACCTTCTTTGGTGCAGAGGTCAAATGACACTGGTTAACGGCTCACAACAAAGCACAGGTTTTCATGGGCTGGAGGCTCACGTCTCCAGACACTGAGGCAACGCGCTCACCTGAACATCATCACAGACCCACTCACACAATTCACCCCCCAGAATGGGATTTTCCACACTCAGTGGGCTCAGTGCCACGTTTCCCATGCCCAAGTAAACCGAAACCCACAGAAACCCCCTGCTGCGTAGACACGCCTTACATACCTTCTCCACCAAGAGCCTGGACACTTGTGATACCAGCAGGTGACCAGCCAGAAGCCACAGTATACGTTCCCTTCCCCATTCGATCCAGTAGCTCCACTCGAAGTCCAGGGGGTCCTGGGGCACCAAGGGAACCGGTCACTGTGTGTATCTGGCCCTAAAAGCATGTTCTTACAGGAAACACCTACACACTAGGTCCATTACCCAACACCACAGACCTCCGCATCGGCAGAATGTCACTTCAGCAATCCAACTGGATCACTTACAGCAGTGAGCTCTGACAGCATCATTCCGACTTCCAATGGTGTGAAACGCAGAGAAAGAGCTTTAGGTGGTGTCACAACTCCTAAGCCCCTCAGCTGGTGATGAGCCTGACCAGTAATCACTGCCTTGCCCCTCCCAGATGCCAGGGAGTTTCCTAACTACAAAGACAGGCACCCCCCACACACACCTCCTCCCCAGGACATGGGGAACAGGCTGGTGACTGCACAGAGATGCAGACTGCAGCAAGGGTCCTCAAGGCTTCCTGTCCAGCAGGGCCTCACTTGGGTTCCTCATTAGAAAGCTTCTCAGGCAACAACAAATTACAGTGTGCTACCACTGATCTGCGTCATCTCTTCAAAGCCAACAAAGTCAGGTCTTTGCTTGCTCCCATCCTTTTAATGTTAGGACTCTCTTTTCCATGTACACAGGAAAAAAAAAAACAAACACATTCTGAGCTACACTGAAGCCGTGCAAAGTTTAGCCAGGAACTTGTATTTATTTCAACTTGGCTGAAAAGGCACCTTGATGGAAGTGGAGTTTCGCTCCCCATTTCAACAAAGCCCAGGTGGGATCACATGAAGTGAGGTCAGCTGCAGGTTCCTGCGACATGGGGGTTTTATCTACATTGTTTAAGAGGGAGCAGCTGGTGGCCTTGTGTCCTATACAAAGCCCCACCAAAAGTGCATCTCCACAAGGGCTTTATGGCTTCCTTGAGAGCACATGTGAAGGGTCCCTCACCAGGGCCTGAACACCAAAATACTTCCACAGCTGTGCGTGCCTGGTCTTGTGCAAATCATTCTCAGTATTAGTAACATGTATCAGCACTACTTCAGAAGGACGTGAGGTCAAAAGCACATGGTGAGGTTGCTTTTCGGCTTTCTTATTAGTTTGGGGTGTTTTTTTTATACCAGCCATGTTTCTTTAAGCCTGTATGCCTCACAAATCTGTTCTCCTCTATGCTGTACTACAGACTGAGCAAGAGGAAAACGTGTGTTCACTGATCTTAGGCCAATGTTACCCAGAACACCCAGCGAGAGGAAAAAGAGGGAAAGGCTGCAGGAAACCCCAAAGGGGACGATAGGTTTTAAGGCCAAACAGCAAACCAGAAGGTTATTCAGTAATTAACAAAGGAGAAATGCTTAGTGCAGGGGTCAAGGAGTCAAACTTGGGTTGTGGTTTTCAGACCTAGACACACCTGGTAAGTTCCTCAGGAGACACAGACTGAAACTGACTATGAACACCCATATCTGCACAGTTACTACAAGCTCTGAAGCTAGATCAGAAGCTCAGGTGAGCAGAAAACATGGAGACGTGTTTGCTGCCACAAAATAAAAGATGCTGTTACCTGTCACCCATCCTACCTTTTTGAGGCCCCGAAAGAGAGTCCCTGGTTCCAGCCCAAACTCCGTGTCCATCGCAGCTTCATACTCTGCAAAGAAGAGTAAACCTTTGCTAAGGACACAGCAGCCAGAGCAGGGAGAATCACAGAACGGTTTGGGTTGGAAAGGACCTTAAGATCGTCCAGTTCCACCCCCTGCCATGGGCAGGGACCCGGCACACCACACCATGTCACCCAAGGCTCACCTAATGTGACGGTCAGGGCTGTGGCCTCTGCTGCACGCTCCCGCAAGGCCTCCACTGATGGAGGCACTGAAGCACTTCACCGTGTCACCGCTCACCAGGTGAGCTGCCCAACCAAGCCATAGCTCTGCCCTGCAGCAAAGGCAAGGGCACTGAACTGCTCACAGCTATGCTTGCCCCTGGCCACACGGGACCTGTGCTAATCCTCATTTCCCCTCTTTAAGGGCTACCTGGTTTCTCCCAGCAGAGCAAAAGGGACACACAAACCTGACACTGACCAGTACAGCAGAGCTGGGCTAAGCTGCTCTGAGAAGCCACCTCCGGAACCCACCCGCATGCAGCCTGTTGCCATGGGTGGGTGCAGAGCCCTGTACCCAGCACCTCCTTCAGGGCCCTGCCTTTCCGGCACTCCTGTTCTTCCCTTCAGCTTTTCTGAGAGCCAGCTAGGGTCATTAACGTAGAACACCTGGCTGATTAAACCCGAACAGCAGGCAATACCCATTTCCCTAACGAGGCTCTCTAACTAGCTATACTCCTACCAGGTAATACCACCTTAAAACACCAACGGGCTAGAACACAGCTGCTTTTCACACGGAACCTCTACATAACTTGTTTACCCCCACCCCGCACAACACAGCCCCACCGAACCAAAACCACTAGAGCAGCTACCAAGAAATTACTCGAGGCACACGCAGGTGTCTGGAAACAAACCGACCCCAAAGCTGCACAGACGAGGCTCTGAGCCCCCCTCTCCCCCGACACCCTTGCCAAGAGCCCTGGGACCAAGCTCTCCGCCCCGCTGGCACATGGCTGCTGCCGCTGCTTCCTCGCACAGGGCTGGCTGGCAGGCAGGAGGAGCACGGGCGCTCCGTGCAGGGCACCAAAGCAGACCCCAACTCGGAGAACAACTCCAGCGAGCTCCGGAGCGCGCACCCCCGTCACGGGCTTACCTCGGGACGCTCGGTGCGCCTCGTAGAACGCGTAGAGGTGCGAGCCCACGGCGAGGAGCCCGTAGAGGCGCATTTCCCAGGCCGGCAGCAGCATCGAGCTGGTTGCTGCTCCCGGCGAACCCGCCGGCCGCCTCCCTGCGGGGAGACGGAGCACGGCCACGACACCGGGACTCCGGCGGCCGCCAACCAGCGCCCCTCAGGCCGCCGCGCTGCTGGGCCCCGCCGGGAGGCCCCTGGGCCGAGGGCTCAGCACGGCCCAGGCCCGGTGGGGAGGAAGCGGGCCAGGGCCGTACCCCGGCCGCTCCCGCCGACCCGAGACCGAGGGGAACGGAGAGGGGACCCCGCTCCCCGCTCACCTGAGCAGGGCTCCGCCGCCGGGAGCCGAAGGAGGAGCAGCAGCAGCCGCGGGCCCGCTGGAGCCGAGACTCAGCCGCGCAGGCAGCGGCGCGACCCCGCCGGCCCCCCGCGAGCGCCCGGACGGCGCCGGAGGGCGGGAGCGGGGCGGAGCTCAGCTGCGGCCCTTGCGCGCCCTCTCCCGGCCGCTTGCGCCGGCCCCGCCGCTCCTCGTAGCGGCCTCTGCGGGGAGAGCGCGGCCGGGCGGCGCCAGAGCCGTGCCCGTTAACACCGGAGCTGTGTCGTTAACACCGGCACCGTGCCCGTTAACACCGGAGCTAGCACGAAGGACTGGGACCAGACCAACCGGGTGTGTGCGGCAGCCGCTCGCAGACTGCGCTCGGTCGCCCGCCGGCCGGAGAGCAAGGTACCCTAGCGCAGGGATGCTGGGTTTACAGTCACCACTACACAAGCTGAGCTCCTGGCGAGGCTGAAGAGCATCGCCAAAGCTGGAAGTGCTGGGACTGACAGCCCCTTCATGGATCAGCCTGCGTTTTAGCAAGGGTTCCCTCCTCCTGGCACTTCACACGCAGCTAACAAACCTCACTGCTCCTAGTGTTGCAAACAGGTTGACTCACAGAACAGTTTGGGTTGGAAGGGGCCTTCAAACTTCATCCGGTTCCAACCCCCTGCAATGAGCAGGGACACCTTCATCTAGATCGGGTTGCCCAGAAGCACATCCAGCCTGGCCTGGAATGTCTCCAGGGATGGAGCATCCAGTAATTTTTAATGAGGGAAACAGTTCATATCCTTTTGGATGCTGTTGTGCCAGACCTTCAAGATCCTCCTATAAAAGAGCACCCCTGATCTCCCTGAGGCCTGCTTTGCTTATTCCAATTCCTGATCTTGGAAAGCCAGGCTCATGTCTGATGCTCCAGGTGAAGTCCCATCAGTACAAGGGTCAAGTCTTCCCTATCTGAACCCAGACACGCACCTCTGGCGCCTCTGAGAATCACATCTGTCCATCAGAGCCACGTGGTGGTCCTTAAGCATTTTGTCTTTTGCCTCCAGTTTTCCTTCCCACCTCTCTTTGCCAGGGAATGACTCCCCTCCCGTTTACAGTGCCAGCTGTGACGGCCCCTAGGTGGACACTGCATTTGCTCGGTGGAGCTGCTGTAAAATCTCAAGGTCAGGTGCGTTCGCCTCTGTAATACCCAGACCCTCGTCCCTGCTGACACCGCTCCCCCAGTTTCTGCCCTCGACAAGTTAGTCAGTCCCTTACCCCCTAGAAAAGACAAATATGTGACACCACCTCAGAACAGCCCAGGAGCAGCAGTCCTGGCTGTGTAAAACCATTCCCACTCGGCACCGCAGCCGCTAAGGGTCAGCAGAGCCTGCGTTTTCCTGCAGCTCTGCGGTTTCTGGTCACCGGCGTGAAGTCGGCGCAGGCAGCAGGCCCTCTAGATGGCTGCCTAACACAAACGGTGTGCGTGCAGGAGCCCTACTGCAGCCTGAGGTCTAACGAGTTACAGCTTTCACACCAATCACACTGAAAAGGGCAGCGTTGTCATTAGTTATGGGGTGACATGGAGCTGTTGGAGCAAGTCCAGAGGAGGCCACGAGGATGCTCAGGGGCTGCAGCACCTCCCCTATGGAGACAGGCTGAGAACATTGGGGCTGTTCAGCCTGGAGAAGAGAAGCTGCGTGGAGACCTCAGAGCAGCTTCCAGTGTCTGAAGGGGGCTGCAAGGATGCTGGGGAGGGACTCTTCATCAGGGACTGCAGCGACAGGACAAGGGGTGATGGGTTCAAAGTGAAACAGGGCGAGTTCAGGTTAGGTCTAAGGCAGAAGCTCTTCCCTGTGAGGGTGCTGAGGCGCTGGCACAGGGTGCCCAGAGAAGCTGTGGCTGCCCCATCCCTGGCAGTGCTCAAGGCCAGGTTGGACACAGGGGCTTGGAGCAAGCTGCTCCAGTGGAAGGTGTCCCTGCCCGTGGCAGGGGTTGGACCTGGGTGAGCTTTAAGGTCCCTTCCAACCCAAACCATTCTATAATTTATGACATCCAAGAGCCCACATATGCTCTGTGGCCAGGTGAGCAGCTACCCTTCCACAAAGGTCACTGCCAAGCCCATGGAGCAGAAACACTGACAAACTCCAGCAGTGGTCCCAGTGGAAGCCTCACTGCCAGGACTTTTCTACTAGATGATTATTTTTTTTCCTGCCTCTTATATTGAGGATATTGTATAGCAAAATGTGACCAGAACCTCAAGATTAGTTGTAAACCAAGATGCTGAACAGCCTGGCACAAATACCTACACATTAACACGGTCCTCACCATTTTAGATGCACAAATAAAAGCGAGTTCTGCTGCTGCTGCTGCTACAGTCACTGGCAGGCAGTGGAGGAACCAGAGTGTAACAACCCTAGAAAAGCAGCAGCAGAAAGCCCCACTTCTCATTTGATCTGCAAGAAGCAGAGTGTTTAAACGTCTCTTGCCCAGTGTCCCAACAGCTGCAGAGGCCTGGTATCCTCTCAAAGCATCTGCCCTTTAGGAAGAAAGCAGGGTGATGCTGTCTACCCATGCAGCAGGTTTCTCTGAGGCCAAGAAGAGAATCCATGTGGGGCAGAGGGATGATTTGTGATGGTAGGTTTCTCTGGGACACATTCGGAGCACCACTCTTGCTGCCAGAACGGCTACAGAGTGCAAAAGCACCAACTGCCAAAAAGGTCTACGTCTGTCTTCACTGCTGGGAGCCAGCAGGAAGGCGTCCAGCCCCCACCACAGCCTTGGTGAACATTGGAGGGTGCACTGCCAGCCTCTTGCAGGCCAGTTCAAGCATCACTAGAAAACGGTCTCTAGCAGATGTTCATGGCCCTTTTATTATTCCTATGCTCTTTTGAAGCAACCGCACGCGAGTTGAAAGCGTTGGGCTTTCACTGTCAAGTAGTGAGAGTCTCCTTTCTTATGTGATCAGCTGTAGGCATGATCAGATGAAAGTGAAGCAAACAATTCTGGAATCAAGGAGGAGAGAGGCAGCAGGAGGCTTTTGGAAAGGGCCCTTACTCTTGCCTTTCGTGCAAGTTCTTCTGCGGTCTGCTCGCTGCAGAACTGTACGTTTCTAGGGTATGGGCATGGGCATGGCCAAGGGGACGAGGCAGGGTGGATGTGTAAAAGGCAGGGAGGCGGCCAAGTGGGCATTTTGCAGCTGGGAAGGCAAAACAAAGCTTGTGGTTTTGAGGGAAGCCTTATTTTCAACTTGTCAGTTGTTTCACATGCAGTTAAGCTGTCAAAATGAGTATTTACGAATCCAGCAGTACAGTCCTCAGGCAGACTAAAGCATCGAGCTTCTCCCTGCTTTGCTGAATACAAAGTCCCTGTGGGAATTACAAGCAGTGCCCCTAGAGCTCTCCCTCACAAGCTGAGAGCTCACAGTATTGAGCCAAGCCTCTTGTTTTCATTCAGCCTCGAAACCACACAGTAACGCCCCCCGTGTGCAACATCTGAATGTCGGGACAAGATCAGCACCCACTGAGAGTCTGCAGATTAGAAGTCCAGCAACAGACAGGAGGATGAGCCATGTACATTCACACAGCTATGACAAGAAATCTCCACGTAGCAAAACAGCAGTATTAAAACAGGGAGAGTCAGAAACATTAAAGGTGTGGCATTTACAAAGAGAGCCAAGTGAGCCTTCCGATAGCCAAGTTAAATATGACACAGCCGAGGTTAACACCAGCCCTCCCTTTGGGGATCTCAGACAGGAAGTTATGGACTCTAGGAAGAGAACATCAAGTTTGGCCTTTTTGTCTTGTTGGGCTTGGCAAACGTTACACTAAATTGGTCAGCACTGCAGGTGGCTCCATCTTTCCAGGTTCCTCTCTCCTCTGACCCCCAGCCCTCAAACTGGCTCTTTATGAAGTGCAAGCCTACCCCCCCCCCCTCACCTTCAGTTGTATCTATGTAGGTATTGCCTATAAAGAGACCCTTGCAGTCACAAAGTCAGTATTTCTGTACACACATATATCATCATTTTCCTGGCTTCCTTTTAGTGAATCACTTGCATCCTTGAGAACTTGCTTCAAGCTCGGGGGCTGGAAAATTCCCAGCTTCTGACTGGGGATTCACAAAGTTACTTTTGGGAAAAAAATACAGTAAATTTGTATTGTAACTAAGCAGCTCACTGCAGGATCCATGCTGAACATCTCAGAGGCTTTCTTGTCCATATGCTGCCTGCTTTGCTGAACTAAAGAGCCTTTCCATGGATTTCCTTGCCCACTCTTCCCTCCAATGAAAGCAGTATTGGAAGCAAAGTCACACAGCCCTGCTCTCACCGTGGATGTGGAGTCCACTTGTGTACAGTTACTATAGCTGGCGTGAGGTTCAACCCTACTGCCTTGATCGTGTCCGAGTCTAAGTTAACCACGCTTGAGCCTTAGTTTCTAACTAGTCAGCTATTAAACACAAAGGTGGGTTTGGTTTTTCTCCTTCCCACAATACTCCTTAGAAGCTGTCTAGCTTTAAGTGTGGAATGATGGGAATTAAGAGGATGGCGAGTCAGCTCCCATGTACCTCAGTGATCCTATTGAAACCTGCCATGATTATTAGCAAGGAAGCTGATAATCCACTATTGGAGTATTTAAACCCCTCGGTATTTCGGTTTTAGTGGTGGCCTTGGCAGTGCTGGGTTAATGTTGGACTCGATGACCTTAAAGGTCTTTTCCAATCTAAATGATTCCGTGATTCTGTTTCAGTATCTTAGCCATCCTTGGGCAGAACAGATGGTCTAGTCCAAACACAGAGGAAAGGATTCTTAAGAAACATCCCTACTTCAGGTATTACATTGGTTACCATTTTTAATGGTTATGTTAGTGGAATAAAATTCAGAAAAAAAAAATGGCCAGGTCACAGCCAGTTTACTTATATTAATATTATAATAATTTATGTATAACAGCCAGTCTATTATCATTTACATTATTACAAACGACAGCAAGACTCTCACCTGACCTCCAACAGGGCAAAATCTAAGCGGTCCAAAAGGTGTTCCAAATTTAGTTGTACTGAGGCTGTAAATCAGATGCAAATCTCATTCTATTACACCACATTACACACATCTTTTTCGGTGGCATAAGGAATCACTCCTATGTGTGCACACCTGTATTTAATCCATAGCTATCTCGCTGAAAGCGTTGACTTTTGAATCAGCTCAGTGAAGGGAATAAAGGTAGAAAAATACATCTCAGATTACTATATGATAAGTGACAAAACCTGTCCAGAGAGAATGGCCTCTCTTAGTGCCTACCGAGCAAGTTTCCAAACTTCCCATCTCTTCACATCGCTTCCCTACATGAGCAGCCAATACAGGATCAGTTCAGCTACCACAACCACCTTAGAATCACAGAATCCCAGACTGGTTTGAGTTGGGAAGGACCCTAAAATCATCCAGTTCCAACCCCCTGCCATGGGCAGGGACCCCTTCCACTGGAGCAGCTTGCTCCAAGCCCCTATGTCCAACCTGGCCTTGAACACTGCCAGGAAAGGGGCAAGCCACATCTTCCCTGGGCACCCTGTGCCAAGTCATAATAAAGCTGACTTTGGGATGCAGATGTTTTCTGTTTTGCTTCTGTGTTTATGTAACAGGTCATAGATGCATATAAGAAGTGCTCTGTCATACTGGAAGCCTTTCTTGGATTGCTCTTGGGATTACGACTTTCTATAGGAAAAAGAACTCCGAAGCTCTCCTGGTGCCTGTGTGAAACGCCAGCAACATCCCACCCTTTGCAGATAATCTTTTCTTACAGTGGTGCTAAAAATACTAGCAAAAATTGCATTTAACTCATAAATATTTACAGCTATTTGAAATGCCAGAATTTTGCTCTGTGACTAGCACAAATCAACTGAGTAACACTGTGTACAATAAAAAAAGTGGGTCATTGCCAGCTGGGGCTTATAACTGCAACATGATTTGCAAATACATCCAACTGCTGCCTCAGGACAAGGTGCTGCTTTCAATGCACAATGTCTTCATTGACAACTTGAGAGTTGGAATAGGGTTCAAAGCTCACATCCACCATGAGGTGCCATAAACCTCCTGCTTTATTTAGGCTGAGCTGATAGGTTTTTACTGGAAAATGAGAAGAAGATTCGCCTCTTTAAAACGGCACCTTGACATGGAAAAGGACCAGCCCATCCAAACAATGCGAGCCCTACTATACAGATCATACTCTAGGCTGCCCGGAGGGGACAACTTGGAGCCATCATCTCTGGAGAGTGGTTTACACAGTTGAGTCAGTGGAGATTTAGTGCCAAACACAAAGACAATTGTGTGGAAGCCTGAAAACCAGAAACATCTTTTTCCTTGTTAGTGCTTTTTGTGAGATGAGAGCCCTTCCATGGAAAAGCGGAGAGTTCTCTTTCCCCAGCACGCTGTTTTTCCCGAGCTCACTTCTCTTACAGAGACAGGTAGGAAAGCTGAAGACGAAAAGAATGCAAGATCTGTCCCTCTCACATCCTGAGGTTTGCTCTGAGCTTTACATTGTGCCAAAGGGGCCTAACTATTCGTATTTTAAACAAAAAGAGGCAATTTCCTTTCAGGGAGTGGAGAGCAGGACCTGCTCTGGCTGGGGGGGGGGGGGGGGCAAGCATCACTCGGGGTGCACAGAGGGACCATCACAGATCCCAGAGTCACCCTACAAGTTTTCTCAGCGCTCCTAGGACCCAGAGGCGCCTGCAAAAGAAATAAAGCAGGGCTCCAAAAGCCTGAAGATATTTTTGGGTCCAACAGGGAAATGTCAGAGCATTTCAGCACCACTGTCATTATGTGGTTTCAAGAGGCAGTGTTCATGTACCTCCAGTTTACCCAGTCTGTGGCTTAGATGCTGGTCCTTCTGTGGAATGAGCCCATCATTCACCTGGCTGTTCCCAGCCTTTTCTCCAGAAGGCCAAAAAGACCCTCCTGAAGGACCCTTCTAGATGAAGGGCCAGACAATAGATCTGACTCGACAAGCCTCACCATGCAGAGCTGCAGCCCATACACAGAGAACAGGGCTAAAAAATAAAGGTCTTCCATTCCATTTGCGGTTGAAATTGCTTTTTTGGTTTCAAGTGTGGTCTCTGAGAAAACCCTGCCTTCTCCTGCTATGTTTTGCTACTCCCATGGTCTGCTTTGTTCTGCTCCAGCCTTGCTGCCACCTTAATCCATGGCTACTTTGCAACATCAAAGGAAGTCACTCAAGCCACAGGACTGCTGCCGACCTACACTCGGAGGCAATTGCGTGCCCAGTACTGACAACTCTCCGCTGAGCTGTCAGTGTGTTTTCAGCTGAAACACTCTGGACATTTTGAGGCAAATATTCTCTTTGCCATTTCTATTGCAGCATTCTTACCACAAGGAAACAGTGGGGAGCATTTTTGGTTTCTGCTTTCCATGGCTTTTTCTAAGGAAATGCTATTGTGGATTGCTCTAAAAACACAGTTGTAGGTCCTGCCGTATGACTTAAGCATTTAATCTGTCACGATTACTTTATAACTGAGTGCAGAACACCATTCTTATGAGCTCTTTGTATTCAACCTCACACTGAAAATGCACTTTTTATCATCAAAGCAATTTCCAAGCATTAATTTTCCAACATCTTGTAAAATTACTCAGCAAAACACAGGGATATTATCACCCTTTGACAGATAAAGAAACTGAGGTGAGGAGATTCAGTGATTTACACAAAGGCTTGGAAAGAATCACGGTCAGAGGGGACTGGGTGTTTCAGGTTTTGGCTTGTGCTCAGAACAATACCTCATGCTTCCTCTCTAAAGACCATTGCCAGTAATACTCTGGGGCGTTATCATCCTTCAGGGCATGCCACAAGGCACATTTGCTTTCCCAAACCAAGAGAAGCTGGGAGAATGGCTCTGGTAAGAAAGCCAACCAGCCTTCCTTCAGCCATGGTTTATTAATGCCGGGGCGATGCCTGCTCTTGGAGGAGCCTATTTGGATAACTGTGTTTTAAGAATGTGTTGGGAAGTGCTTTGAGAAAAGCGTTTAACTAACGAGTGTTTACAGGGAATAAATATGTTAAAGTAACACACTGGCATTCTTCCCATCAATAGCTACTCTCATTTATGTCCATTTTCTGAAGCGGGGGCGATCAACAGAAAAGAGGCAGATGAAACAACTCTAAGTATGATACACACCTTCTTGAAGGGCATAAATGAAGAAATTGTTAAGCTGTTATCGCTTGAAAGCGAGTAATTTCTTTTGTGTTTTCTGAACAGGGGAGAAAATAGGTAGAGAAGTATAATATGATGGCAAAAAGCGCTTCGGGAGGGTACTTACATTCCCCTTCTGAGACGCCTGCTAGCTGCGACTCCTCAAAACATGACTGTAAAGATGAAAAACATCCACTACAGCCTCCGAAGAGCTTAAAAATTTGCACTGTTTCAAGAGAATAAATGCGACCTATTAGTGAAGAATACTTTTCAACAGTCATCTTCAGCAAATTGGTTTGTTTGCCACTGCTGTGTAAAATCAGCGCCTTTCCTTTCCCGTTAGAACGAGTCAAGTTTGGAGGCTCTGAGTGGGAAAAAGAAAGCAACCGTAAAAGGAAGAAGAGCATAATTGTTCAAAGCAGCTTAAGTGCACACAGCACAAATCTCGATCATCTACTCTGTCACCAGTTTTCTTCTTGGTATTGCTCTTTCCGCCGAAGCAAGTCGTGTTGACTACAAATACCTTTGCGTAGCATCCTCTGTGAATGCCAGCTGTTCAGTCACAGACCGTGCAGGAGCAAAGGTTGCCCATTGCCAAATGACCTTTTCTGATTCCCATTTAAACAAGTGCAGTCCCTTCACCCTCGCCTGCCTGACGGTGCACACACCCTCACAAACAGGACATTGTTCTCTATTCACCACGCTTCAAAACCGTGTCTGAGCTTGTGCATTACAAACAAATCACGCGGACTTAGCTGGAAGGGGGGGGTACATATTTCTTGGGTATGGCCCGCAGCACATTTTCTGTTCACAGCACACAGAATAGGTGCAGTGTAGTTTTAGAAACTGGGACAGGATAAAGCCACTTTGCCAGGGCAATGCAGCTCTCTCCTAATACTGTTTCAGGAGCACGCTGATAGCATGTATCGGCCACGTAGCGATGCAAGTGTCTGGTTCAGAAAAGCTCCGTGTGCCAGAGTCTCTACTACCTTACTTACACTAGAAAGTAGCTGTATTCAAAGTTTAGATTGAGAGTAAGGAGGATGTAGATCAAAAGGAATGGTTCCAGTCGTGATGGCTAACACCACCTGTAACACAGGGCTATCACAGAGGACACGGCCGCAGTCCATGGAGCCAGACCTGGTACCGCAGAGACAAACGCTGAGGCTGAGAGTAGAATGAGCTACGAGAAGTCCTGCAGCTGAGGGAGAGCACACAGCAGGAGGCAGTGGGGCAGGAAAGCACGTTTAAAACACTGACACGTTGTTCAGGGGAATTCAGCCAAACTGGTACAAGCACCATTTAGTCTCACAGCTGCCTTCATGTAACTGGCAGAATCCTACAAGCGCAGTACCACCAAAATGGGATATGATCTTCTGCCCCTCGGTAACACTTTGGCAGGCAAACAGGCCTGGAAAAGTACATAACCGTTCCCTGCTTCAGACTAAACTTCTCCAGATTAATTACTTCCCAGCTAAGACAATTTTTTCCTAGCTACAAGGGGGTGGGTTTTTTCACGTGTTCAGGTAGGAACAACATACAGGTCCAAATTACACTGTTCCATGCGTATAAATAAATCTGCTAAGTGTAGAGCTGCTTTGCTTCATTTGGACAGACACTCCTTAATGAAGGAAAAGATATTTCTTCACCTGGCAGCCGAGAGGTGTGTTTCATCAGGCACACTTACATGACAGGCTTCCAGGAATGATGAAATTGCTCTTTGAGAGAAAAACTCCAGGTTCATAATGGCCCACAGGAGCCTCGTTTGACCATGTCTATGTTTTGAAGGGAGTTCACTTCCAAACCGGCCTAGCAGCGGACCAGTTTGATTTGGGAGGTGTTACACTGCTCTCTGTTAACTCTCCTTCACCCAGCAGCCGTTCTCTGCGGATACCAACAAGCTGCTCTCACAGGGAAACGTACACAGCTACAGAGGAGAGCATTCCCATCCCGCTTCACCCTGACACACACACACATACACTGTACTCAAACCATTTGGTCCTACCGCAAAGAGCCTAAAGCCCTGTGTGGCTACGAGAGACCTTTCAGCCTCTGGGTCAGAAAACCCTTTGAATTAATGGAACTTGAGAGCACGCCCAAAGAGTCCGTGCTACCAAGGCAGCTCTCCCAGGCAGCCTTACAATGACAGAACACAGAGCGTGTTCCCTCAGTACGAGCAGGAGGATGCCACCAGGCGAGGGAGCAGACTGCAGTTCCGATAGTGTTTTCATCGCAAACACTGGGAATTATTTCTGTCATTATGAACAGCTCTTTGGTGGGGTAATTTGAAGGAAATCATTCTCTACAAAGCTTTTCTGGCTATTCTTTACGATTCCCATCACCAGGTATTACCCTCCTCAAAGGAAGAGTGAGTTGTCAGGAAGAGAAAAGCCCGTTTCAGACATTAATGAGAACATTAATTCTTTTTTTCCTCTGAAGAGGATTATGATTGCGATGGGGGAAGTACAGGGAATAATTAGCCCCATTAGAGAGCAAACTCCAAACGATACGCTTTCCTTTCACAATCCAAACTGGGCGAGCAGGATATGCTTTTGGTTCACCAACCAAGGAAATTATTAGGAAACTCTAATTGCAAAACCTTTATCCTGTTAGATCTGCAAACCTTAAAACCCAGCGTGGCTTTCAGATCCGCCAGGCTGCCTCTAAGGAACAGATATCCTTTCACTCCTGGCTTCTGAGTATCACTGTGATTTCACATTCAGGGCTCAAACCAGCTGTACAGCTGGAAAGGCAAGTTGCTCCCTCTGTATGTGAAATGGCACTTGATTAGGCTGCAAAAGGGTTTTTAGCTTACACGAGTTCAGCTGCTCAACTGGTATAAACCTGCGCAGCACTGCAGACATGAACGAGCTGGCGCTTTTGTCCTTTAATCCCAGAATCCTTAAATTAGACATAACACAGCCAAGGGATCACAACAGACTGAGGATAAAGCAAGAAGTAGCTACACTAATGAACAAAGCAGAACCTCTTCACTCTGCTTGTTTCAGTAAGTTTTCAGTTTCATTAAGAGCAAATCCCTTAAAGTGCTGAGGGATTTTTTTCGGGGCACAATCTGTGGGAATGGGTAGAGCTGTTCATGAGAAGGGACAGAGCAAAGACCGAGGATAGCATAGAATCATGGAATCAACCAGGCTGGAAAAGCCCTTTAAGCTCACCCAGTCCAACCGTTCCCCAGCCCTGCCAAGGCCACCACTGCCCCATGGCACTGAGGCCTCGTCTCCACAGTGTGTGAACACTTGCAGGGCCGGTGACTGCAGCCCTGCCCTGGGCAGCCTGTTCCAAGGTCTGAGCACCCTCTGGGGCAGGAATTGTTCCTCAGCTCCATCTAAACCTGCCCTGGGGCAGCTTGAGGCCGTTTCCTCTTGTCCCATCCCTTGTTCCTTGGGAGCAGAGCCCAGCCCCTCCTGGCTCCATCCTCCTGGCAGGCACTTGTAGGGAGCCATCAGGTCCCCCCTGAGCCTTCTCTTCTCCACACTGAACCCCCCAGGTCCCTCAGCCCTTCCCCATCACCCTTGTGCTCCAGGCCCTGCACCAGCTCCGTTGCCCTTCTCTGGCCCCTCTCCAGCACCTCAATGTCTCTCTTGTAGTGAGGGTCCCAGAGCTGAATACAGGATTCAGGGTGCAGCCTCATCAGTGCCCAGTGCAGGGGGACAATGCCTGCCCTGGTCCCGCTGCCGCACTATTTCTGCATGAGAGGAAGGGGATGCCACTGGCATCAGCAGAAAACGAACTGGGGAGGGCTGGAAAACCAGAGCTGAGCAGCTCTGCAAGGGAGCTGATCTCTGTGTCAGGGCTCTCACGTTACCTCAGCTCACAGCTACATTCGGTGAAAGCTTTTGCTGGCCTTCAAAGCCTCTCCTAAGTGCTCCAGCGTAATCAAGTGGGATTTCAGTGCTCTCCCACTGCTCAGCACACGGAGGAGGCTAACGTGACACAAGCAGCACACAGATAGCCGTGACACTATCCAGAGCCCTTCGACACAGGCCCTGGGGAAACTACATAGGAATTTCTGAGTCTCGCTGTCCTGATTCACAGCCCAGGACCCAGTGCCAAACTTCCAGGCTTGCCTGGCTCCCAGAGAAGCCTCTGTCATCCGCAGTATATGTTGAAGTCATCTATAAGGAAATGCAGTAATAGATTTATTTTTTTTTTCCAGAGTGGGTATTAATGTGGAAAAATATCTGGGAAGGACATGAGTCCCCTGGGAAATTATATTCCTGACGTTCTATTCCCAAGATGATCCCCTTTTGTTAGCAGGCTTTGGGCCCTTTGCCTTCTAAGTGTGAAGGCTGGTTACGACGTGAGAAAGGATGACATGTCTCGTCCCCACTCCAAAGAGCAGAAAGCAACCAACTTTCTGCTCCCAGCTGTAAAGGACGGGGGGCTGGGAAAGTGAGCGGCTTTCAGGATAGCTGCTCATTCCCCTCTGAGACTGCAAACTAATTGCTGCAGCCACAGAATGCAAAAGGAAAGGGAAGCAAGACATAAAAAGGCAGGCAGTTACAGTCGTGGCTGCTAAATTAACAGAATTATATTATCTGTCTGTGAGACCATGCTGAAAACTCGCTGGATTGCCAGCCCGACTCCTGCTTTACGATGGGCTGAGGCAGCATCTTGCTTTAGCTTTTCACCGCGAACGTCAGAAAACAAATGCTTTAAGCCAGACGCATGATATCTGTGCCCATTTCGGGGCAGCTCCTATTTAGCAGATGCCTTGTATTAATAATTTACAGTTGTGACAGGAAACGTGGTTTAGGCTCCTGGAAAAACATAAAAGCTAATTCCATTACTCCACTTCATGGTGCTTTTCCTCAAATGCTAAACTGGTTTTGATTATACTGAAACCTTATAGTGAGAAAACTTTGTCAAGAGTATTAACTTATCGGTGCTTATCCTCCTTCTTCCACGTCTCCTCCTGCTGACCTACATTCTGGGCTACCTGTGAACAAGCCTAAAACACACAGACAGAATCGTCCTACAAGACCTGGCGATGCTGCAGAGCCCTTTTGCTATTTCAGTTATGATTTCCCCTTACAGACACCGTGCTCTGCTCCCCGTTCTGGTTTTATTCTGCCTGAATAAAAGCATTCAAACCTCTTCCAGTTTAACAAAGCTTTTCAACAACAACAACAACAACAACAACCCCCCCAAAACCTCTTACCCACAGTAACTAGGCAAATCATGGTAATTGATCTCTAGAGGGAGCTTATTAAAAGCCTAAGCACAAACGCTTTCCAGAACACTGCTGTAATAAGCATGAACTCCAACAAATGCTCCGTTTGCTATCTGCACTTCGTCACTTGATACATTTGGAGCAACTGACTTGAAAAGGGTTGGGTTTTTTTTCCAGGAAAAGGAAAGCACATTCTGATGCAGTAAGAAATAATACTGAAACGAAGTCACTTCAACTGAGTTTGTCTTCAACGCCAGCAAACTTCTACAGCTTATGGATCACTGCGTGTAAACCACAGTTAGAATAAAACTGTGTTACTTCCTATGTATTTAAGTACACATATTTCTCACCAGTAAGCCTCAATGAAGTCCTGAATTCGGGAGCATTGGTCTCATGATGAAGCAAGCTATTTTACAGCTCAAGAAGGACCAAATATTTAATTGATACCTGACAGCAGCAAAGGCTAAGCCAGACAAGCAGTAACGAACCAAGCCACACCACAAACACAAACATCTACATCTAATATTGTGTTTGGAGCAAAAGCAAATGTCTGGAGCTGAATTACATTAGAAAAAGCTGAGTTTAATCACAGCGCAACTGAGCTGCCCACAGTGGAAAGAAAGTGCTCTGAGGTTCCACAGGGCTCAACCCTCCCCTCCCAAAACCTCTCCACCAGGCTATCAAGTGACAGCGCACTTAACCCACAAAGAACATCATCAGAAGCATCACAGCGAGCTTTCAGTAGTTCATTGTGGCACAGCGACACAACACTGGGATCTTCGGAAAACTGGTGTGTAATTCCTGCCCCCCACCAGGGCATCACACCCACTGGTGGGTTTGTCCTTACCCCCTCAGCAGTATTTGTCACAACACAGCTGATCCCTCTCAGTCAGTGTTTGTTGTGGCTTGTGGGAGCTTAAAAGGTTCCGAGTAGTGCAGCCTTGGGCTTGACCTGCACCTTAGCTGTTGGGTGAGCACGTGTGTGAGATGATAGCCTCAGCAAACTTAAGGCTTTACAAAGCTGGGCCTGAACCTGCTGTGCAGCTGACCGGTTTTCACATGTGGCCATGGTAGACCACATATGGTAGAAAAATGGAAAATGAAGACAAGCCATGAATTCACTTAAGTGTACCAAACAATGTCCTAACTCTGACAGTAGGCATTGCAGAGGAAGATTATATCCGATACCAGAGAAACACGTGCACAAAGTTGAAGCTGGTAAAGTTCAGGTAACAAACTGCAAGTTAGCAGCTGTGAGGATTGTTTTCTCTTGGGTCAACCCTCCCCGTTGCTGGGGCACACACTGCCACCCAGAATCGTTACAGCGAGACTAAATCACTTCCTTACAGTGTACACAGTCCACTACGAGTCAGTTTTGTCAGGGTAAAGTTCTGTAGTGTGCATAACACAGGTGATGACATTATTGCCCTGGTCAAGTTTGGCCTTAAACTATGCGAGATCCCCAGAATGATGGTACAGAAACGTCAAGGGAAGAGCCATGTATTTTGCATGAGAAAACAGAAAACCTTAGTGGAAAGGAAGGCAGTATTTCAGCTGAGCAGTTTCAAGCAAGGAAAGTTTCAAGGAAGCAGATTTCAGCACCGCTCTGCATAACCTATTCCAGAGGTAAAACACCCTCGTAATGGAACTTTTCCCAACATCCTGTCTGAAAAATGACATTCCCAATACCAACAGACTTAATTGATTCACTAATCAAAGCCTCCAACAAAGAGGCTAGGAAAAGCTAAATGAGTGCTTCACAGCGCGTGAAGAGCATCCTGGGAGGCAGAATGGCACTACGGGTCTGTCTTGAGACTAGACATAATTTAACAGGAACATCTTCGTTTGAGTAGTCCATAGATTTTGGTAGCCTTCCGTACACCATACGTTTGCGCAACTCGAATCAAGTAAACCACCGTGGAAACACTAATGTGCATGTATTTGAGTGCTACAGCCAGTACTTTTAAATATGGAAAGTTATTCTTACAACTTCAGATAGTGTTACTAAGGGGAAACATATCCTGAAAAGGCACCATAAGCAATCTGATAGATAAGTGTTCATAAGACACATGGTGATGCAACTAGAGGTTTGAATGCTTCTGCTTGGTGTGACATCAGCCATTTTTCTCTGATAACCACTCCATACTCCCCTCTACATAGAAAGATACATGCCTACAGTAAGACTGAAACTGGATAACCAAAGACTTCCTAAATGTTGTAGCCGTGTTTCTCAGTTGCACTGCTCTACTAATAGAGCTGGAGAAAACCAGACACTGACTATAGCCACTTTGATATGAAACGGAAAGAATGGAAGGAAGCAGAAAAGGGACTCTTCACCGGGGACTGCAGCGACAGGACAAGGGGTGATGGGTTCAGACTGAAACAGGGCGGGTTCAGGTTAGATCTAAGGCAGAAGCTCTTCCCTGTGAGGGTGCTGAGGCGCTGGCACAGGGTGCCCAGATGAAGCTGCGGCTGCCCCATCCCTGGCAGTGTTCAAAGCCAGGCTGTACAGAGCCTTGGGTGCCATGGTCTGGTGTGAGGTGTCCTTGCCCATGGCAGGAGGTTGGAACTCGGCGAGATGGTCCTTTCTAACCCAAACTAGTCTGTGATGCTATGATAAGGCCCCACTCATAGTGCCTTTAGCACAAGATGCTCCCTCAGCAGGCTTACTTAACTAAGCGTCTGAGCAAAGGACCAAGCACCACTAAACCTCTGAGGTGCACACCTGCACCTACAACCACAGTGCAGAGATGGCCAAGCTGGCTTTAGGTGAGCTTGCTCAAACACTGCTCATTGTGAAATGGCAGACTAGCCCGACGAGAAGTTGGATAAGCCCTCTGCTCATCTTCAGGCTACTGCCTTTAAACTGGCCCCAGTATCTGAGTCAGCTCAGGTACTTCCCCAACACGCTGCAGCCTGAAGTGTGAACATGTCCTTTAAAGTAAAGAACAAGTCAAGGCTAAAAGAAGCTGAGAACCTCATCAGTGCAAACATGGAAAAGAGCTGACTTGACTAATTTATGGACAGTTGTACTCAACAAAGTCTCATTAAATCTAACACTTTGGAAAGGTCAACAAACACTGTTGCAGTTGGTGGATTTCCACCCATGACTACTGAGATTTATTAAGAAGCTTAGTTTTTCCGAGAAAGGATTACCAAAGAGAGAAGGCTGCCAGATTCTTATGCTTTACCAAACTAGGGAGTCTAAATCATTGTATCACAGCACTGCATTTCTGCTGAAAATTCTGCTTTTCGGTAACTGGGAACTATAGAAGTCTCAACAGAGGCTGAGGATTTTCAATGGAATCTGATCACTCGGTCTGATCTGAAAGGAAATCTCTGGGAATTTGGCAAGGGTACAAGCACAGTGAGCTCCTGTACTGTGAGAATGACAGTGTACAAGCAGTCTTCCAAGAGTTCATGAACTGGAGAGACCCAGGGAGGGGGAGAGCTTTGGGGCATATGCAGGACTACCTGATTTGGTTCCTCTAGGCACATGCAGAATTATGGATAAGACGTGGCCAAAAGGAAAGTTTGCTTAATTAAGGAATATAAAATGGTGCTTCTCCTTGGCTTGCTGGGATTATTTGACTTTTCCGCTGGAACTGATTGGAGTCCCTCCCTTTAGAAAGGGTAAATTTACTGAACAGATGAACTTCTGGCAAGAAGCATGGTACGTGCATGCCCAGGACTCGGGATACTCCTATGAAGTGGCGTTTCCTTTGCAGACCTTTGCTTCCATAGAATCCTTGGTCAGGAGGAGTACCAGACACTGTCATTTAGGAAGTGATGCAAAGTGCATTTCATCTTCATTTCATACCAATTACAGGCTTCATATGCAGTCTTCAGGAACTTTTACTTGTCATTTAGATTGCGAAAGAAAAAAATATGGGTACCAGGTGGAGGCTAATAGCTCCTGATGAAAAACCAACGTATGCTAAAGGTAAAGGGTTTGCTGTGTGCACAGGTATCGCCTGCTGCACAATATACAGCAGACTAAAAAAGCCCAGTTCTCTTCTTGCATCTGTGGGAGTCACAAGTGACGCCAAAGAAGTGACTCTCATCTCCACACCATGGAGTTGGTAAGTACCAGCTCGTGGTGGACTAGCCATTTGTATGTACAGCCTTTCCATGTTCCACCCTCAAGAGCAAAGACAGCTCCGTGAATGAAGTGACTCTGAGCCCTGCAAAACTCCATGAAAACCTATTCAGCGCGGAGATGCGGCTACAACGGGTGGCTGAAGGAACCCCTGGCTGCACACTGCCAGAAACTGGAAGGGTACACTGAGAGAAACAGGACTGTATGCTAGTCTAGTATTTAAACTTTTTACCCATGGCCCATGCCATGCACTGGAACAGGCAAAAAAAACAGCTGCTCTTCGGTTCAAAGGGGAGAGAACGTGGCCCTGCTTCTGCTCAAACAGATTTGCAACACAAGAAAAAGCAATTGCCTTTCATTCTGGTTTCATTCACCATTTCAGTCCTTCACCTTTCTGCCTGTGTGAAGCTTCATCATTCTCTCATAGAGGTAAAGTGAATGTGACATCAATGTCCCCGACCTCTAGCTCCTTCCCCCCCCCGGACACGTACTCGCTATTTAGCCTCCTGTACGTAAGGGTTTGCACAAAAGAGCACTCACAGTCTGCCACAGCATGCGGCTCTGAAATTAGAGGCATAAGCTAGCAATAATAACAGTTTGTGGTTTAGTTTTGTGCTGTTCATTTAGTTTAACTTGCCAGGGTTAACCAATGGGGTATAAAGGACGGTTCTGTCCTGGGAAATAGAGAACCAAAAGGCACAGATTGCTCCTTATACAAAGTTGATGGTGAAGATCTCAACGTAAATCCCAGGCGGAGCTGGTGTTTTCTAGCCACATCTTCCTTCTGGCTGACGGTGGATGAGTACTTCAGAGCACTATGCCACACCAGTATAAATAGTCTGTGCTTTAATATGAGGCCTCGTTGTACAGGTACATGCCCAAACACAAGCAGTAGGAAGCAAGGAGCAGGATCCTGCATACACATGCTGTGCCTCCCAGGGCTCTGCTCTCCCCACAGAGCCCCTTTCCACTCCACAGGACAAAAGCAGGGCACATAAAGCCCCCTTCATTTAGCCCTGTGCCTTGCAGTCACTGTCACTGTGCAAGATTTGGCAAGCAATGGCCTACACAAACTTCCACCCTCTCATCTTGACATGGAGCAAGCAAATATCACTCAACCAGCTGACAAGGGGAAGAAAAAGCTTTGATACACCGACTTAGTAAAACCCAGTGTCCCGGTTGCAAATCCACGGTAATCCCATGTTATCGGAAGGAATTCCCACTTGTTTGAGAATCAGGAAGCTGTCTGCCATGCTATTATCCTCCCTAACACGCACGCTTTCCCTGCTGCTTTGCTTTCCTCGTGCAGTATTGCAACACATGGAAAATCATGGGACTAAACTGCAGATAACATTACACCTTTAACCAACTTGCTGATTGATGGGCTCCTACCAGAGACTGAGCAAGCTTTCCATTTAGAAAGGCAAGCACGTAGCTTGACTGAAGGGAATGTCATCCAAGAACTGATGATATTGTTAAATAAACGCCTGAAACTACCCACTCTAGCAAAGAAAAAGCTCTCATCATCTTTGCTATAAAAAAAGGGGGGGTTTATTATTCCAGTCTACTACAAAAACGTGCTATCATAGCACATCATCAGGATACGCATGAAGAAACAGGAAAGCATATGCATGGCAGCGTACACAGGATGCACACATGTATGGCAATGTCGGTGTAAGACCCAGGGGAAAAAAATACTTCCAGGATTTCAAAGGTGACCAGTAAGTTACAGCATCAAGTGATATTTGATTGCAACTCTGCTGGAGGGAAACTGTACAGCTGCCATAGATCACAAACCCAAAAAGCAGCACAACGGAAACCGCAGCCCCGCTGGGAAAAACAAATGAACAAACCCACGCCACCGTAAATGTTTTTTGAGGTCTCTGTCCCTGCAAATATTGGGCAGTCTCCGGCTCCCGATCCCCAGAAATACAGAAATGGCTCTTTCCTTACACACAACTCTTCAGTGCTTGGGTCTGCAGAGAAAAAAAGACCAGATCTCGGAGGAGGACCGAAGTTTGCCAGCCAGACCTCTGGTTTGGATTTACTCTCTTCCATCACATCCTTGTCCCAGCTGCTTGTTCAGTAAAAGCAACACCCTTCTCTCTCATTACGCTACCCCTTTGCACAGGGGACACTCTCTTAGCCTAGATTCTTTATTTTGTACCAAACATCTCTCTTCCTTCCCCTCTCATTTCTCCCTTCCAGTCTTTCAAAGTGGATCTCCCCCCCACCACAGCATGGCACAGCCCCCTCAGGCAGCCGGGCTCTGCAGTGCTGCCATGGGGGCCCCTTGTCCCTCCATCCCCTCCGGGCGCTGCCAAAGGCAGCCCTGCTGGTTTCATTCCTGCCACAGCCACCGGCAGCAACACCAGAGGAAACAGTGCCCAAAAGGATGCCAGGTTCCCCCTCTCCCCCTTCCTGCAACCATCCTGGGGCTGGGCAGGCCAGGAGTAACATCTAGCAGCCCAATGTGACCCCACTGCCTCTGCTGCAGCCTGCAGCAAGTGCTGGCGGTGGGCAGGCCTGCTGCTGTGGGAGATGCCATCATAGAATCCCAGACCAGTTTGGGTTGGAAGGGACCTTAAAGCTCACCCAGTTCCAATCCCCTGCCACAGACAGGGACACCTCACACCAGAACACATCACTCAAGGCTCTGTCCAACCTGGCCTCAAACACTGCCAGGGATGGGGCAGCCACAGCTTCTCTGGGCACCCTGTGCCAGTGCCTCAGCACCCTCACAGGGAAGAGCTTCTGCCTTAGATCTAGCCTGAACTTGCCCTGTTCCAGTCTGAACCCACCACCCCTTGTCCTGTCGCTGCAGTCCCTGATGAAGAGTCCCTCTCCTGCACCCTTGTAGCCCCCTTCAGACACTGGAAGGCTGCATTGAGGCTCTACACACATGTTTCTGTGGGCCATCCCTTGGATGGCGTTGAGCTGCAACTGCTGTGACTGAAGTGTCACCTCAAAGCCCCATCTCTGCAGCCCTGGGCATCCTCACCCCGGTCTGCCCCTCCACAACGGCTGCATGCAGAAGCTTAGTAAAAGAAAGTACTTTGAAAGCATGGTCACGTAACAACCAGTGTGTAAAGACCATACTGAAAAGAAAAAAATCCAGACATCCTTTAGTTGTGATGGTTTCATTTCTGGAAAAGCTGGGGGGGGGGGCACGGGGTTTGAGTTTCTAGTTACAAGCCAAAAACCTACATTTCCACACTCCGGATATAACAAAGGCCCCTGAAATTGAAACAAAGGGACAAAAGTGACTTTCTTTTTAAGGATCTGGTACTTGACGGGGAGCTACTACAGGAAACAGATGAGAAACACCGACTTCGACTGAGCTGCTTGAAACAGCCAGTCCCTATTTGTTACTAGACAAAATGGCAGGCACAGATTGCTTCTCTTTAGCTTTGCTGCCTCTCCTGCTAGGCTCTAGTTTATGTTTCTGTCACGAATTGCAAGGAATTCCTTTGTCTGGAAGGGCCATGCTGCCCTTACCTACACACGGTGCACACGCACCTAGGAGCGGCACTGCTGGCCCCACAGCCAGGCAGTTAAGGGGTGCTCGGCTCTGCACCCAGCCCAGGCACATGGGAGGGATGAAGCATGCAGCTTGGCTACAACCTGTGTGCGAGACAGCACAAGCACACCAGGGAGGACAGTTGCAGTGATATGAAAAAGAAGTTGGCCCACGGAGAACCCAAGTCACCGACAACCAGCTGGTCACCGCAGGCTGGGTGGGACCCGTTCCCACAGAGCTCCTGAACAGTTGTTCAACAGGAAAGCAAAGTTAATGCCTATTTTTGCCAAACAGTTTAATTGAAAAAGGAAGAAACGTCAGTTTTACAGGCTGTTCATCCAAATCCCTTTTTCCCTGAAGAGCACGTATTATCTGCATGCTTTAGGATGAGTCACCGTGTCCTGCTATGTCTGGAGAGCAAGCAAATTGGAGAGCCAAACCTGCTTCAGAGCACTGGGGAGCAGGCAGCTGCTAAAGAGATAGCTTAGTACTGGCACAGGTTAGCAGAGGAGTCTGTGCAATTCCCAGCCTCGTAGATTTTTAGGAGCGAATCAGACAAAGAGCTGCCAGAAATGATGGGCGGGTGTAAATCAGGATGAGGGAAGGCCCGTACCTCACAACCCCTTGTGGTTCCACATAGCTACGAAGAGACCTTTCAGGAAGACACTCTGCGTTTCATTATCAGCCACAAGGAAAAAAAAAAACCCAAGCACGACAACGTTTTCTATTAATTTACCATCAGAGCACACAGCAAGAACTCTGACTTTGAGCAATTATTTCTGCTGTTACCCAGAAATCATGTTCATGGGACAAGCTTACATCCAGGATTTGGCTCCACGAAAGTACGCTGCTGCCCGCCTGTGTAGTAACTCACTCTGATGAAGGAACATAAGGTATGTCAGCAAACCTGGCCTCCATCTAGTCTAGGGCTGAGCAATTACAGCAAATCAAATAGGGAAAAAACATTAAAACTTGAATCCTTGAAAGTCTAATTGATAAGGGAGCTTTATCACCTGCTACGAATAGCTATGAAGGTTTACCTTCTGTACAGAAACGGCTCCTTGGTTCTGTTAATTGGGTAATGATGCAGCAAGACTTTTGGTCTTTGGCTTCATATAGTAGCTGGACAGTTAGAACATGAAGGACTTTGATGAAATAGTTGCAGGATCCTACAGATGTTGTTAATATTCAAGTGCCGTAATTAGAAACTAATTGATGTTCAAGCAATGGAATTCATTTCCCCTAGTGCATGCGGGATGTATGGCCATATATGATTTAGAGTAACTACAAAGTAGCTTGAATTATAAATAGCTTGTGTAAGGAGTTGTTCTCTGCAACTTAACCCCAAATTGTCTTTGAATTTCTCGCTCACCTGTTTCTGCAGGAGAAGGAAATTATGCAAAAAGAAGTGATGAGCTGCCAGAAAGGTGCTGCTTTGCATGAGGATTTCAGCAATAAAAGGTTATTGATGTTGCACCCTGGATCCTGCAGAAATAAACCAGTGGGGTTTTCATCATAACTTTTGTAATAACTTCAGTATGAGTAGCAAGAGATGAAACTAGCAAGAAGTCACAGGTACTATCTGGGGTTTTTCTACCCTCAGCCTAGCCTGAGAGTACACGTGCTGGGTCAATGGCTTCTCGCCGAGACCAAGTTTTCCGTGAAGGAGCTGCGAAAACAAGTGACACTCTGTTGTAGGTCAGAACTGGGTGGCAGATATACCTGGAGAGCACAGCTGAAGAAGCCCTCATATGGACTTGGCTTGCTCTGTTGACCAGCTTACTGTGGACATACTGTAACCTGCTTCAGGATTTGTGCCATCCTTACTCAATACATTCACACTTTGCAATACAGGAAAAGCCCACACAGCGTGATACAGGGTATAATAGGTAACTGATGAAATTCAACAGGAAGTCTACAGGAAGACCTGCAAGCCAGATGGGAAGGAAGAGAGACATACAAGAATACAGCCAGGTTGCTGAGACAGCTCAGTGGCTCGAAAGAGTAACCTCAGTTCATTTCTTCCCTAGTATCCATGTGTCTTCACGTTTGCTAGGCTTTGAGAAATCCTCGTTCCCAGCCTTCGAACCTGTTCACAGTATGTGGCATACGGTTTTTATGCAGAGGTATATGATCTCTGTTACTAAATACCCCAAGCTCCTCGTCACAGGAGGAGTGGCACGGTGGAGGTGCAAGGCACCATACTCCCCCCAGGATAGAGGAAAAAGCCAAAACGATCTCATCCATCCTACAGCTCCTGCCCTAGAAAATACCCTCTCAGAGGGGAAGCAAGGAGGCTGAAGAGGTCTGACTAAACAAAGAACTGTATCGTGAGTAAAAGCTGAAAGAGTGGGTGGGTGTTTGCCAGCCGCTGCTGAACTAAAGATAGAAGGCTTTGCTTATGCATTGACCCAGAAGATCTGAACACATGAAAAGAAGGCATTTTCCACTGTCTACAAATGGAGAAATTCTGGAAGGAGGGCTCGACGCCAAATATTTTTCTAAGCTTGGTGTGTCAGAAGGGCTCTGGCAAGTGCCTTTAGAAAAACAGCTCATGTTTGCACATATTCACCAACCTCTTTGGGAGACAGTTCCTTCAGGCTGCCAGTTGGGTTGTGCTTGGCACCTGAGACGTTTTGCTGGAAAATACAACATGTTTTTGTTGCTGTAGAAGGTAGTAAAGTTTACAAAGCTTATGTTTTGGTCTGAGGAAAAACAGTAGAAGTGCGGGGCTGGGGACTTCAAGTAGAAAGAGCTGGCATTTCTAGCTAAGGCTAAACAAGCAAGAGAATAAACTCTCTCTAATGAAGATAACATACTTGGGAGAAAAAGTAACACAGAGAGGAATACAAGCAGAACACAGTACAGTTTGAGGGCACCACAAATTTGCCTGGACCAACGAACAAGGAAATGGAATGAAGATTCAATGGAATCTCTTTTTTTAATGAATTACATGAAGATATTTGTGCGTAACTTAGCTAAAAATGCAATCTTTCTGATCGTCTCAGAAGTACCTCTTTTGCAGCTTTGGTACCAGGATGTCAGGTAGTTATACAAGACTCATTCACAGCCTATCACACATTCAGCCGCTTTTTGAAAAGGCAGGGATGCTTGCCCAGGACTAACTAAGGATTTCTCTACCAGGCTGCAACTTTGCACCAGGAAAGAACTTAGAAGCTGTAAAGCAGTACAAACGGCTTTGTCTGTAAGCAACGATCTCAGCTATGCCCTTCAGTAGCATAATAGCCCTAAGACCATCCCACAGTGTCCTTGTTAGTCCCTGCAGCATGCCCAATTTCCTCACCTACCTCCAGAGTGGGTCATGCCCTTGGGCTGTGACTTTGTGTCAGCTGTGCCAGTAGACAAGTTTCCAGGGGCTACCTGTTGCTGTCATTTTTGTGGTGGGCTGCTTAGCTTTAAGGATGACATTAGCTGATGAAGCCTTGTTATGAGACCTGCTTGGATCTGGACAGTAAGAAGGCGCAGGGCTAACTGCAGTACAAAGAAGAGGAGAAGTCGGAAAAGTCAACAGCAGGGAAAGTTCTCCTTGACAACAAGGACCTACTGTCATGCAAAACTCCGCCTCAGCACGCTGCAGATTTTTATCCATAATGCAGCATCTGTCTTCACTGATCTCTTCATTTCCAATTTCACTTAAAAACACATGGCTAATCAGTTTGACTTCTCAGTTGCACAATCCCTGTGATCTGCCTGGCAGGCTGCTCCCAAGAAAGCCAAAAGCCCAAGTTTCGCCTGTATGGCGCCTGCCTGTTCCTCACACGGTGCCCAAGGAGAGCGCCATGGACAACGCCAAAGCTAATAGCTGTGGAAGGGCTTTGACATTCTTTGTATAGATCAGCAAGAGATCTTTTGGTATAATTTGCTGTGGTCACAATTGCAACATCCCATTTTTACGCAACCGTAACACAAGTGATCGTTTGAATTGGGGGGGGGGGGGGGGGGGGCAGAGTGAGGAGAGTTCCCCTTACAATCAATGGGGACACTGAACTGCAGAAGAAAGAGTCAGTTGTGATTCTTCATGTAATAGTGAAGACTTGACCTGGATGTCTGATACCTATGCTTTCTACAATGGGTTCCTTTCCCTAAGGCAGTAAAAACCCCAAGTGGGTGGACCAAATCTGTCACAGTTGCATGTTTAGCAGCAGGAACCTAATTTATATGCATGACTATACGCACTGGGCATCGGAGAGGCTTATCGCTGAGCACACAAAGCTATACTCAGTCACCAGATATCTCAAGGTGTGGGCTCCATCCCCAAAATGAGATTAGAAATGTGCTCTGTTAAATAAAAGACGTTTGCGTGTCCCATAGTAGAAAAAAAATGTTTACCCCTGAAAGAGACCACATATAGGAACAGAACGGGATGGAAATGGGCATAGAGAGGGGATCAAGGTCCAGCAGAAGGCTGCAGCTGTCTGCTGTAAGAGTCTCCGGCAGTACTGACCCATCTGTAATGACTGGGACGCTCCAGAGCTTTTCCGAGTTGCTCCACTATGCGATTTTCCTACATCACTGCCATAAGCCGATCATCATTAATAACATCAAGTTATTAACGAGGGAATCGGATGGTTTAAACCAATCAAGCTCTAGTGACTTTGCCCACGCCACAACCCTCCCCCTTGGCTGTGACAGGTTTGCTTTTGCTTCCCGGGCTGCCTGACCACTGCCATCCCAGGTACGCATCAGCAATTGGTCCATGAGATACACAAACGGGTCCTCACCACGCAACTGACTTCAAACACCTCATCCCAGCATCGGCCAGAGACAAAAACCTCACCACCAAAGGTAGGATTGCTGAGCACCAGCCCACAGCTGAGAATAAGACTGTACTAAGAGGATTCCCCTCAAGCTTTCCTTGCCAAAGCTGAGGTCAGCCCACAAGACCTGCCTTGACACCTGCTCCAGCAAGCACACCCGTGAGACTAACCAGCATCACTAAAACGGGCTCAGCGGTGGGAGGGAGGCACGCTTGTTTCCCTGACAGAAAGCAAAGATGGACAGAGCACTCCTCCCAGCCTTCAAAACGTACCAGACACCGCTCAGACTCAAGTGCCACACTTGCTATTTCTTCATGTTTGGAGAACCTCCTGTGGTTTTTGTCAAACGTGGCTTTTGCTTGTTTTCCCTCAACATTAAATATTTGGGAAGTGTTGCTACAACACAACAATATCCCCCAAATTAATACTTGTCCTCTTGGTCTCAGATTCTCCCCCTGCCCTGTCATGCTACTCTTCAATCACAGTTTTTCTCCCACCGCCCCCTTGCCCCCATGTAAGGATCTTTAGACATCAATAGACACCTCATGCTTTGTCCATGAGTAATCTCGTAAGGCGGTTTGAGGATCTTTGGGCAAACTATTCTCCATTAGTAGATGTTCCTATGACACATTCTGTATGGCAGGGACATCCCCAGTATCATGCCTTTCATCTTAGCAGGTTATCAGATTCTGTGTAAGGAATTACCCTGAAAATAAAGGTGCACGGAGTTCAACCCTGCAGCTTGCTGCTCCAAGCGGCAGGCAAAATGGATCAATGGATAGCAAGTGTTCGCTTTTCCATCATGTTTTCCCTTCCGACATAAGGGCAGCAAAGCTTCGGTCAGCGTTTCCTATAGGGCCAAAGCACAACCCTGAAAATCCTGTGAATTGCTGAGGATATTAAACACCGCAGATAAGATTACAGAGGAACAATGCAGCCATTTTGAGCCGAGCTTTCCCACAGTGAAAGGTTCAGCGAGGCCCAGCTGGTTGTTTTGACTTCAGACACTGACTCGGGGATTGGAAAGTTGGACACCAAGGGTGGAGCGGAGAAACGATTTGGCAGGCAAAAGGAATATTTAACCTTTTTCAGCCCACATGCTGCGTACTGCACCTACTAGCCACTGCAGGGGCTAAAACCAGATCAGCTGCTGTATATATCTGGGTTTAAGAGCATGCAAATGATGATAACTATTCATCTTTCTCCTCCTTTGTCTGTGTCCCGTCTTAAACTGGGGGCCTGCAAGCAGCTTATGTACACCGTCTATCTTAGAGGGGCCCAATCCTGTCTAAATAGCTCGGTAGTGCCATGACACAAACAACTGCAAGTCGCAACTGCAGAATAAAAGGGGGCAGAGAGCCAGCTGAGGTTCTGCAAACTGAGCTTCAGCTTTTAGAAGCCTTTATTTCCTTGCATTTCAAGCTCATCTGAATGCTTCTGGGGAGAGGGGGTGCTCTTGGAAGAAAAGTGAACATGCTTTCCCGCTGGTACCTTAACAGAAGAACAGCTATTTTAACTGTCTTCTTCCTCACATGGTGTAGCATTTGCTCACTTCTGCTGCTTTCCTGAACAAAGCACACTTGATAACATACACAGAGATGCACTCGGAAATGCAGGCACGCTCCTTGCGGATCGTTTGCACGCTGCTTTGCCTCGCTCCGGAGTGAGCGCTGGGGCACAAGGGGAAGTGCCCCCGTCGGGGAGCCCTGGCAGCCCTCCGGAGCTGCTGTAGCCAGGCTCCTTCATGCCCTCGCACTGCCTAGAGAGCGGCTGGGCTTTACAGCTGCGTGCGGGGCTGCTGTTGCATCTGCAGCCCGTCCCGGTGAGCGGGGGGCTTGCAGGCACCTTGTCGCTGATTTATAGGCACCGCTTCGCTGTGCATTCCTGGTGCCTGCAGGATTCTGCTGACTTTACGCTTGCTTAACTCCCAGGAAGATCAGTGGCAACTTTGCCTTCACCGAGATCATAATCCTAGAGCCTCCAAGAGGGAATACCGACAGACGGTGCCAAACCACTTGGTATGCTGTGTTTAGAAGGCTCTGCAGACTGGTGGGTAGAGCAGAGGAGAGTCATTCAGGGCATATTTATTGCTGTAGCGTGATTCTGACAGGACCATCTAACCTCCCAGTGCGCCGGCTTGCCCAGCTGGGGAACACAGGCTTTGGGGGGTGTGAAATCCCATTGGAAAAAGCATGTTGAGATGCTTCAGAGAGGAAAACAACTGTTTCTACAGTTACTGTTCTCTGAAAAGAATTATTACTTCTACAACCGAGAACTACCAGCTTTAAGCAGAGATTTCTGTCTTAGCCTCTCTCTTCCCGCAAGCCAAGTATTTTTTTACGCTGAGGAAGCCTCAAAGGCATTATTAGTCACATGTTGGGGTTTTTTTTCTCCCTCCTTCTAAAATCCCACTTTTCAGTTTTCTTTCACTGCGCACTCTCAGGTTAGTGAGTACTGACAAATACTATCAACACATCCCGACAAAGCATAAAATGCCGACTAGAGCCATTTCACTCCTTCAAACATGCTGAATAAGAAAGATAAAGAAGAAGCAGGGGTGGGGGAAGAAGGAGAGAAATGAGAAGCATTTCCAAACATAACATAAAAGGTCTTGCCTTAAGACCATGGATTTCCTTTTTGGTACTTTCAAAGAATGCGTCTTTAGTTCTCCTTGGCTGTGTGACCAACAGTTGTGGGGTGTGTCTGTGGTTTGCTTCTCTTCACAGTAACTCTATTGTTCAGAAACTGCAGCCAATTTATGGAAAGAGGTGGAATGTTTATGTAACTTACTTTGCCGTAGACAAGAAATGAAAAAGAATTAAAGAAAAAAGGCTGGTGGAGGAAGGCCAGTCAAAACAGGAGTTTTCTTCCTTTCTGGACACAGATGTTGGAACAAAAAAAAAGCCCGTTCTGTCTTCGCGCTAAGCTAAACACCATTTCCATTTTTAGCCACTTTTTTTTAATTAAGTAGGTCAGGAAAACAAAATCAGCCACTAGATTAGTGCTATAACTCACTTGCTTCAAAACGTGCCGTGGTTGAGAGCTGCCCTCTTAACACGCTTACAACACCATAAACTGAGAAATAGATAGATTGGGGTCAGACGATACCACTTTTGCCTAGACTGCTGTCCCCCAAACATACAGTTGGCAAGTGCTGCTAGACTGCAGATGGCGAGTGTCTCTTCAGAACTAGACTGGAGTTCCCTGCCATTTCCAAATTAGCTGAGCTACAAACACAGTTTGCAAATTGCCAACCAAAACAAGGTAGCCAAAAGAACAAACCTTATTGTTTTGTGTCCCCGCTGTCCGTATTGCAAAAGCAAGCAAGTTAGTGTCACTGAATTTCAGCCTTACCCACCCAGCTCACTAATACCTGCCTTGAACTCTCCTTTAAGTGCAGTATCCATCTAATAACTTGAGGTCAAATTCAGCTTTTCTAATCGGACATAACTTTGATTTACTGCAAAGGTTTTGATTAAATAAGAAGGATCTTTAAGCTTTGGAGTATCCTCAGGTGGGCCCTCACGAGCTTGCATTTGTTAGGTTGGACCTGACCCGAACGAGCCAGGAGGAACTCACCCGAAACCAGCACGTTTGCATTAAACAGATCTCAAACCCAAGTTCTGAATGTAAAGAAACAACTTCCAGCCATCACACACCACCATCGCAAAACGTACCCGACTCGTATCGCAGTCCCACCGACATGAAACCAAGTGGGCATGGAGCCAGGCCGCACAGACACCAGTACTGGCAAGACTGGGCTGCAGAGTCCACATTCAAATTTCAGTCTTTGTTTCAGACATATAAGCAGAAGTCCCACTAAAAAAAATACAACATGGAAAATATTATAAATAGAAAACAGAATGGAGTTAGGTGGCTCAAAACCCAGAGCGAAGGCAGTGTTCTCTCAAGACACAAAAAACACAGAGCTTGAGAGACGCTGAGGAAGCTGGCCCTGCCAAAATATTTCAGCCTTGACAGGGAGAACAGTTTCTGGAAGAAGATTCTGTTGCTATAATTGTCTGGTCCTTTGCCTCACTCAGACCACCAGTTTATTGCACTGGGCCAATAAAGACTTCCCAGGTGCCAGGAACATCCAAGAGTTTCCAGCCTAGCCCAGCGCTCAGGTGGCAGAGAACTCAACCTATTCCCAAAATTCCTAAGCTTTCCAAGTGCTCTGCAAGGCAGGGCTGCACCAGCGTGAGCGAGGGCTGGAAACGGTTCCAGCTATATTATTCAGCTTGAAACCCCTGCTCGAGTGTGCAGAGAGTTTATTTGACCCAACGGGCCAGATTGAGCTGTGATTGCCTTACCTCCGCGCCAACTGCAACAGAATTGCACAAGCATGAGCAGAGTCTGGTCCAACAACAAGTAATTTGCCATATGGAAGCTACTGAGCAGACATCTGCAGGACACTGAAAGTGCTTTTCTATATGCAGCGCTGAGTGCTACAGTTGCGCATTCCACAGAGACTCCGTTTGCAAAGGGAGAGAGATGAAACATTATTTAGAGGTTTGGTTTCTTGGCCTTGAAAAGCGAAATCTGAAAACAATTAAAGCCCAGTGCCATACCAAATCAGTTATGCAGTCATTCCTGGATTTTCCCATGGAATTTTTACATAAGAATTAGGCTGTATTTGATGCAAACTAACACTCGCACAGAGAATTGTGCTGGTCAGAGGCAGGCCAGCTTAGAGATGAGTTTCAGGAGGTTTTGTAAATGCACGCAAAACTCAGTCAGAGGCATACTGAAACACACTGCTAAAGTTTACTAGAAACGTGATGACAGCTCACCCATTAAAAGCTCTATCACGCCTTACATCTTGTCCCTGAGAGACCGCTTTCTGCACCCTCCCATTCAGGCATTTCTTATCTTCTCTGTCAATGCAGATTTCCCTCTCCAGCCCGTCCTGTACAGCCTGTCCCACAAACAGGGCCACAGGAAATACCCTTCCCATCTCGCTTTGGACACCTTTCAGCTGTGGCATTGCTGGGGGATGGAGCGGGCCCTGTGCTTTTCCAAGGAGTGAGCAACCTTTGATGGCAGGTTGGCCGCTGTCCAGGAACACACAAGGAAGAGGCTTCCTGCAGCTTTCTCAGCTCTTTGTGTACCCATGTAGCAGCTGGGCAAAATCTGGCCTCACAATGGTGTGTCTGTAACGACACAACCAAATCCAGTCCTAGCACGGAAGGGAAACACCATCCAACTGGAGGCCAAGCTTTGAATTATAATGGTGCCCCTCCAGACTCCAGATATCTGCATCAGCTGCTTCCCCCTTCACTCAGAGCCCTGTAGCTAATGTTCCTTTATCCCATTAAAAGGCCAACTGCTCTGAGAGGAGGGGATTTCTCCGATTCTTTCGGAAAAGCGAAACTTTTGCTCAAGCAAAACAATAAAAAAAGACAGCCCATTCACCGGGCGGGAGAGCCAGGCAGTGAAGTCTCTCGTTTGCCTTCATTGCAAGAGACCTGGGGCAAACTTCCAGAGAACGCGGCTGTGCAAGAGTAGGTCTCCGATTATCGCCTACAGCCCTGTTAGTGCGTTTGATTCTCCTCTCTTGTCCATTCATGAGTACCAAGCCCACTGTATAAAACTCACTAGATTTAGTTCAGGCGTTAGGACTGACCTGTAGAAGAGTCCTGGAGGCAGGTCTGAGACGGGGACACAGAGGTGTGGGGCACAAAGTGCCGACCATGGCGGTCTGGACAAAGGAAGACAAGAGGGTGTTCTATTTTGAGCCTTTTATGGTTAACTCAAAGCTTCTCTTTCACTGAGCCAAATGTTGTCATAATTTTCACTGCATTAATCTCTAGAGTCCAAATCCCTTTTTTAACATGACACTTTGGATGTGAGATGACAAGTGTTAATATTCATTATTCTACAAAGCTATAAATATCCTGAGGTAAGGCAACTCACTGGAAAGGACACGACCAAAATGATTTCCTCAGCCCTGTGCTTACAGCGAGATCTTCATCACAGATACCGTTTTTCCCATACTGAAATGCTTTTGCTGCACTTCTTTTGGCACTAAAGTTCACTCGTGTACTTTTATTTTAATAGAATCTATAAAGTTATATTTAAATCTTCAGTCAGACTTTCCAGTTCAGGGTAGGCAACTCGCACACACACGTGTACAGATATTCAGCCTATACACCACTATCCTGCTGCAGTGCGTGAAGAAAAGCAGTCGTTTCAGAAGCTATTGGAGTTTCCCTACTGAATTTCTCCTGCAGATGCTTTTTCTAGCAAGATCCTACTTGCAGAGTGTTTTCCCATCAGAGCCTTGCCAGACTTTTGGGGCAACGCTGAACAAAGGTCTTACCACCTTTGTAACACTAAACGGCATTTAGTCTTTCATAAACTTGATAGCCTGTAAATCCCAGCTGGTCCACACCCTCTGCATTCCTATGTCGCATACTAACAGCCTCTTCTTTAATTACAAGGTGTGGCATTTCTGGACAAGAGACAGCTAATCCTCCAGACGTGTGTGTTATTTACATTTACCCTAGAATTTCTCCTTCACGCAAAGCTTTGGCTCTGAATCTGCAAAGGTCAAACCTCACCGCCAAAATCTCTAGCTCATGGCCACGCTTTGATGCCATTTAATATTCTGGGTTACTAATGAATAAGTAGAAGTGTTCTGACCACACGGGATTCAGATCTAAAAAGCTGCAAGGTATTTGGATCTAGGAGCTCGGTTCATGCCGGTTGCTGTTGCAAAACACAACCATCTGCAAAGCTAAAGCTTCAACAGGAGCCCGTATTAGCATGTTGCTTTAAACCACCCTCAGCCGCAGTTGTCCTCACGGATACTTCATTAGAAAGAAGACGAGCTCAAGCTCTGCGTTTCTTAAACACCGTCAGAAGACACGCGGACAAACGGCGATTGCGGCTTCTGCAGCTGGGAAGGGAGCAGCCCCCCGGGCCACGCTGGGCTGCAGACACCACCAGGAGACTGTCCCGCAGGAGGGCGGCCAGTGCTCCTGGGCCCGTGTCCACCACGCGCCGTTTCCTCCCCTCCATCCAAGCCCGACGCCCACAGTGCTTCCCACATCCCACAGCTTCAGGAAATCCAACCAGCCTCAGCCCAGCCTTCCTCGCCACCCTGCCCTGCTTCTGTGTTCCAGAGCCTCTCTCTTGCTGACATCTTTTCAATCCAGAGGAAAAAGCCACCCTCACGTCCTTCCTCTTGGCACCGAGAGCTCCCAGCCAAGCGGCACCCAAGGCTGCAGCAGCACGGGCAACACTTGACGGACAGCAAGTGCCAGAGAAGGACTTACTTGGTGGCAAGATGCGACTTCAAAAGGAAGAAGTCTTCTGGCCCTGGCCATGCCCACAAGTGACAAACATCCCCAGTCTGTAATGCAAAAAGGGGACTTGGGGCTGAAGCGCTCTGAGGCCAAGGTGATGATCTTGCCATGGCACAGCACACGCTGCGCGCCCACACGACCGCATCCAGTGCAGCAGCGCAGTGCCTGCACCACCAGCGAGCTGCAGCCCAGGGTTTGCATTGCCCACAGCCACTGCCACCCCTCCAAGCATCCGTCCCCCTCCTCCAGGGGGACCCCATTACCGCACCTCTGCGCCAAGGCAGGGTCTGCCCTGCTGCATGCCCGCACGCCACGTTCGGTGTCCCCAGCCACAGCACCTGCAGCAGCACCTGCTCGAGGCAGCGGCAGACACCCACAGCACGTCACTGCTGCGTTACAGAGAGCAACAGCACGACTTCTGCCCCTCAGAAAGGGTTTCCCGAGTGAAAGTCATTGCGCAGCCTCTGTGAGGAGAGAGCGGCATGCACCATGCTGGCTCCAGCACACCCATGGCAGGGCACGGCCGAGCCCCGCAGCCAAGATGGTAGCACCAATGTGATGAAGAACATGAGACGGAGCCCTGAGGACACAGAGGTCAGAGGAGGAGGTGCTGCGGGCGCTGAAGCAGGTTCCTCTGGGAGGACCATGGCAGAGCAGGGTGCACCCCTGCAGCCTGTGGGGAGAGCATGGCGGAGAAGTCCCTGAAGGACTGCAGCTCCCAAAGAGGACCCCATGCTGGAGCAGGGAACAGCGTGAGGAGAAAGGAGCACCAAACAGGAACCGTCATGGACTGACCGCAACCCCCATTCCCCAGCCCCTGCTCTGCTTGGGAGGGGAAGAGGTAAAGGGGTTGGGAGGGAAGCTGTGCCTGAAAAGGAGGAGGGAAGGAAGGTGCTGTTTTCTCACTAGCCAATCTATTTTAATTGGTTATAGGTTAGTTTTCCCCAAGCTGAGCTCGCTTTGCCTGTAAGAGTCACTAGTAAGTGATGTCCTGTCTTTATCCTGACCCATGAGGTTATTTTTCTTCACCCCATTTTCTCCCCCAGACCTGTTGAGGAGCTGAACTAAGATCACTCCTGGGTACCCACTGCAATCCCAGCAAAGAAAGAAGAGAGAGAAGGATAAGAAGAGAGCAGATTTTCCCTGACGCCAGGTACTCATGATGCCTCCTGATGAATCGGGCCGTTACCTGAGCGCTGCCGTGGACACAGAGCCCTGCTTCAAAGCGTGCTCTTCAGGAGGTTGAATCTGTGGGTTTGGACGCTGGTTATGTGCGAGGGAAAGGCAATCCCTGCCTCCTAACCAGGAACGGTTCTTAACCAGGACTGTGTCTTTATTGAAGCAGTCCAGGAAAAGTCCACTGAAGGGAAGGATCATGAAAGCAATGAGAAAAGGCACAGATCATAGGATTATGGGATCGTTAGGGCTGGAAAGGACCTTAAGATCACCCAGTTCCAACCCCCTGCCAGGGGCAGGGACACCTCACACTAGACCAGGTCCAACCTGGCCTTGAACACTGCCAGGGATGGAGCGTTCACCACTTCTCTGGGCACCGTGCGCCAGCGCCTCAGCACCCTCACCCATCAGCAATCCTCAGCGTAACAGGAAAGATGGTGAAAAGACATCCCCTTCTGGGGCCACTGAGAAAGCTCAGATAAAGTACCGGGGTGGGGTTCAGCTCATAACTTTTGCTAACCAGTGAATCTGTTGGCAGACGCAGCACTACTACCCTAACACACTCCTCTGCTCTTCCTCCTTAGGACTCCTTTAGCCTGACTTCCAACTCCACTGCTTAGGAATGCCAGGCAAGCACAGAAACCGCCTCTGCCCCATGGCTGCATGCAGCAGACAAATTATTAATGGCAAAAGAAGAAGTGCAAAAGGAAGATCACCTCCGGACATAGCCCATGCAAAACGTAACTTGCCATAACACAGCCCTGAAAGGCACTACTACCAAAATACCCTGGCATGTTACAGCATCCTCCCAACTTGCATAAAAGCTGCTTTATTGCTGATCTCAGTTTACTTTATTCGGAGGCATAACTGAGCTGTGGGTTTTTTTATGGGTTGTCTGACCTCCCCTGTAAGTGTTCTGGGCTATCATTAAGGCTGCGTAAGGCAAAGCTCTTTTCTTCTTCTCTTTTTGCAGGGCTTCTGTCTAGTCTTTTATCAGCTGATCTGCAGAATGATATGCGGTCCCACTCCTAAAGCAAGCCATGGATAAGCAAATGCTGCTTCTTCCCCTGGAGCCACCAGCAATGAGCCAGGGGCTGGGGAGGGTGGACAGTATTACCATCATTGCGCTGTCTCCCAAGACCCAACTGCCTTAGCTCCTCCAAACCTCCCCCTCTGCACCCCAAAAGCAACGCTGGGAAGAAAAGGAGCACGCATACAGAATCCACACGCAAACTTCAGAGCATGAAGAAGGCTCTGGGTAAGACCAAAAACCAAACAGCCAAACTCGGAATGACAGTCTTTGTAAGCAAAACTGCTTCCTTCCTGTTCCTCCAGCTCCGCCTGCTTCCCATGCTTGACACAGCAAAAAATCCCACGAGAAGCCCATCTATTCA
Source organism: Pezoporus flaviventris (assembly GCF_033815535.1). Classification (NCBI taxonomy): domain Eukaryota; kingdom Metazoa; phylum Chordata; class Aves; order Psittaciformes; family Psittacidae; genus Pezoporus; species Pezoporus flaviventris. The sequence goes on along the minus strand of NW_026892680.1, from coordinate 1,725,924 downwards.
TACCCAGGAATTGCTCAAGTTCCTAATGTGTACTAATCCGCATCCAAAATATCACAGAGACATTAGTGCATTTTTGAACCATATCCTGCCGTCTTCACCGCAGAAAGCTCAGAAAAAGAAGTAGGAGCATTAACTGGTGCAAAAACCTGACTTCTGTTAGCTGAGCTGCAGGTAGTGAACACGGAATACTGAGTTCACAAGGCGAGTCAGAGTTACCTTGTTTGTCTGTCAGGTCCCTCTGGTAATCTGGCAAGGAAAAGCGAATACCTAATAAAAATCTTCAGGAAGTTGTGGTTAAGGTAGGAACAGGGCAGGCCTCTCTGCCCCTGTGGCTGCACAAGGACTGTCCCATAGGTATGGAAAAGCACTGCCAGGGAGAAGACCAGCTTAAAGAAAAGCAAAGGAGGAGTGATGTGATACTGGTGGTGAAATGAAGGAGGGAAGCGGGAAGGGTGATGAGAAGCTGCTTGTCCATGACTATATTCAGAGGAGGGAGGCAGCAGATTTCAGAGAAATAAGAGTTTCGGCCCATGACCCAGTTACAGCACATTTCTCTCCCACATCTGTGTCCTTCCAGGCCATTGTCGGTGGCCCTTTTGCCATCACCCCATTCTCCAATTTACAGACACCATCCAGCAACGAGCCTTTGATCGGGGGGAGGACACCCGAGCTATTTGCTTTCCTTTGCACATGCTCCACACCTGAGGAAGAGCAACACAGCACAGCCCAAAATTCACTGTTATTTCTGGAATACTCTTAAGTTTACAGCTAGCAGGGTGATGTAGAAGTCATTGCTGTGCTGTGCAAGCCTACATAGTGCCAGGGGGTTGCTAACAGATCTACGATCATCTTCCAGAGTGACAACAACAAATGTCTGGACTGCAGCTGCCCCATGCACCTCAATGCTTTGCAGCTCACAAACCAGAGGAAGTGCTTCCTGTAGCTCCAGGAAGACGGCTTTATCATGCAAACCGCCTGGATTCTCTTTTGGCCACCTCTGTCTTCATAGCATCCAAGTTCCAACCTCTGTAATTGTGAAGAAATGGTAGGGGAGGCTGCGCGGCAAAATAGTGCAAGGAAAACCCAGGCCCCATTCACACCCTTGCATTCAAGAGGTCCAAAGCTATTTGCAATTGCTAGTCACTGTCACTGCTCTGGAAAAGGACCCGTCACTGATTCACTATCTCTGTCTCTTGGCAGCAGTTCCCTACAGCAGCACAAGGCAGAAACAAAGAAGAGCTGCGTTTCAGGTCTGCCCCTTTCAGAGATACAAAGTTCGGTCCCAGATCCAAACTTCTGCCTGTAAAATCATGGCTCCAAGCCCACTGGCGGCATAATTTTGGATTAAACCCCCTAGGTTTATCCTCCTCTAGAGAATATAAAGTTTCACTAGTTACATAGAGGCTTAACAAATGGTCTGAGCAGAGATTTCACAATGAACATGTGATGATTAACTGCGGGATCACAGAGATTAAAGGTGGGAAAGAGCTATTAGATCATTGCAGCCCTATGGCAGTTGCAGAGCTGCTCTCTGCAGCATATCCATCCCAGCACCTTGTTCAGGCTAGTTTTGAGTGGCTTAAGCAAAGGCTCTCCCAGTTTCTTTCTGGAGGCTGTTCCACACTCCAGCAGATCTTGCTGATATTCACTTGGTATTTAATTTCACCTTGCACCGTTCTATGCCTAAGAGCCATCTTAAATGATCCTTTTCCCCCACTGGTGCCCTCAAGTTTTCCGCCCTTATGTCACTTGGTAAATCCACATCTATTTCTCTGTTTGCCATCATCTCCCATGATCAAGATCAGCAGGGAGCAAACAGCATACTTCCATGTACGCTAAGCCCTTTCCAACCTCCACTAAAGCGATCCAGTCTTTCTTTGGACAGATGACATTGAATTTCTGTGGTTTGACTCATCATATCATCTCCTGCTCCTGCTTTTGACTCTTCATGAGGTGCCAGCACGACAGAGAGCAGGACCCACCAATTAATAAGATGTAAAGATAGAAGAAAGGGTTTCTGGAGAGAATTGTTTTTGGCAGCTAAGTACGACAGGAGACAGATGTGGGCTCGACCTGAGACCACATGGATGGCCCCAAGTCAGTTCCTATAACCTAGGTCCTGGGTGTAGGAGTAAAGTGCCACAAGCTGGTGCTGATGAAAGGAAGTTTGATTCAGTCTTAGCATAGAGGAGCAGCACACTGCAACTAACTCCACAGGCTGAGGCTGGGAAAAATATATCCCTCTCTTCAAGTCACGTTAATGGAATATTTTCTGCTGGATCAGGATCAAACATTATAAGGTAGACATTGTCTAATACAGAGAAGGATGTGGGATGAACAAATGCCAGCGCGAACAGTCCTAATGACCCTTGCTTTAAAGAGCCCCAGAGACAAGACAGAACAAGACCAGAGCTCCAGGAAACAGCCCAGTGAATGCGTGCACACACGTGTGTCCTCCAACAAGCTACACCCAGCCTCCCTCCGGCACACCAAACAGAGCCTACCGCTGCCTGCAGGCGCCCTGCTTCAGAGAGGTTTCACGTTCCCCCAAACGACAGCGTACACACGGAGCTTTAGCTCCAAGAGCTATCACACGTGGGAGCGGCTGGTGGTGATCCCAGCACTTCTGAATTCCCTGCTCACTGAAGGGTGAAATTAGACTCACCGCTCACAACTTCCAGCTCGCGGGAAAGCGGCTCAGAGCAGGTAGCGGAGGGTATGGAGCACAGAGGTGGCCTCAAAAGAAAAGAAATATATCCCAGCCACACAGACTTTGCTGTAGCAAAGTTCAGACTGGGAATTTGCATATGTAAATTCTTTAGGAAGGTACTCCTATTAACAACTTGAATTGCACTCTGAAGAGATTACAGCAGTTGGGGAGAGGTAAATGAGCTCTGTCAAAACAGGAACAGCTCTAAGTGATTCCCCAAAGCAGGATCGGGGCACGCACCGTAGCATACTCTGGCACTGGCTAGGGAAATGATGGAGGTGTTTCTCCTGTGCTTCAAAGCAGAGGATCTGGCAGCGTTTCTTGTCCAACGATGCAGGGTTTGAAAGAGCTGGAGACAAAGCAGCGTTGATGCAAAGAAACAAAAACCTAAGAAAAAGAGTTGAGGCTCTAGGGCAGACACCACCAAATCACCTCCAGTTCCCCAGGTACAAAGGCACAGGAGCAGAGGGCTGACCCATGGGGTCACCTGCAGCAGAGGGCTGCACCCAAGATGCATCTTCCTGCAGGAGCAGCTACTTTGGGTGCTGTGCTTCTGGGAGCCTCAGCATGACTGCGGCTCTTCTTGTACCATATGAGAGCCATAAGGCAGCTGTTTCTTCCCCAGTTAAGGCCCACTCCAACAGGAGCACAGCTCTCGAGCAGAATCTGCATGTCCCAGGTAAGTCGGGTCGCAGGACAAACGCAAGGACAGCCAGATGCATGGAGGTCCTTCACACTGCAGATCCGGCTGTCACCAAACAGCTCCGCACATCTGCCACCCCCCATAGGTGTCAGAAGCTGCACACAGACACACCTTCACAAAGCCCACACAGAGAACTCTCCCATCTCCCTAATCTTCACCCAGTTCTCAGGTTATGTCTTACAGACCTCTGTAATACCGGCCTGAAGGAAGCACAGTGGGTCTGGCAAGCATCAAGGGTTTAAAAGCCCTGCAGCCAGCTGCTCTCGCTGACCCCCAGACCTTTCCAATCCTGCTCAATCCCTGTTTCTTCTGTTCATCTCTGGGAGGAGAAGGAAATAACAACTCCATGGGTGTCCTGGTATGGTACGTGGCCCAGCAGATCGCTGACCCACCCTTGCTCAGGGGGCTGCCCCCGTGCTGGGTTACTGATCTCCCTGGAGGTGCACCAGGGTGGATTATCTGCCTAGCCGGGCATGTTTTGCTTAAATTCATCACATTTTTGATCAAAGAGTGAAATGAGGACAAGAGAAGTTGTAGAGCCTGTTTCCCCATGGAAGTAGTGCAAGCTTTAGAACACGGACACTGGCAACAGAGTTGGTGAAGCCGTATGGTTATTATAGAAAGGAACAACCCATTTGCTGAAGTGACAGAAACAGGCTCAGAGGGAACAGCCCTGATGGTGCCTCTCCGAGCCCCAGGTAAGTGCCATTGGAGAGCCTAGGAAAGATTTCTCACAGGTGGGGCATACCACAGAATGCAGAATGGGGTGGAAAGGACCATAAGATCACCCAGTTCCAAGCCCTGCCACGGGCAGGGACCCCTTCCACTAGAGCAGCTTGCTCCAAGCCCCTGTGTCCAACCTGACCTTGAACACTGCCAGGGATGGGGCATTTACCACTTCCTTGGGCACCCTGTGCCAGCGCCTCAGCACCCTCACAGGGAAGAGCTTCTGCCTTAGATCTAACCTGAACTTGCCCTGTTTCAGTCTGAACCCATCACCCCTTGTCCTGTTGCTGCAGTCCCTGATGAAGAGTCCCTCGTCCCTCCCCAGCATCCTTGTAGCCCCCTTCAGACACTGGAAGCTGCTCTGAGGTCTCCACGCAGCTTCTCTCCTCCAGGCTGAACAGCCCCAATGTTCTCAGCCTGTCTCCATACGGGAGGTGCTGCAGCCCCTGAGCGTCCTCGTAGCCCTGATTCACCACACTTACAGGATCTCACCACCGTGTATTTACTATGGACAGAGGAGACTGCCTCAGGGTCTGCGCTGTGCCCTGGGAGGGCAGGACTGAAGCCCTGTGGGCTGGCACTGCCTCACGCTCCCAAACCTGCAGGGAGCTTACCCCAGATTCTCACTTGTTTGAACTTCATCTGTGCTCATGTGCTGGGCTGTGCTCTGAGGCAGCACATAAGCCTGCTCTGCTCTTAAAAGAAACAGCCTGTTTAAGCCTCTTTTTTTTTCCTGCCCTCTGAAACGAATTACTGTCAAGCATCACCCAATAACACTCCCTACCGCTGAATGGGTCGGCACTCTTTGTGTTTCCGTGGCCATGTTTTCCTTATGAAAACCAGTCCTGTTTTCTCCAGTGCTACAGGAAGGGCTCAGACAAACGTCAGAACAGTGACTGACAGACTGCACGGCAAGGAGAGAACCTGCCTGTGTTCGGAGGCTGTCAAGTGCACCAAGTAAACAAAAGGCTGGATCTGGGTAATTTTTCCTCACTGATCTCTTTCAACAACAACTCCCGTTTCCGACGTTAACTTGTGAAGGAAAGCACAACACAATGGCAGTGTGCTTCAAGTATAAAAAGTCATCAGTTTTGACAAATGTTGCTCTGATAAATCTTATTATAACTGTGAGAGGCATAAAGCCTACACACTGTTGTGATTTTCGGAACTCTTTACGTGTCACGGCTTCCTAAAACTGCCATTTAAGAACCATAACATGTTACTGTAACGCCCTGGTTTTGTCCTTCCTCAAAGCCAACCCCCAGCTCTTCCCCCAAAATTCTCTCTGCTTGAGGCTTAGCAGCCTTCCTATCCCGTGTACAACCAGGACAGAGCACTAGGATCTTCCATGCTTTTTGCTCAACTTATCATAGAATCCCAGCCTGGTTTAGGGTTGGAAAGGACCTTAAGATCATCCAGTTCCACCCCATGCCACGGGCAGGGACACCTCACACCAGACAATGTCACTCAAGCCCCTGTGTCCAACCTGGCCTTGAACACTGCCAGGGATGGGGCAGCCACAGCTTCCCTGGGCACCCTGTGCCAACGCCTCAGCACCCTCACAGGGAAGAGCTTCTGCCTTAGATCTAACCTGAACTCGCCCTGTTTCAGTCTGAACCCATCACCCCTTGTCCTACCACTGCAGTCCCTGATGAAGAGTCCCTCTCCAGCATCCTTGCAGCCCCCCTTCAGACACTGGAAGCTGCTCTGAGGTCTCCGTGCAGCTTCTCTGCTCCAGGCTGAACAGCCCCAATTTGCATCTCCCTACTTGATGAGGTTGTGCTGAATACAGATACCTGGGTGAAGAATATTCAGGTTTAGCAGAAACCACCACCACCACCATGGATGACAGAGCTCACACAGCTCCCCACTGCAGTACAGACTGCCTGCAGGGCTCAGAGATCTAACCTCCTAAACTGGGATTTATGCTCCTGCCTTGCCAGGGACTCTCAATCCAAGGGAGCAAGAGAAAGAGCTGCATACACAGGTTAGATTTTTAAATCCCTCTTTCTGACAGCGTGGTGCAGCTGTGTGCTGCAAGCACGTCTGACAGACCAGGGACTCGGGGGAGGATCAGCTTTGAAACACCTTCCCTGGGATATTTTTTTCTCCTTCTACCTCATTCTCTGCACTTCCCTTAACTCCTGGGGTGGGTAATTTTCCTCAGCCAAAAACCAGACAAAAGAGGGGCGGCGGGAGGAGGGAGGTATGCTGCAGTGAGTGGGCAGGCACAAAGCAGCTTATTTCACGCAAGCCAGCGCAGGGAGCGGGGTTAGCAAACGCCACAGGCCACTGCAGGCTCCGTCTGGCCTCTGCCGCAGGGCAGGAGCACCCGTGGCTGCGAGCAAGGTGGCAGAGGAGCACCCCATCCCCGGGCGCTCCCATGGGAAGGGACCCAGGCAGGGAGAGAAGCTTCCTGGGGGGGGGAGGGGGGGTGTTGTAACCTCTTGCACAAACCATTCATGCTCCCCCAGCGCAGTTTAGCCGTTTGTTAGTGATGAAAGCAGAGCGAACCATTAAGTGCTTGCACCCACAGCTCTCTCCTTGGTAACCCACTGCCCACGGCTGGGGCCGAGAGGGGCCGTCCGGCTGCTGTTCCAAGCCCACAAGCCTCGCACCCTCCATCCATCCGCTCCTGTTCAGCGGGAAGGATTCACCCCGCATCCCACTCGGACCTTCCTGCCAGCCAGGAGAACCACGCTCCCTCTGCACGCCCGGTGGCCACGCCGATGGCCCCCGGCCCCTGGGTGTAGCTGCCTGCGCTTACAGCATGCCTGCGCTGCCGACGCTGTGCATTTGTGTTTGCCATCAGACTATTCAAACTGTTTCCTATTTATTTTCATTTTACTTCGTGTTTCCCCGGTTCTAGCTGGAATTCAGCTTTATGCAACACGCAACGCAACGTGTGAAGGTATCTGAAAGCTCAAAACGTACAATGCAACACTAGAACATAGCTCTTTGTGATGCTAATGATTTCTTCCTCCCAGCTGCTCCCGCAGCGAGTGCCAGGGGGAACAAACCCTTTCTGCTGCGAGGTCCCTTACGTCTGTGCCCCAGGGGCTGCGGCTCTGCCGGCACCTGCAAACCGAGCCCAGAGGTAAAACAAAACAGCCCCATACCGCAGCTCCACCGCCACGGGGAGCGCAAGCTAGGAATCAAAAAGCGATACCCTCTTGACAGTCAGGTTGCCATGATTTACATTCTCCTCTCGGGTCCCCTCCCCCTCCACATGCATCTTCTCGGCACTTGTGGGCAAAGGGGGGAAAGCCGAAGCAGTGTGGGGAAACATCCATCCAGTCGAACCTCAGAGGCTCTGCCGAGGCTCTGATTGCGGCACCCGCCGGGGGAGCGCCGTGTGAGCACCAAGGGTTGTTAGCGTGCTGGTGTCATCCTCCTGACAGCCAGAAAACGGTGCGCCTGCATTATTTAAAGGGAAATTAAGCTCCCAAATAACAGTAATAAAAAAAAAAAAAAAAAGGGTTTCATGTATTCAAAATTCAAAGACTGAAATTACTGCCCGGCTTGCCTTTCGATTATTTATGTTGATCTGAGGTTAAAAGAGGGCTTGTCTTGCCCCTGTGTTTCTTTCTAGAGCCTAGAAAAATATGTTATGGATAGCATATGAAAAAATACCAAAGGAAAAAGGGAGCTCTGGCAGCTGGAAAGGCTCACAGGACCACTAGGAACACGGGGCAAGCTCGCTAGCTGAACACCTTGTTTATAATGGTCACTACCGAAAGACCTCCAAAGCTGACACTACACTCTCATCTTTAAGCATCAGAACTAGCAAAGGGGTGCTTTCAGTGCAGGGATAAGTTCATACAATAAAAACCCCCGTCTCAGCCCACATGCAGACTAAGGAAAATGGTCTGACGGTGCCTTCTGCCCTGTCCATAGTTAAAGATTTTCTTCGTGACTGTGATGATGATACAGGTTATTCTGAAGTTTCAGTATCGCAGCAATTCTTCGATGAAGGTACAAGCCAGGAGTGTGCTAACGCTTCGTAACTTCCCATACCAAACACAAAAGGAAATTTGCCTTTATTGTACTGATTAATAAACCAGAATCCAATCTGTCACACAGAAGAAGGGGTCAAAGAAGGAATAACAGGTACGCAGCGCCAGCAGGTAAAATGCGAGCTGCTCAAGATCTAAAAATCAGTCAAGCTGTATTTTCAGGTTAATAACAATGACAGTATCGATAGAAATTGAGAAACACAGGTCCCTTTGGTCATACTTGGTGAGATTTGAGGATTTAATTCCTTGAATTTGAGGCAAGCATACTACTAGTAGTACATTACACGTGCAGGGTAGCAACACGTGATGTATGCGCACTGTCTGATGATTTGTAATATAAAGGACAACTGCATTTTAAGCCAAAACCACACTACTTTGTTCAAAGGAATAAACGGCCCCATGGCAGCTATATGGCTAAGAGGATGTGGCTAGTAGGTGGAGCCTACTCACAGGATAAGTACAGAGGATTTCACCCTGAGAGCAGCAATGGATGGAGGCAATAAAAGCATACAAGGGATTTTAGGGTTGCTGAAGGAATAAAGCACAAAACTTACACATATACGGAGAGACAGGCACCATCTTGGAATTGAGGAATTAAACTAGATTAGAAAATGATCTGCTGCTCCACTCCAACTAACAGAGTCTCTCCCTTCCTAAAGGGGTAAATACGGAGCAGCTGGTCCCATGCTGTATGGGGTGGAGGAGGGGGATTGCCATATGAAACTTGTCCTGATTAAAAACTAAGACAAGAGGGAAAGGCAAAACCAACAATAACCAAAGCTGTGGGTGGTCAGCTGGTAGAAGCAGGCACAACTTCTCCTAAACTCAGGGGCACAGCACCCTCTCATTCACTGCAAGGGTCTCACTGCCCATCACCCAGCTGCAGAGTGTTTCTGAAACATCAGCCAGCAAACTGCCAGAGAGCACTGGAGCCCAGACGCAGGTTACAAGTGAAAGTGCTGAATTGGAAATACAAGGCAGGTAGGAGAAAGGGCAAGCAATGCTGTGCTTCACCTTCCAACCGATGGAGACATGCAGCCACGATAACTACGGACCACTTTCTCATGGAGAAGGCACGGCCACCAACCACTGCCACTCCACCGACCTCCTTTGCAGCAACCAGAGCCCTTAGCTGCTTCAGGATGAAGATACAGCACACAGTACAGAAAGAGGAGCCCAGTGGGGTATTCCACAGGGAAAGCACCACTGCAGGAGACAGCACTAAACAGAGTGCCCCTGAGCAGACAGACCGTTTACCTCCTTCCTCTGACTTCTCCTCTCGCTGCCCGCGTTCCTCAGCAGGGGAGATTGAAGACAGAGATTAAAATAAGTTAAAGCACTTGCCTACCTGGACTTTTGGCTGGATCTGGAGAGAAGCCTCCACACACCACGCAGCCCGCACGGCTTCTGCAAAGCTGAGGAACTAAAACCCCACCTTCCCCAAGGTGGGCTTAATTCCCTGCTACGATTTAAAGACTAGGGAGAGCAATTAACAGGCCAACTGTTTTCACATGGGCGCTCCCCTAGAGCTTAATCTAACCTTCCACACCTGACCCCAGGCCCCCTGCCCCCGAATGGTGAATTCAGTCTGCTCTTAACAGCCACAGCTGCTTGTTTCCTGCTCTCTGCGGAGAGCCCATAGGAGCGAAGGTCTCAGCCTAACCCCGCTCAGCCCCGGGGCCGGTTTGCGTTCCCCAGTGTACACCGGGTACACCCCATATTAGCAGCCTTGAGCTGAGCAGGATGAACTGCTGCAGAGGCGCTGGGCACCCTGCCACGGCTGTGTTTACATTAGAGAAAATGGACCTCCCAGAGACAGTTTGCAAACAGCCCAAGACGAACCCTTGTAAACTCCCTGGGTTTAGTCATCTTTCCCCATCTGTCAGAGGAGTTAAAGTGAGACTGAAAGAACACAGGAAATCACTGTGTATTCCAAGCAGTCGTGACTGAGCGGCTTGGCTGTTACATGGGATGCCTGGCGGAAGATTCACATCTCCCGGCGTTTCCAGCGAGGTCCTCTGCAGCACTTCCCTGGCTAGCATCTTTCAGCAGGCTCTGCACAGCCTGCCAGGAAAAGCCTCTGGGGTGCTTTGTGCAGCTGCAGAAACACTCATAGCAGTACTGAGGAGCCCCAGAGGTCACCTCCAGACAGCAGGGGCAGCCCCTTTATTGGAAGCTGCAGAACAGGGGACAGGCAAGGAACGGGGTCCCTTTGGGACGCTTCCACGTGAGAGCTGCATTCACTGAGTGAAACAGCAGATGAAATCCTTCATCCCACAACTGTTTAAACCTTTTTCTGAGGTGACTGACTGGCTCTTTCTGTGATAAAAACTTAAGAAACTTCTTTTATCAAGGTTCCTGGCACACGAGTAAGCAACAATTGCATTTGCTGCGCCTCTGGCTACAGTCTTTATCTCAGGGAAGTCAAAACACAGGCTAGAGATCACCTTCACATCTCCGCTTTGGCCATAGCTCTTTAATCGCTGCATCACTACCCCGGCAGCGGTCTGAGCTACTGCCAGCTGGAAAGGCCATTTAGGCGAATGGATCACAACCAGCACGGGCCGCCGGCGTGGCCACGGAGCAGCCCAGACACCCTGCACCCTGGTTAGTGTCTTTATACCTTCCTTTAGCTCATGCTGCACCTCCGAACCAGCTCCCTGCTTCCCCTGAGCAAACCCAAGAGGCGGTGGTACCCAGCCGACCGCCCCGGAGGCAAAAGGGCGGACCGTAGGTGAGAGGTGTGAGAGGAGGAGGGAGGGCACACAGGAAGATGAAAGGTGAAAAAAGAAGCAGCCTCTTCAGCACAGCTTTGCCTTGGGGTGTAACACCTCCGGGCCTGAAAGCAGCGCCTCACTGCTGCGGCTCCGCCTGCCTCTTTCGCCTGCGGAGCCAGCTGCAGCGCTGGCACTGCGAAGCGGCGCCAGCTCAGGCTGTTTCAGTGCTGGGATGCTTGAGTAACCGTGTTAAGCTGTTTCAACAGATTAGCTAATCCAGTAAAAAAAGTCAATTTTTACCCCAAAGTATTGACTATACGTGAAGCACAATGATACTCTGCGGCTTGTTTTGAAAAGGGGACATGATTTTTTTACGCTGGGATTAGGAGCTAGGTGATCTTAAGGTCCTTCCCAACCCCAAGCATTCTATGATTCTAAGTCAAGTGAACTATGCATTTCCGTATTACCCGGTGGCAAGTGATCCTGAGGGTAAAACAATGCTTCTGTTCCTAGTGAGAGTAAAACAGACCTGACAACAGAAACATCTCCTTTCTATTGCTGTTTTCCACGTATGATTGAAGTACCACTATTAGTCTGCTGAACGGCACAGCTCTTCAGTCTTATGCCACAGGAGCAAAGTATCTTATGACAAAGAGTAAAGCGATCTCCCTAGAGAGAAGCTCTTCTGTCCAGTTATCCCAGGCAGGTAGGCCAGGATCGAGTTTAGGAGCATCCATTTAGCATTTACACGTGGGACCTACGGATGAAAGGCATTACAATAATCTATTTCTTGAAAACTTGTGATACTACCAGAAAGTACTGGGGTGCGCAATGGGGAAAAGGCCTGACAGGTTTAGGCTGTTCACATGCCATAAATCAAATGAAAACCATGAAGTACATTCAGCCTAGCCCACGTTGGACATCCTGTCAAGGTCTGTTGCATTTCTGGCAATTGCACAAGAGTGTTTCCAGCTCTAACACAAAATCCCTCTGTCTCTTCTGAAGCAAACAGGATAACTCAGCGGACTCCCAAGTCCAACACATCTGCTTTCAGTATTCACTATTATTTTGCGAGGCGGGATCCAGAGAAAGCCACGAAAGACCACTCATCCTTCGTAGGCCAACCTTCATTAGATGACACTTCATCCCTTACTGACCCTGAGAGCAATCAATAGGACTGTCCAGAACTGTAACACGTTAACTCTAGGTGTCCCCGGAACTAAAGAAGCTATTAGAGAGGCCAGCGTAGACAAAGAGTTACACTGATCCATCGCTTCAGCTGGTACAAATCCAGCCCGGAAGACTCTGCAATGGTTATGTGTGCAGGCTTGATCTTGAAGACCAAGAAGCCCCTTAAGGTCAAAAAGCTTTCAGCCACCCAGATGTTAGCTGGCTGATGGTTCGGAGAGCATCTGGGCAAGCGTTCTCCTTGGCCATACATGCAAGCCCACAGCAAAGTCTGGTGCTTCTCCTTCGGACTGCCCTAAGGGCTCCTGCAGCCCCGAGAAGGCTGAGCTCCATCCTGGACTCAGCTTGAGGTGCAGAGTCAACTGCGGGGAGCATTCTGATTTAATGGCATTTCCTTGGGTGAGGGAGGGGAACGGGGGGGAAAGGACCCAGTAGCCGTTGGAGATGTAAAATAAAATTAATTTTGGTCATTTTAATAAATATATATCAAGGAAATTTCACTTTACTACAACAACACATTAGTATACAAGCATCTAATATTTAAGCTTAAAACATCAAGTGTTTATCAAATATCGGAAAAGAGCAGACATTTACTAGACTTATCTGGGTATAACACATGAAAAAAATCAGGGTTTTTAAAAAATTGGTCCTTGTGGACAAATGTCTAACTGGTGATCCTACTCATACACTGTATGAATGAGATCTATATTTAATATTATTATTATCTTTAATACAAAAAAAAAAAAAAGCTTCTGTCTTGGAGAAATCAGGTGGGACTTACACTTTATCTGCTGTTCTTCCCAATGACAACCCTTACAAACTTATCGGCTCCAGCTCCCCTCACTGCATGAAGGTTATCACCGGCTGAGGTCCTACCCTCTTGCTGGTCACCCGCCCAGTTTGCAACTGTGGGGTGCACGCAGTACCCAAAACAGCCATGGGCTGAAGCCGTGAAACCCCGAGCGAGAGGGCTCTGACCCAGAGACCCGGTGGCTCCAGCACCAAGCCGGGGCGGCTGCTCCCCCGGCACTGGGGTGGAGCTCATCCTCTGGGCGAGTACCAAGCAGAAGATGCTGCCGGAGCGCATGGTGCTGTGGGAACAGGCAGCTGTTATGAGTCAGCTGTGGCTTGGATGTGGCTATTTGGCCGAGCTCATCCTGCCAGTTGCTATGAGGACTGTGGGAACTGATTAATTCGGTGGATCTAAGGCTCACAATGCGCTCGGTCCAACCCCAGCTAACGTCTTCTGGGCATTTCAAACAGCACGCTTTGCAGACGGTGCACCTAGGGATGACTCAATGTTGTCCTCGGCCACTGAAATCTCAGCTCATTTCTCCAAAATGTTCTTTTCTCAAATGAAACCCCTTACATTCATTCGGATAAAACCAAGTTTATCGCCACATTATCTGTTAACATTGTGCTTTTTGCTTTCTTTTCCTAGGTTGGTTTTTTTTTTCGTTTTAAATCAACAGCAAAAGTCATAGAAAACTCCCGCATGCTTTTGCAATCTAAAAGAGAGAAATTATGCGAAACAGAATAAAGTATAAAACATGCCACTGGTTCATGAACTTCATTATACGAAGAAGGAAAAAAAAAGAAGAGCCCCAGCAACAGACAGTTGCCATAGCAACTCAAGCATCGAATGCTTGTTTACAAGAGACATCTCTCTATTGTTTCTTAAATCCCTTCCTAAGGATGGCAAATCAAAAAGCAATTGAGCATCAAAAAGGAGGAACAGAGATGTTTGAATAGGAAGTTGAACTCGGTACTTCAAAGGTTAAAGGTTTCTAATAATATTGATCCACCCTGTGGGTTGGTTGTGGTTTTTTTTTTTTCCTCTGTTTAAGGTTAAATCCCTGCTGTAGCACTGATATATACTTAATTTTTACGCTGGCAAAAATTAAGACAAAAAGTAAGGCACCGAAACAAAACCTGCCCTGTGTAACAGCAAGCCTCATTAGTTATTACAGCCGAGGTGAAAACATGCAAGTACTGAAGCTGCACGTTGTGTTTCTGATCAAAATCCCATAACCAGATTATTTCTTTACGCTATGTCCTGTTTTGTCCGTTGAAGGAGACGAAGAATCCGGGGAGTCAAAGAGTATCAGTACAAAACGTGCGGATGGTTTCCTCCCGGTCCGTGAAGACAAGTCCTTTGTCAGAACAAATACTGAGTTACAAGGAGCACATCGCCCTTGCTGGTAGCATCAATTTGTTTACCAGACTTTTAATTCCTCGGCAAACATAACGGAGATTCTTCTTAATTAATGGCAGATTTCTTGGGGGCAGGGCGACAGAAAACGGTATGTTTTCCCCATCTGCCTGATTGGCGTTTTCAGCAACGAAAGCCACACCAGAGCTGCGCAGACCACGGGGCTAGGCAGGAACGCAACTGCGCTCTCTATGAAGTCTCCGCGCTTATAAATAGCCCTCTGATGCATCCGATCGAGGCGCCTCACACAATCTGCTCTCCAGTCATTGAAAACTACACGTAGCGTTTGGGGCGTGCTTGTACCATTTGTTGAAAACTATAAAAAATCCATTCAACATGAGAAGTTGAGAGACAGACAAACAGGCTGCGCGCGCTTCCGCAGGGCAGGACGCCTCAGATTTTACTTCCTTTGCTGCAGCACGTTTTATTACTTGGTAAAGACTCCTTTTTCCTTAAGGTTTTTTTCCAAGATTCACTGATGCTGCTCTTGTCGTTACATCCGGTCTCAAAACAGTCATAGGGTTTGCCTTTATACTCGAGGGCATGGGGGCCTCTTACAGGTTCACAGTTTAGGGCTGCGCTGTCCCGCTCAGGTTCGTTACCGCCTTTCTCCACATTCGATTTTGCCTTTTCCTGATGACTGTGAGACCTGGCATTAGTGATGAATATTTCATTTGCAGGTATCTGGTCATCACTCCTGTAAGAAAAGGCACTGCCAATGTCATAATCCACCTGCTGGGAACAGCTTGGCAAAGAAATAGGGAGGGAGGAGGAGGAAGAAGAGGAAGTATTTTCTGTACTAGCATTAACAGGGTAGGGTAGATTTAAATAGTGACTGCCACACTCTTGATAGAAGCAGCACACGTGGAGCTTCTCGTACTCCTCCTTTGCCATCCGAAGGCGTTTCCTGTACGGACAGTCCTGAGGCACGAACCACTCCTGCGGTGGGGTGCCACCGAAGGAGCAGGCGGAGAAGCACCAGTTGTTCTGCATGAGGATTTCGCCGTGGATTCTCTTCATCAGGTTGTTGATGAGGACAGATCTCCGCAGGTAGACCTCAGGATCGTCGATGAACTTCAGCTTTTCCAAAGACATGTAAAGAATATGGGCCCGCTCCTCGAACACGGAGATGGTCTGAAAACGCAAAAGACACAGGATAATGGAACCGAAGGCCAGGGGGGTTGTTATTCCCCCCCCCCCCCCGTACCACTACATTTTTAATTCTCTTTCCGAGGCTCCTAAAATTGGCTTTTCATTTTGCACACCCATGTACCTGGGGACCTGCTTTCTCTTGGCCACAGCACTCACCCAGGGTTAGGAGGCAAGTAGCTGAGCATTACCCCGCAGAGGCAATCACGGGGCACGAGTCCAGGATGGAAGAGCGAAATCCAGATGCGCACATCTGGCTCTTTATTAGCATTTGGGATTAGAACACAAAACCGTTGTGCAGTTTTGATTTCCTACATAAATGGGCCCTATTCAATTGTCCCCTGTGGGCCTCTTGGAAAGCTCTGAATCCGAGCGAAGGTCCCCTCCAGCAGCCCTGCAGCAAGTGTCAGAGCTTTCCCTCCACTGCCAGTGGAAGAGGCCCACCAGCGAGCAGGTCTCCCTTTGCCAAGCTCCCTTCTTCTGCTCTCGTGCGCAAACGTGCATGCAGGGAGGGAAGCAGGGAGAAACCCATCTCAAAGCGTCGCAGCATCTGGAGAGCAGCTGTCGGCCCGCGTACTACACCCTGCGCTCCACGGGACCGGTGGGAACGCAGACAGGCAGGGACGAGGTCAGGAAATGAGCAGAGGATAGGGATTTGCAGAAATCCTGGCTCGGCGCCCGCGGATTTGTTCTCCCTTCCGTGGTCCTTCCAGGACTCCTGTTTCTCAGCGCTGGCGAGCACGAGCAGGTTACTGCCCCCGGGAGCCCCCGGCTCCTGCGCTGTAATCGCTACCCTGGGAATCCAAACCCGAGAGGGGGCAAGGCGTGCTACTGGAAGCACTCTTGACTGATTCTCATTTTTAGTAAGAATTGGGTTTGCGTAGGAGGAGAGCAGCACGGCACAAAGAGAGGCTGCTCGAGATCCTCCCCCCCCCCCCCCCCCCCCATCTGTGGCTTGATCATTCTTCCCTTTCCCACATGGTTACAGCATTTTTGCAGAGTGGAAGTCGTAGCTATGAGGACTGAAAGAGCTTAAAGCACAGCTGCTTTTCACATCCATTCAGCTCTCCTCAGCCCTCCAGCTCTTTCCACAGCCTGGTCCTGTCCGCAGGGCTTAGAAGCAACACAGTGCCTGGTAAAACCAAAAATTGGCCCCATTTCCACGTGAGTTCCCAGCTGAAGCTCTTCTTTGTTAGAGAGAGTAATTTTCTATAATAAATGACTCATTTCTAATCATATTAAGCCTATAGGTTAATTTACACCCTTTATACCTGCTGCAGCAACAGCCAGCGAAGCCGTAAAAGCCTGGAGCAAACCAGCAAGCCTTCAAACTGGGATCCTCCTGGAGATACATCCTGGAGGGCCACCGGTAAGAACAAGTTGTCAAACCACTTCTGCTACAAATGTTTGCCCACAGCCCTCTGCAGAGAGGCTCTGGGCCCTACCGTCATACCCTCCATGGAACTATCACCTCAGCACATAACTCTTTCTTTATCGGGCAGCAGGGGTATAGTAATGCAGAGAAAGCTTGTGGCATTCTCCCTGCTCAGAGCTCAGCGCTGCAAAGCAGGAAATGCACTTGTGCCAAAAGGAGGAACGGGTGGTCCAGGGTTTCTGACGTGCTGCACCCCCGCAGCAGCGCAGAGCGACGCCTGGGACGGTCCTAGCACCCCAGTACCTCTACGACTGGGTTCTATGCTGCTAGAAAAGGACAAGGAACTATTCCTCCTCCTCTTCGTGAGGAAATCAATCACTGATCCAAAACTCCAACCAGCTAGGCAAGCAAAAAACCTGGCTGAAATCAGAGCGATGTGACACGTGGGAGACACAGTCACCGACCAGAGCACCGACCTGGTGCTATATATTCATTGCTCTGGCAGCAGACCGGACACCTTCCGGCATTAACAGCGGGGCAGTTCTTCACCTTCCCGGGCAGGTCTTTATTTCCAGCCAAGACTATTTGTAGCTGAAAATCCCTTCGGCTGCTCTGAGGTCCTCGGGAAGCGAGCTCGGCGCTACTGCTCGCTTCTCCTCTGCGGAAACCCCTCCAGGGAAACAGGATCCCCTGGGCAGAGCTCCCTGCCCCGTGTCCCTGGCAGGGGTGAGGCACTCGGTTCTCCTCGTGTCTCAGGCGGCTGCCTCTGTGACACAGGCACAGATAATGTATAAACTCACTCCGTGCCTTGATCTGGCTTAGCTTTCTGATGCTCTTGGGGCTCTTGTGATACTGCTGCCTCCCAGAAACTGTGCTTTAATCAGATTATATTGGGTCCTCTCCATCGCCAGTACTGCATGGGTGGCCACGGGCCAGGTACGACCCAGCAAGGCGAGGCTGGTGTCCCAAGGCACAAGTTGTCTTTAAGCCCATCACTCCAGGCACTCCCTTCCCCACAGGACTGAACCCTCAGGGAAGAAGAGCGTCAAACCTCTCATTAAAATAAAGAAGTTAGATTTCAATTTATGTATTCGCTGGCCTGGGAAATGTGTGCTCTAATGCCTCCCCTGGCAGCTTTCATTAGGCAAAAATACTGTTTACTAATCTGTTCTTTTGGAAGTTATTAGCTTTTTAACAAACAGGATTAAATTCTGAAAGGAGCTTGTACTCACTTTCCAAGTCACTCTGTTTTTCCAGAGGATCCGTAATCCATTTGGGGTACATGGAACCTACTGCTGTTTCCTCCCTTGAAAAAAGTTTTGACTGAGCGGGGAATCGCGGGCTCTCTCTATTTATGCCCTTCCTTTCTGCTGTTCAAACGCTGTCCTGGAGCCGTTTCTGTAGGCATGCTCTAAGCTAAGAACAAAATAATCTGACAAACCCAAACCAGCTATTCTCAGCGTTTCCATTTACAGTCATTACAAACGAAGAAACGCCTTTGCTTCTTAAGCAACCCGATGACAACAGAACAATGAACGCGAACAAGTGACAACTATTTGTTTCTGACCAAACAGCTGGATCGCTCTCCCGATTTCAGCCTCCTGGAAATGGGTCAATCGGGTGTTAGTTACCAAGCATCTGAAACTCGGAGTGAAAACAATGACTGTTAGAAGACATACTTTATGCGCGCAGCTGCTGAGTGGCGGGTGAAAATCCTCTTCTTCCACATATTTCCTTTTAAAGTATGTGATCTTGGATGCTGTTACAGGAGTTGAAATTCCCCTGTAATGCGATCCTGCGGGCGGTAAATCAGATACGACAAATGACACGCGGCTCGACGGAGGTTCTCCAAACACAACGCTTCTCGTTTCCCTTCCCCGCGCTACGGGAGAGCCCCGCCGCCTATTTCCACATCTACCTGCGGCCACAGCGATAGCCCCTGCCCGGCCAGCGGGGAACGGGGGGGGGGGGGGGGAGCTGCTGCAGCGCTCCCAGCACCGGGACCCTCCGCGGCCCCCGGCCCGGCGCGGTGCCTACCTGCGGCGGGGGAGCCGGCGGCGGCGGGGCCGGGGCGGCCGCAGCAGGGCGGCTCCCAGAGGGCGCGGTAAGCGGCGAGGTCGGCGGCTCCCTCGGCGGCGATGGGGCGGCCCAGCCGCTGCATGGGCAGCACCAGGGTCATCGCGGGCGCCGGCACCTGGAAGCGGAGGAAGCAGCGCGGTGAGCGCCCCGCAGCCCCCTTCACCGGAGCCCCCGGCGCTCAGAGCCCTCCGCTACCCCGCATAGGCACGCGTTCATCTCGCTTCCCTTCGTAGGGCACGGAAAGCACCGGCGCCCTCTCCCCACAAAGGGCGCGGGGTGCTCGGGAGTTGCTGCGCGCTGCCCGCTCCCGGCCCCGCTGCTCACACACCGGCACGGATCCGATCACTCGCTTCCCATTCTCCGCCGGCGGTGCTGGCACGGCGCGCTCGGCACCGACGGGCGTGCGAGCCTGTGTGTGTGTATGGTGTGTCTGTATGTATGGCGTGTGTGTGTGTGTATGGCGTGTGCGTGTGTGTGTATGGTGTGTGTGAGAGCGAGCGAGCGCGCCCAGCAGCTGGGGATCGCGTTTCTTTCTTCTTCCTTCCCTCCCGAGCGGAGCGAGACAGCAGAGACTCGGGTAGCTGTTTCCACCAGCCCCGATCGGGCTGAACTGGATCTGCCTCCTGCCGTCAAAACACTGCGAGACTAAGGCAGAGAATTGGCCGCGGCCTCTCGCCGCGCGGTGCAGCCCCGCCGGAGCCAAGCACAACCCCGGCGGAGCGGGCGGAATGTTAAGCAGGAGCGGGGAGCCCGGGGCCAGCGCCGGGAGGGGAGGAGAGGAGGAGAGGAGACGGGAGGGGAGGGCACGGCGGGGGGCAGGCAGGGGAGGGAGCAAACTTTCTGCGAGGGGCTGAGTTCATCGTCACCTACTTCTTGGCAGAGGAGCGCGGAACAATGCGCCCAGGCACGGCCCGGCCCCTCCCTCGCCTTCCTCCTCCTCCTCCTCCTCCTCCTCTCTCTAAGAAAGCGGCTGCCGCTTCCCGGTGCGCAGCCCTCCCGGAGGAGGATGAGGGGCCGCAGGTGGGCAGGTGGAATTCCGGCCTTGCTCGGGTTAGCGGCTGCGAGCTCTCTGACAAGAGGCAAAACCCAACCGCAGCACGGGAGGGAAGGACAATAAATCACCCGCATCTGCCGCTTGGTTTCCTGCGTTCGGGAAGAGCGCGCGAGGCCGCCGGCGTTACGAGGAAGCGGGATGGATTCCTGTGCCTCGGGTGGGGGCTGCCCCACGCTCCTGCCGGCTGGGAGCGGGATGCGGAGGGGCCGCAGCTCCAACCACCGCCCTGGAGGGTGCCGACCCGCCTCCTCAGCATCGATCCACTCATCCTGCACCACATCTGTTCCCTCCCAGCAGCCCGTTAACGCCGTCTCGGTGGTCCTGGGCATAGGAACAAAGAGGCGGGGAATGGCAACCCGCTAGGCTGGCCCGTTGGAAGTTACCCCAACACAGCCGACACGTTGTTTCTTCCCCTCACCTTTTGTGGCCAGCCGAGCACCCGCACACGGGAAGACTGGTCGAAACAACAAGTGGGTCGGGCTGCTGCCTGAAGAGCAGGGCCAAAAAGTGGCCCAAGAACCAGGTAAAAAGCCATATATTTTGTGGCTGAAAAGATCACGCCAACATTAGAAAGCACCCATGGACTCTCCTCATTAATCTGCAGTGAGGAATCACTCACAGGAGGACATCAATCTTCTCGTGTTGGCACGATGTCAACACTCAGCGGTTGTCTTTAGAGAATAAGGGTTGGAAGAAACCCACTGCTGCTTCGGGAAAGTCGGGATTTCGTTGCTCCTAATGAATTCGGCATCTCTTTGTGGGATTTTGTTTAATGAGAATATGAGATTCTGGCTGTGCTGCTTCTTATGTCGTATTTCATCACAAACAGGCCTTTCTGTGCTTGAACAGGGAGGGAGGGAGAGAGAGGAAAAAAGGGAAGAAGGGAGGAAAAAAGGAAGGAAGTAAGGAAAGGAGGGAAGTGTCAGGATGCCTCCTGCACAGCGCTGCTGGTTTATCTTGAAAACTGAGTGTTCTGGACAGCTGGTAAAATAAATGAACTGCTTCTGGTATTTACAACGCGCAGAATTAACAGAGGCGAGCCAGCGAACTGCCACAAACAGCTACTGTCCGCGCACACTCCTCGTGTTGCCAAAGTGCACAAAACCAAGCCATAAGTCATAGATCTTCCCTAGGAAAAACAAAGCAAACCAAAAGCCCAGAGAACCAGAGGCCAGACCAAGCCCGCAGGTCTCGGTGGGTGTTGCACTGGTGGCACTCGGCTACAAAATAAGCCCCACTTTATAGTGAAGGAATTGCTCCAGCAGACAGGGAACCAGGCCCTGAGAAGGGCTTGTGACTCTGGGTACGCTGTTTGCTCCCATCTGGTTTTCCAGAGCACTGATTTCCAGCTGCTGCAGAGGAGTGGGAAGGGAGCTGCACTTGGCACATGGGAGAAGTCAGTCTCCTCGAAGGCAAAGCTGGAGGGGGCAGAACTGACAGCCTGAAGTACGAGATGGTGGTTACTACAGAAGCACTGCTAGACCTAGCTCCCTAACCAGGACCTCTGGTGCTGCTCCTGCAGAGCCAGCCTACTGTTTCTCCCCGTTAAGGGTGGCCAAATCCCCTCCTGCATACCCAAGCAAATCAGTGTCAGAGCCAGAAACAGAACCAGATCTCGCCATCCTCCAGCCACCAGCCCAACCCATTTATATTACATCATCCTAGGCAGTGGAGGGATTTCATCCCAAATCCCATCCACTCCAGTGAGACTTTGCAGAACAGCACGCGCATTGTTACATTCCCATTAACGCCACTGGAAATAAGGGATGAAAGACGCACGTTTGAGCGTACAATACATGTACTGTACAAAACTCCAGCAAAAGGTTGACGCTCAGGGCTGGATTCAATTTTGCAAAATCCACTTGGGAGCCTCCTGTGGGCTCCGGTGGCATGGAAGCCAGGCAGGGCGTTACTGAAGCCAGCCCTCCAGCCGTAGGCTACCACAAGGTTTCCGTTTTGTCAGCCACATGCAGGCGGTGTGAGGACACCCCGAGGCATCTCCAGCAGCCTCAAGGTTCAGACGCCAAACTTCTTCCGCGTGCAGCTTTCCGCAGTCACACTACTCTACATGGTACATGGCTCCTGCTCCATTTGCTGGGGTTTGCACTCACTATTCCTCCAGAGCCATTATGATGTTAATGAGAGAACCGTAATGATGCCATTCACGTTACAACAAGCCTGATGCCATGTCAGTGAAAAGGGCTCTTTATACAGTTCCAGAACGCCTCTAAGAACCCAAACTCAGACATAAAATGCCCGTGACAAAAACGCTGCAGGTCTTACCCAGATCAATAAGGACAAGGGAACAGACGTAAGCTGGCTATTCCTTTCTGAACCGCCGGGTTTGTACCTGGGTACTGCTGCAGCTTGAGGCTGTATCACGTATTCTGGAGTGCTTCCATTGTATACTGATAACGACTTGAGGAGAGAATAGCGTTTCTTAGCTGCGCTATGCATTGCTCACATCTGGATTTCAGTGCTTAGGAAACACAATTGCCATCATTTTGGTAGCTGTTACCTTCCTGGCACTATAGGAAACGTGCACTGTGGAAGCAATCAGCAAGCCTGCTGCATGAGCACCGCACGCAGGCTCCGCAGAGCGCAGTGACAGCCAGGGAGGGGAAGGGGAAAGGCACAGTCACTTACCCATGCTGGTGTGCGTATATTAAACCCAACAAACCCCAGCTACATCACACGTAAGCAATTCCAGGCTGACTTGGCTGTAAACCACCTACTCTTCATGGTTGCTGCAACAAAGTTTGGTATTGCCAGCTCAGCTGAGGGAGGCAGGGCAGCCTGGGGGCAAGAGCATCATGGAAGAGGGCATAAAGGCTCCCTTGAGAGCAGCAGGTAAACGAACGAGGACACCGGCATCACAGGTGAAGAGAGCAGAGCTGTGTGGCAGAGACAACGGTGAAGCAATGACAGCCAAGGCAGAGCTGTGACCACCTGACATGGAATCCTACAGTCCCAGACTGGTTTGGGTTGGAAGGGACCTTAAAGCTCACCCAGTTCCAGCCCCCAGGGACCCCTTCCACTGGAGCAGCTTGCTCCAAGCCCCTGCGTCCAACCTGGCCTTGAGCACTGCCAGGGATGGGGCAGCCACAGCTTCTCTGGGCACCCTGTGCCAGCGCCTCAGCACCCTCACAGGGAAGAGCTTCTTCCCTGTGTCTAACGTAAATCTACCCGCTGTCAGCACGTGAACATAAAAGGCAGGAGGTGGATTGGCTCTGACCGCAGCAGTGGACAGGGAAGAGGATGTCGGGAGCTTGTGTTTGAATAGATCAAAGTGGCTGATATGTCACTAAGTTCAAGGAGGAGGAAGCTACTAACAGAGATGGGAGATAACGAGGGCCTTGGTTAAAATGCTTCTTGTCTGGAGAGATGCGCGTGGAGTTGTAGGAGCATTATGAATGAGGCACTGGGAACACTGGGACGCTGAATTGCAGCCCAGCCACAGCAAATGAAAGCAAAGAGTCAGAGACAATCCCTTTGCTCAGAGCTCTGCAGGCAAGGTGAGCAGCAAGGCTGCAAGAAGGGGAACAGCATCTAGAACTGGCCATGCTGGATGTACACTGAAGACCGGGCTTCCAAGAGACAGTCCATGGGCTGGGAGCAGGTGGAGAGATCCCCTTCTTCTCTCATTGATATACAACAGCTGAGACAAACTGCAGTACCCCATGGTGCCGGGGCACAGAGGTCCCTGGTCTGGTGAAGGGGAAGCTGAGCAGCAAGCTGGAGATGGCAGGGGAGAGGCAGAGGGAAGAGGGGAATGATGTGGCAGTGAGACAGTGTGGGCCCCGAGCCACGGCGAGCTCCTGTTCACCTCATCCCAGCAACAGCTCTAACAGCAGCTAAATATGACGCAGGGGTGAAGTGAAAGGGTTAAGGCTGGCTGGAATAACCAGGCTGGTGGAACAACGGGTTCTGTGTGCCAGCGGGGTCAATTCAGCTTTTCATCCCTCAGAGGTATAGATAAACTGCAGACCTGCCAAGTCCAGTGTTTGTCCCTGTGTTTCTTGGCCCTCACTTCAGGGAATTTCAAGGAATCCACTGTCTTTTCCATTTTGCTCCCCCCCCCTTTTCTTTTTTTAGAGCCGGACTCACTGTTTGTTGGAAAAGGAATTAATCTGAAATCAGAGGCCGGTTTCTGTGTCAAGACCCAGGCTCCCTTGAAAGTGGCTCAAAGGTAGCTTCGCTCCGCTTCTGTCCCGGTTCAGATTGTACAACTCCGGATGCTTGTGTGCCTCTTTCTCCAGAAGACAGAATTCCAAGCAAATACCTCTCTGACTTTCCCAATTCCCACATGCTTCTTCGAATCTTTGTTCTCCTTTGCAGACTTTTTGGTTAAATTCCTGACAGAAAGATTTTTCCAGAGTTCTGTGTCCCAGGTTCTGGAATTCCTGGTGTTCCTCAGGGAGGAAACAAAAAAGATAGAAAAGAAAATATTCCTTTGAATTCTTAACAGTTGTGCTTCCTCCTGCTTTGGGTTTCTGTGAAGCAGAACTAGAGGAGGTTGCCATACTGACAGAAAAGAGGCTTCCTCTGCCAGCTCTTTGTAGGTACCCATCACCTATCAGCGCTCTTGGTAGCCTATACGACCCCTTAAGTGGTGTTTGGTGGTTCTGAGAGAGTCTGCCCCAGAATTGATGCAGATAGATGACAATAAAAGCCAATTTGCAATTATGCTTTTTTGCCACAGGGCTCTGGTCCACATCCCAGTGACATCGAGTTTGCTGCAGCCGTGTCCCGGAGGCCGCTTCACCCGCCTGCCCTGGGAGAACAGCAAAGCCCTGTGGTACTTAGTAAGTCTATCTCCCAGTGTTCCCAGTCTGAACGTCCCATTCACTTCGTCCCATGGCTTCGACACAGAACGCTCCTTCCAGGACCCACCGCAAAGCACTTCAGTATCCTGAAGGTAAAAGGTGCTCCTTTTGCCGCAAACTATAACCACCTCCTTCTGATTAGTTAACCTTTGCAACAGGGTTTGGCACTGAACAGGAGCTAGGTGTTGTTATCGGGATGGAAGCCAGAGGGAAAAAGGGGTCCCAGCAGTCAGGAAGGGCTGAGGGAAAGCAAAGCCCTTCTGTTATCTAAGGAGCTTCCCCAGTGACAAGGCAGTTCTCACTTGTTCTGTAGCAGAGGTACCAGTTAAAGCCACTTCCCCACTTAACGTGCACTGCGGTGCAGCATGGGGTTAATGATGTTGCCTTCTTCACGCTTAGCCTGCTGAAGAAAGTAAACAAACCAAACCAAAAGTGTTTTGGAACAAAGAGCGAGTTGTCTCCCGCTCCGCTGTGTGTGACTTTCCACCAAGAATGAGAGCTATTATTATGCTTTTACAAGTTTCCTTCTAAGGGAAATAAACACCAAAGGTAGGATTCCAAGGAAATGACTCACAAATATTGGCAACGGGCTCCGAAAATTGGATCCAGTCCTTGCAGAAGCCTTCAGCAGAACGCGCACCCCTCTTACTGCAACATAAACTTGCCCCAGATGAGCTGCACACCCGCTCGGTGCGCGTGTGTGCACGCATGTGTGTGTGTGTGAGAGGAAGCAGAGGCAGGAACAGAACCCATTTCTCTCGTCTCCCCCTCTTCCCTGTGGGGCACGGCTTCTGATGCCGTTTTTAGCTGGAAGCTGGAAATCTTTAATAACCACTGAGTCATCCTCAGGAGAGGGGGCAGAGGGATGCTCCTCACCTCGCCGAGCTGCCGGCCCCACACGCAGAGACCCCATTCACTCCAAGCCCATCCACAAGAGCCGGCAGGAACCTCTGTGCTCCAGCGGTAAAAACGAGGGGCAGAAAGGGGAAGGGAGTTGGTTTTGTTTCAATCCCCTGACTTTGCACTGAATCCGTGAGGGCAGGAGCAGGCTCTAACACTGTGTTTTCAGCCTTTCAGATGTGCAGGAGGTAACCGCGCGCCGTGACTCATGGTTGAGCTCTCAGCCAGGAACCCCAGGAACCAGCAATGCAGGCGCTGGAAAATCAGGCAGCTGAGCCCAATCAGCGTGGCAGGACTGCCATCTGCAAACAGAGCAGTCTCCTTTGCATATGTATTCCTCAGCTGGTTAAAATCTCCGCTCAGAGATGCACGTTCTGCACCGCTTGCGATGCACACGTTCTAAAAGGCTCCTGTTGGCTTTGGGGATGGGGCTGTTTGTTTGTTTGTTTGTTTTGTTTCTGAGGATGCAAATCTGGTTAGACAAAACTTGCAAACCTCACACTGGATTCCTTTGTCGCTTGGGTCTACTCAGACAAGCCTTTCAAATGAAAGAAGCTGGTCCCCTTACTCATTTCCTTTGCAAATTCCTATTTAACTGTGCCAAATGGAGATGAAACAAACAGGGACTCTGGTCCGGAGTCAAGTATTTTTTATAGCAAGTCCCTTTACAGCCTGCCCTAAAACCCGCTGGCAGCCAAGTGCCTCCTTAGGACGCTGAAGGTTGCGGTAGTGGCAGTTTTGTGTCTGCTTCACGGTCTCCAGCATTGCCAGGTAGTTTCTAAAGCCTGTAATTCACTAAGTGCCCAACAGACACTTCTTCCAACGGGAGCTCGAAGGAGGAATGATATTTATATAGCCGGAGACATCGGAATTGTGCTGAACTCCAGCCATCGCTTAACCAGCTACAGCTGGCTGCCAGGGCTGGGAAGGAAACCAGGGGAAATCAGAGCAGTGCTGCCTTCCCAAGCCTGCTGGAGGGTGGCACAGCAAGCTGGGAGCTCCTCTACCCCACATCACCGCAGTGTTAATGGGGAAGAGTCACAATTGCACGGCTGGGTGTTTTAGGGACGCAAAGAAGGGATCAGCTGGGAATGGCAGCTGCTGCGGGGAAGGACACGAAGAGGAACGACCACCAAGCCAAGGAGGGGAGAAACAGGAATGAGAGTGCAAAAAGGGAAGAAAGGCAAAAGGCTTTTCATCCTGTAATGTATGGACTTCATGAAAAAGAAATTATCTGTCACCAGGAATAAATCCATTGTGCTAGCACATGATAGGAAACACTTATCCCAAGAACAAGGGATGGGACAAGAGGAAACGGCCTCAAGCTGCCCCAGGGCAGGTTTAGATGGAGCTGAGGAACAATTCCTGCCCCAGAGGGTGCTCAGGCATCGGAACAGGCTGCCCAGGGCAGGGCTGCAGTCACCATGGGGCAGTGGTGGCCTTGGCAGTGCTGGGGAACAGTTGGACTGGATGAGCTTAAAGGGCTTTTCCAGCCTGGTTGATTCCAGGGTTCTATGATTCTGTTTATCCACAAGTCAAAAAACACTGCGATCGCTTTGGCCGTACCTTCATCAGCCTCTTGCACCACTCAGCTTTTCCCAGAGCAGCCACAGCAGCCAGCCAGGATCCCATCCCATCCCATCCCATCCCGACTTCTCCCCTCGCTGCTCTGCAAGGGCAAACAGCACTGACCTGACGTCTGGTGGAGGTGCCTGCGGGAAGCTCCTTCCCGGGGACTGATGCTGGGATCCCTCTTCCCAACCACTCCAAATACCTGAGAACAAGTTTAGTTACAGGGTAAAGGTCTCCCGGATGCACCAACATGGCACGACTGCTGAGAGGAGGTGGGAAGGGAAGGGGGACAGCCCAGCTTCCTACAGGAGATAGGCAGTGGTTTACAAACATATATTAAAATGTTTTCTTTCCATAATAAATATTTGCAATGCACAGAGAAGGCATCAGGAAAAAAAAAAGAGAACTGTCTAAATAATTAAAAAAGTATAAAATTATGATACCAGGGCTGCTCAGTGTCCATTCCTTATGCTCACGAGGCTACTGGGCAGCATGAACAGTGGAAATCTGCAAGAGGCACTTTTGGGCAGGGATGGATTAGTCATAGAATCACCGAATCCCAGACTGGTTTGGGTTGAAGGGACCTTAAAGCTCATCCAGCTCCAACCCCTGCCATGGGCAGGGACCCCTTCCACTGGAGCAGCTTGCTCCAAGCCCCTGTGTCCAACCTGGCCTTGAACACTGCCAGGGATGGGGCAGCCACAGCTTCTCTGGGCACCCTGAGCCAGCGCCTCAGCACCCTCACAGGGAAGAGCTTCTGCCTAAGAGCTCATCTCAGTCTCCCCTCGGGCAGGTTAAAGCCATTCCCCTTGGCCTGTCCCTACAGGCCCTTGTAAAATTCCTTTACCTCTGTGCTCTGGCGACAGCTCCCAGACAGGCTTCCCGGGCCACCATCACGCATTAAGAGAAAGGATCCCATTTTGATGCGGACCTTAATATCTGACTGTTTCTTTCAGGACTTTCAGCATTCCGATTGTCTCTTACTGACACGACTTTGCCCATTCATTTCTCAGCCTCTCTGCCTATGTTGCTGTTTTTGGGCTCTGACATTTATGATCTGTAAAAGCAAGCAAACAAAAAGATCAATTTTATCAGTGTTTAAAAGGCTTTATTTCTGCCCAGTTCACAGCTTGGTGCTGCTCACAGCTGCCAGCGCACACCCAGAGAGACCACAGCTTTTGAGAAGGAAATATTATCAATTCAGGTTTCATTTCAAGTCCAACCTCTTGATTTAAGAGCTGAGGGAAAAAGTAAGTCCTTTGAAGCAGGAGAATGAATGTAGAACACTTCTGTAAGTGATGATCGTGCAACCAAGGAGAGGGAGGGGGGAAAGAAACCTGGTACAGGCAAAACTGAGGTGAGAAAAGCAGCTGAGGTGATGAGAGGGTTCATCCAAGCAGATCACAGGCATTCCTTGCACAGTTTGCCATTGCAAAAGCAGAGGTGCAGGTTTAGACGATCCTTGGACCGATAACATGCTGCCGTGATCTGCATTCAGCTATTGAGCTGGTGCTACAGAACGGGGTTGTTCCTTGTACCTGAGCAAGGAACTACTTTGTGTGACAGTTCCTTGTCATTTAGGGAACTGGTTTGAGGCACGTCCCCGGCGAGGCTGGGACCCGCAGCTCTGATCGACACGCACGGCAGGGACAGCACAGTCCAATGGGGACGATGCTCCCGGGGACCAGGAAGGACCACGCATCCCGGCAGTCTCCTGTGCCTGCTCCTGGCAGAAGGACCAGGTAAGGATGTGGGAAGGAGAAAACGTGTATTCAGCTACAGCAACCCAGCTCTCTGCAGGGGAGTACCCCCTCCTCCAGGCAGGGCCAAAAGGAGCCCAGGTCACCTAATGCTGAGCCCAGCAGTGAGGAGGATTTGCTTTCCTCTGCCACAGACCTGGGTACTCTGTAATGTCCAGAAAGGAGGAGAGTGTCGATGTGTGGGACAGCATTTGAAGAGCAGAACCTGGTGCAGCAGCAATTACCCAAAGCCATTCCTGCTTGCCTGCTCCAAAGCCACCTTGTAGCCACTGCACAGCAGCGTCCACCCTCTTGTTTACCCATATGACATGACATCTGAGCTCCAGGGACTGGGCAGATGCCCGAGCTCGGTCCTGTGAGGTTTCCTAGCTGGTACGAGTAATGGCTGGGGACATGCAATTGCTTTAGTTTAAACCAACCTGTGCAGCAATATTCATGATTTCAATGGAATACACTAGTCCCCAGACTTCAAAACACAGAAAGAGGAAGCTATGGGGAAGCACTCGAGTGTTCCCTTATATTTTCACAGTAAACTGATACTCACTCCAGCGCCCATATCCACTTCCATCTTCATCCGCAGCAGCAGTAGTGAAGAAACTGAATATTCAGTCTTGCTCAAGCATGCACTCAGGCCATGAACAGTGACTGGTGTTATGCTGAAAGGAGAGAGATGTTGAAACTTCACCATCAGTTCATCCATCAAGCCACCAGGAAAACCTGAACAACGATCAGCTTCAGCTCAATTATTCAGTTGATTCAGTTCTGTCATTGCAGGATGAACTCTAAGATAGAATCCAGATCTCGTGTTGCATCTCTGCAGTATTTCTTGGCCCCAGCTTAGCTGCTGCTCTATGATAATGATTAAAGACTGATTTCCTTCCCGTGTCTACTTCTGCTTGACACATTCCTGTTTGCCATCCATCCTTCTCAGTTACACACACACTCTGCTGCTCACAAGAGGAAGAAAAGCCTTTCCTCTCCCTGTTTCCAAGGACCAGATGTTGCCAGCTCAGCTCCATCCAACTATTCCTCAAGCTCACCTTACTCCATGCATGGCTTCACTGGGTGATGAGCCAGGGAAATACACCCCGGTTGCCTTGAGCAGCAGTGCAGCACATCCTCTGAAGGATACATCACCCTAGAGAAGAAATCCCAACAGCTGAAAAGCTGGATGCTGAGAAATGTACCTTTCAATTACAAAGTAAATTAAACGAGCCTCCTGCGTGTGGTTCTGCTCTCAGAACTCATGAGCAGCTCCTTTCTACTTCACTGCAATGAGACCAATTTCTCTTCTTAGAGAGGCACAGTAAATCCGAAATGAAAGCTCCTCAAGAAAAAATATCCTGGCAGCAATTCCTAATCCGAAGGGCACAAAAGGAGTTCAGGAACAGGCGACCATGGCCAACAATTAAGAAATAAACTGGGAGGAGAAACGATTCGAGGAGCCAGAGTGGGTCACACTAAGTTAAACCATAGACTTGGTGTCTGAAATGATTCCAAAAGGAAAATTACTCCAAGAGAGCAGGAGAAATATCCCCGAGTAATTCAAACCAAAGCCCGGATGTAAAAGCAAGGCTGTTATTCAGTCGGATTCCAAGTCCTTGTCTGCTTGAAGGAATTAACCACTCACCCAGGTTTTGTGCTCTGTGTCCAAGTACGGAGGCCGGAGAGGATAGCTCTAGGGGAATGCAGGGAATCTCAGGCAGGACACTAAAGTTTCTTATTCAGTTTGCACCCCGTGTATGTGTTTGAACAGTTGATTTTGCCTCCCAAAATGGGATCCGGGTAACTCGGAACACATCACAGACTCTGTTTCAAAGTATATTTGGGCAGAGGAAACAATCACTTCAATAAAATCTCAACGTTAGATGCACACATTTGAAAGCAGACTTTAGAGCTGGGGTTTATCCTCAGGGACAGTATACCCTGCAGCAGGGTCCTGCTCAGCCTAGGACTGATTCACAAGGTGCCACTTCAGCAATTCCACACGCAGGTGTAAACGTGAAGGTTTTCAATAAGCCCAATACTTGGTATGTCAGCTCACTCTGTGTCTGTGTGCGAGGAACTACACACCCGCTGCGAGGCTAAAACCACAAGTAAATGGTTAAAAGTTGAGGAAGGAACAAACCAGCCACTATCACTGTGAGAATCTAGCTTTAACAGACAGCATTGCAGATCCCCTCTGTGCCCACAGAAACTTATGCTCCGGGCTTCCCCAGGCTGACACGATTCCCTTCACCTGGAAAGGTTCGAAGGCAAGGAACACCAATACCTGTAAAGCATCAGTTTTCCTTCACTTTCATGCTGCCGAGGACTCTTCCAGTCATGTTTCTTTTCCAACCATTAGCTGTATTTAGAAATAGACACATGTAGGAAGTCCAAAAGGACTGATGGCTATGGGAATATCCATGGAAAGCAGCAAGCCTGGAGACCTTCCTCTTGCTCAGTCTCTCTGAAGGGCTTCATAAACTTGTTTGGAATAACAAGATTTAACATCAACAAGATTTTTCAGACAAATAAAGGAAAAAAAAACCCTTCAACTTAGCTGGATTCAATGCAAGCCAGCTCAGTTTAGTGGAGGGTTTCTTTACTTGCTCAGTGGCTATTTCTCAGTATCCATGTGAGGGTTATTACTAAGATCCATGAGCCAGCTACTCCTCCTACAGGTCAACCCGTCGAGATCGTTGTTGAGGAAATGGTTCTGGGGTTTCAGAAAGGGCCAGGTTTTCCAACGCCCCGGCCTGGTTGCACTGTATCTCTGGAGGGGAACAAGCATCTCCTGCTATCCCCTGCAGAAGGGATAAAACCACGATCTCAACTGTTTGCATTCATTAAAGATCCTCCAATACGTTTCATAAGAGTAGGTTCTTTAACCTCGAGGCTTTGGCCAAATTCCAACTCAATTACTGTCTACCTGAAATTCCTCCTGTTAAATTAGGATTGATGGATTTGTCTCCACCCTTACACTGCTGAGCAGCAGCGGCTTGAACTGCCAAGAGCTTTCTAGGCTTCAGGTTCCAGCTGGCTCATTACTGGGGTAAGAACACCAGTATGCTCGCTTGACACAGGACTATGTACTGCAATTAACATCTGTTAAATGTTGCAAAAAGCCATTTGCAAGAGGAAATATTGGTGTGCTAAGCATAGCTCCACACTGTCTCCAGAAAAGGAAGCAGGTAAGAGAGGATGCGTGGTAACTTGTTGAGGAATCAACTGACAAGAGCTGGTGGATCCAAGCAAAGGCTGAAGACCTCCTTGCAGACCACCCCTGTGTGCTAACCTGTGTTCAGATCCACCCCTTGCATAAATGGCACTTCTGCTTTTGGTAGCAGGCAGAAGTGTTTGTCATCCAGTGGTTACACAGACTGTGAATTCATTGAATCATTTCACACCTCTTGTTCTTCTGATCGCAGCATTTACTGGGGATGCTTAATTTGGGCTGCCCAGAACGACGATGAGCAGTTTAAGCATATTCTGCATTTCAGGCTGTTGACATAATAGAAACATAGAATCCCAGAGTGGTTTGGGTTGAAGGGACCTTAAAGCTCATCCAGCTCCAACCCCTGCCACGGGCAGGGACCCCTTCCACTAGAGCAGCTTGCTCCAAGCCCCTGTGTCCAACTTGGCCTTGAGCACTGCCAGGGATGGGGCAGCCACAGCTTCTCTGGGCACCCTGTGCCAGCGCCTCAGCACCCTCCCAGGGAAGAGCTTCTGCCTTAGATCTAACCTGAACTTGCCCTGTTACACTTTGAACCCATCACCCCTTGTCCTGTTGCTGCAGTCCCTGATGAAGAGCCCCTCTCCAGCATCCTTGGAGCCCCCTTCAGACACTGGAAGCTGCTCTGAGGTCTCCACACAGCAATAGAGCATAACAGAGTTAATGCTGCGTGTCTGCCTTTTGAGAAAGCTTTCAGTGAAATACTATGCATAATTAGAGAGGGTGGGATATGGACTGGGAGAAGAAGAGAACTATTTCTGGCAGTGAAATGGTTGCCCAAGGGCAGGTCACCCCATTCCATGGAAAAGGCAAGAAGGCAGTGGAGGAGCAAATCTGCGTGCGAGATGTGCTTGGGTACCCGCACCTTAGATCGTTACAGCTAGGCTGCAAACACAGGCTTTCCAATTACCTTCAGCAATTGCTCCATCTCAGCTTCTTAGTGGTGCTGGTGCTCCCACATCAGTCACAAACCACCACGTTCCTCCCAGAGAGCTCCCTGGGGTCCAAGCATCGACAGTAGCGATCCTACAGTGACTTAGGGAACAAAGACAACTCCGCTGTGGGAGAAGTGTTCCAGGGGTGGATTGTTCTTGGAGGTTTAGAACGCCCAAAATAACATCAGCTGTGTTAGAAGTACAGAATTTTAAATGATGCCATCGCCATGCATTTCCTAAGTGATCAGTTTTGAAAGGATGCACTATCCCAGAACCAAGCAGCAAATTCTGTCCTATCAGAATGACTCCCTGTCACGTGCTTCAAAAGTATTTGGGTTCATTTCTGCCTACCCCTATAGATTTCACTTCTTCAGGGTTTTCAGACTAAGCACAGGAGTGCTTGCATAGATTCCTCACAGTCAGCAATGCAGAATGCGTCCATACTCACTGCGACTTGTCTCAGGCAGTGGTTTCAGCATCCTGTTTAGATGAGCCAAGTGTGGATTG
Source organism: Pezoporus flaviventris (assembly GCF_033815535.1). Taxonomy (NCBI): domain Eukaryota; kingdom Metazoa; phylum Chordata; class Aves; order Psittaciformes; family Psittacidae; genus Pezoporus; species Pezoporus flaviventris. Next base: position 1,692,278 of record NW_026892680.1, on the reverse strand, counting down.
CCTGGGAAAGGACAGCTCACCTCCAGCAGTGCAAGTCCACTCTCCTTGCACTGGTGCTGGCACTCATTTAGACTCTGATTCAATCGCACTGGGGAACTGAGCCTACTGAAAACTTCTCACCGGTCGTCTCAGGCTTTATCCTGCCCCTTCAGTGACTTGTCGATAGCAGGCTCCAAAGCCAGTCTGCCTCAAACGTGGAATTAAAGGCTATTCCCAACTCCCAGTCCCATGCTTACACCAACAGACACCAGCACACCCTCGCTTCGCGTTGTTAACGGGGATGCTCAAGAGTCTGGAAACGGCCCGATTTCCATTTCCCAATCAATGCTACTGCTTCACAAGACACACCGGGGCTGTCGATGACAGGAGCTTATATTCGCTGACAAGCCTTCTGTGGAGAAGTTCAGTTAAAACCCCATGTGCTTGGGAATAAGGAAACATATAGAACAACTTCATCCCAACTGTCGGCTTGGCTGTATGCACAACAGATGGTGAAGGCTGAATGGTTAATGCTGTTCCTTAGCCTATTGGCCTGGCTTGCGTGCTCCAAAGTGGTTTATATCGTGTCAGAGAACGGCAGCAAGATAAGAGTGCGATGATTTGCCACCGAGGCTTCCCGAGATGTAGCTCCATATTCATGCCCTTTAGCCTCGCTGGCTGATTTGGAGCTTTTTAAAGGAGCTGATTAAATGGCTTTTCTTTTTCTGCCTTTTTTTTGTCTATATAAATATGAATGATCGCTCTGTTCTGTATCTCCCCGATTCCCCACAAACGCCAGACATCTTCTGGTGAAGGCATTAATTAGCAAAGGCGTGTGTGTGAGTGACATTTTAGTCTATTGGTACTTTAGGTGTCTGCGCAGGCAGATGAAAACGCTGTGGCATCACGGAAAACGTATACTTAACTCGAATAAACAAACGGGGCACAAACCTGGCCTCCTTCGGCGTGTTTAAGCCTGCTCCATTTCTGAACTGTTGAACCACTGCGACAAGAGCTGACAGGAGCCACTTAAAGCTTTGATTACCGACCCGTTATTACCCTTTATACTCTCATGCGCTGCTTTTATCGAGCTGATTTGGCCAGGAAGTGTGGATTTGTGTTTAATTATAAGCAGTGAGCTACAGAGATTGAGCTATTGTCATCCCAGTTCTTGAACCCGGGGCTTCCTCAACCGGGAATGAAAGACACGATGGAGTTTTCTCGTTTCACCCTAGCAGAATGTCAGTTTTGCTTCATGCAATGGAACAATATGAAAGGCTATGAGGGGAGACTTCCATTCTGCCTCTGAAATACACGTATTACTTCACCACCATCTTACACAACCTGACAAGAGGGGCTTTATTATTAATAAGATGATATGCAAGGCTTCTAATTAAGCAGAAGCCCAACCAATGTCAACTACACTCAGAAGACACAAAGCCATCAGGTTTTGAATTTAACACTAAGGCACTTCTGCAAGGTCCAGCTGATTTGCTGCACGATCTGACTGACCAGAGTTTATCTCACTTTTACATTCCTTCTCCTTTCTTCTCTCCTTCCTATTCTTAATGCTGATGCAACAGCAAATTCTGTTTTTCGAATCCCTGTGCTTCAATGCAGTCACTCAAACAGGTAACATAATGCCTTCGTGGTGGCTTCATTAACTTTGGGGAAGTAATTGATGGGTAAAATGAAACGTATGATATGAGCCGAACGCTAAATTAGAACGGCACTGCTGGACTGGAAACCCAGAAACACTAGAGAAAGGAAATGCATGCTACAGATTTCAACAGGAGAAATGCCCACAGGAGCTTTTGGAAGCAAGTAACTGGGTGACTGCAAAGAGACTTTAAATGCTGCCTAATGTGGGATTTGCCACATGCAGACAACTCTTCAGAGGAAACCTCTGACGGGTGAAGTTGTGTCTGTGTCCAAGCGATGGAACTTGGCTCTACCTGTCTGAAGCAGTCACTGCTCAACAGCTATGAGCACTGCGCATTATTCTGCTCAGCTACATGCGTGAAACATGGGTGGCTGAAAGGGGCCACACGTGCAGCTGAAAGCTGAATTTGATTCACAGGTGTGTTGAAGCTTTTTCCTGCAATCTTTGAGCAGAAAATGGCTATCACCACTCAGTTAACATCTCTATTCCACTTATTCTGCCATGTTCTCATGGCTTCACAAATCCTCACTGTTTAAACAAGCATCTAATAGTTCAAATGATCACCTCTTAACAGATCTCTCATAATCTGGAGAACAGTAATTGTGGTTGGGGCTCCTTTTTCTGCTAGACAAGGGTACCAGGTGCCTTGAGACATCTCCTAAAGGATAAGGACACAAGGCAAGTGCTCCTCTTGAAGCTTCCAAAGTACCAAGTATGTACCAGTCTATATATAGAAGGACAAGCTATATTTATGTACATAGCCTTTTGAAAATGCCAGCCTTAAGAGCAAGTACCATGTTGCCATATTTGTGGAAGTCCCAGGATCTGCACAGATGATGAGGATGGTTCCAGATGATCAGGATCACACAGCAAAGAAACGCACCCCTTTCTCCACTCTCAGCTGGTTAAAGGCACTGGGCTGCACTCCTTTCATCTGCAGAAATGGGAAGAAATGATGGAAACTTTTTATACTGAGTCTTCCCATCTTTAGATAAGGAAGTGATGCTTTAACTCTTGTAGCAATTGTTTTTTGCATGTACGCTAGTATGGACTAAACCGTACCTGTATTCAGGCACATCCTAAAGCAGAGCTGCCACGAGAGAGCCCCGAAAGCGGTTTTCTAATGCATACCACAACAGTCATTAAGAGGATATCAAAGAAGATTGAAGCTGGGCCCCAGTAAAATTACAGTTGTCACTTTTCCCATAAGTGTGTTCTTTCATGTTTGAAACAAACCTCACCTATTCGGGTCTCCTTATTCCTTAGAAAGTGGAAGCAAAGCATAAATACATCCGATGAGAGCTCTTAGGGGATGCACACGCGGGACAAAGAAGCAAAGAGAACCACAGAGGACCCCAGAAGAAAGCTGTGTAAAGCCAAACAGACCCATCACCTGAGCGTGTCTTTATCTGCCAGTCTGCACATCATGTTTGTCTGAACGTTACCACGCTGCTTAGTTTAAAACTCTCTAAGTAGAAGATTCAGGACATCAACAAAGACTGCTTTGTTGGAGGAACAGAAAGGGAACTGGGGAATCTTAAGGAATTTGGAAACAGAGCCAAAAGGCATGTAAGGGCCAGGATTAGGTGGCCAGAATTAAGGTTTTCTTCTCCTTAATGCAGACATCGGTTCAAATGGTTGACCAAGCCTTACCAACCAGCGAAGCCTGCTCCATTTGGTTATGATCTAAGGAATTCCAAAGGAAAGTGACACCAACTGGCTTGAAAAGTGGTTTTCCCTTTTTCTTTTCCCCCAGATACTTCCCAGCGATGACGTTCACATGCAAAAAGCTGATCCCACAGACAGAAAATATTGTGAAATAACCAAAGGAGACCCAGCCCAGTCCTCCAGCCGACAAAAAAAACACACTTCACAGGCATCAATACAAATAGAGGAAGCAAACAGAATACAAACCCACAGCTGCACAGCTTCAGATACGCAAAATGACTGTTTTAATGTTGTGACACATCCATGGTTTGAAAATACACTGGAGCGTGTCTTCACCAAACTCCCATGGGGTTGAGGCTACCTGTGCTGTACAGGTAAGTGTGACTAAAACCAGCTGGTGGCATTCTGCCCTTCCCCAAAACAGTAACGGGATGCATATGCCGAAAGTCCATACGAGAGAAACGACGACATGAAGCTGAACTTGCACGCAGGAAACCCTTAAGATCAACATACAGGAGCACAACAATGATAAAGGCAGGCTTTGGCGAGGGAGTAATCAAGAAAACAAACCAACAAGCATCTGACAACACATAACTGGAGATACTATAGATACACTTCATTATAACCCCCCTGGGGACTTACAGTCTGACACCCAATAGGCAGATTCACGGCCAGAACTCCCGTTTTCACCTGCTGCGGACCAAGATGCCCTAAAACACACGTCTTTGTCTGGAGTACAAAAACAGGTTTCTAACAAAGCCCTTAAACTTTAATAAGCTGCATAAACAGTTGCAAACAGTCATTTGCTCTAATTATATTACTGTCAAAATGGAAGAAAACCCCAGAAATATCTGAGACTTAATTACTGCTTTTTCAGCTTAAAACTGGAGCAGAAAAGCAGCTCAAGGAATTCTGAGAATCACGGAATGGTTTGGGTTGGAAAGGACCTTAAGATCATCCAGTTCCAACCCCTCACACCAGACCATGGCACCCAAGGCTCTGTCCAACCCGGCCTTGAACACCGCCAGGGATGGAGCATTCACAGCTTCCTTGGGCAACCCAGTCCAGAATGGGGGTGAATTCAATCGCAGGCATTAGTTAAGGGCTCCGAGGTTCTGTACAGAAAAGAAAGTATAGAAACAAACTAAGGAATTTCAAGAAAGGCAACAAGCACTGGTATTACACCTTGGAAAACTGGAGCAAAACCGCTTCTTCCTAAACGCAGATGATCAGGAGCATGGTTGACGACATGGCTGCAAGATACCCACGGTTTACAATCTTTAACCAAGATAGAAAAATAATTCTCTTGCTTCTGTGCCAAACAGGACTTACAAATCCAACCTATTCCCACTAAAACTGTGCTTGGCGTCTTAAAAGCTTAAGGCTAGACACGCATTGAAACGTAAGGAATTGCAAATTGAAAGAGTGGTTGAAAACCGTGTTGTATCACAACGCTCCTGCAACGAAGGGAAGGAAATGTACACACAAGGCATCATGAGCCTGTTTCTGTAAGACCCGCATACATTAGATAGTTATTACATATCATCAGGGCTCCAGACACAGAAAAGCCAAATCTGTCCTCAGGCATTGCACACTTGAGATAGAGTTATAAAACAGGTAGAACAAGCTAACTGGACAGCACTGACGTTTTTGCTTTTGCTTTGTGATGGGCTTTTGCTTCAAGTGCACGCACAAATACAACCGAAACACTTTGCTACTGATACAACAACGCACAGCCAGTCAGAAAAGAGGTATCTTGAATTCTCAGCCGTGAGTTGCATTTACAGAAGCCTGGTTTATACGTGTTCAAAGAGAGCCACTATATCATTTCTGTCTTTAAGTAACAGCAAGTCCAAACACTGCTTGTCCGAAGAATTAGAAACAGACTTGGATCTTTGGTACACACCACGTGACACTACATCCGACACGGGAATCAATCAAGAATCAGCAGTTGTATAAGGAGGTTTCTTGGAAAGGGGGCTGAGGAAGGGAAGGGAAATACTTAGAATCAAAGAAATGCATTGTATTGGACGGAACTGCCGTCTGAAACCTCCTGTACTAGGAATAATCAGGTTAAGACATCTCTTCAGTTGCAGTGCCACTGCTTACACAGCAGAAGTGGAGTTTCTCTACGCATGAGTTTCATACAAAAGAAAGAAGGCACCGAGTGCATCGGTGGCATACAGGCAGTATAAAAGCATGCAAGAAAATGCTACATGCTGTGTATTTAATACCTTTTCAAAATGCAGTGATGATTCACAAATCCAATTCCTTATATCCCAATGAAAGAATGATTTAAAACGTGAAAGAAGAATCTTGCCGATAGCAGCACGGTTCAGTATTCACGAAGATCAACAATTAGCTTATAGTCTCCAGGAAGCAAGTTCAAAATCACTGAAGATCAAGGGAACTATAATCTATAACTACACTTCTGGGACAGAGCCAGCAGCCTTTACTCATGACAGATGTCCCACGAAGAAGGGAGAGGAGGCTCAGTTCTACCACTATTGCTCATGCTCATAGTGCCTTTCCCTGAGTCATCCCAGAGAAACAGATGGAACTGCTTATAGGGAAAGGTACTACATAGCACGAGAGAGACGTGGTTAAACCAGGACCTCAGTAAAAGGCAGTAGGTTCAGGCCCTTAGTCATTGTATTAGCACTTTAGATTGTGTAACAGTGATACAGCTTGCTCATAGAGCATTTTATTTTACCTTGTTAAATCGTCTTACATAAAAATAGGTAAGAAAGCTCTGTAAGAAAGTATATAGACTATCTAAGGAGAAACCTCTCCTTAAAAAAAGCAAAGAAAGGGAAAAACTTGAATAGAAGGTTTCACTTATTACACTTTGTCATGAAAATCACATTAAAAACAGCTACCATAAGCTAAACAGTACTGAGCACAAAGGAACCTGGTGGTTGACTAGAAAGGACAGCGAGCTAGCTGGACACTTAGAAAAGATCCCTGCTCTAGCTCCTTTTTTGTAAAGATTCCCTAATACAGTCAACAGCTTAGAAATTCTCCTCCAATGTCACAGCAATAGCAGAATTTGCTATCAATGCTTGTTCAAAGCCTCGCACTACGGTCTCGAGATTCCGTCTCAAAGCTCTGATCATGCTGTTAGTCAATTCACACTCCTGGTTTGGAAATGAACCCAGTGTCACAAAGCAATCCCCTTCAGACCCTGGGCACGCAGACAGGATTCACAAAACCTGGCAAAATAAATGACCTGATACAATGGGCAAGGCTCCTGGCCTCTGGTACAGGAGAAGAAAAGGATGACAGTAAGTACATCCCTGAATGTCCATGAGGTATTCCTTCCGCCGTGTGGCACTACTGCTTCTGCTCTCCTGAGCAGGCTCTTCAGACAGGCAGCTTTTGAAGGCTTTATGCCAACCTGACCAGTAGATGCTTCTGAGGAAGTGAATGAATTCTTCCTGCTATTAGGCTAGCCTTGCCCATTTCTTAGTCTTCATTCCTAACAGGAGCAAAAGTACTTGCTTTCCTGATTCCTGGCACGTTCCTCTGCATAAGGGTCTTCCTTCTGCATTATAGCAGCGTCAGCCTGCACAGGAAAACCTGGTCAGTCATGTATCAAACCGATTTATTAATTCAATCACACCATGTTCTATATGAACTAGGCTTGCCAGCATTAATACAATGATGCCATATTCAGGTAGGCATAATATAAACAGATGCAGGTAAGATTTCTGCACAGAGTGCAGAAAGGAAGAAACCCTGCTTGAACTTAAGGAGGGGCAGTGATAAGTCCTTAAGGCTCAACTAATCCATGTCACTGCAGGGCAGCTGGTACTCATCCTGAGTAAATGAACATCATCTACCCTGCTTACATCTGTAAAATACACTAAATTAGAAGCCATGCAATGCCCAGACAGACTGGTGCTCCTTGGAATGCATAAACTCCCACAGTTCACATGTCCTGGTTTCTCTGAGTAGGGTCCCCCGAGGGCCACAAGGCTCCAAGAGTGTGGAATTCAAGTCATTTTTGCTGCCACTGTATGAAGCAGTCTCTTACTTTACTGCTTTTGCTCTCAGATGACTTCTCTTCATCAGGCACTGATTCACTGACAAGCAAACACTGCTGTGCCATTCCCCTCTAAAACCACCATCAGAACAAAGTACTCTGAAATCCAGCTGTGATGCACTACAAAATCTGGCAGTTGAGTTAAACAGACCAAAAATACAGAGAACGCTCTTGACGGCTTGCTCTAACAATGGGTTTGCTGAATGCTCCAGTGAGAACGATCAAGATGTTTGGGTGCTGCTTGAACAGTTCCCATATTAAGTTTTAAAAATACTTCAGAAACTGAGGAAAGGGAAAAACAACAAGAAGAGATAATGATTAAATAGCACGCACATGACAGGAGCTGGATACCTGGTTTCACACCTCCATTTGTAACTGAAATCCCGTTTGATGGTGTTGCAGATGCCACGCTGTAACACTGCTCTAACCGACTGATCCTACTGCACTTCATCCTTTCACGACCATGTTCACCCTCCTCTTGATGCCCACGGGCTTCCCACATTAACATTAACAGCAGGCAGGCATGTGCATCAGTGGCTGAATTAAATGGATGTTTAGCTGTTACTGAGAATTCGGCTTCAGGAGGAAGTCAGTGTGCCTTACAAGTGACAAGCAGTCATTGTAAAGACTGCTTTAAACAGGCCAGGTTATTTTCCTCCAGGAAAAGTGTTTTGAATAAGTAAAGGGCTCAGTACAAGTCTCATTTAAATGAAAGGGCATTCTGCTGTTAGTTTCAAGTCGGAACAGCTCGGGCCAAAAGGCTTCCCCTCAAACCTCATTCTCTGGTTTTACTGCAGACTTTTTGTTAGGATTTGTATGCGTCAGAGCGATCTGATTTTGATTCTTACAGTAAAATGTCTCCTTTGAAGCAAAAAATGTCTTCTTCTTCTGCTTCAGTATATTAAACCTGATGGTTTGCCTTCAGGATGGCTTGCATCTAAGATGGTTTGCAGCAGTGCCTTACTGTAAGAGGTGCAGAGAGCCTCTGACATCTAAGGTCCAGTGACTGCACAGACAGCTTCTCAGGGTGCTGGGGAGTTTGCCAGAGCAAGTCATTAGGGAGAAAAGAGAATAAATCAGTAACACAAACACAAACTTTAGACACCAACAACAAATGGCTCCAAGGGTGTGAAAAATGGGAAGGGTCTGATGCTGGCACCGCATCCCGCCATCAGGAACGGCTGTGACAAACGACAGGCGAAAAGCATCTCCTACAGCCAATGCCATCAAATCTGCTTTCAGCTCAAGTACTCTCTACAATGATAAACAAGGTTCAGTTCCAGTAAGAGCACATACATTCATTCCAAGGGCTTTCCAGATTTTGCAATCTAATTAACAAGGTTAGAGGATTTTAATTGGATGTAGAAATCAAGCCATATTTTTCCAGTAGCAGAACTCACACTTTGCCTAACGTCCACCTTCGCAAGGGTGGTTACAAGAAGGATGTCATCCCTCCGCACAGTGATTTCATGCTTGCCTGTGCTGCCCTTCACAATCTTGCCCTTAGCGCAGAAAGGGCCTAACCAACTTCTTCATATTTACACCACTTTAAGAAGGCCTATGTGAAATCTGCTAAACATTAAGTCAAATAAGTCACACACAGAAAGGATGCTGTTATTTTTGAGAACAGAATCTGTGAGATTGTCACTGTTCTATCACTATTTAAGGCTACACTGTCGGGAAACAGATTCAATTCAGAGATTGTAATCTCCACATGGTATACTGGCACACGGAAAAGTACTTCATGTGATAACTTCTTCCAAGGACTTGCTGTACTTTTGAACAAAGGTAAACAACAAAAAGCTACGAGTAAAGAGCACAGACAACTCTGAGGAAAACACAAATGCCTCCAATTCCTTTCTGATGCTTTGTTCTCCAGAAATTCTGTTCCATGCTTAAGACCTAACTGAAGGCACAAAAGCTATGAGCACTTAGGCAGGGTTTCAGAAAACCAGTATCTAAAAGGCAGATTTCAAATACAAAAGTATAGGTTTGCATAAAGCAGCAAGAAAAACAAGTCTGAAATAAATCAAATCATAAGAAAGGCATCCAGGACGAAAACCAACATGACAGCTATTGATACTCTACCTAATTCATACAAATCCCAGGGCGAATCCAGTTATTGGCGTGACTGGGTTTGCATGGCAAATCCATATTCCACTGCCTCAAAAGTGAGTATTCATTTTCACTCTTTATACAGGCAGTCCCCAGCCCTTGTACACTATAAACCCAAGTAAGCCAAACCTCCTTCCGTGAAGCACAGACTGGACCTGCATACCATGGGAGAAGGCACACCATCTAGAGAGATTCCTCTGTCCGAATGTGACCAACATATTCATATAAATCCCTGCTGTGTCTAAATTAAGATTTTAGTGTCTTAGAAATCTGAATGCTTGGATGTAAAATTGAAGCGGCGCAACCTACAAACAAACAGAAAGCCAAGTCATGACACAGTTTAGTTCAGTTTGGTTCTGCAAGAGGTTATTTGCTGCCCCTTCCAAACTGACTTCTTCACTTACTCAGTGGTGGGGGTAAGCATATTCTCCACTGGAGTGAATTTGTTCAGTTCTTAAATGCTGCACGTTATTTCATAAAGCAAAACCTGTGCAAACATCAGGAGACAACTTTGGGCTTCAGGAAAGAGTATCCAAATATCCACAAACAGAACGAGTAAAACCACTTCCACACCCATTAAAAAAATCGCTATTGAGCAGCATCGATGTCAGTGTTTCTATCATACGGAAAGCTGGAAGGATTGGGAAAATCCAAGCATTTTCTTTACGCGTATAAAATCAACGTTGATTTTTTGTTAAACTCTACACTCCACATTACGTTTCACAAACTGAGCAACAAAAAGGACTGAAAGAGATAACCTGCACTGTATTACCGCAAGACCATTCCTGGTTCAAGACAGTTTTTGCATTACCTGTAGTTAGTAAACAGAGCTTCTGTAAATGAAGCAGCAGCGCAATACCAGGGCGGAAAAACCCAGAAAGGCCTGTAGTGAAGTTGTCAATCTCTAAATCAATAAAACCTGAAAGCCTGGCTCTGCAAAGAAACCCCTCCAAAGGGGCCAAATAAACCATGAAGTGGAATTAGAGTGTCTATCAAAAAGGACTTTGTGATATTGTTAGTCAGTGTGAGAATGTGAAACCCATGTGGTATGTCTTTATTGTTGAATACTCACACTCTCGATTTCACTGTACTTGACTGTCTGTATATCCTCAAGCCAGGATTGCTCACAAGTATTATATAGAAAATCAAGAGAAAAATACTTGTCCTAATGAGAACGCTCTAGGTTATCACTAATTCTCTCAACAAAGTCCAAAATTTCACCCTTCTAACCACCAAGTCCTACACCAGTCACTGAGATCCCATATTAGTAAGACGTCACCATCATTTATAAGAAAAGAAATCTCTTGCTTTCCATACAGCAGCAATTAAATGAAACTTAGAATTACACAGAAAAAGAGTATTTTGAGTTGGGAAGCTCTTTAAGAAAATGTTTTCTCAATAATCCACAGTGAATATAACATGAATTAAATTCAGCAGCCAGTAAATTAGCGTGATTCCCACGAACGTATCTGGGACAAATAGGAATCTCAGAAGCACTGGTATTCCCCCAGTTTCACTGGAAGCCATAAGGGTTTATCTGATGGCAAACTTGCTTGGGATACTGTGGCTTCTCAGTCGCGTCATTAGAAAGCTGTGTTTCCCAACCTGAACATAAGCAAAGCAAACTTCTAACTTTGAGTGTGAACATTCATTCAACTGCTGGCAAATCTCTGGAAAAATAACTTACTGAGGGTTCTCTTCTCCAAGAAGAAAGGTAAAAACTCCTCGTCTGCTCTCTACTTCCAACACAAAGCATATGGCATTCCCTAAAACAGCTCAGAAGAGATTCAAACGGAGACCTATTTCAATCAAAGCCACAGCACTTTGCATTCAGTCAGAGTAGCTCATCCGCTGCTACTTCCTTCACGTCTTTCAACCTACCTTCCGACGGCTGGCATCTTAAAGAAACCTGTATCAATTCATTCTATGGAAAAATATTTTAGTAAAGTCGCGCTCTATGAGCTTCCTACATTGGAATACACGAATACAGGAAGTGCTTTCAACAGAAAGTTACATAGTTTTACAGTACAACCTGTCTAAGGAGATTTGGAAGGGACCAAACTAATGATCTGGTCTCTTTGGATTAGGCAGAAGTACAGGCAAAAGGGGAAAACCCAATTTATGCCATATATAGAGCTCGTTCCTGTCACAGATTGAAGAAACATTAGCTTGATGCCAAAGTTCACCTGTCACCCAAATGCTAAGATTTTTCAAGCCAACCGCATATCGAAAAATGAGAACTTATTTGTACTCAGCTCCTGGAAAGAAACTCGGGGTAAACCAACAGCATCGAATTATCTGCTGCATTACCAAGTGTTCTCCACCGGTGGGTTTTAATCTTGCTGTACAGATCATTCAGTTTTTCTCAAAGTGCAAATTATTGACCTTTAATCTGAACACAGGCAGGTCAGAAGCTACAGTGTTAGAGCAATACAAAAATTACACAAGGAGGAGCTTACACTGATTTGGAGAACCTTACATAAAATGTTTCTGAATCCAAAACCACAAAACAAACCCAAACAAATACAGCATCAGGTAGATGGGAGAGGGACCACTAACGGATCTGTGTACAGCCAGGCTTCTCTGTCACCGAGGAAGCGTACGTAGGACTCTAAGTGAAGATTATCTATTAAATCCGCCCAGTTTGCATGTTGTGCATTCTTTATGATGGAATGTTGACCTCAGTTTTCATTTCTGACTTCCACAACGCGTCTGTTGATTGTTACCAGGGATGATCGTCTGCCGGAGACCCAAATCTCGTCGAACCACGACTGCACTTTGTACCATCCGTTACGATTCTAGCAGAGTATGCCATCTACATACTTGCTGTCCTTTAGATTCTTTCATTTCAGTCCAGTGATTGAGTTCATCTTCTCCTGAGCTGTTGAGACCTAAGGAAATCCACCCTATCATCTCTTTTCGTTTCATGCTGCGCTTATTATATACAGACAGTATGAGCGTCACATCGGAAAGCTGAAACAGCGCCACTTGGAAAACGAAGGTCTCTTTGTACACTGGATTTGGCTGCCCTCGGCGGATTGACGTTTTGCATTTGGACATCTCTTGCCCCATCGAGTTCAGCAGCGTTAACTTAACATACGTGTCTACAAAAGAAATCATATTTTGGAGTGTCAGATATCTCGGAACCAAAGTTTTTCAGAGCGAGAGGTTTACAAGACACAAGGATATGGTGTATACCAGGTTGACTGAACACAGCTTAGTTTAGACACATGGAAAGACAACGAGTAAGCAAAATATTACAAACACACTAACAAATTAATTAGCTTCAGAACTGCGTAAATGGGTTAAGTTAAAGGTATACCTCATAATCCTCTTCCCATCAACCCCTCTTGTTTGTACTAAACAAACTTACATTGCATTAACACTTAGCAAGCTCCAACTAGCCACAACACCGTGAAGCATACCACTGAACTTCCAGAGAATAGGAATAAAGAAAATGGAACGAAGGCAAGAAATGAAGATTAAAGAAATAATGTTGGTAAACCAGCCAGAATGAAATGCTTAAGAGTAATCTCTGCATGGATGTGGCTCTCACTTTGGGCTTTTCAATTTGAGATATTTTAAAGACCTAAATGTAGCAAAGTGCATTTAAAGGTGGAACTTTACACAATACAAACAACCCTGCTAATTTGTACCTTCATGAAGGAATACATTTAATACACCTTTAAAGAGAAATAAGGTTTTGCGTCATTTGTACGCTGCTCTTAGGAGGTACATTTAAGAAGCCGACGCAGGTGGGGTTAGCACACATTGGTTGTTAGTATTTGGGTGGAAACCCTTATTTTTAAAGCTCTACTTTCATTTGACTAGAATGGCACCAAACCATGCTCCAGCAGAAGGATGCGTATTCCATGAAGTTAACTCATTTTAAGAAATATAGAGCTGTATAAAACAACCTGGTGTTTCATTCTTTGTATCTGTCATGTTCACGTTAATGAATAACAGTATTGGAAGACTGGAGTGATTTTATGTAGATTTGATGGAAGACTTCTGTAAAAAGAAACACAAGGAATATTTTCACCTTGCAGGTACACTGAAATCCCAACATCCATAATCAGAGATAAATGCAACTGGTGCGTTACAGAGTGCCACAAATAATAAACACATACTTTTATAAACCGATATGGTAGGCAGCTGCGCATAGCTTTACTGCTGGCAAGTTTTCTTTTGCATGAAAAAGACAACATTCAATTAGCTTCTACAAGAACTCACCTCGGATTATATAAACCTGTCCACCTATCAAGTGTTTTAGACAACAGAACAGTCCGTCTGACAACGGGGGGTGGAAAGCAGGAAAAGAAATAATGACCAGATGTCAATAGTTGGGTGAGAGAGGATCAAAGGTTAAAGTTTAAGAGGAAACACTATTCACTGGAGTGGAAGAACACAAACCCCTAGTAGCATAGAGCAGAAAAAGGATCGAACAAAAGGATTGTTGGGTAAAATTTAATGAAATGAAACTTTTTGTGCAGTTCTGGTGTAATCTTTAACAAAAATTACACTTCTTCCATAATGGATTACCTTAGCACTGATAGCTACTGGATTCTACAGCACACTCGACATAGAAAGAATCATGCAAATGACTAGGCAATAGAAGACTGGGTAAAAAAATTCACTGTAGCTTTTACCAAACCTTATGCTTTTTCATGCAAACTCCAGCATATTAAGAAAAACTGCACACAGTATTTTACTTCATATATAAAAAGCAATGAAAGGAAAAATCATTGAACTGAAAACTAAGCTGGTTTTGCCTTAACTTTTATAGTTTCATATATTCGATTGCAATACTTCAGTTCTTGAGTAGTGACAGACTTGGGCACAAGAACGATTCTGATCTAATCTCTAAAAATAGCTGAGGGATGCTCACATCTGAAAATCAACTCTGGGCCTCTATTTAAAATGTAAAGATCTCACTTGTTTGAATCCATGTATTTATGGATTTAATCTGCGTGTGCATGCATACACACACATCCATTTGATGTGCAAAAGCTCGCACCCTGCTTCAACAACGTCTGGAAGAATACTAAGAAGCATCTTTTTCTCAGGCAAAATACTGACTGCCACACCGAGAAACAAAGACACGTATCTCTCTTCAGAACAAGTCCCGACCAAATACTTGCCTACTCTAAATAGTAAGAACTTGCCTATCTGTAGAGATTCTACAAAGACAAGCATAAGCCACTTACTATTTCTTCTCTAAGGGAACACATTGTCCCTTCTCTCCAGGTTTTCTTTCCTATTCATTCCTTCCTTCCCTCACCCCAGTCTCCTTGTGCCTTCTTGGCTCTCCCCAACTATTTCTATGCTTTGTCTCCAAACAGGTGACTCTGGGACAGCTACCTAACCATATAAAGCACTAGCGATTCTTTCACTTTCCTTCTCTGGCCACGTTAACAAAGTCTGGCTCCATCAGCCGGAAAAGTATAGAGAAAGCAAAGCAGCGTAAGGCTGAGCCAAATGTAATTACCGAATAGAAGAAAACATGGGTCAAGAAAGAAAGAGGAAAGCACCAGTCTCAAGTTGTTTGGCTTACTTCCTGAACTCTCAAGACAAAGTGAGATGTGCAAACCACTTATAAAGCGTTGGCAGCCTGCTACATAATCTAGTAATGCCAGATAATCTGCTAGTACCATACAAATCTGGGGATTAAGAAACAGAAGGGCTAAAACCTGAGCCCTCCCCCAGCCTAAATCAAGAGGAACAGGCAGGTACGTCTGGCTACACCTTATGTCCATCAGCCTCATCACGTAAAAACCAGTACAAAATAAATGCGATACGAGTTCATTACTGAACTTTCTCAAGCCATATCAAAGAATTAGACATTAAAAACACTCTGTGCGTGACATCCCATCTGCCTCCAATTTAGAGTTCACAGATATTTCAGACAAATGTATTTTTGAACAAATGCTTGAACACACAGTTCAAGTCCTTTCTGATGGTGAATATTCCTCCTGCACAACACGCCAAAGGTCTCACTTTGGTTCTCTGTTGCCTTCACTGACATTCCCAAGCTACATAGAGAGCCACCACTTCCACAGAGGCATAAAAGCAGTTACAGTCTGCAGTATCAACTCCTCTAGGAAAAGCAATAACTGCTCACAATGTTTATATTAACATTAGCTGGCATGTACTTTCTCTTTAAACACTAACTTTTTATTCTTGGCCTGTGATGCGAGGCATTAGTAATTTAGGAATTAATCATTCCGATAAAGGTAATTTATTAGTCAGTCATCATGAAAAATTTAAACAGTCTTGTCAACTTACAAGTAATGTTTTGAAGCTGAGATTTTTGCTATTTCCCGACTGACTGGAAATATCAAACATGAAATAGATTAGTTGATGATTGCTCTATTTCATTTTGATCGGGTACGACTAAGTGATAGGATTGAAGTCCTTGCTACCGAGAGCCCCACCAGTCCAGAAGCATTAGGATGCATAAAGATTTTCACTCACTGGGTGGTCTGTTCGCTGCCAAGTTTTTGAAGTGGCTGCCTTTTATCACTTCTGCTGATAATCTTCCAGTTGTAGCGTTATAAAGGAGGCCAAGGAGGATTTCTGGAGCTGAGCCATGTACCAGAGACTGACAAGAGGAGGTACTTTCGCTGCAGGACACTTCTGACATGCTCATTTGAGAGTCACAGCCCTAGGAAACAGACACAAAGTTGCATGTATTTTGCGGAACGACGTTACTGGGAAGTCGATTTTTAGAACTATGCACAGAAAACTAGGAAAGCAGTAACAGAAGTCTCATTCAATCACCCAATAAGGAATGTACACCCTAAATATACACTCCGTTTGCACACGTGGAAGCTAACAAAGACTAAAGCAGTTTGGAATTAAAAAAAAAAACACAACAGAATTTGTGTTCCTTTTGCTTCATAATTCAGGAGAAATACAAGCAGAAGATGAAGAGCAGCCTTTGTGGTCCCTGTTTACTTCAATTGCTGTGATAGGACCTGTAACATAATTTGTCAGCATCCTGGAGAACATTAAACGCTGGAGTCTTTTACTTTCCCAGACTGGAAAACACTAGTGGAACTTTGAAGATAATAAAATTCAGGCAATTCTTATTCCTCTCTTGTAAAGGTTATTCTCAAGACTGAGAATTTACAAGTAGCAAAACAACAGAACGCATGCACGGAGAAAAATGCACTGTCTAGAATAAATTAGCTCACAAGGAATTGAACGGATCCAGAGATACGGAACTGCAATAGACCCTTTGTCTTGGGTGGGAAAGGAAGGATGCCATCCTGAAGCTCGGCAAGTGATGCTTTAATTTCCACCTTAGAAGCTTTTCTCATGCATTCTCACCACATCCCGTCTGTGACGGGGGCTTCTGATGCTCATTTTAACCCCTCATTATTTGCCTTAAAAGAAAACTGTACCTTTATGCTGCCACGCTAGTCATCCCCTCCTTGTTCCTACTTTCACTTCTTGCTTTCACGCACTGGCACGTAGAGTTGTACTTCTGAAAACAAGGAACTGGACAGAACCTCGCCAATGGCACAGCAGTTTGCTTAATGGCTGAGAAAAGACTTTTGAATGACCAGTACATCCCTTTAGGGTGTACATCCCTCTCGGAAAAGGGGTAATTTGGATCCACAGAGTTTTCAAATACGGCTTGAATCGTTTGGGAATCTGGGAGCACTCTTCCAAGGAGTCACGATGGGTTTGTGAAGCGGATTCTTCCAGATTCCAAGTGTCTCCATCATTTCCAGCAACAGCTGACGTGGGCACAAATCCTCGTCAAGAGGCAAGTTAACTTTAAAAGCAAGTAACTTCATCTGACACATAAATCTCAGCTGTGTTACAGAATCTCAAAGTACAGAAGAACGATACCTACAAGAAGAAGTTACGAACCTACAATAATATCCTTCACACTGACCTTCTAACTAGTTCTTCTCAATAGAGTATTTCCAAGAGGCTGGACAGAAGGCTCAGCAGCAAGGCAGTTCCTCATTAATAAACACCGTTGGTAGTCAATGTATTCTTACTACTCAAGAACCAGCTCAACAAAATTCCCTTAGGTCTCAAATTTGACTGTGACCATGCTGCAAGTCCACAAAAAAGATGTAACACAAAGTGAGCAGCTGGGTAATGCTCTCCCCACCCAAAAACCTCAAAGAGCTTTGATAACTGTACCAAGAGAAGGTGATGACAGCACTCTTTCCTGATGGTGACTTACTTATACAGTTTACTGATGTTCGAATTGGGACTCGGTCTAAATAGGTTTGTGACAGAGTTACACTGGTCACAGTGGGTATAAGAATGACTTTTAAAATGCTAGAAACAGTAAACAGTAAATGAGTGATGACTGAGCGGGGATGAATCCTCAAGTGTACCTCGAAAGGAAGAGAAGTGGTTTCTGTGTGGTTTAACAGAGTAGGGGGGAAACAACTGAAAAATGAAACAAGTGTGATACTACAAAGTTGCATAAGGATAGGCTAGGAATAGCATTCCTTTCCAGCAGAATCCTGAGTGGACGGACAAGGACAACAGTACACATGTTAAGGCCAGAGAAAACAATGTGACCAGCTGAATGGTGGGATGAAAAGACCTAGAGGATGCTTCATACCTGTAAGCGGACGGAAATGCAACTCAGCCACTGTACCTTAGAGCTGCTGCACAGAAAGAACTGGTAGATGCAGTCTTGATGGAAATCTGAAGAGAAGGGTGAACTTCAAAATGTTGCTGCAACCATTTCTAAACCAAAACATTTTGCCTTTTGTTTTCAGACAGGTGGCAGGTTCGAAACAAGCAAAAGCATGTTTAATCCTTGGCGTGCAATAAACTTGGGAACCTCCTTCCTACCAAATGCTGTGGTGACAAAAGTTTAATGGCATTAAAATAAAGCAACCAAAGTCACTGAAGAAAGAATCTAAACCATCCTTTGTTTTCCATTTCACATGCAAAATACTCCAAGCCATTCAGCTGCATGCTGGTCTGAACGTACTTTAAAGAATACTCTGCTTTTCAGTTATGAACTGGAAAATCCTAATAGAAAAGGAAGCGAGACATTAAGAAGAAAAATGAAGCAGTGGGGTGTGAAGCAGCTTGGAAGACAGGCTGATGTGACTGGGTAAACCCAGGGTTCAATGACATAAACCAACGTATAGTTTCTGTGTCTATGATAAGGTATGAAACAGAATTTGGGGGAAAGCAGGTAAAAGGCATGAAAAAAAGGGGAAGGTAAGGTTGTATTTTGTCAGTTTTCTTTCGGAAGAAAACAGAAGACCTTAAGAGGAAGAAAAGGAGAAACAGGAATCAGGGAAGGCAAAGAGCTGAAATCAGCAGGGCTCAGATCAACAACTGAAGAAAGTCTCTTCGTTGACAAAGTTAAACCCAGGGATACCGAGTATTATCAGATGTCTTCTCAAAAGTATGTTCTCCAAGCACAGAGTTAATTGTTCGCATTGTGGAAATCCATTCCTTGTTTTACGTAAGGCATTTCGTGATTATCACGACTGTTGGTAAGCAGCCTGACGTTAACCCTGTAAGGTGCATTAGAAGTGAGTAACAACTGGTTTTCAAGCCTGTTGAGAGGGTTTGTTTTCCTGTTTCTAGCCCAAATTCAAGAGGAGAGCTACCAAACACAACAAGAAAAAAGTCAGACAAGAAGTTACATTTTTACCTGCTCAAAACGTAAGCTTCAAACTGCGCAATATTAACACTGGAATTGCTAATTGGTACAACATGAGTATAAACTTAGCTACAGTGAAGCCTTCATCTCATGACAACATCACAGTGCTACCAGATGCTTTTCATCTCCTCACAGATCTGCATTCAATCTATCTGTAACTCTATCTGCAGGTGACTCTGATGCTGTAGCTTCGTTGTGGGAAACAGAATATTTAGACCAAAATTACTATTTGTTTGAAATATTCTGTCTACCTCAGTTTATTTTTACAAGTCTTCCTTCTCTTCCTCTATAAACACTGTGTGTATTTTAATAAGCAGGGGAAAAAAGGGACTGAGGTTCCCTAATTGCAAAAGCCTTTCAAGGTCAGTGAAGCACCAGAATAGCCCAGTAAGAACTGCAGGAAAGTCTTAAACGCACAGTTTTAAGAACTTAGATGAACTGTCAAGGTATTGATGATCTGGCCCCAGTGCAAGGATTTGGCTCTTGAGTTTGGCTCCAGGATGTTAATGTTAAACCTCCAACCTATTCTTGTCAATTTAGCCACAGCAACAACCACAAAGGCTATCGACAGGAAATACAAGCAAACAAATATTAAGCAAAGTCTGTTCCAAATATTTGGTTCAAATACAGTAAACCACGATTTTTCAGCTTTTCATTTTCCAACACAGAGCTTTGGGCAGAGGACCTAAACATTGCCCTTATACACCACGGCACAGCGCTTCATTACAAAATCAGGTGGATTTCATTTGATCAACACTTACCAGAATCACTGCTTTCCACTGGGTTATAAATGTGTTACTCTACAAAACCTTAGTTATTACTTCTCCAAGCTACTGTCATCCTTGGTGGCTTCTCTGCACACAGTATGTGGGGAGGAAGCATCACTTTCAAATAAATACATATTAAAACCATTCCCATTAAGTGGTATTTGGGTTTCACATGTTCCTATTGTACAAAAGTTGGCAATCACAAAAGAAGGCTCTTTCATTTTTCCCTAGTGCCAGTGGAAGTGAACACACGCAATACAGCCTGTCAGACCTGAACCCCTAAGGATTTTCAATAATCTTTCTCTTTGCCTAGAGAATAGAGAATCCTCTATTTCCAACAATGATAATATATGTGAAATGTACTTATTTGTCTTCCTTCACCAAAATTCCATGGAAACAGGGTATTTGTTACTTACATATTCATGTCCTACTGTTATTTTCCTATAGACTGAAGTTCTGCTCCTAAACTCTGCTCCTAAGCCAACTGGAGTTACTCACAGGGATTAACGTGGCCATGCTCCGAGGGCAGTTAAAAGTTCACTTCCCTCAACGCACAGGTTAAAATCATGCCTCCATAGGCTTACAAAGCGAGACCATCTGATCCTCTTGGCTTTTCAGAATAGACACAGGAAAGATGAAACCTTGCTGACAATCCTTCAGCAACAAAAATCTGATTCACAGCATGTTCCTTGTCAAAATGCCTCTCTCAAATTCTAAATGTTAATGTTATACCACTAAATCTCGTCAAGGACTTTTTTTGCACGTTACTTTCTTCTTCTTCTTCTTTATCAATACAACCGAGAGGTTAGGGAAGGAAATTTGAATCCCAGCAGGCAAACGAGAGAACTGAATCCAGGTCTCCAGCATTTTAGATAAAAGTATTTCTCTCTCTTAATCACCAGTGCGGAACCCCGAAGCTACTGTTCCACTTGGAGGCAAAAGCTTGCTGAGGTGATGAGAGCACCCAGGCAACCAAAGAGGCTCCAGACCAGCTCTTAGCCTGGAGCCCATCCTCTGCTCCTGCACTGCGAGCCAGGGAGGAGGAGAAGAACAAACCTAGAGGCTCCACATCCCTCATTAGTGGCTGAAGCAGTCAATGCTTTCTAACAACATGTTTCAAAGCCACAATAACTTCTGGAAAAAAAAACCAACCCCAAGATCATTCCTGGGAAAGAGAACTTAAACCACCTGAAGTCAGCCCTGGAAACACAGGGATGCGAAATCATTGGGAATGTCAAAGAACGGAGCTCTCTAATGTTGAATTCTGGCATCTAAATCCCACTTAGGTGCTATACTGGACACTTTGATGCTTTTGCAAAGATGTCAGCCTCAGGTCCTCATTGCTTCTGCTTCTGTTTCCACTAACTCACAGAAGAGCTGCAAGGACCGATACTCAAGCTAGTTCCTTATATTAAACAATTGATACTCCTTCTGTATGCTGATACCTACAGGATGTATGAACTGTTTGTTTCTAAAGGCAGACCTCAAGGGTCACATGATCCTCAAATTAATATGGATCAATGTTTTCCATAACAAGGCCACAGCCTTCTTTAATGACAATGCTCTGTCCAGATGGAGTTACTCCCTATGCTCGTTAGAGAGATGAGTGGTAAATAATTCCATTTTCCTCTTTCATTATGCTCTTTCAAACTGGTTAAAAAGATTTAGTGAGACAAATCAAGTAACAGTTCTTATTACTAAGGCTAATAATAACATCTAGTAAAGATGTTCCAATTAACAGAATGCACATTTTTATTCCTGTACTTGACACTTTACAGCACTGGTGTCTAGGCCAAGTGAAATCACAGACATTCAGGGAAACGTTCAAATGATTTTTTCCTTACGCACCCTGAGTTTAGGAAACAAACAGATGTATTCTGGGGGGAGTGGCGTGCTTTAAACATTACCAGGATTTCCTAGTCACAAATTCAAATGTAAAACTCCTTAGCAAATAGACCCGGTCTGTACTGATTTCACTCACCTCCAGTATAGACTTATTCTGATTATTAAGCTATGATTAATGTAGCTGAAAATCAGAGTAGCTGAAGTGCTACAAATTCCCTTTTCTCATCAGAAGCTCCTGCTCTCACTTAGTTTTTACTCTTGAGGGGAAAAAAAAAACCTTCTGGATGCAGAGTTTTACAAACCACGTTGTTTTCTCACAGATGAAACACGGGAAGATGGAGACGAAATGAAAAGTAATTAATTCCTTAATTCACTGCAGCCAAGGGACTAACACCTTAACAGTTCTATGCGCAGCTTTAATTTACTGTAGATACTGGCCTGTACAAACCTACAAGCCTTCCTTAGACACATGATGATACTGACCCCATTCCGAAGTAATTTAATATTAAGAACTAAAGCCCTTGTGTGTTTTCTAAGAACAATACCGTATTATTGAATCAGGTTTGTTCTCAAGCTTTAGAATACCATAATTTCATCATAAAATTAAACATTTAAAAAATAGTGAGTTTTAACCCAAACTCTGCTTCTCTAAAGCATTTTGACCACGTTCACAGCAAGGTTTCTGTGCTGCTTTTCGTATTTCAGGAGAATTTGCTATTAGCACTTTGTGTCTACAAGTTTTTAATATGATCAGCTCTGCACAACAGAACGTTAAACCTCTATCGAAAGGGAAACATTTAAAGGGTTTAATTTAAGGGTTAAATTAAGGGTTTAAATTAAACTTCTTCTTGACTGCACTTAAATGACTCCTGTGGCTTCCCTGCCTCATGACAAATGGACTTCACGGGCTTGAAAGTCGCAGAGCACACGTGAGCAGTAGTGGGGGCAAACCTGGAAATGAACGTACAAGGGAGTTCACAGCATTTGCAAAAGTGCTGGGTTTACACCACAAAAGTCTACCTGCTTTTTACACTGCCATGGGCAAGGAGGAAAAGAGGCCTTCTATTACTGCGTTCTGTTTTCTGAGATAAGACACGTAGCATGAAGAAACATTCAAGCCCTAAAAGCTCTCAGATGTCTGTGCTGGCAATTTAGTTGAGAGCATCCGACACAAAATGCAGACGTTTCAACCTGCGCTCCTGAGGAAGCCACGTCAACAGCTCCCACCCAGACCCACCCCTGCCTCCCCCTCTCCTTACTCCTGTCAACCTTGTGAGACCACGGAGATGTTACTAGGGGCCAGCTTCCAAGGCCACAGGCTTCTTTAAGTGACAATGTGCTGTCCAGATGCAGTTATTCTCTATGCTTGGCGGGGAGATCAATGGCAAACAATCCAATTTTTGTACTTTCATGCAATTATTTTCCACTAATCCGTAACATTAAAGATAGGTTTGTAATGCATTTGTTAGTGCAACTATTTGTGATTAACAGTTCACCCAGCTCTATTTCCATCTGCTGGTGGTACCCCTTTTGATTTGTTCGGGTCATGTCTGACCCCCCAGTCCAAGAGGTTCAACAGGTGCTCGCAGTTGAGAGGGATCTGCTTCAGTTCTCAGAGCTATCATACACATCACAAAGAAGGGCAAGAGTTGGATTCTCCTAGCGCCAGCTGACAGCTGAGTAACCCAAATCAAAGGACAGAGGCTGTGAAAGATGCTGCACACGGTCAGACAATACGAGAGCCAAGCCTGACAAGAGGCTAACTCACTAAAACTAAAAGGATCCCTTGCTAAAGACAACCTGTGAACAGAAATGCTTATCTGATATCAAATACAGGCTGCCTGAATATACAAAGGAAGTGATTTACAAAGGAAGTGAATATACAAAGGAAGACAAAGGTCTAGTTTAAAAGGAATAATGCTAATGAAGACCATTTTGTTACACTGCAAAACCCATGAGAAGAATCAGCACCCAGTGAGTAAATCAAAAACTAAGAGGTTCCACAAACAAGTTATAAACCTTCAGAGTAATAACTTCATCTGTGTGTGCCATGTCTCTGGTTGGAATTTCCCCCATTGGATATAAATGGGAGGAAACCAGTACACGGCTTTTGCCCAAGGGTGCTCAAACCTGCAAACAGAATGTTTCTGTGCTTTGCCTTTTTCTTGGTTACTTGAAAGGCAGTAACAAAAGTGAGAAGATGCCTGTGTGTACACATGCATGCAAACGGTTCAGATTACTATCAAACAGAGCAGTCAGGAAATTCAGTTAACTCTAAGGGAAACAGGTATTTCATCTGGATTCCTAAGTTAAAGAATACATACATAGAGAGAGAATATATATATGAGCTTCTTCCATTTTATTTTTGTAAAGGTGATCAAACCCAGACATGTAATTCTAGACAATGTTTGTCACTGATGGATTGGCTTTCTGAGGAAAGAGAGTATTGCTCAAGAGAGTTACTCTGATTTAATCTAGAACCGTTATTCACGGCCTCTCAGTTGACTGGGGACATTTTGGAGACTGAAAAGCATCGTCCTATGCTCAATATAGTAATATCATGTCTGGAACACAACACATAAACTAACATATACCAGGTGATAACCACCGCCCTCAAAGTGGAGAGTACACACGTGTGCGCCCAAGGGTATTTTTACACATTCAATTCATAAATGCCTTCACTCAGAAAACTGTCACTAAAATAATGCTCAGACACTCTGGATATTTACAGTAAAGATATAGAAAATAATCCTTTATGGACTTATGATTGCCTGCACCACCTGTTCTTTGTTATGGGGAGCGCATCTGGGAGTTCGTTATGTTACAAATGGAGAGTGCTACAGAAAGAAAGAGGATGACATTGAATTCTTCTCCACTGTAAAGGTCTTGTTACTGACAATACAGCATGAGCAATTCCTAGGTTTGCTGAGCAGGAAGAGGTATGCTGCGGTCATCCAAATTCCAAGGGCTGGTACTTCCAAAACCAATCGAAAACCAAAACCCAGGATTGATTGTTGCTCCAAAAAAGCAACCTCTGGGATGGCGAAGGGGATTACGCTTGTTTCTCTGCTCTTTTCCAAACAGACTGCACCCAATAAACTGCTTATGTGTTTTCATAACCACTTCATACTGGAGGCTGCTGTTCACTGGCAGGAAAGTTTCTTCAGATGAGAATGAAGAACAACTGAACACAGGCCCACAGAGACTTCCTGAAGAAAAATAAGCATCAAAAGTGATTCTAAGCTCCAAGGCAAGTGAACAAAAATTTGTCTGCCATTGCACCAAAAGGAAAATGTCTCTGGAAGCATCCTCCTAAGCAAACTACACACATGCGAAACCACAACGCACACACCTTCCATGAACTCTGGATCCAACGGCTCGTTGCTATCAAATCTAAGAGGGAGACTGTCTCGGGTAACAGTGACAAGCACTTTGGCTAGCCCTTGTTAGTCCCGTTTCCTCCTCACTCAAACATATGCTGAACTTGGAAGACAGAGTGTGATAAACGTAAGGGAGCCGAGGAGGAATTCCCCGTGATGTGGGAGAACTGCAGATGGGGATAATAGCTGCTAATGCAAGACATTATACACAATGTAGGAAGGTGAGGAACAGGGTGACATCGAGTGAGGAAGGTTTCTGAATATACTTGTAACTTTGAAGCCATGTGTAGCTCTGAAACCTATTTAAGGAGCATACAAGTGCCATGTGCTCCCCACGATGTGCACTTGTCCACGTTTTAACAACAACCAGAGTTGCGGGCCCCCCCTCCCGTGAGCACGCCACTGTGTTTGAAAGGCACTGAACTCACTGGTCTGCCTCTAACCGCACTGCCTTGTTTTAACTTTAACCACACTGCCTTGTTTTAGCTTTAACCACACTGCCTTGTGTATGGCTCTAAGGTGTCACTGCAAAAATACTGAACTTTAATACTAAAATCTAATTCAGAATTTACAATGTACCCCATGGTGGATTTTGTAATTGTAAATATCCCGAAACAACTGGATCTCTGCAAACAGAAACAGCACTTACCTGCTCCTGTTAAATAACTCCTGCCTGGCGCTTATGATGAGTTGGACATAAAGACTGCTGGTTTACTCCAGCAGAAGCACAGTTAAAAAGGAGTATGAGCGATGTGCATAAACAGACCCAGAGGCAAACACTTGAGAAGGGTAAGAACTAATGAAGCTCAAGGCCCATGCTGGCATAAGAACAAATGGTGAGAAATTGGCCGTGAAGAAATTCAGGTTGGAAATGAAACAACCTGATGTTTTCAGATGAAAACTCACAAGAGGATGACCTGGCTGTTTGCAAGACCAAGGGCTTGAATACAGGTGACCCAGGATGCCTTGCACTTCCAGTCATACACCCTAAAAACACAACGCATTTTAACACTCTTGCAAAATAACTATATGTTAAATCCTGGTCCAAATCTGCTCATCAAAAAAAATATGATATACGCTATAAATAATAATAGAAAAATACCTACGAACTTGGATGTGAATGAATTTTCAAAGGTTCCCAAAATCCCCACGGATCCTCATTCAAGCTATCAAGACTATGAAGGTTCCTTTCCAGCAATAGCTAGGGCTAAGGTAGACCTGCGTAAACCCCATTACAACAACAAACTCTGGGAGATCCTTTCACTTCTTATCAATATTCTTATTCCTACCCCTCAAAAATGAGGGGAAAGAAGTGCAGACGTGCCATCCCTCGCTGCCACAGAACACAGATATCAACCTTCTTATCTTTGATGCCTTCTGGAATTTGTTTTAACTCCCCCCTGCCACAGAAGCTCAAGAAAATAATTCAGAAGAATAAGCAATGCACATAGAGAATACAGCAATCGGTCAACAGCCTGGCCCATTCGCTAGCCTCTTCTGCTGGCTTTGGCGAATGTTCCACAAGCATCTATTGACAACACACACAGATTTATCAAGTACATTTGGAACATCCAATGATTTGCTTCATGGGGGGCTTTTATCCCAGCTGTAAAACCAGCAACCTCTGCATTTGGGGCATTCACACTAGGCAGGTGAACCACTTCCCCCTTGGAACACAGCGATTTGTACTTCTTAAGGTATCATAAAAAAGCTGTTCTATTGTCAGCTGAGCCTCCTTCAGATTCAAGTTTCAGCCTCAGCTTTTACTAATTCTAATGAATGGATTTTTAGGCATTAAATAAAACGGCATTTTATTTTGAGTGCCTTTTGCAATACTCAGCTTCAATGGAATCGCCATTACAATCGATCCAACCTTTTTGCATTGTTTTGCGCTATTTCACCTGAAAAAAAAACCAAATTTCCTTTCTTTCCCTTCTCCCCTTTTACTGATAGTTTAAACCCCCCCTACAAACCACCCAAACAAAATGCCCAAATAAGGCTGCCCTTGCTAAATCACCTCCTCTTCCCCTCAAAACTCCATTATTTAGCACATAGGCAGCTCTTTAGCCATGAGCATCCAAGCAGTCCTACTGCAGGAAACCCTGACAACATCACAAACATCCTCTTTCTGGACAAAAGCATGCTTAAATATCGACAACAAAGAAAGAGGAGATGCCGATCGCTGCCCAGATAGAGCTCTAAGGTTCTGGACAGTAAAACCAAAGTTTACCCTTACTGGTGCTTTGCTTTATTAAAAACGTTACATTATTTGCAAGGACAAAAGATGCTGCTCATCAGGTAGGCAGGGGTTTTTCCAGCATAAAAAAATCCTTTTCAGTTTGAACTACTGCTCCCACCATCATTCACTTTAGAACCAGGAATCAATTATTTACAAGGTTCTAGTCTGAAGTTATTAAAAACGGCTCTGTGCTTTCAAAATCCCTTTCCTGTCTTTCTCTCTGGACTGGAAAATACCTATTGCAACCAAGGTTTAATTGCAGCACACGGAGCGCGCTCACTAGCATGGCTTTTTTCTTTCCCCTCTATCCTGTTTTTATTTTCCGATTGAAATGCTGTGGGTAGCAAAGTAAAGATTCTACTGTTAAATACATATGTAATTGCATGCTGACATACGTACATACATTTGCCACTACGCCCGTGTTTATTGACTGGAAATTTCTAAGTAATTAGAAGGAAAAATACGGGAAGCTTTTGCAGGTGGAAAGTGAACGTACTTACAGAAGCTCTAAGGAAATGATCCTTGTGCTAACACAGTGCTATCACTGTTGAAGAAAATAGAGCAGATGTGATGACTCTATAAATATACACACTCTTCTCCCAGAATTCAGGACACTGTGCAGCACTGCATTCTCATCCTGCCTCATTTGATACTCACAGACAGACTGTAAGAAGGTTCCAGTATCACTGGCACTGACATCTTCCCTTGAAGATTCAATTTGGTTAAGTAAAAAACCTTCTCTCCCACAACCCTCTCCTTTTTCATGCGCCGTACGCTGTAGAGTCTGAAGCGAACCGCGTAATTCCCAATCATCTCTGACTCCACGTGATTGAATTTGAATGTCTCTGTGAAGACAGGGCACGGTCCCCGCTGGATGCTGGTTTTCGCTCTCTGCTTCTTTATAGGGAGAAGAACTAGGTGTACTTGCCACGAGCTTCCACCTGTCCTGCTGTAAGTGGGAATGTCTGTGACAGCTGTCACTGTCACCAAAAGCTTCTGTTCCTGTGAGTCATAGTCAAAAGTCACATCCAGTGTGCCGTATTTAGCTACTGGCTCAGGATCAAAAGGTTTAGGAAGCTGTGAAGACGATCCTCGAGCTGACATATCCTGAAGAGGAGGAAGAAAAAAAACCCAGCTATTTATTTATTTATTTATGGTATTCTATCATTAAAATTAGCATGGAAATATATGGCTTTCCCTAAGCAATATGAAGGGACTACAGTCATCTTATTCCTTTCAGACACTATGCACTTAAGAGAGGAGACAGCCGACTAGCAGCCAAGAAAAATTCAAAAGCCTTTACCTGGCCAATACTACCAAAAGCCAGGAGCCAACCAGACAGAGCTCACGTTAAACTGGGATCCACTTCTGATCTCTTCTCTATGCCCAACATGTTAAAACGCAGATACATTTGCTACAAGATAGAACTGCCTCATTCCAGTGCCAGGATGCACTCATTTTGAAGTGAACATTATTATTAGAGTGGTTTAAGAGCTGACTAGTGACTTGAGAGCACGGCGAGACCCGGCAGCGAATACAGGAATGCCAACACCTACTTGCTCGTGTAGCTCTTGCTGCACTCCACAAGCTTCTATGAACGTGCCAAGAGTTATCATGGTTTTCTTAATGTACTTTTACTGGAACTGTGTAAGATGCATCTGTCCTGAACACACTTCCTGAACCTTCTGCAAACAGCATCAGCCCTGAAGCTGCACTTCAAACTTACAATTCAGAACGTTTATCGTCACTGCAAACTCTGAACAAAATACAGATGCCCTACATTGTCACAACAGGTAATTTGATAGCTATACTGAAACACAAAATACCTACAAGTGCAGGTCAACCTACTGTTCATAAGCTATTCCAGGGATGTAAACCAAATGTATTTCCTGTGTATTATCAAAGATACACTGGCTCATGCTGGACGAGGCCTTGGGTGATATGGTTTAGTGTGAGGTGTCCCTGCCCACGGCAGGGAGGCTGGAACTGGATGATCTTAAGGTCCTTTCCAAGCCTAACTATTCTATGATTCTATGATTCTGTGTACATGAATAGATACCGTAATAAAACCTTCTGGATTTAAAAATGTCATGTTTTTATTTTAAACCAATTGCTACACTGCCACTGGGATTTGTTCCTCTGAAAGCTTTATTCTTCAAGTTGTTGAGTGGCTATAAAAAAAAGCTGGCAGTATTCTCAGCTCTTATTGAGTATGCCTACATTAATGACTGGTGTGACACAAAACGGGAAGAACTAGGATTAGATTTGCTGCAATCTGTTAGGGTTTGAGGACCATATGTACACACGCTTCTTCCCCAGTAATGCAGATCATACAGATTCTGGTCCTAGCTCATCAGCAGGTACATACAGAGCGCTAGCTACCTGGAGGAAGTTGCAGCTGCACCTTCCACGTGTTGCATCAACACCGCAGGTATGCAACATCAGCTTCCCAAGAGGTCTACTAAAATAGAAACAACGGCTGACACATCAGGACTGAGCCCTAATATGCACTTCAAATCTTTGGGTAAAAGAGGCAAAAGACAAATGTGTACCAAAAAGAGCCCCTTCTGCACATGACATCACTAATGTAGCCTTACCACTGGTAGCAGTGCAGAAACTGGCTGTTAAAAGACTTGTCAAGGAAGCACATGTCAGAAAATAGGATTTCCTCATAGTAAAAATAAATGGGTATCTTTACAGTTCATAGCAGAGAAAAGGAAAATTAAGTGGACCAAACCTCTATACTACCATTAACAATTTAAAAGAAGTCTTTGTAACGCTTCCTTCCCTCCCCCCCCCCCCCCCCCCAAGATGTTTTACATTATGGGGTGTTACAAGCAGAAATCCTATTTTTAATAATTTCTAACAAACTAAACGAATGAGGTGCAATATCAGTGTTCGTGTAACTGTGCAGTCATCTTTAGGTAACAAAAGGATGCTGAGGAGCAGCATCACTGCATGACGCTTCAGAACACTCGGCTGGTTTTATTTACCTCTGGACTAAGGACAGCCGTGCTATCACTTGGTACATCCTCTTCGTATCCTTTGTTATGAAAGCTTTCTATTTCGTGTCCCGTGCTTCCCTCGCTTGGGCACTTATATGAACATCTTGGACTGTTGCTACACTGGGAGAATTCACATTTACTGTCTCCGACTTCCGAAGGCGTACAGGAAAGATGAGGAGAACCACTATCATCCTGGTACGGAGGCGGCTGCAGCTCATCCAGGGGAGGTGTTCTTCTCATCCTCTGAATGCAGTTTGCTGGGAAGAAGTGAGAATTCTTTACTTACTTTCTGCTTATTTACTGGTGAATCACATCTGTGGAAAATGGTCACTGTAAATAGCTGGAGAGAGTGGTTAAAAAACTAGAAATGCTCTTTTTTTTTACTTTACATTT
The DNA here is from genome assembly GCF_033815535.1 of Pezoporus flaviventris. Taxonomy (NCBI): domain Eukaryota; kingdom Metazoa; phylum Chordata; class Aves; order Psittaciformes; family Psittacidae; genus Pezoporus; species Pezoporus flaviventris. Next base: position 1,661,518 of record NW_026892680.1, on the reverse strand, counting down.
CAAATGAGATAAAAAATACTACTGAAACGTTTGTGAAAAGATGGAAATGAATGATCTCGCAGATGAAAGAGATGCAGATAAAAGCCAAGTATTAAGTACACGGACACAGTGGATTTCGTAAAGCAGATATAAATAAACAGAGCACAAATATGACATGACAAACATTCTAGGCTTGAATTGCAGGGATGCTTACCTTGCAAAAACCTGTGCGTCTCTTAAGTCAGATTCCGTGCAGGTGGAATGTAGACCAATTAAGGACACAAAATGCACTCCCTAAGGCCATGATATCAAACTTCTGATTACCTCCCATGAAGTTGCTCACCCAGGGAGATACTAAATTAAGCTCCGAAGACAGCTAAGGTGCCAACAAAGGCAGACATAAGCATTTTCACACAAGTGAACTCTGCTCACTGGTGAATTTAACAAGTGAAGCAACGTCTCAGATTCTTTATTACTTGTTAAGGACAGCTAAAGGGTATGCGTGTATCTGGTGTCTAGAAGTTAGACACCAGATCCGGTCACTAAAGACAGTGGAAAAGGGATCATGAGCAACCTTGTGCTTGGGATGAATACTTGACGCTGACCATCTCTGCTTCTCACACTAGACAGACAGAAACGTGGTTATACATCTCCTCAGAAAATAAACCTGATGCATGGCTATGGATACAGGAAGTTAATTCAAAATAATTACATTTCCATGTTTGACCTCATATTGTGCTAGGCAGCATTATTATAATCTCATATTGTGCTATGCAGCAATACACAGCTGCTAGACCTGGGAGGAGACAGCAAGGCATGCAGTAGTTGAAATGAAAGGAATACCAAGAACAGGTAAAAACCTGTATCCCATTTTGTGTACACCTTCTGTAGAGATTTTAATGAAGATTTCCATGCCCCTCACACACACAATTACCTCATACACAGAAGTTTTAAACCACCACTGCTTTCTGGTGTCAGACACATCGCTTTCACCCACAGGAAAATCTGCCAAACGAGGAAGTTAACAAAAGTATCGACGTCAGAACAACATAAGCTTTGATTTCAGCGTCATCTAACAATGGAAAAGACCTTGTTTCCCACAAGAAAAAGGTGGTACGTTTTAGCTTCGTCATCAATTTTTTGTATATAGGATTGCCCTGTCTATGTCCTGCATTCTCAGCAAGGAAATAAACCTTTTGTCTGCTTCAGAGGCAACTGCCAATTGTTCAACCTGTCACACAAACAGAGTATGCTTAAGAGCTACTCTTTATGGAACAAGGCTGGAAAGGCAATAGTATGGCTCTCTTGAGAAACTGTCTCAGGCTCCCTTTTGTTCTCCTTTCCTTCGGAAGTCTGGGCTGTATCCAACTGTGGATATACTGGAATATTTCACACCACCTGGGATGATGGAAACCCAAACCACCGTTGTTTCAGTGCATACAGTCCATGGGAAGGAAACCCAGCTACATTGGCTAGAAGGGAGCCGATGTGCACTGCAGATCCCCAGGGCTGGGCAACTGAAGGATAGTTTATTATGGAGCGTATCCTACTACCTGGATAAATATATAACTGGGGAATGCAGGGCTTTCATCTCTTTCACTGGGCTCCTAATGGAACCCCTCTTAGCTTTAGCTAAGGCAAATCAGTAATTAAAACACTCCTACAGATGACACTGCTGTCAAGAACCCTCTCTTCTTTGATAGACCCATCAGAGCCAGCCTGCCATTTAGAGCGAGTCCAAATTACTGTTACAGTGCACCCGTAAAAGGTCTTCTGCTGTTAGCTAGCCCAGTGCCACTAACACTTGAAACTCCAGTTCCAAGGGCTGGAAAGGAAAGCAGAGCAGGCAGGGGATCCTATACTTGAAACATAGTCATCAGTCTAGCAGATACACACAAAACCTTATATAAGAAATAGAGTGAAATGGGCCAGTCAGCATCTTGAAATCACCAGGCAGCAATAGTGAGAAAGCTTTATTTACAAAGCAGAGAGATGGGAAAGCACTTGGGTTTGGGGTTTTTGCTGAGGTTTTGCTGTTAGGTTTTTGCATTAGATAACTTGTGCCTATGAAACTAGGTAGACAAAGTTTTAGAATCTAAAGTGCTACTTTAATCATAATAATCTCCTTTGACTCCCTATACCATGAAAACAGGGCTTCCTTTTCGTGATTTCTATAATGAAATACTCCAGGAAACATAGAGCAACAACATTTCTGCTCGTTGGAGCTAAAAGGCATCAAACAGCATTAACTGAGACAGTAACCACCAGGTAGTAGCTATGTAGTTTCTTTCTTTTCACCTGCAGTCAAGCCTGTGAAGACTTTTAAACTCCCAGCTTTTTGCATGATCTAACGCAAGGAAAGCGCGGCTGGGTAACTATCAACACATTATTGTCTTACAGGAGTAAATAAGTGAGGGTGTGACTCACTTTTTTCACTTTGATGAACTCCATTATACATCCCTATGGGAAAACGGCACAGAGAAGGTACCTTTAATGTAGGTGGGAGAAAAGTGAAGGAAATTCTTATTCACCAGCTGTGATTCCAAAGTCTCAGAACAAACTGAAACACTGGGGTAGCGGTTTAGCTATTGCATTTGGAAAGTATCATCTACCAAACAAAGCAGGTAAACTCTTCAACCAAACAGCCTGGTTTATCACTCTAAGGACACCCCTGCCTAAACAGGTAGAAAATGGTTTTGCACATCGTTTACATAAGAAGATAGCAAAGTTGAATGCACAAAAATATACAGCCACTGCTAATGCATGCTGGCCTAAGTGACTGTATTGGAGAAAAACGCTTGGAGCTGAAAGGAAAGCATGATCTGAAGCGTTGGCATGTCTACGTGTGGAACCACTGCCTCTAACATACCTTGCATCATTCATTTAAGGTGTAAACTTAGACACAACTACACTTCACACAGACAAAGCCAAAGAATACACTCCAAAGACCACCGGATGTGCTAATAACAACTGCTATCATAGAATCATAGAATAGTTAGGGTTGGAAAGGACCTTAAGATCATCTAGTTCCAACCCCCCTGCCTAGCAAATGGTTACAGTGAGAATCCAAAATGAATCGTTGCATCGTTTCTACGCAGGTTTCCCCAAGAAACTTTCCACTCCCAAACCAGACAGAAAATATGTTTTGACCATTCCCCCAATTAAATTAATCATATTCAATGACCACCCCCGTTTGGACTAGACAAAACCAAGCCTGGAAGTAATAATCACGGAGAAGCCAAACTGGGTGTAGTGTGAGGTTCCTCCCAGCCAGCAAATGCCAGAACAGAGGAAAGACAAATTAGAAAGAGAGATCCCACGTTCAGTTTTCTACCCAAAGTGTGGGAAATGCCTTTGTATTCTCATAATGCATTGTTATTAAATTGTTTAGCAACAAGTACTTAATAAACTCTAAATTGAGAATCCAGTGTATTGCTGTCAAGAGGCAGATTTGAATAGTCAATCTTTTAAGGGTTAACTGCTTTAGTTAGAATTTCCACCCCTCTTTAGTGGGCTGGGAAAACACTCATACAGTGGTAATAGTAAAGTCCTTGCTGAAGAAACCAGAACTACAAGTGAAATACCAGACAAACACAAGCAGATTAGCACCTCGCTGGTATGCTCAGAGATTACAGCATGTCAACTGTCATTAGCACATTTAAATCAGAAGTACATAAATACCTTCTCTTCACTGCTGTTTGTTAAACAATGAAGGTTCATCTGTTTTCCCAAGTCCCTGCACTGACTGAAAGCCCAGGGGACGTGACACACATCTTGCCATCAACCTCAGGGGCCTGTCAGTGAGATGTGACACAGCAACCTAGGCCAAAACATGCATTCCTGGAACACACAAGTGGTAAGTCTGAAGAAAACACACAAACTTTTCCAGGCATTTTTCTGAATGGAATCACAGCTTAAAGATAAAGACAGGCTGAGAACACTGGGGCTGTTCAGCCTGGAGAAGAGAAGCTGCGTGGAGACCTCAGAGCAGCTTCCAGGGTCTGAAGGGGGCTACAAGGATGTTGGAGAGGGACTCTTCATCAGGGACTGCAGCGACAGGACAAGGGGTGATGGGTTCAGACTGAAAGAGGGCAAGTTCAGGTTAGATCTAAAGCCCAAGCTCTTCCCTGTGAGGGTGCCGAGGTGCTGGCACAGGGTGCCCAAGGAACTGGTAAATTCCCTATCCCTGGCAGTGTTCAAGGCCAGGCTGGACAGAGCCTTCAGGGGCATGGTCTGGAGTGAGGTGTCCCTGCCTGTGGCAGGAGGTTGGAACTGGATGATCTCAAGGTCCTTTCCAACCCAAAGCATTCTATCATTCTATGATTCTATTTGAACTTTCTGCTTCTGATACTCCTCATTTCCCCTCTCTGTCCAGGTCCCCTGAGGACCACACTAGCTAGGCTATACCACATTCCATCATGAAGCTGGTAATGTTCCTTTCCACATTTACAATGCTTAGACTTTGCTATTTTAATGGATTTTCCCAAAGGTTCTCAGCAGCACAAACCGAGCTCTCTTTAGCCTGTACTTCCCAAGCCATTCCAAGAACATCCATCTCAACGTATGGGAAAACAAACTATCCTCTTAGTTTTAATTCCCCTCTCTCAGTAGCAGTAATTAACAACGCTTCTGCAACTTGGGAGTTTTTATATATATATATATGTGTGTGTATATATATATGTGTTCTTTAAATATTCATACTATTGTGGGAGGCAACAAAACTTCTTTGGCAATCTGGTTTCCAGGTCCTTGAAAACAAATAATCCCTATATGACTTAATCATTTTAGCAAGTCCTATATTGTAATTATCAGAGTATCTTCACACTCCAACAGCACCTTTTTGGCCTCTAATAGGTCTCCACATACACTAATGCTCCCTAATTATTTCTTTTTTAAACCTCATGCAAACTTGGAGTTTTCGAGCCTTCAAGGGGCTCTCTGCAAATGTTAAAGACAATTTAAGTGAAACAGAAAATGAAACGCGTTTAAAAATTCAAGAAACCTTTCTGGTTCTGAATGATTAAATACCCTTCGAGAGTCCCTGTCTGCGCAGCCCAAATGGAAGTGTCATGTTTGAACTCTTCTACTATCCAAAAATACGACGTTGACTGAATTAGCCCATGTTAGGAGGAGTATAAAACCCAAACATTAAATATTGAATGAAACCTCGGGGCTCTCCTTCCATTCAAACGAAAAGCTTACATGCATCTTTGTGAGGGAAAAAAACACCCCATATTATCCCACAAATAGAACAAATTATCTGGGCATTATTCTATTTTTCCGAGAGTTATGATACTAGTCTTGCTTAAAGAAAGAAAGGGAATATAGGAGTGCTATGGGGTTGTTATGAGCAATAGGAAAACACCTTAAATTAACATTCTTTTTGGATTTGCCATGTTTTTAGACTTTCAGTCACAGCTCAACTCTCTTCTACATCAAGCAATTCACCAGTAAAGATGAAAAGTAATCATATCTCTGTTTTATTCCTAGCTTTATTTGTAGTTTGGGGTTTGTTTTTGTTTTTTCCACTAAAAAATAATTCTCTTTGGTTTCCTAATATTTAGAAAATTCCACATACCCTGAGCCTATGGCAATCAAACCAGCATTGTTGCCATTTCCATCTGACTTCACAGGGAGCTCTTAGCAGTGCATTTGCCTCACCTTCTCGGCTTAATTCTACTGGTCATTCATGCAAGAAAAAGGTTCTCTTTTGCACTGATTTTGGGTATTTGGTTTTTAATAATTCAGTATTTCTTTTATGAGTTTTATCTCAATGTCCAGTCCTTAAAGCTTCTGTTTTCTTTCTCAGGAAAGGTCTACAATCAATTGAAGCTAGTGATGCTCGTGCAGTGATTTTGCAGTTCTTTTGTCTCCTGTTGACACCAGGAGCCTGCAGAAGCACAGCCTGGTTTTGCTGGCTCCAAAAGAAATGTGCCTTTTCCTGCACTTAGGAGAGCACTTCCCATTTGCAAGAATTCATGGCCCGTTTTACAGAGCAATACAGAAAAGCACCGCACTGGTGAAAAACCCCAAGCTTTCGCGTTCCAAAATGAGCCCAAATTAGAACATTTAAAGTACAAATACGTTATTAAAGCATTATAGCCAGCTAACTGTCAAAGGCAGCCTTTTGTTTCCTTCCCAAATATTTTGGTCGTCTTTAAATGAAAATTACACATTAGCATCTCTTGAATTCATTTGCTTTCAACTGAAGTATCGTTCTCTGCTTCCTTGTTCAATGGTCCTACTAATTTGGATAGGAAGGAATTGTGCTACCTGGGTCCGGATTTATACTTTCCCCTGTACAGAAGAAACCTAAATACTGCTGGAATGTTTCATCTCCTATTGATGCAAACAGCAATCAATCAAGCCTTCCAGAACACACATTAATTTATTTACTTATTGAACCTCTGAAAAGCAGACTTCAGAAACCCCTTTTCTGAGAGTACCTCTGGCTCTACAGCTTTCTGGAAGCCGTGATCTTTACAAAGTGGAACTGTACAGCTGTTTGCTTTCACTTCCATTGTTTCATTTCCTTAGGTAAAACATTAGTACTAAGTGTGCTCATTCAACTTCTTAGGGGGAAAAACTTCTTTTCTGTTCCAATTAGATGCTGGTTTCACCTCTATGGCTTAAGAGCACCCAACTTTCCTTTAAGCTACTTTTCAGATCATAGACTCATAGACAGAACCAGGTTGGAAAAGCCCTTGAAGCTCACCCAGTCCAACCATTCCCCAGCACTGCCAAGGCCACCACTGACCCATGGCACCGAGGCCTCGTTCCTGGGCAGCCTGTTCCAATGCCTAAGCACCCTCTGGGGCAGGAATTGTTCCTCAGCTCCATCTAAACCTGCCCTGGGGCAGCTTGAGGCCCTTTCCTCTTGTCCCATCCCTTGTTCCTTGGGAGCAGAGCCCAGCCCCTCCTGGCTCCATCCTCCTCTCAGGCAGTTGTAGGGAGCCATCAGGTCCCCCCTGAGCCTTCTCTTCTCCACACTGAACCCCCAGGTCCCTCAGCCTTTCCCCATCACACTTGGGCTCCAGGCCCTGCCCCAGCTCTGTTGCCCTTCCCTCAATGTCCCTCTTGCAGTGAGGGGCCCACTATGGCGGCTAAGTCCATAAATGAACAGTTATTCCTTTGCATCTCTGTTCACGTCGTCCATGTTATCACGACTTATAAAAATACCACTTCCAAAAGACAGTCAGTTAAATGAATTCATAGAATCTTCCTTCTTATTTCCTCCTTCTCCCTTAAAATGCACTTGAGGTCCTGCTTGCTGAAGCTGATTGACAACCAGCTTTGAAATCCTAGAGTGCCTTGGTGACAAGGAAATGCCTTTTATCATCCCTGTGAAAACGCACCCAAATTTGACTATCTCACCAGCATTTACAGGTGCTTAACGGAAGCTCAGAGCAGAACAGACAGAAGCTTTGAAAGCTGCCCACTGCAAACCAGCTCGGGCCTCAAGAATCCCCATTTCTCATCAGCGTGCGTGCACCAGCATCCCCTCATACCTCTGGACAGCAGCAGGTAGATGCGGGCTTAGGAAATACTTCCCTGTTACTGCTATGCTTCATTGGAGTACAATTCTCACTTTCAATGACAGTTGCAAATTCCAGGTCAGTTTAATCCTAGTACAGCTGCAGCATGAAGCACAGGAATGGAGCAGCAGGGTAAGTGCTGAAAGGGTGAAAAAGATCCCACAGAGGTCTAGAATCAATTCCCAGTGGAGCATTGTAACGCACAGCTAATACTCCTGTAATGTTCCTGCTCTCATTCTCTTTGGTCTCAAATGAGGAAGGCAAGAACGGTTAGAAAGCAAGAGGAATGTGTTATGCGTATAATTTTCTTGAACGTTTCATATTTTGCAGCTCATTTCAGGCCCATTTCTTTTTCTTTTTTGACAAAAAAGCAAACGGAACACAAAGTTTTCTAAGCAATACCGGACCCCCCTCTAAGATCTCAATAATTATTCATTTGATGATATAAACAAGCTCCATTCAGCAGTATAAACTGCACTTAAATGCGTTGCTTTAGTATTAGAATGCCATTATTCCTTTTCCCATTGTTACTTTAAATAAGATACAATTACTTCCTTTTAGTAAGAACTCCTTCTGTAACTTTAATGCAGTAACTTCACCATCCCCTAAAAACAGCTGCAGTTTGTCATTTTGATCAAAACCATTATGCAAAGTTCCCTAGTATTTTAGCTACTTATTACTACCCTAGCTGGTGAAAATGAACCAGAAAAGACATCTTCCATCAAGAACTGCTTCCAGAACAGGGACACAAGGCTTGCTTTGATTCCTTTGCCTTATTTTCACAGCAATTTCAAGGGATACTCTGCTGGAGTGAGTCCCTAACACAGAGCAGCATAATGCTTTTTTGGTAGGGCATGGGTTACATTCGCTGCCCATCTCCTTAAGATAATGCTATGTTCCCAGTTTGGTATCATGTAACAGTTAATCCATGTAAGTGAAATATATATTACGGCGAAGAACAGCATTACCACCATAGCAGAAGTTAAGGTGTTCAGCATTTTACAGATGGAGAACTCAAGTACAGGTTTAAGTAAGAGGCAAAGATTGGTGCAAACCCAGCTCAGAAGTGCTCATGATCACAATAGGCTTCCAGTGCAGTGTGGAACTAAGCCCAAGTCTTCAGATTAGTACCCTAGCCCTTTGCTTCTGGGGTTTATTCTTATTTCTTACGTTTACTTCAAGCCTTTTAAATTATTATTAATCTAGAATTCACCTGAATTGTGTACCACCACCAAAAAGGAGACCTCCAAGGCACTAGCTTCTAAAGATATACCCCGACAGACTTTTCCATTAGCATCAGCTCTGTCTGTAGTGGAAGAGAAAGAAGAGCAAACAAAAAATACACTATTAGGGTGGGGGGAAAAAAAGTAAAGGGAAGCAGAAAAACAAAACCCAACTGCACACAAAAAACCCAACTGAAAAGGCAAAAGGACAAAGCAGATGCAATGATTCAGAAAGCAGTGATAGGTTGGTGGTAAATGAACAAAGGGAAGAAATAAAGGGAGAGAGCTTGGTAGATCTGTATAGGAAATGAGAGGACTAAAGAACAGAGAAGCTGCAAACAGGGAGGAGAAATTACAAACAGCTAAAATAACAAAGCAAAACCCTCAGAAGAAAGGTGAAGGAATGGGAAAAATAAAAGAACACTTGACACGCCAAGGAGTGGTTCAGAGCTGAGAAAAAACAACCTCAACAGAGCAAAGAGGTGAAAAGAGACATATTATGTGATATCTGAGGGGTGGGAATAGCCGGGTTTGTAGGCGAAAATCCGCACAGCCTAGAGAACACAGCTAGTGACATCCCAGGAGAGGGAAGACATTCCTCAGAACAGGCACTTCTTTTTGTGTTTCTACTTTAGATCTACTCCTGTTTTTCCTTTTGAGTGGGGAGACTGTGTGTCCAGATCCTGAGATTCCAAAGGACCTTGATTTCTCTTATCTGTTCAGGCACTTCTCCCCCTTCTTTCCTTGCCACACTGGCTCAGCGGCTTGCTTTAGTACCCCAGACTGTATTTCCTGCAGTACATTAGAGTGTTCCTGCAAGAAGGATTCTAGAAAATTCAGGTTTTCTTCTTTTTGAGGCAGTTCTCATAACTTGCCCCAATAAAAAGCAGCTGGAACCCAGAAAAATCAAGGACAATCTCAGCCTGCAGGAGTAACTGCACCAACAGAAGAAAATTGTCTACATATGCTCAAGAACTCGCCTAAAAGCTTTAAGATATTAGTGTATGCTTAGCTATAATGGCACTGATACCACTTTTAAGACCAAATAGGCACTGTGAAACCACAGGCAATAGACACGCCTCGAAAGCAAGCTATCTTTCCCTCGCACACTCAGAGAGAAGGCTGCAAATACTGAGAGAAGGCATGGATTAAGCCACTGTCACAGATGAGCTGCTTTACTAGGCTTATATGTAATAGATGATGTAGTTGTTGCTCTGTTCCCAGAGTTGTCACATAATCCACAAAACAGGCCATTTGGTGCATGTTGACAGGACCGGATGAATAGGAGTCTGCCTGGTGAAGGCGTTTTCAGTCAGTCATAGCACCAGTCACAAGAGCTATGCAAGAGCTTATAGAATCATAGAATAGTCCATAGGGCTGGAAAAGAGCTTGAGATCATCCAGTTCCAACCTCCTGCCACGGGCAGGGATGACTCACCCTAGACCAGCTCGCCCAAGACTGTCCAACCTGGCCTCGAACACTGCCAGGGATGGGGCATTTACCACTTCTTTGGGCAACCTGCACCAGGGCCTCAGCACCCTCACAGGGAAGAGCTTCTGCCTTAGATCTAACCTGAACTTGCCCTGTTTCAGTTTGAGGCCATTATGTGGATAACAGAACAGTGGCCACACTGCATACTGCAGACAGAGGGCTCATGAAAGTCTACAGAATGATGCTTCAGTCCACAACCACCAGCAGGAGAGGAACTCGTCTTCCATGTCCTCCACCCAAAGAAAGGAGAGTACCGAACAACCAAGAAACAGAGCCTCAACCCATTTAACTTCCCCAAATACTAACTGCAAAATCATGATTGTGGTGCTATACCTACAATATGAAACGCACTAGCCGTTGTGACAGAGGAAAACCATGCAGAGCCATCAAAATCTGCTTCCCACAGACCCTTCTTACACTAGCAAGAATTCATACCCCCAGTTTGATGTTACTGTTTGACGCTGCTTGTTGAGTAAGAGCCTTAAAGGTGATGCACAGCAGTTAATTAGCAATCAAAGTCTGACAGCTACAGCTGCAAACTGTTTGTATGATAATTTCAAATTTGAAAATGATTTATTTCACTCTACATGAAATTAGTGTACACTCATTAGAGTCAGTGATTAACCTGAAAAGCGCTACTGGAACACATCAGGAACTTGGCTACCACATCAGAAAGCACACAAGATTTGCCTCCAGACCTATTGCCACCTCACCCTTTGTCATAATTTGGTGCCAGCAAAGTTTTTAGATCTTCATATTACAATCGAAAACACGTTTAGCAGATTTATGTTTAACACAGTTCATAACCTGCATACTAATTCTTTCAAACCTCAGCTTTAAGAGTTTACACCATTCTATTAATAAACTACTTTATAGTAGCTTTATATAGCTATATATGAAACCGATACATAACTGATACAAGTACATGCTGCAAAAAAGGAAACTCTGATTAAGTAACAGGAAAAAACACTTTAAATGTGTCAAATGGAATGGAAGAGGTTACCCAGAAAGGCTGAGTAATCAACAGCCTTGAAGGTTTTGGGGACCTGAGCAACCTGGTCTAGCTTCAGAGGCAGCTCTCTGAACTCCTAGATGATCTCCACAGGTCCTGCTATTCACTGGTTCTACAATACATACTGAGAACCTTCAGTTCGTGACCGTAATAAGGAAGGATAAATACAGGTATCTCAAATATCTATAAAGCTCCTTCTAGAACACAGCTGTTTAACAATTCACTGGTGAGTACAACTCCTCTGCATAAGCTAGCTGCATTGCGCATCCTGCATTAAACACATGCACCTACCAGCATAGTACTTTCATTGTTAAAAGCAACGCAACCCCCCCCAAACCACCACCACAAGAAACCTCAACCCCAAAGAAACACGTAATACAAGGAGCAAAAGAGGTTTGGTAAACTAGAGACGTTCTACTGCAGCGCACCTTGTTAACTGACTAGTTTTAGACAATGTAGTCCCGTTCACGTTTTTACTTTGCTAAAATGAACACGCCAAGGCACAGACTTCAGTTAAAACCACTCCACCAATAGTTAATGCGCACATGGACATACATGTGAACACACACATATACATACAAACACACCCCCATGGCCATGCGTAACAGGAACAACGGCAGTTATATGTGATATTCAGCGCGATTAAGAATACACTGAGGAAGCAATACCCATTACAGAATGCTGCTGTTAGACAACAAATATTGATCTTCGTAATTTATCAAGTGAAAAAGCCTTAATTTGCTTGTTAGTCAAACTTGAACAACAAGGCTGCTTAGATGGCAGAAAGAAACCAACCCACAGCATTTGCCATCGCTTTGCGGTAACGTTTTGACCAGTCAACAATTCGGCAGTGATGAAATGTGCCCTTTGATACGAAGTAAGACAAGGCTATTTAAATAACTCCAAATAAGAAATGGGTATTGAAACATTAGAATTTTGATAAGCGATCACAGCTGCACTCGAATTAGTTTCTATAGCAACAGAGGAAATAATGTGGAGAAATGCACTGCAATACAAGATGGATTCCTTACAAACACTGCTGTTCAAATAGAAAACTTTAAAATCATTCACTGTATTAAAGTGCTTCTATTAACATGGTTATTCAAATACCCTGAACCCTGCACTTCACACACTGTTCTATTTTCCTTCTCCAGGATTCAATTCTAGTCTATCCATTCAGGTTTCATACTACATTTTCACACTTTGCCCATTGCTTTATTTCCTATTTCAAAATTAATTAAAGTGACTTACTCTGGAAAATACAGTATCTTTGATCTCAAACTAATCTGCATTTTCACTGCTTTTTTTTTGTTATCCCCACCTAGAAGCACTCCTCACATGGCTTTTGCCAGCAGTGCACTTATAAAACATTAAGAGAATGCTTTGCACACGCTATTCATAAGAAGCTGCATCACAGCCGCGAGAATTAACATCAGTATGGAACTTCTGAAACTTGGGAGTCATATGAGACTTGCACTGGGCTTTCATCAGTGTGTGCTCTCGTGTCCTAAGCATGATTAAGAAACCACAGCAAATCTATTCATATTCATGGACCAAATACCCCAAAGATGGTAACATAAAAGCTTTTCACTTGAGCATATCTTTCGGTTTCAAACGCTGCTCCTTTCTAACACTACAAGTTATTGTTTCATTGCATCATCTCTGAATCTAGCTATTTTTGGCAACTAATTAAAAGCATATGCCTGAACCTTTTATGTATTTTGCCCTTATAATGAGACCTATTACTCTGGCTTATTCTATCCTTTTGAGTTCCAAAGTATCTTTCAAGTTACCATGGATACAAGTGATATGCTTTCTCCCACAACTGCTTTGTGTGCCTTATCAAACACCAGAAAAGTGACACAGTAGGAATCTGAGCCATCAATACAAGATGAATATCTAACCCCTTGAAGTGTTCCTCTCCCCCCCCCCCCCCCCAAACAAGGTTAAAAATGAGGTATGCCAGATACTAACCTCGGTAATGAAACAAACAAGCAGGTTCTTTTCCACCTGAAACCTCGTACTTTTGCTCAAGGGAAACACGATGAGAAAAGACGCAGACATTAAAACCATTTACTCTGATCAACCCTGAAAGCGCTCGAATGGAAATGGGAGCACGCAGAATCCTTCTGAGTTTGCTGTTAATACTTTGAGTTGAGAGAGTTTAAGTATTCCTAGACCGGTATATCCACTGGAGATGTAAAACACAGCAAGTTTCAGCACACGCTTCAGGCAGGAGCTGCGGAAACACTGTATGCAACTCCAAGATTACACACAAGTAGAGTAAATAAAGCTCCCTTAAACATAAACTGTTTAGCCTCTTTATAGCAATTTATTATGGACGTTTTCAAGCACAAATTGCATTCCAAAAGCTGAGAATGATTTGCACTAATCAGTGAAGAAGAGGGCAGTTACTAAACTGATTTTCCCATTATGTTTCCGTTTTCTGACCTCTTAAAAAGAAAGGACCCTCCCACTCAGACAGCAAAATTTACACGGGATTCAAAACCCGAGTGATGATATGAATATAATCTGAATTACTGTCGGAAAAGTAAAGGGGAATAACCAGAAGGAACAATAAATTATTGTAACGTGAACTCGATCCAAACTCATTCAGAAGCATCCCCAAACTTTCAATGCAGTAAATCACTGAAGACATCAGCTGCACAAGTAAGTGCCATTACGGCAACTGAGAGCTAGCAAGCCAGAGAAAAGCAGGCAGGCAAATGCTGTTCTGGCCTTTTTTCCCCTCACTTATCTAAACTTCTCTTAGAATTACAGCAAAACACTCAACAAAAAAAACTTACCCGACTTGTTGACCACTGAGGTCAGGCCTGCTTTAAAACAGAGAGATTATGCAGCATAGTATCTGAACCAGAAACACTGAAGCGTAAAACCCAGACTCTTGCCCTTGCTTGTACTAACATGAAATACCCGTTATCATTTTGGACAGTTTTCTATAAGCACATATGAACGAAAGATATATTAAGTACTTTCATTTTTTGAACAGTGTCAGTCTTAAGCTTGTATGGATTTCCTGCAATGGGATTCTTTCAACTTTTAAATTTAACTTTGCAATGTCTCGGGTTATGATGCATGTTCTGCGGATGAAAAACCCGCCCATAAAATGTTTTTACTGTGCACGTTTGACTGGGACTAAACTCTTCCCCCCTGAAAATTTCTTTTAAAGGTGACTGGAAGCTAGAAATCAATGCCAAGGATCTCAGAATTAACTGCTACATTGTGCTGTTAATGCAAGTCATCTGTATTATCAATATATTACTAATTCTATAGTTCCAGATTGGAACCACTCGCAAAGAACCCTGAGCATCTGGAAGACTGGAGATATATACACAATGCCTCCGTAGTCTTGCCATTACATGTACAATAATTTCCCCTCTGTCCAATACTCCCTGCATTATCTGCACTGTGCACAAAAGCACTCGAGAGATCCTGCATTCCTCTCTGAGGACAACCCAAGTGCAAGCCAGTACTTTTTAAGCAACCACCATTGATACCATCCTTCATAAAAAGGGTTCTCAAGTTCTTCCTTCACGGAATCTCCAGTTGTCTGGAAATTGCCACTGTTGTTCCCTACATCTCTTGAGGCCACAAGACTGCCTTTAACGCTGAGGACAGCTACTGGTTTCATTTCCAGAGATTCTCTGCTTTTACAGCCCCGTCTTGTTAACAGGAAGGAAAAGGCACCAGGAAAAGCAGGTGATTCAGAGCAGCGGTTCTCATTGCCAGCGAAAGGAATTTAGTTCTGCAAACACTCAAAGGTAACAGCTATTGTCAAACAGGGTGATGAGTTTCTCTGAAGGACAGCATGAGACACTGGGCTCTTAACAGACTCTGCAGCTACAAGGGAAAATGACCATCGACTTGAAACAGCTTTTTAGATTACACCAGACCTACTCAAGAGTTACCTATCGGCCAAATTCTGTGTGGACGTACAATTCATGGTCCAAGCTCTGACAGGAAAAGAGGACCCATATATATCAGAGTAGTACAATCAGCTTCAGAGAATCCCAGGCTGGTTTGGGTTAGAAAGGACCATAAGATCACTCAGTTGCAACCCCCTGCCATGGGCAGGGACACCTTCCAGTAGACCATGTCACCCAAGGCTCTGTCCAACCTGGCCTTGAACACTGCCATCGTTTTCAAGAACATTTACTTGCAAGTTGTCATAGGACTACTTCTGTACCAGACTTCTGATTTTCACTCAGCTCATTAAATTACTACAAAGGTAACATATGCAGCAGAAAAGCTTCGACGTATCATAACTCTTAACAAACGGTGGCATAGCTGGCACTGTCCTATAAAGATTCACAGGAACTTGGACAAAACGCTTCAAAGACACTCCCTGTTTTACATCCTACCAACACGGGGGTTTCAGTGCTGAGGATTTAAACCCCAGGTTTCAGAAGTCACTACACGTACTACTGCTAACCCACAGACTGCTAAAATACAGCGATAAGCAAACAACAGATGAGATATGACAGTCACAGGAACTGTGAGATACTGGAAGCCACAGAAAGTTTGAGCAAAATCAAGTAAACAAAATCCCCTGAAGATACGACTCTAATGCCTCTAATCTCAACCAATTTAAACAGGAATAGGCACTGCGTCTCTCTTTAAGCCGACAGAGGCAGAGCTGGCTCCGACCTTTCGGTTCCAAGTGTGTTTTGTGGTACAGATGTCAACTCTCTGCAGCAAACACGAGCAACCGTGTCAAGTCGTGTACCTGAGCTGCGTTCGTTCAGGCTGAGCATTTGCAAGGAAAAGAATATCACACCTGAAGCCAGCCTCTCGAAGACATGAACCTTTTGTAGTTCCCTTCTCCCAGATTTGGGTTTTTCAGATACACATGCTCTTATCAGCTCTATTTTTAACCTGCTGCTCATATAGGATACTTAACATTCTGAACATGTTTACATTATCCATCCAGCAGGCTAATGGAACTGCGTACCAGACAGTCATGCATAATTCAAATCAATATCCTCAGGCTTGCAACTCTAAGTCAAAGCTGCCTTTAAATAAGCTGGGTGTGACTTTAACGTGAATAAAACGTATCTAATTTTTAACCTTTATCTGACAAACTGATGTATTTGCAAAGGACTGTCATAAATCTTCTTTAAAAATTAAAACAAATACAAAAGCACAATAACTCAAAAACACTCGTAGGGACAAAATTTAGACCAATTCAACAAGCCTGAGTGCAAAGGTTTCCGCAGCAGAAAGCTGGGTGGGTTTTTCTTTTAGGCTACATGTACAAATATATACATCAACCCGCATGCTGGCAGAATATTAAGCGCTGTGGAAGGTCAACGTAGCAGGACGGCCTCTTCACAAATGCAAAGATCAAGCTGTAATTGAATTGGGCCCAGGTGACTCCGCACAAAATCACACCCCCGGTTAAGCACGTCTGCCAGCTCCTCTCTAAGGACCGGAATCAGTATTTCCATCCTAGAATCATCTTCCCTATGATTTTTCCTGCGCGCTTTCCAGAGACCATGATTCCACCAAAGCACAGATTACCTTCAGCCACCCTGAAATGACCAGAAGCGTGGCAACTACGCTACTGAGGATCTATTTCCAGCTTACTTGTAAATACAGCGGAGGAAAGATAACTGGAAACAAAACCCCACCCCAGCACCCCCCCACAACACACCCCAAACCAAAAGAACACAATAAAAGGACATCAACTTGGACAATATAAGAGATCACACTTTCCCTTTCCCCCAAGGAAAATACCCAGTAATTCCTAAAAGTTACCCTAACTTGATAACACAAAAGAGCTGTAAGTAGCAGGTAAGAGTGATTTGAATAAGAAAATGAAAATAAAGACAGATCTTTGCCTCCACAGAAGCTATAGACACAAGTTCATGTTGTTTACTCGGCTATGATACAGTCCCCATAAATACTATACACAATTAAAGCAGCTCTGAAAATAGTCATCCTAACAATAAAATAACCCGTTATTAGCTACAACATTGTTCATCTTCTACAAGGACAGAATATTCATTAAATAACTCCAAGAGAATACTTATGCTACGAGTTACAGTGTGCCTATGACATTGATACATATGCATAAGGAAAATAATCTACAATTACTACGACCAACCAAAGAGATGGTTGAAATGGAATGTGATCAGATGATAAAAAACAGTGCTAATGGTAACTGCTCTTCAACCTAGGGGAAAAAAGCACAACCGAGAGACAAACGTTAGTCTCTAGAGTTAAAGATCTTTTGACTTGAACCTTGAAAGGTGACAAGAACTATCCAGTTATCCACGGGTACTATGGAGGAAGAACTGATCAACTGTTCTTCTGTAATATTGCTATGGAAAGTTATAATCATGTCTGTAATTCTCATTTACATATCAAGTACCACTCCATTTTGCTGACCAAGCAGCAGGTGAGTACTGGGTCTATGCAGGGTAAAATTCTTCTTTTTCAATGCACCTAGTAAATGTCTACCCAGAGGTTTCCAGTCTACTGTTCAATCCTGTTCCTCAGTCACTCCAGCCATGAGAGAGCCATGGGATCTCTGCCATTAGGGTTAAGATGAACAAAAACTACCTTCTTTTGTCTATTCTGTGGGAATGTTTCAAAACAAGTCATGTCTCAGGGTGCACATGTATAAAGATGAAAGAAACTGCTCCCTTATATCACTACATTAGACCATAATATAAAGAAAAAGAATGCCTATACCTCATAGTTTTTAGATCTACTAGTACAAGAAATGGCCAGTTTTCAATGTGAGCATTCAGAATCAGCAGAAGTAGCAGGTTCATCAAGGAAACGATCTTTTCTGTTCATTCAGTACCATATCTTGTGTTCATATAAAAAAAATCAGTTAGGTAGATGTTCTATGTAACATCTACATAACATCTGTATCAAATACAATGCCACAAGGAACTATTTCAGCCACAAACACCTATGCGAACCTTTCCTACTTAATGACAGACCTTGATCCTTTCATAAACTCCAGATTCAGATAGAGGAGAGACTTCCTGAAATAGCATGTTTACAATAAAACGGAAACTTTCCTGCAATTATTAATGTATGATTTACATCGCTTCAGAGGCATCGCATTGCTAAGGGTGACTTTCTTCAAAGCCTTCACATCAATGCAAAGGGTATCTCTTCAAAGACTTCAAAATGCTGGCAGGAGGAACCTGATTTGTGACATTGCTTTGCTCACTTGCGCACATCAGGAAGAAAAAATCTCTTTCCCACTGGAGGACAGTTTTTCCTCCCCTCTGGAGTTGGCCCGGCTGGAAAAGGAATTCTCCTGTTGAAAATCTTAGCATCACTACTGACTTGGACTTAGTTACCAGTTTCCTTCTCTCAGCATTACAAGACATGCATGCTTTAACAACACCTTTTTCCAGCATCTTTGCTGCTAATCATGGAGTAAGTCCGTGACTTCCGAATTATCCATTCTACCAAGCACTTTCTCGGGCTTCCTTCAGTTGACAAGATTGTGCACAACTTTGACATCATCTATCTGGCTTTTAGACTCAACTTCCCCATGTAAACCCATTCTCTTCCAAACTGTGTTTCAACTCGGATGCAGATCTCCTTTGCATTTGAATCCCAGGTTTAGGTCTTGCCACCTCTGTAACATTCCTCAAGAAACAAGCATATATACGTACTTTCTACCCCTATTTGAGAATTCTGCCCGTTCCAGGTATCCAGGCTTTCTAAACACTATGCTTGCCTGCCATTCATGCAGGTTAAGAACATAGGAGGCAGGCATACGCATAATCAGAGATCAGTATCGCATCATTGCACTCTCTCCGCTACCACGTGAGGGTTTTGGATTACTCTTTGAATAAAAAGTGTCAAGGGTAGATGCCTTCATGATAGGAACCAAGCATAAGGAAGCTGGCTCCACTACTGAAATATTGTCATAAAAAAACCCAACCTTTTTTCTCTCCCCAAAATCTCTAAATATAAGTGCATCAAGAAGGCTATCGATAGTACACAAGTATTATCAGCTGGAAGATAATGGAGTATTATATATACTCATATATATCTCATGGATATTCATATATCAGATAATGGATATTCATATATCATCTATATCATGGATATTCATGTATCCACGAAGATCTGAAATATTTTGTACCTGTAACATGACTCAGCCTTCAAAACACACTCTGAAATGCTTAGGAAGCACTGCTCTGAAGATAACTTCAGATTTGTTTTAAAGCATCTTTACCGAAGACCCTCTCGAAGTATCTTGATGAAAGTACCATGTGAGACCTGGGTCCATCCAAAACTGCAGGCCAAAAAGAGCATTTTTGTTCCAATAGGTATTATACCAGAGAAATCTCACAGGTAATGTGATAAAAGACACATCAGAGAAAAACGGGTGGCTCCCTTCTTCCTAAGCACTCATTTCCACTGTATTTCTAACTCCTTTCTTTAAAGCACATTAGAGGAAAAAGAGAAAAAATAGTTATGATCTAGTATTGAGTCTTCCAGTCTGCATCCTGGTTCAGAGTTCTTATCCCACATCTTCTATGCCTGCAATCCTTTGCATCTGAAATGAACAGGTAGATAGACCAACTCTGAGAGAACTTTGTGGACCTATTTTGCTGAACACGATACACCCGTACAGAGGCACTCACTCTACAGTTTTGAAACAGTAAGCTTTCACTCACATATGGCTTGAAAACAGGTCTGCTTATATGCAGGGAATAATGAGAGAAAGTAAACTGGACAACACACGGATATCAAGGGATTTGCTGAGTAATCCATTCTTCCTGTCCAGTGGCTTTCACCTTACCTTGGTAAGTCTGAAGAAGCAGACTTACCCTGCTTTACAGAAGATATTGACTGAGGAAAACTGCCCCAGGTTGCTTTAACGAACTGGGGAGCTTCACTTGTGCCAGTTTTGAGGTGCTCATGGAAGAGCTTTTGGTGTATATGTTGGGAAGATACTGAAAGAAAATTTTGGGGTATGTCTCCAGGAGTTCAGTGAAGAGATGAAAACTACCCAGAGAGAAAGGAAAGGCAAAAAAAGCTGCATAAAGAATCAGCTCCAAGAGATTCCAGAAGAACAGTCGCCTTCACGTGCAAAGACTGACACGGAGGAGCAAGGCAAACATATGTCCAACAGACACATCAACATAAAGTGCCGAAAGCCTAGAGAAGAATAAAAGCGGAGAAGATAAACTACAAAAATAACATCATACTCTACCTTCACAATATGGAAAAGATGGATAAAATCCAGTAGCATATGCCTGCTCGAGCAGCAGATTCTCATTTAAGACAACTTATGTTTTCTCACTGCAGTCTTTTAGTGCTTCCATATGTTTCCAAAAAACCTTGTGAAATGTAAGGCGCTTGGGCCAACCTCAGAAATAGAGCCTCTGAACAAACACATCTTCAGCCATGGGGCTTCATCAATTGAGGAGTTACAGAAAGACTGTAAAATAGGCTAGAGATGGAAGCTGGGGTTGTATTGAGCTGGTAAACTAAACCTAAATAAAGTACACTAAGTACTTTAAAAAATGGCAAGCAAGCAAGCTTACTACCTTTATCCACCATGATGTCACTTACTTTGCCTCAGAATTGGGAACAATCCCCCTTGCTTGCTTCCTCGTGTGGAATTTGGCACACTTGTCGAAGAAGTGACAAGGCCAAGCCATGCTTTAAGAAAACCACGTATTAGCCATGGAAGTGCAGACTGTTTTATTCCCCAGTCCTACCTTTCTTTTCCCAGGGGATTCAGAGAATCTTGATTTCAAAAGCAGAGAACCACCTACGGCTTTTGACATCAGCCTGCAAAGCCTAATTTCAATGTATTTACCCCAACGTTCCCAAACGGAAACATTTCCATTTTTAGGAATTTAAGGGGCTGCTTCCTTAAAGAAGCTACGTTGTCCTTTACTATGAAGCTTTCCGAGGTAACAAAACCACAGCGACTTGCCTGTATAATGCCTGAGGTTTTTAAACCTCAAGAGAGACAGAGAGGCCGGTTTAACATCGCATTGTGCATCTCTTTGGAATCTGAAGTTATTAAGAAGGCATGATCACAACAACACAGATGCGAAATAATACTTCCAATTACCACAGCCCAATGAAAAATGCTGATTTTCAATTTAAAGGCTGTACACTTCCTTATTTAGATCAGTTTCAATCTCTTTGTTGGCAGAATCATGGCTTTATTTTTGCGGGGGTTTTCCCCGATTTTTGTTCTTCATTTTCTGAAACAGATGTGTAATATCAGAGCCTATATTAATGCCCTTTTCCAAATTATTATAAATAACTGGAGCACATAAAGGCAACACGACGTACTCAACAAGGTAATAATAGCCTTTGAAATGGTACAGAATTAACAGAAGAAGTAGGATGCACACTATAAAAATGAAAAGGAAGTTTTGTCAGGGTATGTGCCAGGGGAAAGGAATAAAGACATCAGGAAGTATCCATACGTTACTGGATAACACGAGAGACAACACAAAGGATATTATTGCATTAAATAAGATTTCAAACATTGAGCTGAACCTAGAAGTCTGGGTCTGAGCATAGATACTGACTTAATTCCACACAGAGATACCAAGAAATACTATAGTTATACATTTTTCTCTTTGCCGTCATTGACAGTTTTGGGTCATTTGTGCAAGAATTGGAAATTTCAGGTGTAAAAATGGTGTAGGAGACAGGTTCGCTTGTCATCATCGCGTTTTTCTAACGATGCAGCTTCTCCTTTAGAGACACTCTGGAATTACACCTGCCCATGAGGGGCTCACTGCTGAAGTTATATCAAGTGGATCAGACAGGGGTTATAAGCAGCTATTTGTGAACCAAAATTTAACACTCGAAATTTCTTAGGGTGAAGTAAAGTGCTACTAGTACATTCCACCACCCAAACCTACCAACAAACCCCACAAAGGGTACTGCTTTCTTCATTTAACTACAAAAACCATCTTGCAAAAAGCGATGCCAGTTCTATATAAAGATGCTGAAAAGGAAGATTACTATGGCCATCTAGAGGAGAAAAGAACGATGTGAAAACATACCACACACATTATCAGGCTTCAGAATGAAACATTTTGAGAGGCATGCAGCCAGAAAATAGACGTAATAAACTAATTATGTAATTGATAACAATTGAACCTTGAAATCATACGATCAGACATTTTTATGGTCTTAGCACTGCAAACATGAATCTACATGTTTTTAGCAACGCAAGTAAAGCTTACAGGGGGTATTAATGAAGGCAAGATGGTGTTTTTGTCTCCTTGAATTGTACGCGTGCACTGTTAAGTGCAGACACTGAACAAGCGGGTTTAAAGGGTGAAGACAGAAGCGCAGGGTAAACAGTTATTAGTAAAACTGCTCACTGGCTCCTTTGAAAACGCAGCACATTGTTGCAAGATACAGCGTGCGATAGAGATTGGGGACAAAATAACATAGCTCTTTCTGGAAATGAAGTCATATTACTCTGCCTCTGGTGGAAGTCTTAGTGGTACCATCAGAGGCTGATTGACTAGCAGTGAGCGGGGGGGAAACAGAGATGGACAAAAGTGAATTCTGCCCTCTCATCGCTTCACTGTAACGCTGTCAAGCCCTGCTCACCATTGGGACTGATCAGTGCCTTAAGTGGGAAGTACAGCTGCAGCGTTTAAGTCTTGGAAGTAGAAACGCTAAAGCATATGAGGAAATAGAAGCACACAAAGTCACAAGTATTGTCAATTGTTTCTTAGCTGAAATAAGTGCAGAGGAATACAGTTTGCTCCCCCTCCTCTACAGAGGACTAAGAAATGGTTCTATCATTTGCCTTTACACTTCCTATAAAAAGAATTCAGCAGTCATAAAGGCAAGTATGCCATGAAAGATCTCAGGATTCCTATGGCATCAAGTCTTCTACAGGTTTTATCTGCAACTTCAAGGAGCTTCGAGTTTTAAAATTACACCTAGGAAACACCTATAGCGTTGATGCTCTCCCTTTGGAATCAGAGCTTTTTAACCTCAGTTGTTGAGTGAACTCTTTTTCTGAACATAGGTGGACTGTTTGGTAGTGACAGCCAGTCCCTCATTTAGTTCTGACTGCAGGTTTCCTTCACACGGTTTCCACCTTCCCTTTTCATCACAGTTCTGGTTTGGGCAGCTTTCCCTTTGTAACGGTTATAACATAACAAGGCATACTCCGCCTTTCCCTCTATTCTAACACATTTTTACCATTGTGTAAAGACTCCCTCTTTCCTGTTTGAAATCATTTAGGAACATAAAGAGTACTAGCACTAATTATTCTAGTGTGCCACCTTCAGGTCACTGAGGAGTGACAAATACTAGGCTGCTCATCTGCTTCCGCAGCCAAGACAACCAAACTCCCCTTAATCGCATTGGACATAATTTTGTTGAGATTAATGGATTACAAACATGAGACTAAATCAGTGCTCTGATTTGCAAGCATTCTGCAGAATGACTGCAGGCTATCAAATAGCATTGCCGATTCTCCACTCCTTGTAAAACATGGGAAGAAAAAGCTCTCGCAAGCGGCAGGAAAAGCAAAATACTGACCTTCATAAAGCGTTTTGCAAGCAGAAGCATGTGGTTAAAAATTTACAAGTTTCTAAGTTAGAATGTTTTGATGGTTTTTGCTTTGCAAGGTTTCTTTTCTCCAAACCCTGAATGTTCTCTCATTATACTAAATTTAATTTGCATACTAATTTTAGAGTGAATATGTGTGTGTGCATACATAAAAATGGGTTTAACATCCAGCCAGCTTCCTGAATGGAAAGAGCGTTGAGAAGGGATAGCAGCTGGCAGCAGATATCTTTAGCAATACAAGACAAAATGAAAGAGGAGGAGAAGGGAAACAGTTGTAACTTTCCCGATGCAATACCTGGACTTGACATCAGGGTCCTTTTGTCTTGGATTCTAACTATGACATAGAATAATAGAATGGTTTGGGTTGGAAAGGACCTTAAGATCATCCAGTTCTAGACCTTAAGATCATCAATTTAAATGAGGCATAACTGACTTAACACCTTCCACTAGAGCATGTTGCCCAATGCCCCATCCAACCTGGCCTTGAACACCGCCAGGGATGGGGCAGCCACAGCTTCCCTGGGCACCCTGTGCCAGCGCCTCAGCACCCTCACAGGGAAGAGCTTCTGCCTTAGATCTAACCTGAACTTGCCTTGTTTCAGTCCGAGCCCATCACCCCTTGTCCCGTTACTGCAGTCCCTGATGAAGAGTCCCTCCCCAGCATCCTTGTAGCCCCCTTCAGACCCTGGAAGCTGCTCTGAGGTCTCCACACAGCTTCTCTTCTCCAGGCTGAACAGCCCCAGTGTTCTCAGCCTGTCTCTGTATGGGAGGTGCTGCAGCCCCTGAGCATCCTTGTGGCCTCCTCTGGACTTGCTCCAGGAGCTCCATGCCCTTCTTAAGTTGATACCAGAACTGCACACAGTGCTGCAAGTAGGGTCTTGTAAGATTTGCAGACTGGAGTTCTCATAGAATCGTAGGCTCAAGCAGGTTGGAAAAGACCTTAAAGATCATCAAGTCCAACCTTTACCCTAGGACTGCCAAGTCCACCACTAAAACATGTCACCAATTCCCCAGAAGAGGATGAAAGTCATCACCGATGAATTCTGATTTTCTGAGAGGATGCTAAGGAAGAAAATGATGAAAACAAACCAAAAACCTGGATACAGGCTACCACAATAGCTCTGGAGCTTGTATCTCGTAGTAAAAAGCTCAGGTGAACTGGGAACCTTTCCCTGAAATGATGAACTAGGTAGGGGAAAAAAAATAAACCTGAGCAATTGTGGAATAGAAAGAGGAATATTACATGTTCCTTCCACCGTGGAATTGTTCTGTGACTATTTCAACAGCCAGCCTCAACAGTCTGCAAAGAGACAAATACGCAGTTCTGGGTATCTGAAAGTACTCTTCTTGTATCATTTCAATCTGGTTATTATTTGCTAATAAATACAGTTGAGTCTTCCATCTCCTGTTAATACACATCACCATTCTTTCTGAGCCACGACATAAGCCACAGAAAAATTAGTATCTTTCCTATTAGTATTCTCAGTAGATATAAAACCCAAACATGATACTTTCGCTATCCCTCTTCCTTGCCGTCCTGGTCCATCACAGCGTCCCAGGATCAGATCTTACCACCTGCTCCCACTTCTGCATCTCCTTCCCTATTTGCTGGAACTCAGACTCCCATGCCTTCCTACCAGATCACAGCAAATGAAAGAACCAGTATTTCTGATGATCAGGAAATAATCCCCTGACTCTGCAACTTACTTCAATCATGGCTTTCACATCCTTTGAGTCTTAACTTGGAAGCGTGAATGAGCATGCACTGATTTCAAATGTCAGTGGCAAACAGACTTTTATATGATTCAATTACATCACATAATAGAAACTCGGACATTTGCGAGCACTTCCGGGCTGTGTAGAACATTTGAGGACAGATATCTAAGGATTACGTGTATCACGTTACATGAAAATATCAATTAGTAAAAAACCTTTGCATTTTAACATATTAAAAGGAGACCAACAAATATCTTACTATAACATAGCATCTATATCAGATTCTTTTATGTAACAAAAGCTCACTTTTCAACCTAGAAAATGGCCATAGACACAGTTCTCGCGTATTTTCAAGCACAGAAAGCATATTGACACAATACCGACAGCAGAATTCTCCACCTCTATATCAGATTGTCACCCTAACTTAAAATCAAGAAACATATACCACAAAGGAAACAGCCAGAGTTATTAATGCCATGGAAAAAAGATATTCATCTACTATTTGTGATAATTTCTTCCTGCGATTTCAAAAGAAGAAAAGATAGAGAACATTTCAGTAATGCACACTGCAAAGACCATATGCACTGTAACCAATAACCAATTCCAGTTACTCTGCTGAGATGACAGCTTATCAAGAGATGAGTAACAGGTTGCCTTTGTATTTATAATACCACAGAATTCATCAAGAGTTGCCGTATTGCCTTCCTAAACCAAAACGGCTTTAAATTCCCCCCAAAACAGAATTACTGATGATAAAATGCACAAAACTTCATATAACAAGGTACCGCATCACTTGCATGAATGTGCACAAGTCTCTGCCATTCTTTTCTTTGTCTTGAGCATGCACAAATATAAAAGGTATCTGGATATTTCTTACAGACGTTGACCATTTACAAGTCAAGCTGTACGTGACTTACTTATCCAGAACATCATTCTGAAATTTGGAATAAAAGGAATGCTTTTAAATCACTCTTACCTTCATCTATTGAGGCTTCACTACTGTATCCATCATATTCTGCGGACAGGGGACTATATTTTTGTCTGGTTTCCCATACATAGTTTTTTTGCTGTCTGCCATCCACCACTGGCAGCCTGGAACTCTGGGTTCTAGACAAGGCCTCATGATATTTACCCAGTGCTTCATCTTCACTCTCAGATGATGAACCATGCTGGTCTTTACTCATATAAGAGTTGTCTGTTTGAATAAAATAAAGCAAATCGACTACAGCTCAAAACAGAATACAAGAAAATAACCATCAAAGGTTATAATTGAAGATATTTACGCTATTTCAATTAAAATTTCTCTAATATTTTTTAAAGATCATCTTGTTGTAATTACAAGTATTATGTGATTCTGTAATTGGTGAGAGCTATTTTTTCCTAGAACAACTGAAAATTCATTAAGCCCCCAAAAAACCATTCTAAAACTTATTCAAGAGAAAATGGATCAATTTACATAAGGCAGCACACACTCAAGTTCTTGAAGACCTTCATTAAGTAAGAAAAAGCTTAAAATACTTTACGTAAAGGAAATCCAACACTACCCAACATTACATTTGGATATCTAACGTATCAAAAAGGCAGCTCCCGATCCTCCATTCCCAGCTGATTTTTGCTGCCAGCATGCAACATAGAAACGAAACCGATTGACAACGAGAAGCCTACAACAAAGTCATCTTAGGATATTTGTGTCAGTAGTGCTTAAACTCACAGTAACAAATGGGAAAATGCTCATGAAGGATGTTTTCATGCACGATATTATTTAACTTACAATAAACAGCCACTTGTTCCATAACTGACATTAATGAAGATTCTCATTGCAGACATCTGGCAACAGCAAAAATTACACAGAGGGATCTATCTCATTAATTCTTTGATACCCGTTCCATAATGCCCGCTCCTGCTGCCAACTTTCTCCAGCTACATCTCCAGCATGACTTCCTCCCACAAGTCAAAGACTCAGCTGCAGCTTTATTCCTGTAAAAGGAAAGTTTCCTCCTCCCTTTTCCACACCTCAGACAGATGCTCTCCGATTTTAACATGCCACGCAGAGGTTTTGTACATCTCGAACACTAAGAGGAATGAAAGCAAGTTCCTGTAAACGCGCTAAAGGTCAGCATTACCACTACCCTGAAAGCCAACCTCTGCAACTATAAGATTTGTCAATGGATTTCTGTTACCAGCAGAGCTCTGAGAGGCCAATAATGCTGGGTTTCAGCTCCTAATTCTGCAAGGGAATATTGTCAAATACGTTATCCAGCCATGCTCAACCCCTTCTCCACTCCCTGCTTTTATGCCACCTGTCCCCTCCCTGTCCTTAGCTCCAGTTCTGCATTTCCCCTCCCATTAGTCTCCTCCTTCGTGCCCAGTCAGTCTCACTCCTCTGCTCGGCTATTTGAAGTAAAGGAGGAATTCAGCTTGTCCATAATTCAGCCATTTAAAATTTAAGTAACTTAACCTCGGGCAGCCGTCTAGTTAAGGGTTTGCCTCTTCCTACTACAGAGATCCTTCCCACTTTCAGGGAAGCCTCTAGAGAAGAGTAAAACCGCTTCCCATTGAGCTTTATTTCTCCCCTGCACTCACAAAGAAAAGCCTATGCTGCAAGCTTAGGTAAGACATGTTCTGAAAAATCACATTTATCTGAGTAGAACCTTATCCTAAATTCGTGTCTCCTTGCCCCATAGTCCAGGCTCCTGCTCCAAGCATCCACTTTAGGTCTCTTATGGGGATTTCCTCTTTATTCTCCTTGTCTATTCATTCACAGATTCTATTACTTGCACCTAAACCAGCTACTCGTGTAACCTTAGTCCTTCACCCTTAGTCCCTCCACCTCCAGATAATGTTATCAGCTCTCTTCCTAGCTGTCACTCAGCCTACGTCAAATCCCAGTCTACCACTTGCATCAGGTCACATTCGTTCAGGAAGTTTCTGTCCTCACGTAAGTCATGTTTATTCTCAACCCTACTAAAGGACACTGGAAGTCTGAACAGGACCTAAGTATCATAAAGCAGGAGAAGACTTGACTCTGTTCTTCCGCTCCTACAGTGATGCATATGAGTGCCAATGGAACAGCTAGTGAACATAATCAGCAAATTATAACGAGCGTTTACTCTGCCTTTTCAAACAGCAACGTTTCCAAAGATTTACAGCTTGGTCGAACATTTTGTTCCACAGGAGAGCATGGGCATCTCTGACACGGGAAAAGCGCTCTCCCGCATTTCAAGTACATATTCCAATATACAAAGGTGCCACAGCATCTTAGTGAAGCAGACGTGAAAGCTACTTACTTCTTACACTGATAACCAGCATGTCTATCCCATAGTCTACTCCTGGAAACAGATTTACAAACAAAAAACTCCGCCACCGAAAGGCTCTCAGACAGAAAGCATGCCAAATTTCATCCCAAGCGTTTCGAGTTTGGCAAATAGTTTCAGGGAACTGAAAAGACAGTCTTGAAACGGAAAGCGTCAGGAAACCTCAACTGCAGATGGTGCTACCAGTTCCGCAGGCAATGTGTTTGTAATCCTGATTTAGTCTTTATAGGAAAACTGGTGACTTAACAGAGCAGCTACATCTTTCAACTTGAATTCAAGCATAACCGATATGGTTCTTCCCATTGCATGGATGACTACAAAGCACGTTCAGTTTCGCTGATCACTTACTGAAAATATCACACCAAGTAAAGCTAAAACACAAGCTACCCATGCAAGCAGGTTTGAAACGAACAATATAAATCTGTCTCTTAGGGAAAAACAGCTCCCTGCAGACTAAAAAAACCCTCAGGGTTTTACACCTCCCCACTTGCCTTTTGAGTTTGTCATCTTAGCTGGAAACTTGCCTAAGAGAACTCGTGGTGCTGGTAAAACCTTCCCTTTACTTGGCTAACGCAGGTCGTAGGTAATTATTAACCTACTGAAAGCTATTCGTTTGCTTATTATGGGATGCCAAACGCCATTTTTTATAAGAGAATATAGAATCATAGAATATCTTGGATTGGAAGGGACCTTCAAGGTCATTTAGTCCAACCCCCGGTTTCTGAACCACACAAGGAAAAAAACATACTTCACAAATAATGTATTACATGAAGAAATAACAGATCAGATCCCAGTTTATCACACAAACACAGAAACCACCTCTTAAATCAAATTAAAACCCCCTTTGTATTACAAAAACAGTTATTCCTCTACAGAGACAGCATCGCTGGAAAAGCCTGTGCTGCTTTCTAAACCTTCACTGCATGGCCTGCACAACGACTGTGTAAAAATGCAAGGTTGTACTTGTTACTTACAAACTACTACTGCAATTCCATTGTCGTACTGTTTAAGACTGGATGCTGAAGCCAGCGCGCACAGCATCCATATCGACAACACACGGGTTTTCTGTGCAAGACTGCAACTTTAAGACAAGCCTCATTCCATTCTTTCTATACTTAAAATCACTTAATTGCCTCTTCTCACGGAGTTTTGTGTCTTGGAATCATTACCTTGCATATCCCCAAAATACATTCTGCACATCTACCACAACGTCCATGCAACAGAAGTTCTTTCTTTTGCAATGCTTTTAAAATACACAACATGAAACCCACTTTCACAGAACAAGTGCTCATTTCCAGTATTAATCCTTAGTTTTCACAAGAAACCACACGAGGCACTGCAGAGAAAGTGAGAAAAACTGCATGTAGAAGAGTTAGAACATAGGAAAGGCATTTATTAACCAGCTCCCTTAAATCATACTTTAAAAAGTAGTGAACTTCCAAGAAATAGCAATATAATTAGAGAAAGAAGTCCTGACGAAAGAGCCTGCATTCATCCACAGGAAGCACTATTATTAGATGTGTGAAGCAGGGGAAGAAAGTAGCAAGTATCAGAAGTTTCAGGAAAGGCTGAAGAATGCAGTTTGCTGACGGGCTCCTCACCTTTTCCTGCTGTCTTCTTATTACACAGCTCTCTGCCTGATTTCTTTGAGTTTTTCTTTTGACCCACTTCTGCAATTGGGGTTCCCACACCATGTTCACCCTTCGACAGGGATTTTCCTTTTCTACCCAAAAAGGCTTCAGATTTCTTTCCTTTGACTTCATTAATGCCACTGGGGTGCTCATCGTGCATCTTCGTCAAGCTGGAGTCTGCTGATTGCGGCTTCTGTACGTCAAGTTTTGTTTCTGAATCCTGTGGAACATTCATAGCGTGCACTTTGTCAGAAGCCTCAGCATCTGCTCCAGGTGACCGTGCTTTGACTTTTCTGTTCAAGTGATTCTGAGAATTACCTGGTGCTGCACGTAGGGAATTACCTTGTTCCTCAATGGGTTGTTCCGTAGTAAACTGATTGCTTTTCAGGTTATTATCCTTTAAGTACTTATCATTTACAAAACACTCCTTTCCTCCTACCGCTTCCCTTTTAAAAGGTCCTCCTGCAGTCTTCAAATCCTGAGTGACTTCGGTATCACTTAAACGATTATCGCTATCTGTGCCTTTTGACTCGCGCTGGTTTTTGTCCGTGCCACGGTCAGATACTCCATCCTGACCTGTACCTTTTTGTACAGGACCTAATGAATTACAATAATGAGTCTCTTTGTGCTCTGCAGTACCTCTCTTCGCTTTCACATGACTTTCCTGAGTTAATGATGGTGTATGTTCCTCTCTGCCTTCCACAGGTTTATCGTTCTGCGCTCTGGAGCTGTCACCTTCTGCACGAAGGCCATTCAGCATGTTTGTCACTTGCTCTGTTACCGAATCGGCTACACTGTAGCCGACCTCTCCCACAGCGCTGGTCAGATCATCCACAGCACTGCTGAGCGTGTCCACCAGAGAAGACACAGAGGGGAGGCTCAGATTTTGGTGGAGGTGCCTGAAAAACGCCATCTGTCCAACCTGTTCAGCAGCAACTTCGGATCCCGAAAGGTTCTCCGCTTCACAAACGGATCAGCTCCGTTTCTCCAACTTCAGAGCTACGTGCTGCTCCCATCTCAAACTCCACACATTTACCAGAGGAAGCTGCAGCTTTGCTGTTTCCACTCAATATCCATTGAAAATAATAAGAAAGCAGCTAAGTGTCTTGAAATGAACCAGCAAAACCATAATCGCTCATCGACTGCAGCACCAACTAGCCATTACAGAATTCATTACTTTCATAAATAAGACAACTGTGTGAGGTGGAAATATGGGGGTTTAATTCTAACCTGCAAGGAAGAAGTTGTGAGACATTTATATTATGTCCTTTCATCAGTGTCACACTAAAACAAGCTTTTCACATGATAGCTGCCCTAAAACACGCATTATGGAAACTTCTTCACCCCCAAATACCCGTTGTCTTTGGTTAAGGATACATAAGGTAAGATCTTTTGGAACATGAAGACTTCATTTTTTGGGGGGGGGGGGGGGGGGAGGGGAGGGGAACTTCACCTCCAAAAAACCTGAAAATATATAACTGCTCCTTTTAAAGAGGTAAAGGGGAAGAAAACCTCTCCAGTTTTCCAGGAGAGTAAATGCAAGGCCTTCTCCAATAGGTTGCTGAAGGCTTTGAACAGGCTGAGTGAAAAACAAATAATCCCATTCACAAATGTACTCGAGAAGATTTAATTGTACCCCATTAGGGAATGCTTAAAATCCATTCAAGAGCCTTCTCATAGTGCAAGAGAAGTAGCTTCCCATACCTAAATGCCAACTCTTTGGTTATAGAGCCATCGAATTTCTGTGGTTTCTGCCTTTCCCACATACTGCAGTCACAGGAAAAGTCAACATTCCGTGTATTCATCACTTGAGTCAAGTGATTGTGTGTTTCTACACATCCTTGTAATAATGGGTTCTCAGAATTAAGGTTAGTACACTGCATTTCAGATACTTACAAAGTTTCTCTTGTGAATTCTTTCTTGTAGTGTATCCCGAATCAAGATCTGGGAAACCACTGACATTTTCAAAACACATCTTCTTATTGATATATAGAAAAAGCAGCAACATGAGAACAATGAACACCCCGATGGCAGACAGGAATCCGATTGCCTCAGGAGATACTAAAAGAAACAGAAGGAAACACATTTTCAGAAGTCTTGTAAAAGTTACGTTATCAGAATTGATCATTAATAAATACTACTGAGGTTCCAAATATATGTGCAAGACACAACTAAAAACCCCACAGCCCTTAAATTTGAGTTAATGTTTAATCCTCTTTCCAAAGAACAGAAATGTAACTGGTCCTAACCTAAGGGAGGATCCGTAACAAGGCAGGGTCTCTGCAGACGATGGAGGTATTATCACCAGATGCCAAGGCTGGGTTTTGATAGAGCACGCTGGAAAGACGCCAAGAGCATCCTTCTTGGAAGGGGTTGGAGGTTTGGCTACCTCTGGCAACCCAGAAAGGCTTGATGTGAGGTGTTGGAAGGCGACAGAGTTGCAAGTTTGTGTGAGAGGTTAAACTGAAGTGCTATAGATCTATACTTCAACAACACTTGGGTGCAGTTTGTAAGAAAAAGGGACAGAACTCAATATATGGTTGCAATTAACAATAGTGTAAGGCATTACGGAACTGTGATTCATAGTGGTATATTTATTAGGTAATCAATCTGTTATTTGGTTTATTAATAGCGTGCTGATCAATTCATAAACAGTATAGCCTGCTACATCAGACATGTCTCAAACCTGCATTCCAAAGAGGGAGAAGAGGACCTTGAAGTAACAAGACACCTTAATATTAAAGTGGTTTCGGGGGGCCTCAACACACAGACATGCATCTTCCAGGACTGAAAGTGGCTGTATTCCTCTGGATGAAAGCCAGGATTTCACACATCCCTCCTTCCTGCCGTTTTTGCTAGTCTCTACTCGCTATCATAAATCCCATTGTGGGGGTTGAACTTTTTCTATTTACAAAAGATTTATGAAGATTTATCAGATTTATGCATTCCATTTGCCAAGATCTTGGCACTTCACTTTAGGAGCACAATGCTGCGCGACAACATCTTTCACCACGTAAAAAGGAGTGGGATTGAAGAACATTTGGCACAGCTTCTGCATTCTCAGAGCTGCAATACAGATACGAAAGGACGAGAGGCACCAGGCCAAAGTAGCAACAAGGAAAATTCCAGTTGGAGATGAGGGGAAAAATATCCTAGACTAGGAGGGGCTTATCACTGAAACAGATTGCCTAGATCAGTTCTAGAATCCAACTGTAATGTTAGTCCTGCTTTGAACAGAGGGCTGAACTGTGAATTACTGCCCCACGAGCCTTCCCAATGAAATCAGTCTACAGATGCCCTCTGTAAACCTGGACTCGTGCATCTGTGTCGAAGCGCTGGCTGAGACACACAGGCAGCTCCACAACCTCCTCAGTTTGTGCTGTGGGAGGCCAGGAACATTTGCGCTTGTGGTGCTGCCCATAAATAAGCATACAGGTGGGTTTTAAGAACTGGAAAAGAAACCTTCCCCAATCCTTCTACGGAATGGGCCAGATCCACACTTCTATTTCGAGCTGGACGCCCAGACCTACCTGAAACTGAGGATTTGCTTCACTTTTTACCTCTGAGCAGAAGCGATCGCATAACATTGTGCCTAGAAGCCTGACCATTTTCACACAGAAAGGAGCCTTCCGGTATCTCTGAACTACCCATCCTGACAAACCGACTGAGGAAACGCCAGAATAGCAACCGAAGATGTCCCAAAAGGACAAAACTGAGCCTCTACTTAGGCAAAATCAAGCTTTGAGTAAAAGCCTTCCTTCTTTTGTTAGATCCTATCAGGAAACTGGAAAAAGCATAAGCAATTCTCAACAGGGTTAGGCTGGGAACACCGTCTTCTGCAGAACTGGAGGCAAAGCCAGAAATAACTGGAAACCTTCCAAATGTGACCTTTACCTTCCAACCCACTAAAGTCCAAGACAGAACATGAACCATAACACAGTATAACTGCTGAAGAGGGCCAGAACAAACAGTACAGCAGGGAGGAGCACGCCTCCAATACCTTCAATCTCAGACAGTAGAGAAGAAACACAGAACTCCATAGAGAGCTCCTCACCAGTCCTTTAGGATGGAGCTGTCCTGCTGCACCAAGCAGAGCAACACGGGGAGGAAAGTGCAATTCTATTCTGCACCAGAACGGAAAGGAAGCCAAAACTTCTTTACTATTATGAATAAATAGGGGTAGGAAAAATCCCTTTGTTCACAGAAGACGTTGGCTGCACATCCTACTAAGATTACCTGATATTCCCTCCAGGAATCTGCTTGGAGTTGCCCGCAATTTCATTGAAATCACTTGTTACAGCTGAACTTTATGGCAACTGCCTTACCCTTTTTGTTAGGTGCTCTGTTTCAACACAAAATAAGCCATGACCAAGCACGAACTGAAGGAAGAAACCTCACCGCTCTATCGGTGTTCTGTACTTTAGTTCTTCAAAAGCACTAGTGCTCCATGATGAAGAGGGGAACATCTGGCATGTGTCAGGTGCTCATTCATGGAGCCTTCCTAAATACAGGAAAACTCTGTGATGGGCCAAAAGCCTCTGTTTGCATATACTCATTTGTGACCCCAAGGTTTAACAGATGAACTAGATGGAAAAGATGAACTAGGATGGAACTAGATGATATTAAGGTCCTTTCCAACCCTAACGATTCTATGATTCTATGAGGCTATGAAGTCTCCCAAGGTTCTGCTGCCAGTAGGCAGGCTCCTTCCCCTCCCAAGGCTGCATATGGACAACAGGGAATGTCTGGAGCTAGTGGAACAACATCCAGTGTTCTTTGAATTATTGATTCTAACCCAAATGAGCCTAGAGACTGGGCTAAGAGCAGAAAAATCTTCATTCTTCTGCAACGCCTATCAAAGACAGCGGCAGCAGCAGAAAAGGCAGGAGGAAGGAACTGTGAAGACACATGAGGAAGAGCAGGCAGATAAAATGGGATGACAGAAACTGATCTATGAGGACAACTGCTTTATTCTTGGAGCACTGGGCCTGAACTCACTGCTTTGTGAGGAGACTGAACTGAATTCCAGTTGTTCCTTGATGCACAATAAAGGACAGTGAATGCTTTCTTTTAACAGGATACACTAACTGGGCA
The DNA here is from genome assembly GCF_033815535.1 of Pezoporus flaviventris. NCBI lineage: Eukaryota > Metazoa > Chordata > Aves > Psittaciformes > Psittacidae > Pezoporus > Pezoporus flaviventris. The sequence goes on along the minus strand of NW_026892680.1, from coordinate 1,625,947 downwards.
ACAACTTCAACGAAAGGCACACTTTGTGGTATTCAGAGCACCACAGAATCCCAGGCTGGGTTGGGTTGGAAAGGACTGCAAGATCATCCAGTTCCAACCCCCTGCCTCACACGAGACCATGTCACCCAAAGCTCTGTTGAGGCGTGAACACTGCCAGGGATGGAGCATTTATCACTTGTTTTCACGTTTGATCGTTCAAAGCTGTAGGTTTAAGGGGGTTTTATGCTTACACTGTCCAGCAATCAAGGCCGCTTTGACCCATCCCAATGTGGGCTCAAGGAGCTGAACCACAACCTCAAAGTAACTTGAAAACACAATGTTTTGGGGGTTTCTCCGGAGTGCTTCCTGGGTCCTCATTAGTTAAAAAATACACTGTGTGCAAACTGCATAATTCCTTATGGAAACACAGTATCTGATGACATCTTTCTGGAGTGTAAAAAAAAAAAAAGCATTCGCTGGTACCTTACAAAAAGAATGAAACTCTAGCTGCAGCGAGCCTACTTCATTATTTACGCCATTCAGCGTGAACACAGGACTTGAAAATTACATTTCCATATCAATTTGCATCCACGTAAAGACTTCTAGAATGCCTGTTCACAGATTAAGGATATTATTAAGCTAAAATCCTTTAATGTGTTACCATTATAAAGCCAGAAGGAAGAAAAAAAAAATCAAAATAAAACAAATTGGACTTGCATTTTCCACATGTGAATGCGTACGGATTCCCAGCTATGAATAAAGATTTTACGCATCACATTAGGCCTTCCATTAGTTTCTCACAGTTGAAGCACCGAGCAGTTCTGCTTCGCAGGCAGGGAAAAAGGAAGTTCTTTTCTGCATGTAAAATACAACTGTGCCACAGGGAGCACCAGAATTATTTTGATGCAAAACACAGTGTCATAAATTCTGATCAGTTTGAGCACTGATTGCACCATGAAAAGCATTCTGAAAACTCACTCTCAGAGGTTCCCAGTGGTTTCTCCTACAATCATAAACCAGCAGAAAGGCAACAGTTCCTCGAAGTCATATTTCAAATTCAACTGTTCAACTGATAAACTTGATCATTACCCTCAGTTCTTAAGAAAAACGGCAACGAACGTTTGAAATTCGCAATAACATAACCCAGTTTTAGGCATACTAAAAGACCAAATGTCTTCCTGCAAAGTTATTAAGGCTAATTGAATTGCTGGCTATGGAAAAGTTACAGTCATCACAGAGGTATTACATTAACATCACTCTAATTCCCTTCTATCAGCATCGTCGCTAGGATTAGAATTATTAGAACACAGAAACTTACCATCGCCTCATCTCAAGCACCAAATTAGCATCTTCTTTTGGATAATAACTCCCCTGTTATTAAAGAGTTTCTCTTTTCCAAAAGATGTTTCAAACTCGTCAGAAAGTAACGGCATCGTTAAACACGAATCACCAAAATAACACCCCCAGGCACATTAAAAGCATTGGATGTTTCAAACATTAAATATTAATATTAAATTAAAAAGCATTTAATGTTTTTAATATGGATCTAGCCCCCCAATTATACTGACTATCCAGTCAGTTATTTCGGGAGCTCTCACCCTCCACATCACACTGCTGAATTAGGCAGCGATGTCCAAAGCCACACGGTTATCTTAGGGAGGGAGACTTTAATTATTCATTTACAAATGCAACACTATCTCCTCTGTGCACAAATTAAGCGACCAGGGCTATGACCAAAAGAACCTGTTACTTTTAAGAGCTGAGCACAAACCCACTTGAAATGAAAAATGTGACCATGTTTTTATTCATAACCCTTTTGGGGGTTTTTCTTACAACTTGATTTAAGGTATTTTAGACTTTTAAGATCCTTTAAATTGTTTTGGATTTAGCCCTGATGAAGAGTTATTGATTGTTCTTAGTTTTTACCCCATCACATCTTCACACTACGTGACCACAACCCGTGCTGTCCGACTCAGAAACGGTTTCATCCAGACGCCCTTCACTGCTGCTTGTCACTTTGCAAGCTTCCCGGCTTGCCCAAGAGAAGAAGGTGGTTTCAAGACGCTGAACAGGTTAGTGAGCCAAAAAATGAGCTTCACGCCTGGGCTGCCTTTTCTCCATGCTCCAGCTATTTATCTCCTCACAGTACATATTTATTCCTCACAGACAACTCCTGTCACAATGGAAACGAACAAATCAACCCCTCTGATACCTCAGAGTCAGCTCAGAAGTGAAACACTCGGGTCTGACTGATTGCTCATGAGGAATAAGCGCTGTATTTCGCATGCAGCAGTTCAAGTGTAGGACTACTTACAGAGGGTGGTCTCTTCTCTAAGAGCAATTTAAAGGCTACCTAAGATTCAGTGCTCTTTCTAAACAGCTTTTCTGTGACAAGGTAAACTCAATACACCAACTTTCACCATAATTTAGCAGAGAGTTATCTGCCTGTTTGCTGTTGCAGTTGATGTGAACAGAACTTAGTTTACCTGGACAAAGGTACCTACAAGGGGAAATACTTTATCCAGTGTTGTGCCAGAAGACTTAAACTCTTGACCGACTGCACTGTGTTACAAGCAAGATAAACCCTACGTGGCAGCTGACATTACTATTGAGATTCTTTCCCATAGAGAAATTGTCTACCTGATGTTTCTGCAAAAAAAATCAACGACAGTGAACCGAGAAATTCCCTCTAAACATTTTATTAAGCATGGCAAAAGGCAAATTCACAAACGTATTTCCTATCCTTACTGTTTTATTTCGCATTCATCCTTCTTTCTCTCATATACAACAGGCATGCTGCGTAATACCTTCTCACAAATGTACCTGCTGCTTCTCTATTGTGCCAAAAGAAGCCTCAGGCAAAGTGGCTTAGCTCAACTCAAAACGTGTGATTAAATCTCATCTATGAATGTTGTGTATTTTTTAGCTACATTTAGGTAACATCAAAACTGAAACTTTTCTGTCTGAAGATGCTACCCCCTTCAATTCAAACTGCATTCTGCCTTTCTTCTGCAGCACTGACTTCTTAACTTAGCCCACTGCTAATGGCTATATTTGTCAGTGTATTGTGTTAAATATACATTATAGTGCTAGTCTTCTGAAGCTCCTTTCTATGGGTTCCTCCTGCATCTTGCACTGCTACGCAGCAAGATTATGCACTCTCCGGTACAAGCACATGCTCCATGAGCTACCTGGATTTCAGCACTTCCGATATCCACTACGCTGCTCTGAGTGATATACAATTTTCAGTGAACATAAAGTGAAACAGCCACTGAATTCCAAAACAGAACTGAAAAGAGCACTGCGTTTCCTATGTAAGAAAATTAGGAGCCATTTTTAGCAACAGGGACCTTTCACAAGTTGGGAAAGACTGACAGAGTGAAATCAGGCTGGAAGTGTTCGTTTCACTTCCTATTTGGAATAAAGATGCCCTTTCAAAATCCTATTTATAAACCTTTCAAAGGAATACTGGGTAAAACAGAAAACTCACATTCTCTGCAGTGATAAATGATGCCATTTAAAGATGAATTTATTAAAAAAAAGTCATATACCTAACATTAAGTAAAAAAAAAAAAATAAAAAAATGTGTTTTTCCCATGGAAAACCTGACTGGAATTACTGTATCATGACAACTACACTGGTCCAGCTACCATGGCACCTTTGTTCCAGTGGAAAGTCATCAGGAATAAAAGCCATCTGGCCTATGTCCCTTCACACTGGCTGAAGGATAATCTGCCGTGCTACAGAGATAAAGGAAAGCTGCTTTTTCCCCTCATTTTCTTCATATCTAATAACAAGGACTAATAAAAAACCAAAGTGTTTTAACATCTGGATTCCAGGACTTCCTTCACCCAGGAAGAAAGCCTAAATGTATTTTAACTGTAAAAATCCGATTTATTTCATTTTACTAGGAGCAATTCAATTACTTGGCTAAATATTTACATCAAATAGAGTTCAGTATGCTTCATATATTATAGTTTGCATTAAAAAGGGCTGGGTTCAGCAAGTTAACTCGTCACACCCATAACAGCACAAACCCCCTTGCTGCAACGCTAGCACTGCCTCTGCAGATTGCCATTTACAGGATTCCTTTCCATTTCTGGTCAGATACCATGCTGAACCTGTCTTTTGGAGATGGATTTAATTGTAGAGAAAGAGGAGCCCTGAGCTCCAAAACACCCACAGGTCTAAGACAGACTTTAGGAATAACAGGCGCAATAGTCCGAGATGGAGATTGAAATTTGGACAGCAATCTTTTAATTCCCAAATCCTTCTGGGCTGAGGAAGTTGTCAGCCTGCCACCCCTGCTGAGTTACAGTCCCTCAATGCCTTTTCTCTCCAACACAGAATTCATCTCCTACTAAGCAGTATCCCACAACAAAAAACTCTCTGGAAAGAACCAGCGAATGAAGCATCGCGCTGCTACTTGCAATAGACACAGATCACGGAATCATCTTGATTACCTGCAAATCCCAATAATCTGGGGCAACTACACAGCATGTTACACGGCTGTTCTCCACGCAGCGGGTAAGAAAACAGCAGTGATACTAGATTTTTAAAGGCACTCTCAAATAATCCTCCCAGTGCAAAAGTACTGCAGGCCTGCAGGGGTCTAGAGACTTGTGGTTTAAAAGTTGACAGCTATTGCAAAGCAGCTCTCCGTGGAAAACAAAGATCCACGTAATAAAAATCATTTTTCCTATCAACCACGACAATCAACAGCACAGTGTGAGGCAATCCAAGATCCAGAATCCTGAGCAACCAGGTTTCGGTGAGCAGCGGACGGATTGCAGTGAGCACCTCGGATGCACAGCAAAGTACTGAGTAGTGAAAAGTGGTTAGTGAACATCCCAAGGGAAGAAATGCCAGCCTCTGGATGTAGCAAAATTCTTACACGTAAGACTTGCTATGGAAGCGACTACAATAGTTGGAGTTACTGAGCCCAGGAGCTTTCCAGAAGACTCCAGGACACACAGAAATGTAACTTTCCTTCCTGTATGGGCATCAATAATGTCAAAGAAATCCATTTACTTCATACTAAGTTTTTCTCTAGTCTGAAATGTATACACACAGATCAGCTTTCCAACAGAGGGAAATAATTAGTATATATATATTTAGTATATATAAATATATAGTCCCACACTGCCCTTTTAGTCCTCATCGTACTTGTAGGAAGTGCGGGTAAGCCCTTCCCAAATCTTCACCTGCGAAGCCAAGCCAACAATCAATCGATCAATATATAGTATATATATTTAGCATGTATACTTTCAATTTTAACATGTAGCCATGCTTCTATTGTATCTCCCAAATCTGTTCAGTTTGGTGTTCACGGGATAAAGAACACCGTTTCTTCTAGCCTGGGAAGCAAACCACGTATTTGCCTACTTCGAATTAACTAGTGCACACTTCTGAACAAATTCCTGTTTCCTGCCTGTATTACAGAAGTAGCTTTAATTGTGTGTGCTTCTAAATGAAGGTTTTATTCCTCTCTCTGAAAAAGTGTGGTTTCACTTCTTACTGTTCAGCTCTGAACCTATAAATGAGCAGAAACAACATCTATTTATCAAGTTTTACATTACTGTGAGGTTACCTAGTTAAAAGATCCTTGCTACCGTCTGTGGTATTACCTTTCTCCTGATGAACTTCTGCCCACTGAATGACAGGAGAAAGGGGGAAATCTGGTTTGTTTCTTTTTCAGAAGCATTTCCTTAGTGTAGACTAGCATGAAACCAGTAATAGAACTTGCATGTGAGACAGCTGACTTTCAATAAAACAATGTTTCTGCTTATAAAAACTCATGAATAAAGATGACTTTCTTTCCATTAGAACTAAATTCAGTTGGCAACTTCACATTCCAATACATGCAAATGGATGAGGACAGCTGACCAGAACATTAAAGAGGACATAGTCCTACTCAAAATACACCTCTACCAAGACAAAAATTCACACCTTCTTATCTTTTCACAGCTATTATTACTAGCGACATCTTCTGCTGTCAGCCAAAGACATTGTCTTTTTGCACCTTCTTTCTTTTGCATATTGAAGAGCACTTCTGTTCCAGTATTAGGCACACAGGCAGTGTGCTGAATAATTTCCTATGAGAGGCTGTCACGAGAATAGAAAGAGCATCTTGCGAAAGAAAAAAAGGGCTTAATAAATCATTCCTAAAAATCTGGGCAACTCAGACCTTACTCAGCTGCATCTCCATGAATTAAATACCAAACACACTGCTGAGTTGGAAGCATCACATTGCATTGTTTCCAAAACACACAACTATGAAAGGTGAGAGAACCCTAAAAATAATATGGCTATGCATTTTCTGCTTCAGTGCCACTTCCATGCCATACACTGAATACTACAGGGATGAGAATATGCCACAAAAGGGTTTTCTTCAGTTATACCTCAATATTGTAAATGCCCGTCACAAGTCTCTCTTCTCTCTATAAACAGAACCTGAGAACAGCCTGAATTAAAGTACTGGTGCACCTACCAAAAGCCAGCTCCATGGCAGACTGGCACCTAGATACAGAGCACTACACAGACAAAAAGGATGCATCCTCCTGAAGCCTGATCCCAAGTTCACCAAATTCTTTCAAAGTCCATAGCAAATAACCAGAGGAACACCTTAATGGAACTCTCCCGACTCTCTCTAAACCACCTCTGTATTAGGAAAATCGCCAAAAGAGAAGCAAACCTTTAACTGAGTAATCTCAGGAACCCAAAAGGCTTGGCTTTCACAGCACAGCCAAGAGATGGCAAAGAGGCAGATCTCCACACCACAAAACCTTTCAACTTCACCCTGCAGTAAGTTTGAAGTGAGTACCCAGGGGCATTAAGGACAGAGCTGCAACACCTGATCCGACCAGCTCCAGACTGCTGGCAGCCAGGAATTCTCAGCTTGGAAAGGGCTCCCTATTCCGAGAAGTACAATATGGATCTTGCACTTCCATCCTGGCAAACAAGCAGGCAGAGACGACTGGCAAATAAAGTAATCCTCGGGAGCCCAGCCACTGATCAGACAATAAAAACATCTTGAAATGCCTAGCAGGTGACGTAAGGTCTTAGACAGAAGAACCAGAACACTACATGACTGGAAGATTCATAGTACAATGGCAAGCACCTTCTGCTTTATACATATACGTCAAGTAAGGAGAGGGATACACAAACGCACCCGCTCCCACACTACAGGGGGAAATTTGCCAGTAAGATGACTGGACATAGGTTAGAATACACATGGAAACTCGCATGAAGGAAAAAAGGAAACCAACGTATTGCGGGTACAAATGGGGCTAGGGGGATATTCCTCTTTTACTCACTTATCCCTGTGTTAATTTATAACCACCAACGTAAAACACGGGCTTCATGCAACTGTTGTTCAAACAAAACATTCATAATATCGCATCAATGACAAATGGAGCTTAGAATCTGATGTTCAAACATAACACAGAACCTTAAAAAAAAACCCTGTAGAGCTTTCACTGTAGCTTCCCAGCAACAACACTAAAACCCATAGAGCACTGCCACCCAGAACACAGAAAAATGGGTTTTCTTAAGATCACCGAAATGAATAGGAATTAGCAAAATTAACAGATGCTGAGGTTAGGAGACATTAAGCAAATGTTTCCAAAAAGTTACTTTACTAAAACCGAAGTGAATGCAATGGAAACTGAGCTCTATTCAGAGGTCAAACAAAACAACTTCCCACCACGTAGGATGTGGTTTGACAACACTATTGAGCCAGTCTAACAGTTATTGTCAAGAGTTTTGTCTTCCTCCTCTCCAACCACACCTTTTGCAAGCACTGTCACTGACAGTGAGTCAGTTCAAGGAACCAGCCCTCAAAGAACCTTTTCTGGGTTTTGGTTAAGATTAGCTTTCAGAACACAGAGATTCAACAGCAATCATGCAGAAAGGGGGATAGGGCTGGCAAAAGGGACAGAAAACAGAACTGTGTCTAATCACTGTATCAGCAGAGCTGTTCTGCCAAGTCCCAGTTTCAGTCACTGCAGCTCAGCTTCAAACCTGTGAAAGTCCTCTCTTGAGCACAGCTCTGTTTCATGCTCCTGGTTTCATTACTGCTACAGTTGTTTTCAACGAATTTTCAGTCATCAGGATCTCAACTGGAAGCACAGGCAGAGCGTGCCAGTCCATCACAGCAGTCATTTAAACATATATCGACACAACTACTACTTCTAAAATTAAGAATCCTACAGCTATCTGGACAAGGCAAAGATCAAATCGCTGTGGTTTCCTATCGCAGCTGAACAACATTGGAAACTTCCATCCAACTCAATGAATATTTGAAGAGCACGTTTTTCCTGCTTGAGATAAAGCAAATTTTGGAATTTCACATTTCATTTCCTTCTTTTTCTTTGTTTCCTTGACAGTGTCGGGATCAAAAGATTTCGCGACGCCAAGATGCAGAACTAAGATCAAGAAACGTTACGCAGCAGGTTTCTCACCAGTACTACTCACAAGGCCAAGAAGCTTCCTTTCCCAAATCACCGCTTACCTTTCCGGATGCAGATCAGCTCATGTACACCACAAGTTCGTTCTCCACCTGTGTGGAAAGAAATCATGAGAAAATAGTATCAGACTGGCTTCTCAGTAAGTCAGTATTTGGCTTCTTGATAAGGTTTATAAAGAGTAGAAAAGCAAAAGCTGTAAACCCATGCCATTCATTGAAAGGAAGAAGACCGGTTCAACACATTTTCTATTTACACATTCTATCCTTTGGAGAAAACAATAAATGTACCTTTGGCTTAATATTGCTAATGATGGTGCAGGGAGAAGAGTTTTACAGATGAAATCACAAGACAAACAAGTTAATGGAAGCCACACTAGTATTTCCCAAGTATAGAGCAATTTCCTGTTCTATAGCCATCTACAGAAGACGTCTCAAAACAGCACCTATACTGGTACCCAAACAGAATGCCAAAATAATGAGCCTCTTCCACGGTAAAATACTGTTAACATGGTAAAGGCTGGGTCCACCTGCAATTTCTTCTTAAGGGTTTTTTTGGTAATTAAGAAAACAGCTATACACAATTTGAGACATTCATGCGAGAACAATAAAATCGACGCTAGAAAAAGGAAGCTTTACATTTTAATAAAACCCATTTTAATGCTAGCATTACAGCTATCAAACAAACACCAACACATACTGCACCTAGTGAGGACAACGAATGGGTCCACACAGGAAAGAGCCAACCGTGTGGAAAAAGGAAGGTGTGATACAGAAGGGGACATGAAACAAGCTATTGCTAAGCACTGCAGAAGAAAGGAACAGGCACTCAAAGAACTGCTGAGGAGATTCTTTTAATGACACCTAGAAATTATTGGAAGAGTTGCTTTCTTAATTAAGATGACTTTACATTGAATGCATTTAGAGTATTCATGATCCTCTTTTAATGATACATCCCGCGGTCGTACGTTAAAATTCCGTATGTAAGAATCACCAGTAGGCTCCAAACACTTCACAACACCCTAAAACAAGCCTTAGATAACAAAATTCCTTCCACCTCAAAACCATGGAAGTGCATTATATACCTCTTATTCCTCTCCTTCGTTCTGTAATAAGGCAATTGTGCCATATGATAAGGGCTATTATGATATAATATAAACTAGTCCTGAAAACTCATCATCAATAACACTAACAGATAGTGTTGTGGAAGTGTATTTGCAGCCAGATTTATGTTTTAAAGAAGTAAGTGTAGGAAATGAACGTATTAAAGGGAAAAAAAAAAAAGGGCAAAAGGTGTCAGATAAATGGGAGTAAAGCATACTTACTCCAAATGAAATTAAATGTCTGTGAGGTATGAAGTTGAAATACTCCTCATTTTATGACAGCATACCCTTTTTCATATTCAGTCATGTAACATACGAGCCTCAAAGATACTCCTGAATGGGAAACCAAGTCTTAGTGAGACTGAGCATCCTGCGAGGTGTGTATAGTCATCGCCGGTACAACACCCATGTAATAATCCCCTCTTTTCAGTGTGTTCTAGAAGCTGGACAATATCATTTCCATTCAGGAAACATTTTGGAATGAAAACATAACAGAAACTAAGTAAAAATAATAAACCCCCCTGTTTTTACAATGAAGCGTTTTAAATAAACCCCAACCTTTGGGAGGGGATTCCAATCTTCTTTAAAGTCACTGCAATGACCTGCATGTTACAGAAGAGAAACTACAAGTGACTGGAACTTCTCTCCCTATATTTTCTTCCCCCAACAGCCTTAAAATCAGCAGTGAATAAAGAATGAAAATGACTGAAATAGAGGATTTTTTCATTACACAGATGCGAGACAGGCAGTTAAAAATAAAGAATCACCTCGAAATGACCAAGAACAGCAGCAGCATTAGATTTTACTCCACCACCTTGAAATCTCATCTTACATAACTCATTTTAGGGTTAGATTTTACATTGCTCCCTACTGTTCTAAAGAAAGGTATCTTTTTCCAATAGTTTAGATGCTAAAATATTGCGGTGTTCCACTAAATAAAGGCTTTCAATTCATGGTCACGTTACTTTCTGTTGACCACAAGGCTATGCAATATATTTCTGTATACAATTTAACATTCATTCACTCAGGATTTCCATTATGTTTTGTTAGAAAATGCTGAATGAGATCTCTTATTTCATAGGCAATTCATCTCCTACTCTTTTCCCAAATTACTTTGGGATGGAAATCAATGGTTAAATAAAAATCCATCAAGTGACCTATGCGTTTTGAACAGAAAGTTGAATGTCTTTTCTCTTTTAAATCAACCCATTCATGGAACACATGAAATATTATCCTCAAGTGACCTGGGCAGATTCTTCTCTTCCCTAGTGCTTTTCAAAACACACTACTGACACCCTGCTTTTACTCACAGATTAACAAACAAGCCCAAGGTTTTCCATCTTCCCAATTGCCAACAAGTCTCTCAGCTTTGAATAACGTGATCACTGGAAGAAGCTGAACTGAAAACATGAAAGCATTGTGCATGACAGCCAGAGGTCAACTGCTACTTTAACATTTCAGCCTGAAAAGCCTGGTTTTGTGCCATTTAGCCCACAAATCGCAATGGTTCAGTGACACGACCGCCTTGCCTTCTGCAGTCTTGAAATGTTACTTGAAAGTGATTCGACTACAGTGGTAGTTCGCTCTAGAGTTACTTAAAATTTAAGTTTGATTTAGATACGAATTGGAGTTAATTCTACTGCACCTTGACTATGAACATGATCTCCTCTTTAACAGTTTACAGTTCCAGGTGAGTTTGCATATAAAACTACGTAATACTTGTCCAAAATGTAATCGGAGAACACAAAAACCCAGCTGAGGCATTCAGCTCTTCATCATTTCAGACAACAGAAGTAACACGGGATGGAATCATTTCAGAACAGCACACCCAACAAAACTTAGGGGGTTTCCTGAGCAAGAACCACCACCTCGTCACTCTAAAATCAAACTCATTCAAAGGCCTGGCACAATCAGAACAGCCAGCTGTTTTACAGAGGCAGCTGAAACACCCCGAGTTTCACCTTCTCCATTTGAGACAGAGATTGCGCATCCCAAGTCTGTGTTTGCCCAGACGATTGCCACACCAAGAAGGGTAGAAGTTGTACATCAAACAAGGTAAAGTACCACCTGAATCGATTCCATTGTCAAGTTCTGTCTTTCTAAAACTACTACAATTCAAAGTTCTACGTCTTCACTTTAGCTAAGCCTCCACCTCTAGCTGCCAAAAATAACTGGCTAGGAAATCTAACACAGGCATTATCATAGAGTGACTTAGACTGGGAATGAGCTCTGGTGCTCTGAGAGACTTCAGAGCAGGACCACCTTTACAGGAGGTTCCTCTAGGCCTCAACCAAGCAAGTTCTGCAAGGACCAAGACCCCATCACCTCTTGGGGCACCACCAGTTCCTATGGGAAAGCAGGGAAGGTGTCACCCTTCTCACTGAGAGCACTTCTTTACTGCCACTCAGGACTTCCCTTGGTGTACCTGTGCTGGGTTAACACCAGGTGCCCACCAAAGCTGCTCTGTCACTGCCCTCTTCAGCCACACAGGGGAGAGCAAATACACCAGAAGGCTCGTGGGTCAAGACAAGGACAGGGAGAGACACTCACCAGTTACCAGCACAGGCAGAACAGACCCCACTGGGGGACATTGAGTTGTTACCAATCAAACCACAGCAGGGTGATGAGAAATGAACCAAATCTTACAACACCTTCTCCCCACCCCTCCCTTCTTCCCAGGCTCAACTTCACTCCCTGTTTCTCCACCTCCTCTTCCCCAGTAGCACAGGGGATGGGGCTGGTACATCCCACCTTGTCTCTGCTGCTCCTTCATCTTCAGAGGAAGACTCCTCACACTCCTCCCCTGCTCCAGCGTGGGAAACCTCCCACAGGAAACAAGTCCTGCTTGAACTTCTCCCAAATGAATCCTCCAACAGTCACACCCTCCTTTGGGCATGCCCCTGCTCCAGCATGGGGTCTTTCATGGGCTGTAGGTGGAAACCCACCCCCCCATTAACCTCCATGGGCTGCAGGTGGAAATCTGCTCCCCCATTAACTTCCATGGGCTGCAGGTGGAAATCTGCTCCCCCATTAACCTCCACGGGCTGTGGGGCACAGCTGCATCCCCATAGGCTGCACCATGGGCTGCAGGGAAATCTCTGCTGCAGAACCTTCTCCCCTCCTTCTGCACTGACCCTGGTGTCTGCAGAGCTGTTTCTCTGCCATGTTCTCACTCCTCCCTGGCTGCAGCTGTGCAAGGTGTTTTCTCCACCTCCCAGCTACGTTATCCCAAAGGCCCTACCACCATTGCCAGCTGGCTCAGCCTTGCCCAGTGCCCAGTCCATCTTGGAGCCGGCTGCATTGGCTCTGTGGGACACAGGGGAATCTCTTGCAGCTACCAAAACCTCACCACACAAACCAGATACAGTAGCTGACGCCCATTCCGTCACGTGCACCTGAAGAACCCACCTTCGCCTCTTAGACACCCTTACAGAGTGAAAGGCTGCAGCCAGAGTCCCCTTCAGGTCTCCCCAGGCCACACAAAGCCATTTTCCAAGCCTGTCCTCATGTGCCGTGTATTCCAGCCCCCCCCCAAGCAGCGCAGGCAGTGCTCTGCTGGAGTCTCTCCAGTTTGTCAGTCTCTCTCATACTGGGTTAAGACACCTGGATACAGGGCAGAGGCACAGGGCTGGTCCATTTCATCTCCCTGATCACCAGGACCCTCGAGTTCCTTTGTGCAGAGTTCACAGCATCCCAGCACATCAGTGCTGGAAGGGCCCTCTGGAGCTCATCCAGCCCAACCCCTGCCAAAGCAGGGCCACCCAGAGCAGGGCACACAGGAACGTGTCCAGGCAGGTTTGGGATGGCTCCAGAGAGGGAGACTCCACAACCTCGCTGGGCACCACTGAAAAGTCTGTGCCCATTCTCTTGGCACCACCTTTGAGATGCTGACCTGCATTGATGGGATCCCCTCTCAGGCTGCTCTTCTCTGCACTAACCAGGCCCAGCTCCTGCAATCCCTGCTCACAGCAGAGATGCTCCAGACCCCTGAGCATCCTTGTGGCCTCTGCTGGACCCTCTCTGGTAGCTCCTTATCTGTCTTGCACTGAGGAGCCCAGAACAAGAAAGACAGGTTGCTCCTGGCCAGTGTGTCTGCAGCCTGTAGTGCTGCACAGGCTTGGAGTTTTCAGTTGTCCTTCAAGTTCCTGCTGTTCCCTTCCGCCCATTCTTTGAGCCTGCTGAGCACCTACCAGAGATCACCCCTGCCTTCCATCTAATTAATCACCCACAAGCTCAGCAAGGGCCATTCCATCCCATTAACAACCATGTCACACAGCCTTGGCTCCAGTATCGATACTGGGGTGCGAGTTAGGCTACTGTGTGAAAACCACCTTATTCTTCGCTTCAGCAACAAACCCATCTTAGTAGCTGCAGCGGAAAATTACACCGCAGTGATAGAAGTCTTTGTCACCGGGTGTAAGTTTTGGGACATACTTTTTATATGATAAACCTCTTTCCTACTGAGAGCTGTGTTTTAATCAGCATTTGCAGGAGCCTGAACTAATTCAATGAACACTTACTTCGCATTTTATTCAACATTAGACAATTATTGTTTTCCCTTGACAAATCCATGAAATTCCAGTGAATGACAACACCGTGCAGGCTGAGAAGCATGAACAAGGTGAGGGGCACGGTGCTCATTACAGCCCCAGAGAGCCCATCCTGTCAAAGGAGAGGAGTAGCTGCTGCTCACACACACACAGACATGGCCATGGATTCAGCAGAGCTGCTTCACTCCTGCTCCGTGACCCTCCATCAGGCAGTCAGCTTCCAGATCACGGGTCAGGCTGGCCACTGTCTCAAGCATGCAGGATTAGAAGGCCATGTAGTGACAGGACAAGGGGTGATGGTTTCAGACTGAAACAGGGCAAGTTCAGGTTAGATCTAAGGCAGAAGCTCTTCCCTGTGAGGGTGCTGAGGGGCTGGCACAGGGTGCCCAGAGAAGCTGTGGCTGCCCCATCCCTGGCAGTGTTCAAGGCCAGGTTGGACGCAGGGGCTTGGAGCAAGCTGCTCTAGTGTGAGGTGTCCCTGCCCGTGGCAGGGGTTGGAGCTGGATGAGCTTTAAGGTCCCTTCCAACCCAAACCAGGCTGGGGTTCTATGGCTGTTAAACGAGAAGAAAACAGTGCTGTGCAGCAAATGCATAAAATAGAGGTGTTATGGTGCAGAAACATAACAGGGGATGCAAGTGATAAAGCCTAACACACTTAAGGTTAACATGTCTGGAGCATGTGAAACCACTAACGCTTTCGCTGTGAATATAAGCTGCTTAGGAAACCCATTCTTATGCTAGGCTGTTTCAGACAACGTATCACAAATCTGTTCTAAAAGACAACCATAATGAAAGCGTTCTGGCTTACTTATAGCAACAAATATAGTCCTTGAAATACAGCCTCATACCATGAGGTGACTTTGAAGAAGAATCCGGGTTTCAATGAGCAGACAGCTAACTGGAAAGGAAAATAAGCAACAGCTGGAAAGGCTTCCACAGAACAGCATACCCGACATACTCATCAGGCCATCCCCACCCAGGGTGTTAAAACACCTCTGCATGCCTTTAGTACCCTCTTTACAATTCATTCTGCAAGTAATACTGCATACATACAAAATGACATGGCTGAAGTTGAACGCTCAGAAGTAGTCAAAAAAGCAAATTAAAAAGCAAACCGTGTTGGAATTCCCTAGGAAAGAACAAGTTAAAAAAATCAAATTTGCCATTTTACGTATTCATTATGTGCCCACATCTTGTCTGTTTTGTGCAGTTCTGTCCCACCACACAAGTCACAGAGAAAGGCAAAACCAGAAGTCAATAAAAATGGTTAAAAACACACACGGGTTCCACATGACGAGTGCTTTAATAGAACAAGACCCTTGGAAACATAGATGCAACAGATGGTGGGTGTAAGCAGGTGAATAAAGAACAGTTACTTACTTGTCTAACCCACTAATAACAGAAATAGGCACCAAATTAAATTAGCGGCAGACGTGCTCAAGACCAGAAGTTTTCAAGAGTAAAAGTCAGCAATCAGCTCTCAGCAAAACTCCTCCTGTGAAGACTGCCTTCCTGCTAGCACCATTGGAAATGACTGCTATCCAGTAATGTCTTACCCTAAAGTCATCCACCTGCCCTCACTTAAGCTGGGAATATTTTGTTCGTTTTCCGACCACAGAAGTCGCAACAAACATTAACTTTTCATTTTCACCTGGAAAATGTTTCATTTTAGTTATACTTGTCATCAACAGAACCAGCAGTACTCATCAGTGCCTCAGCAATCAGTGGCAATCAAGCACAGCATAGGTACTGCTGTTTCTCAAACAGGTTTTGCATCTGATCCTACCCTCCCTGAAACGGAGGCAAGCGCATCCCTGGCTTTACAGAAGCCAAAAAGCAATGGAGATAGGGCAGATTTTCCAAGCTATGGCACAAAGTAGAGACGTTGAAAACAGCATCACAAAAACAGTATCATCTCAGCTTCCTTTCTAGCCAGAATGACCAGAACAACACCCCCCCAACCAGAGCAGCAGGTCGAGGGAAATGGTTCTCCTCCTCTAATCAGTCCTCGGGAGATCCCACCTGCAGTACTCTGGAGCCCCCAACACAAGAGTTATTAGGTCACAAACTCACTTGCTGGCTCACAATGAACTTGCAAGAGCATCTCCAAGTTTCTCTATGTCACTCTAGAGGCAGATTTACATAGCAATCAGAGAACACCTCCCACCTCCAGCCGTTAAACACTCAAAAATTAGGAAGCACAAGGACTTGAAACCCACTTCAGTCCCCAGGTGCACGTTTGGTTTTCTACTCAGTACAGGACCTTTGCCTTCTGCAATTCAAAACCCGACAATACGCAAGGAAAAGTGTGAGTGTGCCAGCTGCGGATCCCTCACAGCACTCATTACAAAAGCTGGAAGAACTGTAGTTGAATTAGGCTGTGAGTAAGGTGAAGAGAAAACATGCCCCAATGGTTAAAGCAGCTCAAAGTTCTCCACAAGACAGTAAGAGTCCTCCCTCTCTTACAGATCCCCTACACTTCGATGGGGATCTGTATTTTCAATCAGCTAGTGACTGTGTGTTTGCGTTCCTCATGCCCATCCTAAACCCCAAGAGTTCCAATCTGCAAAAGCACTCAGCATTAAACATGAGCAGAATTCAGGAAGGATTTCACTCCGAACACGTCAACTGTTCTTCAATCAAGTATGATAGCTCCATCTCAGCCCACAGGTTGCTCCTCAAAACGAAGTCTCTAAAGCATTAGAGGTTAGATTACTGTATTTTCTTTTGAGAGGTAGCCTACTCTGTTTTCTAGAAGGAAACACAGACCTGACAGCTTCCTGCGTAGGATCATGGAACAGTTAGGGCTGGAAGGGACCTTGAAGATCATCTAGTTTCCTTTATTTCGGTAGATCTACAGCACAAGAGTGATGGCGGTGTAACACAAATCCCATCAGAAAACTGGTGGGTTTGCATATGGCACAGGGTTTTACTCTCATCAGCAAATGATGCAGGGAATCATCCTCACGATGACAATTCATACCAGGTACTGAACAGTTTTCACTACAGACAGCGAATGAGCATAAGGCAGCATTAAACAGATTCTGCGTGGCTGATCAAATCTGATATCCTGACATTTGATCCACCCCCTATTCAACAAATGTGTTTAAAAGTGGGCATAAGTATGAAAGACAGCTTCTTATGTTCAGGCTTTATTTCATACTGCTGCTGCTGCTGCTGCTGCTCAACCCTTATCAACTTGCATTCAGAAGCACTACTGACAATTCAGGTCAGTGCTAACTTGAGGACCTCTGTATTACCTTACACCCTTCTAGTACCTGCGCCAGTGACACCTGAACATCCCAGGTAACTTGGGAGTCAGGCTAAAACTGCTCCCCAGCTTGGATTCAACAGATGAGCCGCACATACGACACCCAGGCACTGTACACAGCTCAGTGCTCTTCAGCTTCCTTTTCTGGATTCTGGCAATTTGCAGTTAGACACAGTTTTCACATAACCTGTATGAAGCAGCATTCTAAATCCTCCCTCTTCTTATGCCCGTAAACAAGACGCAGGTTCATTCAGTAATTTCTGTCTTTGTTTCCCAAGGAAATGAGTGTTACATAATTAAACAGCTCATTTTCTGCCCCAGCCTTCCGTCGCTACCAATTCACTGGCTAATTTAAGCCCAAATTGTCAGGAAGCTTTAAGATCTTAATACTATCAGGATTCCATGTTTCATAAAAAGCACAGCAGTCAAATACAACACAAACACAGCCAACCAGCCCGTAAATCCCTGCACAGCACATGCAGCCGCAGCTCCCTGCTCCCAGCCAAGCAGCTGGAAAATGAGGAGAAGGAGGAAAACCTTGTTAGAGAGCTCAGGACCAAAAAGAATTGACTCAGCTCACAAAGGTTCATCTCTAAATGTACGTACACGTCTCTATAGTCAACATCACACTAAACCACGCTCAAGTGCGGCCCAAGAACCTGGTAAAAACAGATTCATGAGGATAGGCAAAATGTGCAACCCTGCCTCAGAGAAAGCATGCACTTAACCTCAGATTGCCCACCAGTATGGTCTTACTACTGCTTCCAGTGTGGCCTTACTCTCCACCACATTTCCCATCCTTCCCATGCTCAAGCTGCCTGTATTACATGAATTTAACCTTTCCCTGCGAAGAAGTGGAAGTATTAAACAATAAATAACCTCGCAACTTAAAACATTATGGTTTGGAAGACAACCATACAGAAACAAGAACTGGAAGCACAATTCTTTAATCTCCTTTGAGCCAGAACTTTCCCAGTTGGGCTGCTCTCTGCTGGTCCCTCACAAATCTCAGATTGCCTGACCTGCGCATGCTATAGACTTGATGTCTCCCTAAAGAAGGAGGGCTGAGGAGCTGGCACAGGGTGCCCAGAGAAGCTGTGGCTGCCCCATCCCTGGCAGTGCTCAAGGCCAGGTTGGACACAGGGGCTTGGAGCAAGCTGCTCTAGTGGAAGGTATCCCTGCCCGTGGCAGGGGGTTGGAACTGGATGAGCTTTAAGGTCTTTTCCAACTCAAACCAGTCTGGGATTGTATGAAAAGTAAGAAAGCACGGACCAGAATGACAGCCCTCAGTGGCCATGGCCAATGGCTCCTGCTTCTCCATAACCCCTGCTAAAAACCCCTCACTTTGGCAAAACCTTGGGGGCTTAGTGATAGAACCCATGCAAACTGGTATGCTGTCAAAATGACACTGGAAATGGTACTTACAGACTTTCTGTGTAAGAACAGCCCAAAGCACTTGATTCCTTGCAGCTAACAAATCCTATTGTAATTTGAGCTCTTTCAGTTTTGTGCACTCTTCAAATATAACTGAGTGTGTCCTGCTTTGAAGGAATCATAGAAATACAGAATCAGCTACAGTGGAAAAGACCTTTAAGATTATCAAGTCCAACCATTACTCCAGGACGGTGAAGACCGCCACTAAACCATGTCACTGAGGGGGGTTTCAGACTTCATAGCTATTCTGCAATCAGAAGTTTTCACTCTTGCTCATTTCCCATTAAATTTACCCCCAAAAAAGCAACTAAAAAATAATGTGGACAACCGCAGGGTCTTTAAAAACTTAGCAGAGTATTTCCTGCTTACTTAAATACGTTTACAAGTGTACTTGGACACCATGTAAATGCTGTATTTTGACACTTTATGAGTCCTCTGGTTTGATCCTGACTTCAAGAGTCAGTATTCACCCAAATGAAACTCGTAGCTTTAAACACTGCTGGCCAGGAAACAGTACTGCTAAAGAGTACAATCAAGGCAGGCACAAACGGGAGGGAGAGAACACTGGGATACGGAAGGAAACCCGTAACACCTACTAACAAACCTACGACAATTAGCTGAAAGCAACGAGGATGCTGCACACCTGCTACAGCCCACAGCAGCAAACCCACTGCATTTTCTGTCTTCAGGAAGAGCACTAAACCAAGACCTAGCAGCTCACTTTCACAACTGGATCCTGCTTCTCAATCCCACTCCACATCTCACTGTGTAAACTACGCACTTCTCAAGAGCTTAAGTGCCATTTTGGCAATTTCACATAAGTGTCTACAAAGGCAGCTGGGCGGTTTCTGAAGGGCTGCATCAGTTGCCAAGGCTAGACTGCGAAATCCTCCGAACAACTGGAACAACCTGGGATGATGCCACCTGAAGTGAAAACAGAGGCAGATTTTGAAGCACTGGGTTTCGTGGGGGTTTTCTGAGCTTGCGTTACGTACGAAGCCAAGACCCAGGAGAGATTTCTGCCACCTTCCTGATAACAGCAAGAGGGTTTTTCGGCAGAACAGAACCTAACCAACTTAAAGCTGGCCAACTCAAGGCTGCTGGCGTGCACAGCCTCCAAGGCTTTGCTTGCGCAGTGCACCTTCTCCTTACAGAGGCCTGAATTACTAATTCAAGGCTACTGACAGCACGGGAGCATCCCACATGCAAAACAAACAAGCGCAGTTGGATCCTTTCCCCCTGTTCTCCTTCATTCCTCAGGTTACGACAGCAGATGCTTTCGGAAGAACCCAAGTCGAGGAAGCAGCACGCTTTAGGACCTTCTCTGGCTGGAAATAAAGTTCTGGGATTTTATTTTTGTTTTAAGAAAAGGATTTCTAACGAGGTGTAAAATCCCTCCCAGAGTCGAGAGGGAAGGCTGCAAAACAAAGCTCAGAAACCAGCCCGTGCGTTGTGCAAGGGCTGGAACCCGATGATCTGAAGGTCCTTTCCAACCCCAACCCTCCTCGGATTCTAACCCTGCCTACGAAGACGATCACCTCCGAACCAACCCAACAAGTGTGTGGCACATCCCACCGCCGCTTTGTTGCTGCGAAGTGATGACTAGGAAGATCGGCGGACGCGAGCTGCTGTACAGCCCGTTAGCTCCCAGGAGCCTGCCTCGCCCGGGGCATCCGCGCTCCCAGGGACGCTCAGTTTCAGAGCGGCTCCAAAGTCTCTCTCCGGGTTACACGGCTGGAAATCGCTGCGCACCTTCTGCCCTCTGCACCCGAACCAAGGGGTGCTCCGGACACCCCCGAGCCGCATCAGCCCCCGCCGACCCCCGACCCAGGGCGACCCGCAGCGGCTCCGGGCTCCTCCAGTCCCCACCGCGGCGCCCACGGCCCGGCCCGGCCCGGCCCCTCCGCGGTGCGGCGGGAGCGGAGGAGGCGCCGCTGCCGCTCCCCTCAGCCCGGCTCCGGGGGAGCCGCTGGGCTCTGGCGCGCCCCCCCCTCCCGGCGCGGTGGGAGCCCGCCCCCGCCACCCGTGCCCGGGGGAGGAGAGGGAGAAGGAGAGGGAGAGGAAGGGGGCGACCGGGGGCGAGGGGAGCCCGTTATTGGCCTACTTACCGTCAATCGCCATGATCCGCGGTGGGCCGGACCTGGCGCCGCGCACGCAGCTCCCCGGGCGGCGCGGCCCCGAGACGGGAGCGCTGGGCGGAGGCGGCGGGGAGGGGCCGGGCCCGTGACTCCTCCCGCAGCCCTCGGGGAGCCGCGGGGCCGAGCGGGCGGGGGAGCGGCCTCCGCCGCGCCGGCACCGGCTCCGGCCGTGCCCCGGAGCTGCCCAGGCCACCGCAGCCCCATGGCACTGAGGCCTCGTCTCCACGCTGTGCGAACGCTTGCAGGGACAGGGACTGCAGGCCTGCCCTGGGCAGCCTGTTCCAATGCCTGAGCACCCTCTGGGACAGGAATTGTTCCTCAGCTCCATCTAAACCTGCCCTGGTGCAGCTTGAGGCCGTTTCCTCTTGTCCCATCCCTTGTTCCTTGGGAGCAGAGCCCAGCCCCTCCTGGCTCCATCCTCCTGGCAGGCACTTGTAGGCAGCCATCAGGTCCCCCCTGAGCCTTCTCTTCTCCAGACTGAACCCCCCAGGTCCCTCAGCCGTTCCCCATCACACTTGGGCTCCAGGCCCTGCTCCAGCTCCGGTGCCCTTCTCTGGCCCCTCTCCAACAGCTCCGTGTCCTTCTCATGCTGAGGACACCAGCACTGCACACAGTGCTGCGAGCGGGCTCTCACCAGAGCAGAGCAGAGGGGCAGCATCACCTCCCTCAACCTCTGGTCACGCCCTGGGGATGCAGCCCAGGACAGGTCTCACTTTTGCTAAGTAAAGCAGCAGGAAGACGGGAATTGTCAGCATTAAAATTACCCGTGTAGCCTTCGCTTGCTCCTCAGCACGGGGGGGACACGTCACAACACGATGCTGCTGCATGCTCACACGCTCTTTTTCTTCCTCCCATCGTACATCTGACTCTTGCACAAGACAGATGGCATTCGAGAGTGAATCAGGATGCTGTGGTGAATAAAGACACCATAAATCTCAGCTCTGGTGGCCTCCATTCCTCACCGTAACATTCTGCAACCGTAGCAGCCGGTTTCCCTATGGTTTTGGGGCTGCAAAACTGAGATAACCTGGAGCCACATACACAAGCACTCCATGTACCTCCAAAACTGGTTTAACACCTCCGAATTCACAGCAGCCTCACACTCAGAGCAGCCTCCCTTCCCCTGGCAGTCTGGGGCGCAGTCTCCAGTACTCTCCTCCTCACCTCCCAGAAGCTCCATGCAAAACCAGCAGCACACCGAGCAAAGAGGATGGATGTGAAATTCTTTTGCTGTGTACAAAAGTCCAGGCAGCGTTTGAAGCTATAGGGAAACCGAACCTGTTAGTACTTGCAAATAGGTTTGTTTGGACTGCCAAACCCAGGAACAGTCTCACAAGGCCTCTGGTACCAGTATAATCCTTCTGCCCAATGTTAAGTCACTCATCAGATCCCAGAAGCATTCCTCTCCGTTAGTCTCGCAGCCTTCAGGAATGCTGTCTCGCATGGAAAAATCAACGCCTTGTCTCGGTTTCATTGCTCACCTCAGTCAGAAGAAGGGAGGAGTTTAAAAGCCAAGGCCGCTTGAGCGAAACGGCCACCTTGGAAAACACAGGTCCCCCGTGACAGACGTTTGTCCAAGCAAGAAGCAACTGTGAAAAGGGTCTTCAAAGAGAAAATGTCAGCAGAACTTAAGGGCAAACACATTTCTCTGTGCCAGCACTGACACTTACCTCAGACGCCCCGATGATTTTCCAGCCGTTCCTAGAAAGTGTTTCAGCCCTGGAGTTTTCCGTTTGGATTGTCTTGATAGCCGTCTTTCTGATGATATTACTGTATAAAGGCTCCTGGGGGATCAAGTACGCAGTTAGAGTTGTTATTCTTCTCTTTATTATTACTTTTATTCCCTTTTCCCCCTGCTTTTGGCAGCATCCCCATACGAAGGGACTACAAGGCACTAATGCGAGCAAAACTTGCTGGGGCACAGGCGTCCCCCCATACAGAACCCGGGACTCAGTCTGTGAGGTGTTTAAAGAGTCCCCTCGAATCTTTGCAGAGTCTCCCATGTACCACATCTCTGTGATTCACAGATGCAATTCACAGAGTGGGGTGCAGAAGTCTGGATCATTGGACAGGCTCTTTTTGAGGGTGAGGGGCAGATACATTGGTGAATTAGTGACATTACGATGGGCACTCTTTGTCCAGGCTGTTCGTTTTCTCAACACAAAAGCAGTGATTTTCTACCGAAGCAGTGCTTTGCTCAGTTTGGAAAACCAGGTCCAGGAGCAAACACGGTTCCATGTCGATAAAGAAACAGCATGAAAAATATGTATGAGGAACCAAAACACGACTTTGCAGAGCTGTGCTGAATCAGATCAGTTCTATTTGTGCTTTAGTTTCACAAGCACATGTTTAAAATGTCTAAGCTTTATTCAAGCATCAGATACTCCTGCCCACCACCACCAGAAGAGCCTCACTTTTCACCGTTACCAGGAGGGATAAATCTTGAGCAAACTTCCAAATCTTGACTATTTTTGTTTTGTTCCCATGGCATAATTGTGACAGTGTGAGCTATAGCTTCATCCTTCCCCTGCATAAAAGGAGTGCAGCTGATCCGTTTGGCTGTGTCATAGGCTCCCTACTAAATCCAACGGGCAATTCATTCTGCTGATAGCACTTACATGTGATGCTACGAGTCTGCCATTTGCAGACAGCTGCGCACAAACGTGACTGCAGCTGAACACGAGAGCTTAAGTAGAACTGGTAAGTCACTAATAGACAAACTAGGCACAGGACCTTAAGATCATCTCTTTCCAAACCCCCTGCCATTGCCAGGGACACCTGATGCTAGACCACGTGGCCCAAGGCTCTGTTCAACATGGTCTTGAGCACTGCCAGGGATGGAACATGTACTGCTTTTTTATGTGGGTATATATATATATATATGAAAAATGGGAAATCATTCCATTTTAAGACCAAGTCTGTTTAATATCCCTCAGTGCCACTGTTGATGCGCATTTTTGTGTGCGTATGTTTGTTCTATAGAATTACTTCTTTTTCTGCGCAGAACTCTGCACTGATTTCTCTCCAAAGCAGCAAATATTTTCTGTGAGGTTACCTCACAGTTCTGAGTTCTCTGAGCCTTGCTGTAAATGGATTCTTTGCACATTTAAGGCACGATCCGTGCCAAACCTGTTTGGATTTTCTCTTCCACCTTAGCCATAATCTTAGTATTGACGTTTAAGTGAGCCGCCTTGATTTTATCCATAGAAAGCCTTTCAGTTTGAATATTTGGTCCTTTCACTTAATGGCATGTTCCAAGGTGGGTGGGGGTGTGTGTCTGTGCACGCACCCACACCAACCTGTGTGTGCGTGTGGCTTTCCTCTGGGTGTATTGCAGGCTGGAATGGAAACAGAACAGCTCAACACTCCCACAGACCTGAAGTTCTGCGTGTGTTTGGTTCTGGCTTATTTTGATTGGTGTTCTAGCCAGGAGCCTTGCAAAAGTCCCAGAAGGAAGCAGTGCGATGTGCGGTCCTATTCTACCCTTGTGGGTCATTTATAGGAAAGCAAAGCATCAGGTGTGGCGATGCTGAAACAAAGAGGCAAGGAGACAAACTCAAAAGCTCTAACCCATAATGTTGACATCAAAACATCTCCCATGACCTCTGAAACATCTCCCAAAGCCCTATCTCCCAAAGATGTTACTGCTCCAGCAGATGGAAAGATGGCTAAGAACTGTAATGAGGTTTTGTGCCTTAACTGATTCGGGATATCAGTTTACAACTTACCCCAGGAACTTTTGGCAGCAGTTTTATGAACACTGCCAATCAGATTTGCCACTGAACGTCCATTCCAATTAGTCTCTCACGCAAAGCGCTCTTTGTTAGGGCACTAAAAACCTGACCTTTCAACATCAAGGTTTGCATTAGCAAGTTGTTGGCACTTGTGTAAATAATCTGCGACTGTTATTTAGCTCCTCATAGGTTTTGAAAGCTAGGAAAGACAGCCTGGGCCCTCTGACAGAAACTGCAGAGCTGCAGCTGGGAAGAGCGATCTACCAGATACCCTCAAGTCTGCAGCTGTTGGAACAGGATCATAAACCTGACTCTTGAAGCAAACAATTTGGCCAAATACCACTCAGTGTGTAACTCTGCATTGAGGAATAAATGACTGAGAAACTGGAAAACATTATTTCCAGCAGCACTTTCCTTCTGCTGACTTTGGGCCTCCACAGAGTCAGATTTCCAACTAGGATATGGTTGGAAAAGCTCCTGTGAGCTAAGGCGAAGAGCAAAGGCTTTTGTTCAGATCCTCAATCCGTTTTCATTGTTGCCCAACCCATGTTTTCTCACTGTTAATCTATGGGCAATGCATCTGAACAGAAACAACAACTGAAAACCGAAATAACAACATGATTTTTAGTGCCTAAATAACAACGTGATTTTACTCCAGCCACGAGTCACACGCGGACTGCCGAGATGGACAAATTAGATATACTGAGTCTTACTGGTACACTCATAAAAAGCTTCACTGGATTGAGCTCCTACAGTAAACATGATTCCGCTGCGTTGCCTCGCACTGTTCCAAAACAAAAGCATCATGAAGATACAGCTAGCACCGGTAAGCGCAGTTCCAAGGAAATGTGCCTGTCAATGAGCGTGTGTGCTCAGACAAACCACAGAAATCATAAACCAAAACTGTGCCAAAAAGCCCTGTGCTGGATGCATCCAGAATCCAGGCAGATATGCCAGGTTGTCCATGAGAAGCTGAACTAATGAAGCGGGCTTCCTGCAGATGTAGTTCTGCGCTAATTGTCTCCATCCCTCCTAGTGGGACATCCCTAGCTCACCCCCATCACATCCTCTGTTATATCCCCAGCGATAATAGAACGTGTTGCAATTATTCCAGAGCATTGCCCTTGCTGTTTGAGCAGCCAAGGAGCTGCAGAACAAAAAGCATAAATGACGAACTGTCGTTACTGATTAATTCTGGCCTTTTCTTCAATGGGGGCGATAATTTCACACTCTTTTCTCTATGCAGAAGTGACTTTCCGTGAACAGAGAAGGAACCTAATTATTTCTGGGATCCTGATGAACTTGACCAACCGATCCAAAGCTGAAGCTTCCTTCAGCTTGGGCAGGTAGAAGCATTTGACAGAGAGAGCATGTTCACATAAGCCTCATTTGCTTAGGAAATCAGGCTAAAAACCGCAAAGCTCCACAAATAGCCCACACAGCTCCAGCTGAGGATGCAAAACGAGCCCCTCGGCTACAAAACAACAACATAAAAATGAACAACAAAACCCCCCTTGCTTTTCCAAGGACAGGTATCACACGGGAGCCTCCCACCATACAAGCGGATTGGAATTACTGTAGTTTCCTACAGAACAGTTACATGGACTTCTAATTAGAGAAACCATAGCATGTAATAATGAGATGGAAACAGGCAAATACGTTGTATGAAGAAACGGCCGTCCAGAAAGCCATGCCTATTTTTTTAATGGAACAAATCTCCATCAAAAAGCTATCAAAAGTAATAAAATGGAACAAAACCAAATCCAATCTCCGTTATTCATACTTAAAATATTAAAAGGCGATGGGAGGATACGACCCAGCTCTCCTGGAGGGCTATTTTTAGAAAGAACAGCATCCAGGATGCTAACAGAGCCTACGGGTCTGGTTCATGCCAGCACAAAAATAATGACCTTGCTCTCACGCCCTGATCTGACAGAGATGAGAGGCTGCAAATGGCTTGAATGGAGACCGAGCTGCATATGTAGCATACACAGCATTGGTTACTAAAACATTTCAATCTCAAACTGCTCGAACAGTACAAAGGTTTTCCTGTCAGAGTGCTAAAGCAGATTTCTCACCAGCTGGCCCTGAGGATACGCGAGTGGGAAGGAGAGATTCACCTCTCTGAGGCCCAGGTAGCTCATAAAAGCAGTACACGCATAGGCAGTGGCAGTAGCACAGGGAGTTAAAAGTCCTCCCGAGGAAAGGGAAATGACAACTGATCTGCACAGTGGTTTACGGTGTTAGTTACATACAGCGTGTGTGCCAGGCCTGTTTTATTGACTAGCCCTGGCCAAATCTACCCCCAGCCGCTGCTCTTGGCTAACCTTGACAAAGTCATTCCCGTTGCCATGAAACAGCTTCCTTTGCTCGCACTCTTCATCTCCCTCTAATTGCCCTTAGTGCTCTCTCTGATCCTCTGCTTTTGTTTCTCTGCCCTCCCACCTGTAACCTGGTGAGCTTGAAGCTGTCACATCGGGATTGCACAGAGTACTTTTGTATAGCTGCTCTGCATGTAAAGGAGGAGAAACTGGTCTCGGTAGAGAAGGCAGACAGTCTCTAGTCACAAAAGAGAGTGCTTGACAAACACTGTCCCCTTAGCAACTGGATAAGGCTGTAGCCACAGCCAGACCTCTTAGGGTCTCTCTCTGGAATGAATGGCTATCCTTAACCGTTCCTACTGGGAGGCTTGTGCAGAGTATATATAATCTGTGTTTCATTTCGCTCTAATTGCAGTGGCTTATTTTGTGTATGCTCCCGCACAGCCGAGAGCTCAAGCCTGTGGAGCACTCAGCACTTTCCCATTGGATTTAGTCCCTAGGAGCAGTATTGTAAAAATTGTTTCGAAAGTAACAAGGGTTCCAAAGGCTGCATCCATCTAATTTCGTGCTTCTTTTTACTGGGAAAAGGTTTAGCATGCCTTGTAATTACCGCAAATACTCCAAAGGTATGCAGCACCATATGATCTACTCTGATTTTTGGACTTAGCAGAGCTGTTCTTAATGCTCTTTCTGACCATATGTTCCGTTCTTACTTTTAAAATATCTACCAGAACATGTAATTTGTTCTGATAGCACCACAAATATTCTGCTGATGCATTAATGACACTACTGAACCTAGGGAAAAAAAAGGCAGAATTGTTAAAATCACTGTTGAATGCAGGAACCTGTTTAAATACATGGTTTTGATTAACATTTTATTGCCTATTCAAAGAGTTCCTTCTGTGAAAGAAAAAACAACCCAACTAACCCACATTATATGTAAACGGGAAGCACAGCCCTGCTTCTTTGAAAGATGACTCCTTTATACAATTACAGCAAGATTAAGAATCCCACAGAAGAGCAGAGCTGTAGAATCACAGAATTCAAGCATTATTTGCATGCAGTACTCAGGCTTTATCTACATCTTTTGAGGTAATTAATGAAAAGCTACAGAATGAGTTCATTAAAACCATTTTGGATTTGCTACCTGAAGCAGGGGATTTTGAAGATTACCCCCGTTTCCAGCCTGGCTGTTACTTAGCAGCGTTTTCTGAAATGCAAATACCCATTTCTGCCTTCACACAGGCACAAATGAGAAAAGAGCCTCGCAGTAACAACTAGTCTGAGGTTAGTTTGCAACCGAAGGATGTAAACCAAGCCTCTTAAGAGCCATGAAACTAGCCTGCTTTTTCCTTTCCCAAGACCCAGCCTCTTCCATTAGAAGAACCAAGGCCATACATATTCTAGTCAGACCTCCTTGATTCCCTTCCAGCCTGAATTACCCTCTGCTCCTACTGATCCCCCATGGTAATAAGGAATCCAAATACTGCAAACTTACATTAAACTGAGGAGGATTTCCATAGAGACATGGCTCCAACCCTAGAACAGTAGGTAAGTAAACATGATGCCCCCAGGGATGCTGGCACCAGGCAGAGCTGCCAGGGCATAGTAACACTAGAGCAGGACTGGTTTGGTAGGGGAATGGATGAGGTGTGTTTGTAATGTGTGGAAACACGGGCAGCAATGCATTAGCCATATTGCTTTAAAACCTTTCCTTCTGCTCGATGGGAGTTTGACTTTGGCATAAATGCACTTTGGCCGTCTAAACGTCTTCCACAAAAAGACATACCATGATTTGCCTGCTTTTCAAACAGCTTACAGTGGACATAAGTGAAATAAAACAGTGTTTCACTTCAGATGCATGACATGCCCATCGAGTACCCACATACTTTCTGAGAGGGATAGATACACAAGTAACTTTGGGAAACAAATGCAATGGAAAACTCAAAGGAAACATGAGAAATACCCACAAATCTGTGAAACTAAAAAAAAAATCCAAATATCCTAAAAACCCAAGTTACAGTTCCAAGCTTGTTTTTATTACAATACTGTTAAAACTGTGAGGCACAGCTGTCTAAAATGGTGCTTCCTAAATTTCTGCCTTCTTTGTCCCTTTTCAGTATGAAACTTTTCATTCTTTCCAGCTACATCTTACCCTGCATCTCGAACCTCTCCACTACTGATCTCAATCTGCAATTACTTTGCCTTGGCAAGTCTTGCTGGCTCCCAAAATCGTTTTCAGTCCAAGAGGGGGTCCAAGTGAAAGCTGTATTTCTGCAGCACTATTTTCTTTGCCAGTTCTCCCAAAGTCACTGGGCCTTGCTGCTGGTTATCATTTGTGTCCTCCGTTCCTGCTCCTCCACACACACTTAGTGCCCTTGGTAGGTCAGTCTTTGGCCCTGCATTTCATGTGAACCTGCTTCCAAGCCTTGTCTTTGATACCCTTCTAACTGCAGACTGTGTGGCTCTCCAAAAGAGAGAAGTACTCTACTGGAATTAAACCCCTATAGTTTAGGGCAGGGTCTGGCCCTCCTTTAAATTATTTAATGAGATTCATCATTTTTTGCATAATAGGATATTTTAGTCCAAGTTCCTTTGGTTACACCTCCATTGCACTGATCCCCACAATACTGCTGCAAGATGAGGAAATGAGGTTTCCTTCATTTCACATAAATAATGGTGATATAGAAGCTGTAACCACCTTGCTCAATGGAACAGGACCGGGGACATGCTGTGGCTCTGGGGTCAGCCAGCAGAGCCCGAGTATCTCCACACCGTGCATGACCCTGGTTTCTGTTTTGGTCTCATGAAATGCCTCTGTGGTCCTAAGCCGCTATTGTTGTGTACATGACCTTTTCCTATTCAGAATGTCTCATATAAGAGCAACATGCAGTCCATCAGAGTGCATTTCATAGCATTTACTGATACACTGCATGCCATCGGGCATGTTACAGTGGTACAAAGAGATAGCTAAGGGTGAAAGGTCTGCTGGGAAAGTGCTGGGAACTATGCAGCGTACAGGGACCCGGTACTGGGTTTTCTGTACCACCCAGGGCACTAGAACTTAGGTGTGATAGGTGGCTTAAAAGCTTCTTATGGGCCTAAGGAGCAGTGTTCCCTGAAGCAGGGCTCTGTATCCCTAAAGATAAATGTACTAGGTGGCCTAGATGTACTAAGGTCACTTTGCCCAGCCACGAAAATCCAATGGAGCAGATTTTTCTTACGCGAATTAAACGCAAGGCACATCTCTAGGATGCATTTCATGGTATGGATAATACAGTGACACTGATACCAGGCAATTCATAACATGGAAGATGACACCACTGTAAAACAGTTCAGCTTTGTTCATTCTCTCCATGGAAAAGCTGCTTCCACAAGCCATTAGGGGAGTTATTTTCAAACAGATCTCATCTTCAGCAATGTTCCTCTGGTGGCTGAGTTCCCCTGGGTTAGTAGTTTTTTCTATGGAAAGTGCACTGGGATTCCTGTTACATCTCTATGGTTTGAAACAGAAACAAGTACTCACTCATTTAGCTACTAAAGTTGGTAAGATTCACAATTGATGAGCTGTGAATTAATATGCAAACCGAATTAATGAACTTGCACAAATTCACAGACTTATGGTAAATGAATTAATACACAAACTGTGAGAGGAGATAACATACGGGGCCTGATGCTGCACGGAAACACTCTGCCACTCAGCTATATGTTAACACTGCCCTCAGACAAGTGGAAACCCAGCATACTCAGCCTAGCAGACCAGCACCAGCGTTTACTCCATGCGAACGACTAGTGCTACTCGACCTTTTCCTTGGCACAGAGCACAGCTCTCTCAGGCAAGGCAATCTAAGTCTAGGAAGCCAGTATCCAAGTGGGAGCTTTCTGCTACCATGATAGCGCAGCAAACAGAGCTTAGAGCTTACATTCTAACAACGTGATGGGCTATAGATCACAGAGTGTTCTTGCTATGTATATATATACATGTAAATACTGTGTATTTACATATATACATATGTATATATGTAAATACCATGTAGCTTCGGCACCTGATTATTACTGAAGCGTAAGCAGTGGGGTTCGGTGGTTTTTCTGCCTTTTTATCCTTCCTTAGGTTTAAAACATGCCCATTAGGATTATTTCTTCCCATTGATCACCAGCTTTATAAATCTACCCTGCTGCTTCTTACCAGCATACTAAAACTGCAGCTCACTGGAGTAAATGCTTTTAGTCCAAATGACAGAAAACTAATTGCCTGCTGCAAAAACGACATAATAGGGGCCAACTGGTCACAACAAAATCACGACATAACTCTCCTGCCACTCATAATTAACTTTTCCTCAGGATGAGAAGAACATGCTGTCCTGTTGCAAAAATAACAGTATGCTTGGTTGTGAGCCAGAGGCGGTGATAAATACATTTCTGATTAAGCCAGCAACTTCATTTACAAGCATCTGATCTAAAACCCCTACAAAACCCCCACAAACGTAAAAAACCAAAACCACCTTTCAGAAAATACAATGATAGAAACCAGACAACTGGGATCTAGTGCACAAGGTTGGAATCATAACTCGGTATCCCCACTGCTGCCACCAACCCGCTGTACTACCGTGACCAAGTCATTGGATGTCTCTGTCTCAGTTTCCATACTTTTGGGGAGAGATTTACAGGTTCAAGAATTGAAAGTCCTTAACTGAACTACAGCCCGTCTGCAGGTATTTATGCTGGGGAATTTTATCAGAGTTCCGTGCCCACGTGGTATGATTAAGGCCAGAGGAGGAGAGATAATCCAGCTTTATGCAAAGTAAGACGCATGCTGTGCAAGCCCCACTCACAGGTTTTGCCACAAAACCTATCAGTCTTCTAGAAGTCTGTGCTTGGTCATGGCACCATGTCCCAACTGCATCAGACCAGTCAGAGCAGCAAAGTGAGCATCATTCCCAGTTAATGACCAGACATTTGTTTTTAAAGATGACATCCTGCTCTGTGTCCTGCATGAGCCTGAAACAGGTGACTGAACAGAAGGTACGCAATTACGTGCTGATGTGCAGGGGGCAGAGTGACCCCAGGGAGACATGGATAAAAAATGGATAGAAAGCTGGTCTGAGCCACAACATCAAAGTGAAATGCCAACCCTCTGAAACTTCCTGCTTTGGGAAAAGCGAGCATCTGTCAGCGCTGCTTGAGAATGACCACAGAGCTTTTCTGTCTGTTGGGGTGAGCCTTTTAAGGCTCCATGGGTTTGGTTGCCCAACTTGACATATCGTATTTTGTTTCTGATTGCCTATAGGTTTGCCACATGTAAAACATCTGCCCAGTGTTTTCCATCCTTGGTCTCATTTTGCAAAGTTCAGACAAGGTTTTTTACTGTTTGGGAGAGTGAGCTTACAGGAAAAGCCTCTTTCAACAGTGGTAATCTATGACCACTTACCTCTCCCCTGTCTACTGGCTCTGTTACTTCCCTGGTTCAGTACAGGGAGATGCAACAAGTCAAAATCTAAATCCAACAGACCTTTATGGTCCCCTGCGGAAGCTGCAGTGAACCACCCCTTGCACAGGAGCAGCACAGCCTGGAAGTCTGCTTTGAAACTGTCAGTGCCTTTCACTAAACAGGCAAAGTTTATTTTGGAAAAGTTTATATTGGAAAAGTTTATTGATCTGTGGGAATCAAAAGCACCAAAACACGTGGGGAATGGATCTTTGCTTTCCCAGTATGTGCTTGTTTTCACTGGAGTTTTCTCTGATTCAGAGCACAGCCTAAACAGGGTTCTTAAGTCAGGACCACGCCTGCTCTGTAAAACTCATGTCCTTTATTTGAAGGACTGCAAGATGTGTACTCTAATAGGTGAGGAGCTGAAGGGAGAGAAAGAATAGTTTTCTCAGTGAAGAACTAGGCAGGCACTGCAGAGCTGTGATTTTGTTGCCAGCTCTACCACACGTTGCTCATGCTGCGTTAGACAAATCAACAGTTTTTAAGCAGATAGTCCTTATACAGCTGATAAGGGGAAAAATTAGCTCATGATTTGTTATAAAATTGCTGGAACGGTTTTTCATGGGTTAACACCCCCCCCCCCCCCCCCCATCCCCCTTTTAAAAATATTATTGGAAAAGATGAAGGGTTTTTGTGATGCTTTGGGGAGGAAAAAGACCGGGAGAGAAAGAAAAAAAGCCCCATTTCCCTTTCCTATGTGCATAAATTACGATCCTAAAGCCAAAAAAGAAAAATCGAAGGATCTGAGTTTGAAGCTTTCAGACGCGTTACTCCACCTGGCTTGCATTTTGCTCGAAGAAATAGGTTCTGCCTGTCTCCGGGCGGGGAGAGAACGCCGCTTCGGAAGCGTGCTCAGCAGAGGCTAACCGGGCTGCGACCTGCGAAGCGGCGCTGCCCCGCTGCTCCATGGCGACCGTACAAAAGGGTGCGTGGGAAGCGAGAGGAGGCGTGCGGCTGCTGAATCCGTACCAGTGCTGTTCCACCGGCAAAATCCCCCCTCGGGGAAGGGAAGCTGCTGCTGCTGCTGCTGAAGCTCCTGCGCGCGGCAGGCTGCAGCTGTGTGCATGCAGTACTTATGCAACCCGGGGAGGGATCGGGGGTGGTTTGATCACCAACACACGATGCCTCTGCTAAACACCCTCCTTGCTCCTCGGGGCGGTGAACAGAATTAAGCTGCGAGAACAGAATCTGTTGATCTGAATGGAGAGAAATACTCCGTTTATTTGCTACCAGGCAGCCTGGAGGTACCAGAGTCTTCCCACTCTGTTTTAAGGCCCTGTTGCCGT
This sequence comes from Pezoporus flaviventris, assembly GCF_033815535.1. Classification (NCBI taxonomy): domain Eukaryota; kingdom Metazoa; phylum Chordata; class Aves; order Psittaciformes; family Psittacidae; genus Pezoporus; species Pezoporus flaviventris. The sequence goes on along the minus strand of NW_026892680.1, from coordinate 1,592,179 downwards.
AGTAGGCAGAAGAGTTCAGAGCAGTGAGCTGCTGTTCATGGAAGGGACTGGCTCTGAGGAGCTACGGAAAAGAGGTTCAAGAAAGGACACAAATGCATTTACAGAAGCTGCAGGGAAATGAAATAACTTTTCTTTTAGCCCAGTGTTTGCAGTTCCTGCTTTGACACCGAGGGAATAAATGACAAGAAAAGAAATTTCATCTGCCCTCAAAGCAACGTGATTTTAAAAAGATCAAACCATACTCTCGATATATGGTGACAGTGCTCAGAAACCAAGGCCTGCTCCATGTAAAAATACTCCTGGATTAGACCTACCTCCTGAATTTCACTACGTCATTAGGTACTGCTTTCTTTTGACTCAGCTGCTCTATAGTTTTCTACAGTTAATTTCAATGCCTGGCATAAGGGGCCCTTTTACAGCCTTGGGAGGTCAAAGTTAACAAACTTAGAACTTCCAAGTACTTACACAAGCAGCCCATTTGCAAAAGACTTACATGATGCTACATTTAATTGCAGTTATTCTTAATGACATGCATTCTTACAGGCCGTGGTGCACTTCTGGAGCCCAGGATAAAAGCTCTTGTTCATTCAGTGCTCATTAAAATGTTGAATCTTTAATAGGAGCAGGATGGGATCGTTACTATAGAACGATGTGAAAATGTTCAGAGCTTTGATTCTGGGCATATTCCACTTTGCATCACTGAAAGTAAATCTGTTCTGCAAACGCAGACTGAATATGCCTTTATATTTGTGCCAACACCCACCCTGGCCTCTCCAGTAGCAGCAGTAAACTACCACAAACACAGGGGCTTGTAATATAAGGACAAAAACCTCTCGGGTCTCACTGGTGAGGAACTACAGTAACAATTATCAGCTCCGCGTCTGTGTTCTCCTGGCCTGATGCAGTGACATACATTTGCATTTGTCTTATAGCAAATGATAGGGCACGCTAATAGCTATTTAATAGTTGAGCAATTATTTAAATTCAGGTTAACCCTAATTACATTTTCTGTTAAATCCAGGGAGTGATTCCAGCACCTCCAATGGAAAGAATCACATGGAGAGGCTTACATACAAAGAAGGGTCTCTAAAGCTTTTCTCGGGTGGGTTCCTAGGGGAGAAGACCCAGGGAAGCTGTGGCTTTTGAGTTCTTGCCTCTTTTCCCAGTCTTAATAAGCTGAAGGATCAGCAAGCATCAGGATAGAAACTGTCCTAAAGCAAAAATATTTAGCTTTGCTGATCCTCTTTGGCCTGATAGCTATTATCCCTCCAATGGCATGGGGAAGCAAACAGACCCAGAGGACCTCTTTGGAATAATCTTTTCACAGGTGGGGGGGGGGGGGGAGGAATTTGCTCTTCAGACTCCCTTGCTTAGCTCTGTTCAGCAAAGAAGCAGCAAGAGCATAGAAGCTGAATCAAATTCTCCCTGTATCCCCCCAAAAGATTAACTAATTCCCTCACAACTTGTGGACTGTAAATCCTGGTTCTTCGTTACACTCTAATTAGTTTGTTACTGATGGATAGTTACTGAAACACAGGTGGCCCACCCCTGTAATGTAAGTGAAGGTTTTATTTGGGAAGCCTTGAGGCAGTGAAATCAGAAACCAGGCCATTGTTCCTTCTCACTGTTGGCTGGTTTAATCTAGCTTTAAGCATGTGATTAATTTTAATACTATGGGAAATTAATTATATTTGTGTGCTAATGATCAGTATTAACCTAATTAGTGACCATAAAAATTCCCAAGCAGAGCACTTAATCGCATTAGAATTAAGATTGTAAATATTTTCCTAATGGAAAGCTGCCAGTAAAATGCTGGTGCTCTCAAAGGCTACAGCCACAATAAAACATGCAGCATTTCTAACAGGACTTCCATAATGAACTTCTTATTGCTAACTCTGCTACACAAGTTGACGGTGTCTGTAATGTGTCAGAAAGATTTCCATACACCACAAGTAAGCTGTGCCATACTTAAACTGATGCTCTTAAGCTTCGCTTCACCAGATACACCCACAAACCTTTTCAAGACTCTCGAATTCCCAGGCAGAAGTGGTGCCCTCTCCCTATCCCCATGGCCACTGAAAACTGTTCTGGAGACAGGAACAAAGGCTTCCCTCAACCTAACTTGTCCTTCACGTGCATCATTTTCCTGCTGTTAACGCCTAGGTGTCCACTTCCAGCCCCACTCCCATTTACTCCTCTCATTTCCACTCTTCATGTTGTCTTTAGACTCCAAAAGGAAGACACAAGCCAGAGAAGCACATTCGATGGGTACCACAGAGAATGCCACTGCCAAGACACAAGACAACTCTTGCAAATGAAAGGAGGATCCCCCCCAAAAGCAGCACTGCTCTCTGTCTTCCAGGAGGCATATGGCCTCCTGAGCTAAGCACAGGTCTATGGCAAAGAGCCTGCAACACACAGCTCCCCCAGAAAACATCTTAAGCCCACTTCTATTTTGTTGTTAAAAAAGATAGGCTCTGCTATGTTATTCTACACAGCCTGCCTTGTAATTAAATTGCACCAAATAACCAAAAGGATCCCTACAGTTCCCCCCGGGTAATGCAGTCGTTCAACCCTGAATCTGACCCTCCTCTACACTTTGGTATAAAAAGCTTTCTTTCATGTTACTCGTTGCAAGCACTGTCCCAGGTTTAAGCCGCTTTTTAATACAGGGAACCAAAGGGTCAGTGTGATTCCCAGAGGCCACCGATCATTCCCAGGCGCTGGGATGATTGCAATTGAAGTATTTATCTAAGATAAAGCCTTTGTATTGAATTAGAAATTGATCTTCTGCTTGAGCAGACGGTATTGCTTGATGGACTTATATACAGGTCTCTTTGGAAAGCTCTTTCGTGTGCGTGCTGCTCGGAGTGATTGAGTCTTCCCCAGACGTGCGGAAATAAGATTCGGAAATGTAATTGCCAGCCTTTGTGGGGCTCAGGGTGACAGGTACTAATTCTCTTGTCACCTCTTGGCTAAACACTTTAGCTCAGTTACCAACCGCATGCAAAGGGTGCCAGAAATGTATCGAGTCACTGTTATACCTTATCAATTATGCACTGCCTCCAAACACCATGCAGCTCATGAAGCCTAAAGCACAAACCAGAAAACCGGAGAATGCGTTCCTCCAGAGCTGCATCATACCCTTTATGCACAAGATAAGGATTTTTCACTCTAAATTCCTCTCTTTCCTCGCAACTTTCCCCCTTTTCATCTTATCCTAGAGTTCTTAATCCAAGTTACATATTAAAAACATAGAGAGAACTGATCAATTAAAGAATGAGTGGAGGGGAGATCCTGAGGAGATGTTGGCTCCAGTAAACTGCTGCTTTATCCTATGAAAGAACTGGTGACTAACGACACTTAGCTTCCTGTTTCTTTACATCTGTATCAGCATTTGTGCCTGCCCTCCCCTCCCAGGTAATAAAACCACCAGTGTTACTGAAGGTGTTTGCATATGTGGAGCCATTAACGGATGGCTGTGCTCCAGCACATGCCACAGGCTGTTTATTATGTTGTCTTTCACTCCAGTACCTCGTGACAGCTTATCATTGAGGATAACATTAATGACAGAACGCTCCCAGGCTGAAAAGCTCCTCAGTAAATACTTTGCAGAGAGCAAAAAATAAACAAGTCATAAATAATAAGCCAGTACTGGTTTGGGGGGACAATTGTCTTAAAAACCTGGATCAGTTTTCAATATCCCAAAGCATCCTGCAAATATACCTGTTTCCAAAGACTCGTATCGCACTAACCTGCCCATACATGGAGGGCTTTTTCCATCACCTTCAGGTACTAGTGGTTGAAATCCATGCTTTGGGAATCAGCCTGCTCTGAGATGGGAAGCCTGGTTGTTTTCAAACATGCAGAACACAGGAAGCTGCAGGTGTTTTGGAGGGGAGGCGTTCATGCAGGAGCCGTGTTTGCTCTCTCAGCTGTTCGAAAATCAAGAGGATTGGTCATTAGTAATTTTTATAACTCATTACCATGACGAGAACTAAACCAAGGCCAACTTGTTTGATTGATGGGGATTTATTAACTGAAAGCTTTTACTGCTATCTATCTACTTCATTTTGAAGCTGCTGCCGTGAAATAGGTGCAGTATATGATTGACCTACAATTTCACTTCAGACGGTGCCAACCCCTAAAACCTCAGTGGGTCTCCTTCAATCGCATTCTGCAAGTACAAGCAGCAGTTTGGCACCAGCACAGCGTTTGTATCAAGCTCACACGCGCAGGGTCTAAAAACCCCAAATGAATCCTCAGGCTCCTGTAGGAAAAGGGCTTCCTGCTTGCAGACAATAAATGTACAACACTGAGTAAGACCGCACTGATGGTATCAGTAATAATCTCATCATTACACCCGGCTTGGACATTTTAAACTCAATTTGTACGTCCAAAACTGCATGTGTAGCACATGAGCAATTAAACGCACAAACAGAAAATGGGAGGGCTAAAGGCTTGACAGAGCAATGCAAACCCCAAGTACAGCTGTGACGAGGGACCTGACCTGCTGCTGGCTTTCTTCAAGCAAGTTTTCCAGAGGAAAACAGGGTTAATGCAATAAATCCAGTACAGCCTCAAAGGAGAGTGCCCTTCCTCTGGGCATCAGTGATCTCCTCTGGTAGACTGAAATAAACCTCTCCTTGCTAACAGAACACAAAATTGAGCAGAAACGTGCAAAGGAAGCCTTGTGTTCCCCTGCTATCAGAGAGGAAGGGAAGGGAGACACGTTCAGGGACGCAGCTGGGACATTTTGGGGCCCCACCAAACCAACCACTTGTTTTCCTTTTCAAGGCCATTTGCAACGAGAGTAACTTAGAACCTCTCTGAATTATTCAGGGAGTCTAGACCTGCCCACTGCTGGCAAACAGCTAGGGAGCGTTAGGTTTATATTTGGAAGCTTCCCATAGCTATCCAGTGGGGTGTCCAGCAGGATGGGAGCACAGGGGCAATCAGACTGCTCCTCTTCTCATGAAAGCCATGGGCAAGTTCAGAGAGGAAGCTGAGTATTTCCCTGCATAGCAAGAGTTCTGTGCTGCACAAATTAAAGCACCAGGAAATTTCCTATTTCTAAGTGGAGAAAATGAGTATTTGGCAACGCCAAAGGAAGGCAAGAAGTTGAAGATGGGGTTTGGATGCTTTTGTGCTTTCCTGCAGATAGAAGAAGCAGCTTTTCAAATTCATTCCACCATCATTTGGAACCAACCCAAGCAAATATAATGGGGTAGATATAAATTCACCTTTGAGTCAGCGTCTCGTGTTTCAGCACTTCTAGTCACAGCATCTTGCAGAGCAGTACATCAGCCATATGCTTCCTGCACATCTTTTACCTTCTCAGTAAAGCATCAGAAGATGGATGCTAAGATCCAGAACGCAACCTTAAACATTCTCTTGGGGTTTTTAGCAGGTTTTATTGGTACTGCTGGTAGAGCTGGTAGCAACCTCTGCTTCAGAATTCAAACAGCTAATGGAAAGAAGAAAGAGGTTATCAAACAAGGAACTCTTGCAGTGGCTGAACAGCCACTAATGGGGAAAACCAAACTATATGCAGATATAATAAAGGAGAATAAACTCTTTTTCACTATAATTGGTGTGAAGCATGAGAAAGAGGCATAAAAGCCTCAAAAAGATGCTTTTGTCATAAGGCAAAGGGGTGAGCTCGGGTAGGGGGTGGTTTATGGGTTCTTTGAATCAGGACTTTTGCCACTGGGAAATAATCTCAAGATCAGGTTTACTAGATCAGTAGTCAGAAGAAAATGGAGACCAGACATGAATCACTAGGGATGTATCAGTGATGGTCTCTTTGTGAGCTTTTTAATCAATCTCACCCTTTGAGTCTCTCCTCAGATTAAATCCTTCAGGTTAAAGGAGCGTAACTGACAAAGTTTACTGAATGACACGTGGTGCATGATCAAACCCCTCTGTGCCACTGCCATTTTACCTATGTGGACTGCGATCCACACGTATGAATAACATATAGTAACTGCTTTACTGCATGTCTCAGGGGTCCCTCAAACCAAGTGCTGACGTTCAGTCCTAACCCACCCTCACATCCCACTAACGTGATGACCCCTCACTTTGGTTATAAGAACGTAGTTAGTGATGAAGCAAAATGAAGAGAATGAGGGCACAGAGTCAGTTACATCTGGAGCTTGGTCAGAACGTTGTGCAGGTGATTCTGTCTGCTTGGTTAGGGTTTTGATGCAAACTGCAATGAGCATCCCCAGCTGCAGTAGCATGCTGATCATGCCACTGCTCCCACTGACTTTCAACTGCATTTGAGTACCCACAGCCCTCCCAGACCTTCAGAATCACAGCTTAGTGCCATAAACGTACTTTTCCAACTGCACTCTTACAAATCATCTGCTTTTTACTCACAGCTTGTCCTCTTCACTATCTGCAAATAAGCACCCTGGTATGAACCTGACCGTTTCTCTTAATGTTTTCTAGCTAGTGAATGCTTTATACTTGGCACTTTCGGGCCTTCCAGAGGTCAAGAAGGAAGAAGAACTTGCTGTATTTTCAAACAACCCCTCTGATGACAGCTGTAGATGTTAGTAACTAGATGAAAAGATGTATCTGTTCTTGCTGAGGATTCTGAATGCAGTTTGACTTCTTCCTTCCATTACACTAGGGAGAAAATGAATCCTGTAACTCAGCTGGTCCAGTTCTGAAATCACAGAAGTATAGAACGGTTTGGGTTGAAATGGGCCTTAAGATCCTCCAGCTCCAAACCCTGTCCCAGGCCAGGGACACCTTCCACTAGAGCAGGTTGCTCCAAGCCCCTGTGTCTAACCTGGCCTTGAACACTGCCAGGGATGGGGCAGCCACAGCTTCTCTGGGCACCCTGTGCCAGCGCCTCAGCACCCTTTTAGCTTTAGACAAATGCAGCAGGGAGAACATGCATCCTCTCGAGCTGCTCCAGAAGCATCACTGCTCCTCCTTCCCAGCATCAGCTACCTTAGCAGAGGCCAGGAGCTGCCTCCCCCCGTCAATTTTGCCGTGACTGCTCCCAAACATAAACTTCCAATCCTCACCTTCAGCAGTGCCAGCAGCAGGGAAGCATTCATTTCATATCGAAACAAGAAAATGGGATTTACCAGCTTTGTGGGACTCTTCCTGGACACTGTAAGACACTAGAGCGGCAGCACTGGGGACATCCGGAAGACTGCACTGGAGAGAGCACTAACACAGAGTAGCAGGTAACTTCTCTCATGTCTTTCCTTTGCATTCCTAGTGAGGTACAACACATCTGAAGCCTCAGACACTGAGCCTGCGAGGTACCATGGCAACTTCTCCCCTACACCCTGGCCAGTGTTTACCTAGCAGCCAACGCTCTTTTTCTAATCAGCGCCGATGCTTTACAAGATAATGATTTCTAAGTGGGACAACTCTCTTGGTTTTATTCCCAGAAAGTCCCCTAAACCCCAGAATAGATAACAGGTCTTGGAGAGGAGGATGAGTAATCCGCTGGGTTGTATTTGGTTAGTGAACAATGATATCCTTGCTGAGAGAAGCATGTTTTCTCTGTTTCTCCCTCGGTTGACAGCAAACTGCCTGGAATTACTGTTATTGAAAAACACAAGAGCAGGGGGACAGGAAGCAGTGGAATCGATATGATGAACTGATTACGTTGCTGGTGGACACATAAACAAGCTGCGAAGGCAAAGAGCTATTCAGATGGCCACAGTGACCGAAAACCAGCCTGCAGTCCTGCTAGTCCTCATTGCCCTGGCTTCCTGAGATCATCTGTTTTGGTCTCAACCCTGATGCGTGCCATGCAGTCAGCAATAACTGCTTGAGTAGATGCTACACTGGGTGCGAGGGGTTGCCTGGCAACTTCAATTCATTTAGCAAAATTTCATTTCCTTTCTATTATGACTTTTATTCTAGAACATGCCAGGCCGAGAGGATTGAATTCCCGTTCGAACTTCCCTTTGGAGTGAACATAAAAGCAACCAGAAGACAGAAAGGAAGGAGGGAGGGAGGGAGGTGTAATCCAGCCCCGTATTTTGACCCAGCTTTAAGTTACAGTGAAGCAATAGAATGTCACAGTATGCTAATTATTTAATCAACCCACATCTCCTCTGCTGTTCATGTATTATTCTGACTATCAAGCGAACACCATCTGCCCTCACAGAAATATGTTCCTGTAACATACAGAATAGTTAGCTGGCAAGGAACCAGCACCACGTTCACACTCCAAAGTCATGAACCCCAGAAAGCACGAGGAGCTGTGGCACATCCAAAACATCCCTGCCTCTCCCTTGGCCTTCCTCTGGAGAAAGGGATGATTTCCATTTCCATTGCCAATACCAGGATAGGTTCATTAATGGCTCTGAATGCAAACAGGAAGCTTTGGAATCCAGCGTTCCTTGTAATGAAAGGTTTCTGTCACTTGGGGAAGCGTGGGAAGCAGCAGCAGGGAGACTGAGGCAGCTCCGGCTCCTTATCCCCACGCCGCTGGGAGAAGGAGCCTCTTGCTCTATTAATGCACATTACTGGCCTGGACAGCAAGTATAACGATGCACTCTATAAGGAGAAGAGATAACTCCTGTCTCCAACAGAAGAACAACTTTGCCAGTGAGATCCTGGTAAAGTGCTCCAGGGAAAAGGATTTGGAAAGGTTGTTTGGGAAGTATAGGTTATAAGGGGATGCTCACCTCAAACAGACAAAATAAAGTATAAACCCTCCTCACTGGCAGGAGAGACTGAAAAGCCCTTGATTTAGACCAGGCAGTACTTAGCAACAACTAAACCATCCGTGTGTTCTCAGGGTTATTCTCAGACTAGAGCCAAAACCACAGCAGTGCACCAGCCACTGGGCAGAAAACTATCCCAGCCAAAGCCAGGCCAATGGACATTTGTGCAACTTCATCCTAAATTGCTCAAGTTGGAAGCACAGCATCTTCATCATTTCCTAATCAAGCACTGCCTGTTAAGGAACCCCAACCAGCTCTCCAAATAAACAGGTACAAGGACTGCATGTGCAATAGAAATACCAAGTGCAGATGCAGCCACCTTAGAAACAGGTTTTGGAAACTCAGTATCTGTAGTTAATATATCAGTTAGCAGGCTAGCTACAAGATGTTGAGTTGCTCCTTTGTATCCTCCTGTCTCACAGCCTGGCATGGAGCACCTCAGTCCACACTTCACCCGCCAGAACAGCCAACAGCTTAAAGCAACATCCCCTGTACCAGTGAAGAGCTGTCAACAGGGCATGGATGGATCCACCCACCAAAACCATAGAATCACAGGGTGGTTTGGCTTGGACCTTAAAGCTCATCCAGTTCCGATCCCTGCTCCGGGCAGGGGTACCTTCCACTAGAGCAGCTTGCTCCAAGCCCCTGTGTCCAGCCTGGCCTCGAACACTGCCAGGGATGGGGCAGCCACAGCTTCTCCGGGCGCCCTGTGCCAGCGCCTCAGCACCCTCCTCACAGGGAAGAGCTTCTGCCTTAGATCTGACCTGAACTTGCCCTGTTTCAGTCTGAACCCATCACCCCTTGTCCTATGGCTGCAGTCCCTGATGAAGAGTCCCTCCCCAGCATCCCTGTAGCCCCCTTCAGACACTGGAAGCTGCTCTGAGGTCTCCACGCAGCTTCTCTTCTCCAGGCTGAACAGCCCCAATGTTCTCAGCCTGTCTCCATATGGGAGAATAAAAACACTGGGCCCCAACGTCTCTGTTGTCCATATCCTGGATTCCTTGGAGCAGGACCAGGGATTTCCAGTGGGACTGGAATTTAGCCCAGTGTGCCACAATCCCATAAAACACAACTGTCTATTGGTTAAACAATGCCAAGCTCATCTCAGCCAGATGCCTGTTTACTGACTACTGAGGGAGAGAAAAAAGGCTCTCAGATGCTATTGCTTGGGTTTGCAGGATGTAGGACATATTAATTACGAACAAATTAAATGAGCACAAAGCAGAGCTGAGCCATGGTACTTGGTTTGGCTGCAATTCTCAGCATATGAAGGGAAATGACAGCACAGGCCTTGATGAACATAAATTCTGCATTCAAAATAAATCATTCTGTTATCTCATGTCTATCTGCTTAAGGTACTTGTTCGCTTTCTTCTGCTCTATGGGATAATGGAGCATAAAATTGGTGAAATTACTGCCCATTTAGCACAAACGCTTTCTACACTAAAGGAAGAATCCTGGTTCATTTGGCCAACAAAAAGCTGTTCTGCTAAAAATCCCTGTTCCCCAACGACATGAGCTGGTATTCCCTTGGGAAACACTGATGAGGCAACCCAGCAGGGCAGTGGCTTGGTGAGCACCTAAGAGTGGCCTTCCCTGGGACTGAACCTCACCTCCCTGGGCAATTGGTTCCTGTGCCTTCATACCCTCTCCAGTAAGATACTCCTCCTGGTTTTGAACCTTCATTTCCTCGTTGTGGACCCTGTCCCCCATAAAGAGCAGATGTTCCTGCTCTCTCCAGTAAGATTTCCCCCTTTCAGTGCCCTCTCTTGTTTTCCAGGCTCCTCTGGACTGACTGGCCCACAGCTGCTCTGAATGCAGTGTCCCACATTAGATGGATACTCCAGGCCAGACAAGGCCTGACGGTTTGTAGTTGATGGGATGGATTACATCAAAAGTCCTGAGGATTACACTCCTAGGAAGGTAAAGAACTCTGAATTATCTCTCCTTTTATCAGTATCATCATGCTGTGGACTCCTGTTTAATCCGGGCTCCACAATACCACCGTGATGTGGCTTTGCAGATCTCGTTTGTTAAGCAGCATTTTTTACTGCTTTATATTGTGCATTTGGTTATTCCAGGACCAAGATCTTGATCTCGTCCTAGTCAAATTTCTTTGGATTTCCTATCTGCTGGGCCATTTTTCATACTTGTTGACAACATCTTTAATTCAAATCCTGCCCTTTAAAGACCTTGAAGCTTCTTATCCTTTGCAAATGTGAAAAGCAGAGGCCTTTGTCCAGCAGTTGCTAACAAACCCTCCTAAAGACCATTTGCAAACCCTCACCAGAGCCCGCTTCAAGGCAAACCATTTCTTGAACTCTTCAGCTCGAGAAGGCAGCATCGAGAGATGAACAGAGCAAGGGAAGAGCGAGGAACTCAAACCCTGAGCACCTCCTTCTCCCACCAAGAGCATGTGAGAGGTGAGGCGCTCAGTGCAGCCGTTTCCCTGCTCCCAAGATGCTGACCAGAGGCCAGGACACAGAGCCTGAGCCACAGGAGAACATGCAAGGAAGAGACTGATTTAAAGATGGTGGAAGTAGGGAGGAACCTCGCAGCCCCCCCTTTCTTGACCTTTCCTTAGTGACAGTGAGATGCTTCTCTCCCGGCAAAGCTGCTCTTGACAGGCGGCTGTCAGCTGGAGGAGCAGATGGCTCCACGGCTCATCCCGAGCCCTTCCTCAGCCAAGCAGCACAAACTGCAACAACTGCCTCGCAGCACGAACAGGATCCGCACTTGACAGGTCAGCCGGGAGCGTGCCCACGTGCTGGGATGGGGAGGGAGCACAAGGAGACTACTCCTTTGGGTCCGAGTGCTCTAAACCTCACCTGATCTAGTGGATCTACTGGATGCTCCATACCCTGTTGGAAAGTCCTGGCACCTCCTCACCCCTTGCAAATGGAAGGTGGGAGCATTCTGCTCACTGAAGACACCAAGTCTTTTGACCAAAAATCAGCAAATTACCACGTAAGGCCAGGAGTTTAAGGATACAGCTTTCCAGATACTGTGACCACCGATGCTGCCCTGTTATCTATCTACTGAACGGGTTTTCTGTGTTTCAAGAACTTTTGTAAAATACAATACTGGGAAAACACTAACCTCAGTCTCCTACAGGCTGTTGAGATTCCTGCTGCTCTTCCCTTCTCTGCCTTAGCAGACTGACACCATCTCACTCCATCCTCCTGTCAGGCAGCTGTAGAGGGCGATAAGGTCCCCTCTGAGCCTTCCTCGATCACTCACCTCAGGTCTCACATGCTTCTAGAGAGGGGCCTCTCACTGGTTTCCTCTCTTAAGCCAAAGTCAGCAGCAGGGAGAAGATACCTGATTGTGTCTGACAGAAAAAGCAGCATTTCAGGGCTCTACTCGTGTGAAAGCTACTTCGCACCGTTTGCCTCCCACACATTTGCTTCACTCATACTGTCTTACTCACTCTGCTTTTGCCCCACCGTGCTGACCCAGCCCCAGAAGAGCTGCACAGCCAGATATGCTCCCAGTGCTTTCCCAACTCCTTTTCCAAAGGAGTGCTAATTATGTGATTAGGCTGATGAAGAGGGGGAAGTGCCCACGCCAACACACACTAAGATTGGAGAGGGAAATCTAACAGTTTGTGCTATAAAGACGGTCAGGAGATGGTCAGAGGAGATGGCACTGAAGTTACTTAGAGCCTTTTGCTCGGATGAGGTGCTATGATCCTTTCAGCCACACCAAACACTAACTTTAGAAGCCCCCAATGAAGGAACTTCTCAAAGACCCTGTAGAAGTCTAAATAAATTGTACTAACTGGTTCCCATTTATCCATTTGAAGTTTATGCTCATGACTTAGTACAAAACCGATTCACGTTTTCCTGCTTGGATTAAAACTATGCGTGATTAAAGCTAAGTATTCATTCTTTACTATTAGTTAAATGCCAATGAGGGCTTTTCAAACCTGACACCTAGGAGCATATACCACAGAGATTGCTGCTCTTTAGCTAGTAGTAACAAAGCACTGGCAATGTTTTTTTAGTTATGGCCCCTGCCACCAGGCTCCCCTCTTGTCAGAGCATAAAGGGCTGATCAGAGACCTTGCTAAACCTGGCATCATTATGCTCCAGCCACTCCACAGTTACCATCCTATTTTTGTCCTGTGCCTTGTTATTGCTCTGTATCTTACCTTGATCTTGCTCATGTCCTTTACTGCATCTCTCTAAACATAATGAAATGTTTATCTCTTGAGTACCACTCAATGCTATGGCCATTCAGCATCTCAGCTAAGTGGTTCCCATTACCAGCTCACGCCTGTGAGCTGTTTATGCATCCCAGAGCTGGTGGTCTCAGCCCAACTCACAGTCCCCCTGGTACAACAAGCAATCCCCCAAGCACAGCTGAAGCAAATGCTTAATTAAAATGTAACCAGCCCTGTGCTAATTAATTACCCTTTACTGTCAGGCTGAGCACGGAACATGAAATTTAAAGCCACAGGGACTGAACTACGTCTTGGATCTAGTGTGGGCAGAAGCATCCTGTTGACCAGGACAAGAGCTGGCTACAGTAATACACGTTGTAAACTCCGTGCAGTGTTTTGCAGTCAGGCTTCTGGCTTTGTCCTGGGCTGCTGCATGGCACAACTCAGCCACTGTGGGTGCCTGTCTGTACCAGCAGCACCTTCACCTTCTCTATGGGATCAGTGGTCACCCAGCATCCCTGGGAGGATGTCCTCAGCCCTCCATTTGTTCTGACCCCTCTCCCTTTTGCACAGACCCTATGTACATCCACACAGGCTTTTGTGGATGTGTTTCTGATGCCCCTACCCCTGCAAAGCAAACTGCTTCATCAGACACACCAAGTCCAAACCAGCCCCAAACCCTGGGGTAACTCCATGGGCTGAGGCCAGGGGAGCACGAGTAACGCAGAGCTGAGAAACCCCACAGCCTGTGACAGCACAGCTGTAAGGGAATTGTTAACTCTGCTGTCATTAACAGGAATGCTCCAATTTCTCCTTCACGTGATTAATCCCATGTCTCCCAATGACTGCTGCAAAACTAACAGCCTCCTTACCAGAGCAGCTCCCCAGCACTGGAGCCAGACTGTCCCCAGGTCACCTTTCCCTCTCTTCCACTCTAATACAGCAGCAGGCTGGCTCCTGCCTTATGAACACATTGCCAGGGGAAAGAAAAGAGAAAAAATTGCCTTTTTGTCATCTTTGACAGGAGCAACAGAACATAACAACCCTATTATCCTGATTAGGTTTTCCTGGTGAAAAAAGGAGCTGTTACAACATGCTCTCATTAGCTGGAAGAACAATCTTCCTACAGAGACAAGTGTGTATTTCTCTTGGTCATCAATTAGTAGGATTTCCTGAGAAGCAGGAGATGCTGAACAGAAATAAATCTTGTTTAACATCTTAATCCCAGTTTATTTTGACCCTGGGGTTTGAATTCCCCAAAGCTGTTAGTGCTTCAGCACTATGGCACGTTAGCAGCTGGTGCCTGGAAAGCTGCTGGCCTGATGGCAGCAGAGCACTCTCACTGGCATTCCAGCAGCTAAAATACAGGATTCATTTTCAGTACCCTGAGAGTCTCTTGAAACATCAACAAGAAAGGATTCTTAAGAGACCCCCTTCATCATCACCCCCCTTGAAAGTATAGTACCTATGCCAACATGAACAGGATTTCATTTGAGATTTCTCTCTTCAAGATGAGCAGTTCCTCATCATCGGTGCACTGCTGTGAAGAAGTTGCCTGGACAGCATGCTGTCAGGTAAAGAAACAGATAAATGTTGTATTTGCTAACATAGGATCACAGAATCACAGCTGTGTTTGGGTTGGAAAGGACCTTAAAGCTCATACAGTTTCAACCCCCTGCCACGGCCAGGGACCCCTTCCACTGGAGCAGCTTGCTCCAAGCCCCTGTGTCCAACCTGGCCTTGAACACTGCCAGGGATGGGGCAGCCACAGCTTCTCTGGGCACCCTGAGCCAGCGCCTCAGCACCCTCACAGGGAAGAGCTTCTGCCTAAGAGCTCATCTCAGTCTCCCCTCTGGCAGGTTAGAGCCGCTCCTCTTGGCCTGTCCCTACAGGCCCTTGTCCAAAGCCCCTTTCCAGGTTTCCTGCAGCCCCTTTAGGCACTGGAGCTGCTCTCAGGTCTCCCCTTCAGGAGCCTTCTCTTCTCCAGGCTGACCCAGCCCAGCTCTCTCAGCCTGGCTCCAGAGCAGAGCTGCTCCAGCCCTTACAGCATCTCTGTGGCCTCCCCTGAGCTCACTCCAACAGCTCCACGTCCCTTCTGATGCAGCCCAGCATATGATTGGCTTTCTGGGCTGCAAGTGCACAGCGCCAGGTCGTCTCTCCTTATTCCATCCTCATCTCTATTCTAACATCTTTTCTCATTCCATTTGTGTCAAAACTTGCACATCTTTTAAAGGAGGAGCGGGAACATCACAGCACTGGGGTAGGAGGAAGCATTGGCAATAGAAACTCCTTCGTACTGATATGGAGAAGGCACCAAACCTGCCCGAGGCACTTGGCTATCGGGAAGGGCAGAAAAACCCTTGCATAGTTAAAGCTCTGGCACTAACCTCTTGCTCCTTCTTCACAGTGGCTGCACTGCATAGTATTACCTCGCTAAGGAGCTATCCCACTTTAGCTTCCTCAGAGGTCAGATATTCACCTCTGCGCTAAGTCCATCCGGCGAAGAAAGACAATTCCTTAATCCTATTTTGTGTGCTCGTTTCCATATCCACAGTTCTCTCACGTCAAGCCTAGGCCATACATGAAAACTCCTTGTTTGCTGCTCCTGCTGTCTCTGCTGTCCAGCAGAGAGATGTTCACGAGGAGAACTTTGCCATGGCTGGCTCTTCATTCTCATGTGCTACAGCAGAGGTACATAAAATTAACATAAAGCATTACCTCGAAATGCAAAGCAGGAAACTGCAGGGACTCACATGATTGCAGGACCTCAGGAACTCCCTGAGAGCACAGCCTCTGAGAAATACAGGAATCCAAATTAGGATAAATACCAGCTAAAATTACGTGTCTCATAGAATGGTTTGGGTCAAAGCTCATCCAGTTCCCACCCCCAGCCGTGGGCAGGGACGCCTTCCACCAGAGCAGGTTGCTCCAAGCCTGATCCAACCTCCTTTACTCAAGTGGTTTATTCCACTTTGGTAGATTTACTTAAGCCTCACAGGCAAGAACTCCCTCAAAGCTCATCACAGGATGGATGTTCCCTTCTTGCATTTGGGCTCACCTGCCCCTCCGCAGAACAGTCTCTCCCACGGTCCTAGCACATGCCTACAAAAACTACTCTACTTGTAGCTCCTTTTAAATTAGGCTTAGCTTCCCGGAAGGAAAAGGGGCACCACACTCTTTTCCATCTTTGTGAGATAGGAGACCACAGGTACTTGCAACTGCCACACTGTTTTTTGTACCCCACAATGCTGCTTTGGTGATCCTAGTGGGGCCAGGCAGGCTCATGTTTCTCTCCTGCCAAGTTCAACCTTGTTTCCCTTTGGAAAACACTTATCTCTGGTGAAACAGGGGCTCCTGTAAATAGGAGGCAGAGATATTTAGGTCACTCACGGAAAAATACAAAACCACAGCTCCAACCCAAGCACACTCATGGATTCTCACAACTCAAGTGTGAAGCAAGTTCAATTCTCATTCAACAATGCGCCTGCGGTGAAGAGGCTGCTCCTGCACCTCCCTTACATATGCTGCATTGAATACCTGGGCACATTTCTTCCCGTAGATTAAAGGAAAAAGTTGTTTTTGATATAAGAAGATGAGTTTGCTACACCTGAAAATAGAGTGATTCTTAAATTAAAACATTTAGCACAGCATCAATCTTGGTTGACCAGGGAGTTTTTCCATATACAAGAAGAACAGATCTACACTGACCTTGTTTCTATACAGAAGATAACCCCCAAATCCTGCTGTCTGGAATGACATCCTCCGTTTGTTGTCAGAGGACTGAAACACAAAATGCTGTATGAACAATTTCAACAGAATATTTAATAAAAGGGAGTAAGAAGTTTAACACTTTCTTAACAAACACCATCAGCAAGTGCACGAAGAGTAGAATGCAGGTCCATTCAATGTCACTTATTCACTTTCTCCTGTAACAAAGAGGTGCACGTTCTTCTTGGACTGTAGCATTTGAGCTGCGCGCTCTATGCCAACCACTGCAGCCAGCTTCTGAGCATCATACTTGGAGTAGAGCACAGTACAGGTCCATGTGGCATCCCCTCCATTGCCTGTGGCCTTCATCATATTGCAAATCTCACTGTAGAAGTGGGAGTATGTTGGCAACTCGTAGAAAATGAGGTTCCTGATGCCTTTTATTGTATACCTGTAGTAGGAAAACAAAAACCAAAAGTAAGTTTACTACTAATTTTTACAAAATGTGCGCGCTGAACATCAGTCCTGCATCAGTTCTTCCGTCAACTTCAATGCACAGCAGCTGGAGCTCAACTCCACAAACCCTGTTTAGGCTAAACTTAACACAAAGGTGGAATTTAAGGGGTGGATATGTAATACTGCCAGGCACAACGACTTCCTCCAGAGTACAGACCACCACCAATTTCTGCAGATTTCAGCCTCTTTAGCTTGGATTTTAAGACACAGAAGCCTGATCAGACCAAGTTTCATGAAACGTTTTCTGCTGATAGAAAAAGAAACGTTCCATTAGGAACTTCTAACCAGCCCCAGTCAGGATGTAGCAAATTTTCCAGGTGGCCTCAGCTTGCTGTACTGCGTTATCAAACCCATGACATATCCTCTTCCAGAATCTTATGTAATTACTGTGGCGCAGATGAACACAACGAAAGGGACAACGATTCCATTTTGTACGCTATATGATCCTGGCCTGACATCAGTGGAACTTGGCAGCACGCACCTTCCTGAACAAAGCCCTGTGCATACCAAAGTATGAGAGTCTCTGCAAAGGACTGCTGACAATACGCACAGATTTTCAACTGAAAAGCTCTTAACTTCAGTCAAAGAAGTCCTTAGAGATTATTATATACGAATCCACCAGTTTCATAGAGCAATACAGCCCATCTACGATTAAGGTCAGACTCTACATCCAAAACTCGGAGGAAAGCTTGACCCACAACTCACCTTTTGTAGAAGTGGAAGCGCTCAGTGAACAATAAGAACTGCTTCTCTCCCTTGAGGAAGAAGCGCCTCGCTCTGCAGACACCAGCCTTTTTGGTGTATTCACAAATGTGGGTAAAATTCAGCTCCTCTTTCTTGAAGTAGTTTCGAAGACGCACGTAGTCAAAATACGACGGGACGTAGATGAGAGTGTGTGACATGATGGCGTCGCGGTACTCAGGCAACACCTTGTCGATGAAGAACTGGAACCTCAGATAAGAAAACAAGCATGTTATGAGCACAGTTAACATTTAGCTTTCCAATACTGATATAACCTCAAACAGGAGTATCATGGGAAAAGAGACTATAGAAGATTTTGACTATAGCTTGCTGCCTTTAACTTCATGGGATTCCTACACGTGTAGAATATAAAAGGCAAAGGCTTTATCAGTACTACACAGTTATGGTAGAGCCTGGTATTCCTCTCCTAAGCCCTATGCTCCAGTGCTTTTGGCAAGGAGAAGATCAGTCTTCCCTGGGCAGGACCTTGCCTGCATCTGAACACTAATGAAGGCATACTTCTATGCTGCAATCACACTGTGCCCTGCAGGAAACAGTATGCCCAACTAAATCTGAAATTGCAGTCATTAGGGCACAGCAACATAGTCTGGAACACAGAGTACCTTGTATCTATGACAGAAGTCAAACTTTCAGCTTCTAGCCTCCGAAAAACATGAGGAAGCTGGACCACAACGCGGCTAATGGAGCCGCTGAGCGGTACATTGCGGACGGCCACCTGTGGATAGGAAGCAGGATGGATGATTAGGGAAGCAGCATTTCAAAGGCAGCCACGTTCCAGCCAGCTTTCTGCTTGCCACTCTTGTCTGCAGCAGTGCACAGGCTGTTCTTTAAGAGAGCTCCAGTACAAACTACATTCCATATAGAATCACAGAATGGTTTGGGCTGCAAAGGACCTTAAGATCATCCAGTTCCAGCCCCCAGCCACGGGCAGGGGCACCTTCCACTGGAGGAGCTTGCTCCAAGCCCCTGTGTCCAACCTGGCCTTGAACACTGCCAGGGATGGGGCAGCCACAGCTTCTCTGGGCACCCTGTGCCAGCGCCTCAGCACCCTCACAGGGAAGAGCTTCTGCCTTAGATCTAACCTGAACTTGCCCTGTTCCAGTCTGAACCCATCACCACTTGTCCTATGGCTGCAGTCCCTGATGAAGAGTCCCTCCCCAGCATCCCTGTAGCCCCCTTCAGACACTAGAAAGCTGCTATACACAGACCAGATATATACATACCAGACCTGTTAAGTATACAGGACCACCACTTCTGCCCTGACACCCATATACTTGAGATGGACAATGAAGGGTCTCACTTTCTTTGTTTCTTTCAAAGTAATAATGCTTTATGCTTCTTATACAACAGCAGAAAAGAAAAAGGAAGAAGGCAAACCCTCCATTGCACAGCAAAAGAAATCAAATAAATAAATAAACCCAGACAACTGGTGTGTGCCAAATTAAGAATAAAACAGAATCTGGTTTCTGACATGAAATCTACCGATGAAATAAGAAAGGATCAAGTCAGTATCCCTGCAAGAGAGTATTCTTCATGCTTTTGGCCCAGCATTAGAAATTGTTGTGCAGCATCATGGACATTCAGAGACAGAAGTACTTGGGTAACAGAAACGATTGGCACATAGACAGTCTTTCTGCAACTGAGTTATGGAATTTTTCCCTGCGTTGGGTTTTGTGTTCCTCTCCCCTCCCTTAGGCCAGCATTTAAAAGGAAGCATTCAGCTCCCCTGGGAACTCACCTGCCCCGTGTAATTGAAGCAGTGTTTGTTGAAGACAGAGTTAACCTGGGGGTCCTGCAGGGCGCTGAACAGCAGTGTCTGGCGGTAGTACCTGCACCAGTTATTGAGGTTCAGCATCCGCACCCGGGAGAAGTCTACCCCGTGGGAGTCCAGAGGCAGCAGGTTTACGTGCTTCATCAGGTGCTGCGCAGAGAGATGGGAACACAGCTTCTGACTGACAGCCTCACAACCAGCCTGTAAGAGCCTCAGCAGCAGTGAGAAAGTGGGCAGGGATGAGCCAGACAACACAGAATACATAAACCAGCGCTGATCTCCCAAGACATGGCTGAATGGAACTGATCGACTACAGCAAGAATAAATGACTTGATTTCCCACCACAGAACTGAAAGCCACCATCTCTTTAGTCATCAGTAACAGTGATTTTTGCTCCCAGCCTTCTCCTATGGGACAAGTATAATGGATTTGGGTTTGGTATTAAAGTCAATGGGCCCAAAGTTTCTGAGCTAAAAGAACCCCAAATGCAGTTCCCATCGCATCCACGGAGAGTTTGGGTGCAAGTGAAGGAACTGTCCTCACTGAATGCTGCCTCAGACTGGCATTGCTGCTGCTGCAGGGAAGGCAGCTGCACCCAAAGGAAAAAACCTCAACAAACCAGAAACAAACCAACAGGAAACAGGCTCCAGGATTCATCCCTTGGATACCGTGCAGGCTCACGGGACACCTCCACACTGTTTAAGTTTGGACATAACTAGTGCTTAGTATCTATGTGGTGAGTGGAGACAAGCCCCAGCTCCTATTGCTTTCTGGAAGAACCTGAATGAGGATGTACAGAATCCTCACACCGAGGCACTGGGCATATTTTCTCCCAGATGTGATTAAAGGAATCATCATTATACTGTTCTGCAAGATAATTAAACCCATAAAAAACAGTCTCAGATGAAATATGCCACTAAAGCACCAAATACTAAGATTTCCAGAGAACAGGTGCTGAATGCTACCAAAATCTGTAGAAAGAATATTCTTAGTACAAGGCAAATATCACGGTGGAGGGAGGAAAAAGAACAAGCATCCATGTCTGGCATCAAGTCAGTAAATTTAGCAACACTGCTCACCGCCAAAACTAAGTCCCATCAGACTAACAAGACACAGTGCAACACTGAAATCCACAGGGACAACGCACCAGAACATGTTCCCAGTTCTGCATCAGGTAAATATCTGCTTGGTCGATTACGAGAATTTCTATTGATGACAGAAAATCAAAATCCCTCTTCTTCTCCCCGTCTGCCCCAATGACAGTCCTCATTCCCAGGGGAGAGGCGATGATGATATCCGAGGAGTAGAACGGTGCATAGAGCCTCATGCTCTTCTGGAGGATGGCAATCCCTGTCCAACGACAACCAACAGCAGTTTCTTAGTTAAGGTCAATCACCAACCATATTCTTCCAGCAGGTTCTAACTGCAACTCCCTACACTCCCTCTCCCTTAACACCCACTAATGATTAGAGCTGGACAAAGCCAATCTGTTCCAAACCCTTCTTTGCCTAAAGATGCTTACCCACCCCACACCCAAACTAACAAGCATCTGGCACATTCTCACGGAGCTCAGCAAACTCTTTCAGTAGCACTTTTTTTCCCCAGATTTTTCATGGCCTGGACATTTTTTATCTGAAACACCTTTTTTTTTTTTTTTTTGTGATTTTCTGCTATAAAGGGAGATGAAGCGGTTAAGAAAGGTAAGAAAAAAGAAGGATACAAAAGGGCACAAATGATTAACTACTCCTTTCTCCCTAAATCCTAAACTTTGGCGTCTGCCATTAGGTACTAGAGTAACTGTTACCTTCATCTGTCACGAAAGATTCAGTGTGGACCTCTTGACTATAAACTGTCTTTATCCACAAGGCCACAGGAGTGGCTACTAAAACTCAAAGGAAAAGCTTCTTCATGTTATGACAACTGAAAGCATAAGCTGGAGCACCTCCATACGGAGACAGGCTGAGAACACTGGGGCTGTTCAGCCTGGAGAAGAGAAGCTGCCTGGAGACCTCAGAGCAGCTTCCAGTATCTGAAGGGGGCTACAAGGATGCTGGAGAGGGACTCTTCATCAGGGACTGCAGCCATAGCACAAGGGGTGATGGGTTCAGACTGAAAGAGGGCAAGTTCAGGTTAGATCTAAGGCAGAAGCTCTTCCCTGTGAGGGTGCTGAGGCGCTGGCACAGGGTGCCCAGAGAAGCTGTGGCTGCCCCATCCCTGGCAGTGTTCAAGGCCAGGCTGGACACAGGGGCTTGGAGCACCCTGGTCTGGTGGGAAGTGTCCCTGCCCGTGGCAGGGGTTTGGAACTGGATGATCTTAAGGTCTTTTCCAACCCAAACCAGTCTAGGTGATTGATTCCCTTGCACTGCTTCTCATACCCCATGTTGCAGTGCACATGCCAAAGTACCTTATGCATCACCTCTGATGCTAAACAAAGGAAAAGCAAAGGAATCAAAGGAGTTTTTTTCCTGTGTGGCAACACTGCTAGGATCCAGTTTTCTGATTTAAAAATCCAGGTAGTCTGGCCCATGTTCAAACCACCCACTACAGTCTGCCCAACAAAGGTGTCAAAGGTGTCAAAGGTCTTCAGCTTCTCCCGTGTGAAGCCAACTACCATGGGCACGGGTGGAGGCTGTCACACAGACAGCACCAGGGACCTCTCCTGTGATCTGTTTTAACCCAATGATAAAAATGGTCCAAAAAACCCAAAAATTGGTTGAATTTCCAGAGAGATCTCACTTCTCACAGTTTAACAACAGCACATCTTTTCTTTCTGATTAAAAATGTGAAAGGCTGGTTTTGGTAAAGCCTAACAAATGTGTCTTAAATGAGATCTTTGTGCAGAAGTAACAGGGTGTGAGGCACAGTAAGAAAGAATAACTATTCTGCAAGTAACAGCACTGAAAGGTTCTCCAAGCGTTTCTTCACATCTAGGAAGTGGATCAAGCAGACTCTGGTAAGAGAGAGGGCTGAAAGGAAATTTGTTATGCTGCTGAAAGTCAGAAGCTCTCAGCCAGAGATACTCACTGGGGGAAGGAAGAAAGACTGAGTGGGACCTGCTGCCATCTTCCACTCTATCATGGAATTTCTTGGGATGTCAATTTACCTCTTAAGAAACAGTAATTTCAAAAGCCTCTGATCTGCCAAGTTAGAAAAACTGCCTACTCATCATGGCAGCTCCAGGAAGCAAGCACTAGCTGATCCTCTGCATGCTGAGTTACTCCAGCAGCATGAGATTATAATATTATGAAATAGCCTCAGAGTTGCTGCTTGTCCAACAGTCTTGTTGGCTACTCCTTTGCCTTCATGAAAACCATGGGCAGCACAGTAGAAAACCGCTTTGCTCAATACTGAGCTTTACGTTTGTTCTAATCATTATCCATTACAAGAAACACTGTGAACTGGATGATTAAACCCCAAAGATTTGTTGGTTTCCTTTCCCAGCACGGAAGACTTTGCAGCATAATCAAGGTTATACTCTTTAAAATGTAGTGTGGGCAATCTTGCTACAATCAAACAATGACTGCATTTTAAGCAATACTGAACTTGATGTGAAAATCATTACTTTTGGAGTTCCACTTCATTTTTAAGTTCAGATTTTCAGAAACATCCAAGTTGCCAGTGCAAAACCAGCATGAATACCACAGAGCCTTAACAGAATGCCCAGCCCTGAGCTAGACATTTAGGTAGAACTTGTTACTTCTCAGTTCTTTAGAAGGTAAAAATCATCTGCTGAGTACATCATTACCAATTCTGAAGTGGTCATCAATGTTGCCAGCAAAGACAGCTTCGTAATCTTCCGGTCTTTTCAGGTTAGGGGGCTTCTCTTCTGGGTCAGAACCAAACTCCCCTTTGAAGCGTTTTTTATTACTTACATCTATTTTTCTTTTGTCATTCACTTCAAGCAGACTGATGAAAATATGCACAATTCTCAAAGCACACTCCCTGAAGGGCACTATCATCAGTACCTGTGTAGATCAAAAGTTACAACAGAATAACCCATAAAACATACACTCACAGTTAACCCTGAGGTAAGTAATGGTTTTAACCTACATCTGCCTCTCTGGGGCACCCCAGCAATCGAAACAGAACGACTCTGACATGCAGTAAGGAGGCAGCATGCTCTGGGACACAGCGTGCTCAAGAACAGGTACTGGCCAGCAGCAATATCTGGTTCCCCATCTTGCACCCAGGATGCCATTACAGCAGAACTGAAAACAAAGCACGTTCTCCTGTTCTCCCTAACCCCCAAGCAAGTAACAGCTCCCACCATACACAGCCACAGTCAGTGGCTGGCTCCTGGATGGGTGGCAAGAGTCTCTGCACAGCATTCTGAAATGTTAAGTATCTAACTGGGGAGTCCACACCACAACCCAACCTGTTCAACAGGTAGCTGGTACCACCAGTGACAAGCTAGCTGCTGTTGAATCCACCTGGTTACCAAATACAGGATGCTGTGAACCCAGGGAGCACTGTTTTAAGGCCCGCTCCACCAACTATGACGGGCAGCCTTGACAATGGGACTGGGATTCCCTGAGGTCTCCCACCTACAGAAAGATCCTTCCACACAGGCGAGTGCCTAAGGACAAAAAATTTCCTGGGACATCCCACACTGCGTGACAGCCTACACTACCTGCACTAATACTGAAGATTAATGCGGAGGCACCTTTCTGTACTGAGAGATTTAGAAACAGAAGCAGGAAAAGGTGACATGTCAGCCTGCAGTGACAGGGGGACAAAGGAAGAGGTAAGTCAAACTCATGGCTCTGAGCACAGAAACAGGCTGACCAACAACCCTGTGCTCACTGCTTCTTGCAGGGCCATGGCAGGTGAGTTCCAGGCACGATAAATGCATGTGGAAAACCCCATGCCCAAGAACAGATCACCTGAGAGAGCAGCAAGAGAAACAGCTCTGGATAAACCCCAAGGATGTTTATAGAGCCTGACCAGAAAGCCAGGGTGGGCACGGGGGGGGAAAATCACATTCATGAAGCTCCCTTACCTTAGGTCTAGTGAGCCCTTGATCTCTGTGGTCATCATTGTCAGCCCCTGGCTTTTGGTTTCTTTTTTTGGCATTGTTGCTGAGCACCTGGGAATTTGCCTTCAGAACGTGGTTCAAGGCATGCAAGCAGTAAGCATGCCGGATTTCTTCTCCATTGGTTAAAGCATTTCTTTCTGGGTAGAACAAGTCCCGGTATGTGTTCATGATACAGAAGAGCTCTCTTTGTAATGGGGTAAAAAAGGCATCACTCGGTTTATTCACTGAGGACAGAAATTGCTTATTCACTTTTGGCCAAGTGGATTCTAAAGGTTTGTGAAGATAAAGCTGCTTCACATCAACTTCTTTGTCTGCTTTCAAAGCTTTGGGTTTCTCCAAAGTGGAAGAAAACGTCACTTGGCCCAGCCTTGGCCACTGAAAAAAAAGAACACAAGCAAACTAAACCAAAGCAGTCAGATGTACCAAACTCATGCACTCTCAGCACCACAGCTGGCACCTTCACCAAGTTCATGAACTTTGAGGAATTATCTTTCCATAAGACAAATCAAAACCTTTTTTTTTTTCAATATGCAATCTCTTTTCAAGCCTGGCAGGGTAAATAACAAGACACCTGAGCTCAGCAGATCTGCGTGTATTTTGCAGTGATGTGTCTACAACCATCCTCATTTTACAGATGAGAAACCTGAACAAGAGGAAGGATGACCTTTCTGCCTAACCCACCCAGCACATCAGTGGCACACACCAGGGGCAAGATGAGAGTCTGACCAGACTTACAGATGAGCCACACTGAGGTATGTAGTTTGTTTAAAGATGAGACCAGAACCCCATCAGGGAATAAATGCAGAAGTCGTGATTCAGTTGCTATATGCAGTCTGAGTCTGTCTGATTTTGAGAACAAAACTATCAGTGTAGTAGGGGAAAATTAAACTTTAAGCCTTCTGCCATGCAAGTTGTCCCTACCTATCTCTGTAACATAGCTACACCAAGTTAGGCAAAGACATATCACACATTGCTTCAGGTGGCACTGGTATTTTTGGCCTCCATATTCCAAAAATGAAAGAAAAAAAAAAAGAGTTAAACAAATCACAGCTTTCTCTCTGACTGACTAACCGTTGGATATCTTCCAGGGACTGTCACCCAGCATATGGCTGACCAGAATGCAAGGCAACTCTCCAAAACAGAATCAGATGTGAAAAAAGTTTGGAAGCAAAGGTTTGTCTGAAAATGAGTAGTTTGAAAACCAATATTCTCTCTCAAGCAACGAGGTGCTTTTCTGGTGCTAATATTGTTAATACTGGAAATAACGGGTGAAGTAAAGTGTTAAATTGCCCTTTATGGGCTTGTCAATGCATACGGAGATGCAGTCATCCCAAAGAACATGGAAGCGCACCACAGGTACTTATAAGACTGTAGATGGTCACCTCACAAGTTCAGTTACAGAGCACAACCTGGCAGTGTTCAGTTAACACTCAGAAACCAGTCTTGTCCTACCTGGAGTCAAGAGCACTAAAACTGGGGGTTTGAGACCACAGCTCAAACTCTAAAGCGATGTTTCTCAGCTCTGTTGCCTTATGCCTACATAACAGCAGATTTCAGATTTCAGCTCTTGCCCAGCACTAAATGAAGAGGAGAACACTTCAGCAACAAGACAGTGACAAAACCTTGACAATTACAATGCCAACAGCTAATACTAACAATTATGAATTAACTCGTACAAAAAAGAACGATTTTAATCCCGGATTTAGGAGCTCTGGATGGCTACAGAACACTGTTACCTGGCTTTGACTTGAAGTTTTAGGAAGAGTAGACATTTTTTCTACATCTTTTTCTTCGAGTTCCTTGTCCATGTGTTGTTTAAATGGATCTATTTGTAACAACAACAACAGAAAAATGTCCTGAGAACCATGCAGCTAATACTAGAAGCAAGTTTCAGAATCGATTTGCAAATGAGACAAACAGTTTCCATGCTGGCCAGCACCACAGTTAAAACCAGTTATTTTGAAGCACTTGGAGATGAGCGAAAGGATGTCAAATTCTCTTTATAAGAACAGAGAGAACAGATTTGACAGATTGCTTAGAAGAAAAAAAAAACAAAAAAGGCAGCACTTATGGAAGTACTAGAACTTTCAATCACAAAACAAAGGTTGGACAGGAAAGCAATATATAGCAGAAAACATTGTGGCAACTTTCTGCCTTAAGCTCTGACACATCCATCCCTTGCAGGTGAAACAGGCTATCAACAGTAAAGACTTCAAGTGAACTTACTGCCCTTCTTAATTTATAAGCAGTTTTGCCCAGGGCTTTGCATCTTTGGCCAGTGATATGAGTACAGTATGTGATAAAACACAGAAAGATTAAGTGGATTTTGGGAAGGGAGACAAAAAATGCCAGAAGTGAGCAAAAGTCTGATTTATCTAATCAGCATTTCTTTCTGGAAAGGAAAGGAAGGGCAGGGAAGTGTAAAATCATGCTGTATTCAAAGATATTGGCATGCACAGAGTCACATGCAAAGCTTCTTTTGAAACCCAAGCCCTGTATACTGCTTGCAGCACAACAGCACTCACTGCATAAAGCAAACCAACTAGAGAACACTACTGCCTGCCAACAGATCAGCAGCCCATGTGCAAGTTACCCAGGCCAAAGTCAAGACAGTTGCTCATCATGACACTGTTAGGAAAGTCTTCCCAGAAACACAAGTGAACAGGGTGCCATTTAATTGTAATACAGGCTCTCTCTTCAGTTGACTTTCATGGATTGCAGCATTGGTCAGATAAAGTACAGATAACAGAGTGAAGCATTTATAGGAATTCTAGTGACCTCAGGACCAGAGGAGAAATCTGTCCCCTCTCTGCTGTGTTACATGACTCATTTTCTGTAATGAATTATAAAGCCACCTCCAAGCTGCAGGAACCCACTGAAAAGTAGTGCATCATTTATAGGTTGAACAAAGCTGTTAGGATACTTAGCATGCAGTCGGAGAGCTACAGTTCTCATTAAAATGCAATGCCAACAGCCTAAGTAATATTCTCATGGTAACAAGAACGAGCTGTTTTTTCTATCACATGGCCCTTTGATGCTTCCACACATTTCATGTATCAGCTAGGCTGCCTCCCAGATCCAATGGCAGCTGCTGCTCCAAGATGACAAGCCAGCATCACTAGGGATGCTACAAGACGTATTTCTCTCTCTCAAACTATGCCAGCTGATATTAAAACCAGAGAGCATGAAAAACGAAGAGAAGCTCTGCAGGTGCCAACATGTGGTGTATCCCCGAACGATCACCACGTGTACACACAGGTGTTTGTATCACACATGGTGGGATGGCTCCAACACTGGAGCTCTGATTGTACCCATCGGCACACTGCAGCACTGAGGTTCCGGGCTACGCCTTTAGAAGGTACCACATAGGCTCCACTGATGCCTTATGCCTTCCTGATCCTGGTGCAGCTGGACTCCTCTGTATCACCTTAAAACCTGACAGAGAGCCTCAGCATTTGTCTCAATTACTGTGGCTGCCCCAAGCTTCTGAAAACTCACCTCTACCTCCACTGAGTTGTGAAGGATGCCCTCACAGGTCAGCTTTGTGATTATCTCCTGTGCTCTCTGTGCCAAGAATATCTTCCAAAGTCAAGCGCAAACTTGCAGGGCCCTTCGTATTACGCTAGCTTTTTACACTTCTATTAAAGCAACAGAACACATCAACACCCTCCATGCACATTTCTAGCTCCTGATACTTCAAGCTTTACTGATCGTAACAGAAACTACACAAAAATCCCAGCCCACAGGGGCTGCAGAAACAAATGGTTCAGCTACACATCTGCATTAGCGTCAAGCAATCCCTGTGGAATCAGCTCACACGTGGGCACCACAATGAATAATGTAGCAGAAAAACTCAGAAGCTATATAGCGTATCATTAGGCATCTGATAATTTACACATGTTTACAGATCCTCCTCTAGAGGCAGATCACTAAAGACAAACATACTGCGTTTTACCTTCTGAAAAAGCTTGTGAAGAACTGCCATCTCTCTTATCTGCATTGCAATCTCCACTCTCCTCTTCCATGAAATTGGTTTCCAAGCTAAATTCAGATTCATGTTTCACATCAGTAAACTCCTCAACTACTCCATGACCAGGGTCACAAGAGGTATCTATGCCATCAGCCTGCTGCTGGCTAGGCGTCTGCTCTGCCGTGTCTGTAGCTGTGAAGGGATAGAGAGAGAAATGGGTTATATCCTCCTGGAAAAGTTACTGTGTGTAGCTAACCTCTCCCTGGCTAGGTTATTCCTTTTTCTTCCAATGCTCTATCCAAAGAAATAAAAGCAGGCTTTGTATTCCACGGTAAAGATGACTTTTGACTAGCATGCCAAATGTTACATAATACACAATGTGTTTCTCCAGAGAAAATGAGAGACAGAACCTATTTAGGGAATACAAGTTTCAGTTTCCAAAGACCTCAAAAAACTGAAAATAATAAAAAGTTTTCTCCCCTCTCCCAGAACTTCTTAGCAGTTTTTATGAATAAAGATACTTCATCATAAAGGAGGAGGTTTCCTTCCAATTTCCATGTTTTTTCCTCTGCTATGAGGCAAACCTTTCCCTCCTCTTGGCGGCAGCAGCCGAGGCAGATGCTGTGTGAGAGAACAGCTTGCATCTCCCCCGAGTGGGTGAGAACCCCTGGTGTGCTGCTCCATGTGGATTTCCTCTGCGCTGCCGCCCAAACAACATCTGAGGAAGCAGCAGCAGGCTGTCAGCTGGGAAATAAGCACAGCTACCCTCTCCCTGCTGAATCCTTCGGCAGCCACACAGAGGCAATGGAGTAGCAGCAGCTCCACGCCAGAAGAGCGCCCAGCCAACAAGTCAGCCTACACCAGGCTCCTGGCTAAAAACATATGTTATTCAAACTTCCTAACTGCAAGAACGTTTACCAAAGCATGCGAAAAGACAAACTACCTTCTTCCTGCTCTGGTACATCATTCTGATCTTCTCCACCGCCATCTGCTTCTCTGCTCTCCTGGGACCCTTCGCTGTCCATTTCTGTCTCACTTTCCTCAGCTTCTGGTTCACTTTCATCTTCCTCCTCCTCCTCCTCACTCTCAGACTCAGGAGAGGTCTTCAGGGTAGCCAGGAGCTTATGATATACAGAGACCTGCTCCACTTCAGTCTCTGAATCGCTTTCCGCACTCGATTTATCAGAACTGTCAGACTGGAAGGGAAAACACCAGCGTAGCAGCAACGCTCCATTAGCCACAAGGCAAATACCCTCACTTCTAGTTCCAGCGTTACGTTTTGCCTGTCCCATCCCTCCCTTATGCAGATGGATTTTTTTCAAAAATCACCATTTTATGCAAATAGTTATGCTGGGCACCTCCATTTGGATTTTGAAAGCATCTTTGTAGCTCTAGGCTGAAGAGCCTCGTTCTGCGCTGATTTAAGAGCATCACAAAATGTGGTTCTTTCGGTCTCATCTGAGCAAGTACGATCGCTCTCCACTGACAAGGCATTTACTGAACTGGCCCTGGGTTTTCCTAAGAAAACCACACACAGAACAAAACCAGGGCACACATACTAGGGACAGAGTGCACCGAAAACGCTTCTGGCTTTCAAGGAGGTGACATGCCTCTTGGTTGACAACAGTTCACTGGCGAGTCGGTCAGGTCTGGCTCAGCTGTAAAGCTCTAACCTTCAAAAAACCAGTTCTTTCCTGGGCCAGTTCTGTCCTGGGCTAGCACAGACCAGCAAGTACACCAGGTTATAGGCAGAATTAGCGTGAAACCAGGAGTACAGCCACAGCACCATTTACTCCTTTCTTAATTCCTTTCAGCCCCAAAAGGCAAAACCAGTAGATAAGATATTGATGCACAAAATTGCTAAGGAAACAAATGAACCAGAATAAGTAATTTTTCCACACTGAAACTTTGAAGTCTTTTAATAAACTGAAGATAAAGGAGGTTACCAAACCCCCAAAAAAAAGCACTGGCAATCTGAGGCAGAGGAAAGAGCATGTTTCTTTGTTCAATAAAGAATGAAACACCTCCTAACCCATGCAACACTAAAGTTACTAATATAATTAAAACAACTCACAGAATGATTTACTTTCCAATGTGGCTAAGTAAAATGCAAAATCCCCAAGAACAGCTGTGGTATTTCCTGCTGCTTCTGCCCTCTCATGGTATTAGTTTTGAGTCTACACACACTAGAGAGAACAATTCAGAGCCACACAAAAAAGACATTCAGTTTTTACTCCTGAACAGAGGTTTTCTAAAGGGAACAACTTAATCAGCTTGCGTAGCTTGGTAAGATAAAATGCCAAGTGTTCCACTTGTTCCACTTCACTGGACAACACAAAGACTGAAGTAAGGAAGAAATAAAAATCAATTACCAGTTCACAGACTTGAGTTGCCTCTGGTCTTCCTGGAACCCTGAAGAGAAAGCACTGAAATACCTTACTCTGTCATGGATGTTATACACAGGATGAAAGGGATGAAGGGGAGAAGGAATTCATGCACTACACGAGTCTTATAAAACGTAAAAGAGAGCATAAAATCAAAGCATCACACAATTAAGAAAACAGACTTGGCACTTACCCTGAGAGGTTACCCTCTGAGGTGATGCTACGCTCTACATGAAGCCTAAGTGCTCAGGCATTATAACTGATCAAGAAATGCAATGTTTCAAAGCAGACCCTGATGTGAATCGGAAGATGGGCCATTAAAAGGAATCCAAGGAATCTAACTACAAAGGTAGTTCATACAACAAAGTTAAGCAGAGCAAGAGCCTGCCTCTAGCTCTTAACTATTGATCTGCGAAGTGGGAAAACAGGCACGTACCGCTGGGAAAACAGCACTGGGAAACCAGCGTGGGGACTGTGATTCTGCAGACAAGACACTACGAGCTGGGCCTGAACTAACCTCAACTCTTTCCTTAGCACTATTTCCCTACTACTAAAGACATGCAGTATTAAACTGAATACAGGACTGGGCAGCAGCATCCTCGCAGGCTTTCAGACTTTACAGCAGCACCACATCACATAGTACTTGCACTGAACAGATCATTCCTCTCAAGTTTACGTGGCGGGTCAGAAGCGTGGTGCCCTTTTTGACAGACAGGCATCCCGCTGAGGCAGATCTTACCACACGAGCCCCACGATGCTCTGGTTTACGAGATCAGAACGGGATGCGGTACCAGCGGGGGGCAAGCCGGAGCTCTGGCCAGCCAAGGGACCGCCCCAGGGTCAGAGCAGGAGTCCCGCTTCCCAGGGCAGGCTGCGGGCTGCACAAGAACACTTCACCACGTTCGCTGCCTCCCCTTCTCCTTGCGGGGCCGCAGACGCCCCTCACCTCTCCTCCTCCCCTCAGGGGAGAGGCCGCCGGCCCGGCCGGACTGGAGGGGCCTGGAGCCGCACGCAGCCGCTGCCCGGCGCACCCCGCGGCAAGGGAGCAGCGAGCCCCCCGCACTCACTTGTCATGGAAGGGGTGCTCCTCCCCGAACTCCCTCAGGTGCTTCCTCTGCTTCTTGCTCAGCCCGCGCAGCAGCTCCCGCCCGCCGCGCCGCTTACCCATGCCGGCCCGCCACCGCGCTTTACGGCAACGCGCCTGGCGCGCCGCTGTCGCGCTGCCGTACGGCACGCCCGGGAGCGGCGGGAACCGTGGCCGTTGCGGTGGGGCCGGAAGTGGCTCTGTGGCTGCCGGGCCGCTGCTCGGGGCCGGGAGCCAGGGAAGCGTAGGGCAAGGAGCGCAGGGCGGGGTGGCACAAGAGATGGGGAAGAGCCGCCGCTTGTCTCCGCTGCAGCCGGAGGTCGGTCCCTCAGCACCGCATCCACTGCAGCCGGAGGTCTGGCCCTCTGTACCATACCCACTGCAGCCGGAGGTCCGGCCCTCTGTACCATACCCACTGCAGCCGGAGGTCTGGCCCTCTGTACCATACCCACTGCAGCCGGAGGTCCGGCCCTCTGTACCATACCCACTGCAGCCGGAGGTCTGGCCCTCTGTACCATACCCACTGCAGCCGGAGGTCCGGCCCTCTGTACCATACCCACTGCAGCCGGAGGTCGGTCCCTCAGCACCGCATCCACTGCAGCCGGAGGTCTGTCCCTCTGTACCATACCCACTGCAGCCGGAAGTCCGGCCCTCTGTACCATACCCACTGCGGCCGGAGGTCTGGCCCTCTGTACCATACCCACTGCGGCCGGAGGTCTGGCCCTCTGTACCATACCCACTGCGGCCGGAGGTCTGTCCCTCTGTACCCGGAGGTATGTCCCTCTGTACCATACCCACTGCGGCCAGAGGTCTGGCCCTCTGTACCATACCCACCACAGCCAGAGGTCCGGCCCTCTGTACCATACCCACTGCGGATGGAGGTCTGTCTCTCAGCATCGCATCCACTGCAGCTGGAGGTTTGCCGTGGGACGGTATGAGCATGATGTGTCCCCAACAGTACGTTTGGGGTAGGATCAGGCAAGCACTGTTTCTGCTTTGGAAACAGGCATCAAGAGGAAGCCCTGAGCAAATAACATTTAATTCTTGCAGCATTATAGATGGATGTGGTGCTACTTCTGATCCCTGGGTACAGAAGCAGCAACAATTAAATGAACCCAGCCTACCCTGGAGACTGATCCTCCGCATGCAAAGTGGGACGCTGCAGTGGTGTATTCTCCTAGATATTACTTGCGCTACAGCATCTTCCCAAACTGCCCTAGAACCCAGTGCACTCTGCAAAAAAGTTGTGTTTTCAGGGAAAACTCCAGCAGTAAGGCTGGAGGAAGAGAAGGAGGAGGGAGAGGCCCAGCAGGAGTTCTTATTGTTCAGACTGCTTTAACCTAAAAGGTTAAAAAAAAGCTCCAAATGAAATCATACTGAACCCCACATCTTCCAACATCTCCCTGGTCACTGCCATACGGGTGAAGTTTAATGCTGCTTTAGCATGTGCAAAGATGTACATGTCCCCCAGAAACCACCTGACATTATGCCAAATAAGAAACTAAATTCAAGTCCATGTCTTTGCTTTTAAATTCTTTCTGTTCCCAATATCCTTGTGCTCCTGTGTGACTCAGCACGAACTCCTCTAGGTGCTCGGGAGGCTGAACCTTGCTTGCAGGGACAGGCAGGTTGGTGGGTGCATGCTGAGACCACCTGGTGCTCCTGAAGTCATTCCTGGTGCTCCTAAAGTCATCCCTGCAGCTAGGAGCAGGGAGAGGAGCCATCCCCTGCCTGGCACCCGCGCAGCCCAGGGCTTTACAGCCAGAAGAAGGAGTGGAGAAAGGGAAACGCAGCGGGAGGGCTGAACATGGCTCCCCAGAGGCTCTCTCCACAGCTCTGGTGTAAATGAAACCCAATTGCCAAGCACTCCCTCGCCTTCACAGTTTGGAAGCAAGCTGCAAGAACTGTGGCATTTTGGAACAAGTGAAATCCTGTGATGTACCATGGAGCTTCCAGTTGCTAGCACGGTAATGTAACACTGACAGTGCTCTTTCTACAGATCTCCTGAGTGCCAACATCTTCGATTCCAGCAATCATACTGGAAAGAAAACCGAGGCAAAAACCTTGAATTACTTGTGATCTGTTCTGCTGCCCTAATTCTGTCAGCAGCCCCGACTAAACCCTGTCAGCAGCAGTGTGCTGCTGCCACCTGTGTACCGTCAGCACTTGTATCTGTGTGACGTTCCAGACACACATGGGTTATAAAAGCTGCTTCCTTCTCCACTAACCTGAAGGTAAGCGACTCCTCACTGCTAGCTTGCTGCCGTCGTGCTTCTGTCTTATTTCAGGTAGCAGTGCAGCAGCAATTTTATGCTTTCTTCATCCCTCCTGTTCTACTTCTGCCTTTTCCCTTGTGAGATGCCAGACTTCCATTTTTGTTTCTGTTTTTAGTTAGATAATAAATGTACCGGAATAATGCAATAAATGTATTGCTCACCCTCTTTCCTTCTCCACATGCACAATGGAGAGCTAAACTTTAAATTGTTTTGCTGTAAGTTACTTGGGCAGTGTAAGTTACACCATGGACTGTAGCATATAGGTTATAAAGTTAAATTTATGTACTACATTTAATTGATGTATTTACCCTGTTTTGTGGCATGTAGTAAAAGAAAGATGCGTAACTCAAGATACTGGCTTGAAGCAATGGGAAGGGTGAGAGAGGAGTTAATTCCCTCCTTCTCCTCAGCCTACCCTTGCTTCACCTTCTCTGTTGCCTCTTTCTAGACATCACTCCAGGTAACAGCTGGCACTACACAAAGATAACTACTTTGACGTTGCCTTGCTGTGCTGTTTGCATAGATGTGGAGGATAACAAGAAAATAAATACCAGTGAAAATAAAAAAGCAGAGCCATGACCAAACACAGGGTTTGGCAGCTGCTGACTTGAAAAATAAAATGAAATTTATCACAAAAATAACCCAAACCCTTCCACTTGCTCACAGGGTACTTAACGTATCATAACTGGTCCTCTGCACAAGACCACGAGCACTTCTAGAACTAGCCCGGCTCTGGAACTGTGAGGATGGGGCATGACTTTCTTGGTGAAAGAATGACTCTATTCTCCTCACCAGGGTAACACAATCACCCTTGGAAGCCAACTGAAGGGGCTATGCTGACCTATGGAAGAGCAGAGCATGGCTGTATTTAAGGTGACAAGAATTTTAAAACTCCTTCTTCCCTCCCTTTCTGGAATTAATGGTCAAGAAAAAGTTATTCAGGCAAGTATTTTTTACTTCTCTATGCAAGTTTCTTGTTTGCTTAGTCTTAATTTAGCTAAGAGCAGAACTGCTGGGTGGTTTTGTATTAAACATCTGTTCTCAACCAGCCAGATCTAGCCTAATATTCTTATTTTGCTGATGGAAACTAAGTTTAGAAACTGCTTTGCCACTGCTTTTGTTTTTCTTTTTGCCAGTGTATGCTGTATTTCAAGTGATGGTGTTGAAAATCAAGCTGCAATTCTTTTGGCAATAAAATGGCTGGTATGTTTACTGAACCTGTAATTCCTTACACTGTGGTTACTATAATGTATTCATACCATTAACTTAGTATTCTTTAAAGAACTACCAAGCTTACACACTGAAAAAACACAGAATATGGGGAAGACACCATCTTAAATGCAATGTCTCTCAAAATGTTTTTTGGGGGAATGTTTTAGAAAGATCCAAGATACATGAATCACATAAGCTGGCTGAATCCCTGTGCTGCCTATAGCAACATTAGTTTAAAAACTCCCAACCCCACAAACATTTACGTGGAAGCATTTATAATACAACAGCTACATGTTACCTGCCAGCTTGGTGGACATGTGCCTTCCAGCTTGTGTGCCAGAAATAGGAAACTGAAGGTGAAAGAAGGGAATGAAGACACAGCCCTAAGCCTCCTGTGGCCACCCACAAAAAACGGGTATGTTCTTTTCAGCATTCCAAACTAGTTCTGCAGTACATCCATGCCTGGTTTCCTGAAAATGCATTGGAGAGAGCATGTAAGGCCAGGTTCTCCAAGCCTGGGTACCCTGCACTGGGACAGGCTATCAAGTGTTTCCAAGTGAATGTCTATATTTGAATGAGATGCTAGAGAAAAGAGAAGACACATCTGACTTCCTCTGCTTCTGGGTGGGTGCTAACATTAGAGAAGAATTTGTCAGTTTAGAATTGATCCTGTTTCAAATACTAGCATTCATTTTTCTTCCAAGTAGTTACTGAACTAATCTATGGGTTTATTTTTGCACGTCCCCTCTTGGATAATGCAGAAAGATAGTTTTGTTCTTAAAGATTCACCACAGCATTTGATTTTTGATGGCAAACTAAACCTTCTACTGTAATTTCTTAGCAGCACGACCACCACAGGCTAAAGCAGCTCTAATCAGTTCTAGGTATTTGAAGTTGCTGTACATGTTTGGAGTTGGTGTTGGTTATGATGGCACTGTGTCTCCACAAAGTAGATATTTTAACCTTCTCTGAGCAAAAGGTGAAACCTTTGTACTCCAATGGTTATGGGGAAAAGCCCTATAAATATTTTCAGTAACTAACACAGAAAACTCTCTTATTTTGAACTGGAAGTTCTTCCCTGTGAGGGTGCTGAGGCACCAGCACAGGGTGCCCAGAGAAGCTGTGGCTGCCCCATCCCTGGCAGTGCTCAAGGCCAGGTTGGACACAGGGCCTTGGAGCAAGCTGCTCTAGTTGAAGGTGTCCTGGCCCATGGCAGGGGGTTGGAACTGGATGAGCTTTAAGGTCCTTTCCAACCCTAACTGTTCCATGATTCTATGATTCTAATACCGAAGCAAAGAGTTAGTATTTAGACGGCAGAAGGGAATGAAAGATGAGTGATAATAATGTGCTGATGTATGAAAGCCCTTGCATCAGCAGATGTGCTTTTTGATACTCTAAAGTGGTATTTTATTGAAGTAGGAAGAAGAAAACATGCACTGTTTGTCTACGATGCTTCTTTTAATGCAGCAGTGTTTCCAAAGAAAGGTCTTTTCTTTGGGAGGAGTTTCAGATTGAACTGAGACAGCAACTTCTTTTTCAGAGAGATGCGAAACCCCAAATCCCATAATGCTTCGCAAACAAAAGCATGTAGAAAAATGTTATAGAAACGTGCTCTGTGCACTGACCTGGACTAATAAACTGCTTGAATTAAAAGGGTTTTCCATATTCCTACTGTAAATGAAATATCCCATTCCTGTATCTTACAGAAACTGGGTCAGTTGAGGCACTGAATATACATGGGCACACAGTGGTACATCAATTCCCTGGTGCCCTGATATTCTGTCACAGGAGCTCCTTGGAGTGCCTTAGGGATTTGTCATGGTTGGCGTATAAATTACTGTCAGAAACGCAACTTTCTAATTTGAAGGGATAGATATTAGACTCTGCCTGTTTTAGTGCAGTTTGATCTAAGACAAGAACAGACTTGAAGCACTTAACTACAGCTTTCTATTACATTCCCTTGGACTGGCTGTATCTTCCATGGAATAAAATACAGCAGTTAATTTCCTGGCACATGAAATGCAGACTGGCAGGAAAGGCTTCTAGAGAGAGAAGCTTGCTGTATAGTCACATTAAGTGGAGACCTCATAGCAGCCTTCCAGCGTCTGAAGGGGGCCTACAGGGATGCTGGAGAGGGAATCTTTCTCAGGGGCTGTAGTGAAAGGACAGGGGGTGATGGGTTCAAACTGAAACAGGGAAAGTTCAGGTTAGATCTAAGGCAGAAGCTCTTCCCTGTGAGGGTGCTGAGGCGCTGGCACAGGGTGCCCAGAGAAGCTGTGGCTGCCCCATCCCTGGCAGTGTTCAAGGCCAGGTTGGACAGAGCCTTATGTGACATGGTCTGGTGTGAGGCATCCCTGCTTATGGCAGGGGGTTGAAACTGGATGACCTTAAGGCCCTTTCCGACCCCAACTATTCTGTGATTCTATGATTAAAGCTAACAGGCAATCAAGTTGTAGTGGTATGATTAAGATTAACTATAGAAACCAAACCTGAGGTAACATTGCAAGCACGACTGGTAACCCTTGGCGTGCGTAAGAAAGGGAAACATGCTCTAGAGCACTTAGATGAAATGCTGAGAGTAATTTCATACTACATCCTTAAATACCATAGTACATGATACAGAAGTTACTGTTCACTAATTGGTTTTGCACTGAAAGCTATGGTCGTATGCAAATGAACACTGGGTGTCTTGGAAATGCGGGGCAATTTAAACTGGTTTAAAAATATCTTTAATCCACAAGTAATAGGATTTTGCCACAACTGGCTCCAAGCAGAGCCTTCCTGACAATTTTGCAATGGCTCAAAGAAAAGAAAGATCAGTGAATGCTCTGGATTTAGTTTTATACCATTCTACAGACCTGAATGTTTTATAAACAGCTGTTATATCTTGTTTACATAATATCCTGGTCTGTATATTTTTGGACATCTGAAGTAGGCTGGCAGCAGTTAGTCACAAAGTATTTGTGGAAGGAAATCCACCTCCAGCTTGCTGGCAGTGCCCAAGGGTTTTAAAGACTGAATGTACTCAAAAACTTGCCAGTTTCAGTGCCAATATTTAGCAGAGCTCCTATTCAGATTGAGACAGTCTAACCACTGATGGAATGAAGAAGTTTCACCGTTGGATCCGGCAGCTGCTTTCAAGATACTTTTCTTAGTATTTGCTACCACTGTGTGGGTTTTTGTAACAACTTTACATGGCATCTATTTGCTATGACCCTTGGGAAAGCATTTTCTCATACTAGCAGATAGTGCTAGACACCTACCCTTACAAGCTGGAGGATGGTTATAAAGCAGTCTTCTGACTGTGAGTAACTCCACTCAGAAAAGACCATTTTCTTTCTGTTAATGCAAATAGTTTCAGTTATCTGCCTTACCCTTTAAAAAAGAGAATATGGCATAAAATACTTGCTCATCGGTCTGTCCATGTTCTTGAGCATTTTCAGGTTTTTTCTATTAAAGATGTTCTTAAGTGCTCAGTGACAGTACACCAGCAGGCTAGAACAGAATACAGCTATGTGCACAGGGGCAGGAGTGTGATCTGATTTCAGACTACAGGTGTCTACCCTTGAATGCCACACGCAGATTACAGGGAGACTTGAACTGGGGGCAAGGAAAGAAAGGTAATGAGGTTGAAGGTTTATTGTTGCCTGAGTTCATATATAGGAAAACTTCATCTAGAAAGACAGAGCATTGGCTTAACCAAGCCTTTTAAAATCTCTTTGGAACGACTGTCTTAGGTTAAAGTTGTTTGCTAGATAGGACTGATGAAGTATGAGCTGGGGCAAGAGCAGCACTATTCAGAATCTGTGTCCTGATTATAGGGTGGGACTGCAGACTACCGGATACTGAAAGTCAAGGCTTTGCTACTGCATGCCATCAAGTCTTCTCATCCATCTTTCCTTCATAAAAAAGTGATGGAACTGATCCCCAGGATTTAGTGCAGTTCCATGACTGAAATCCTCTCCCTCTCTCATTAAGGGGAAAGTGCTCACATCTTTATGTGACTTTTGACACTGAGAGTGGTTTGACTCTTTCAGATTCAAACTGGAGTTCTAGGAAGGCAGGAATGCTTTGCTGGGATACACAGAACATCCTCTGTGGGATATGCTGCCTTTACTTCAGGGCATGAAATTCTGGCAATTTTGCTGGATAAATACAACAGCTGGCGTTCAGACAGGAATCATTTAAGCTTTGGACGTCTCACTTACAAGAACACAAGGCAGCATGTTCAGATACTGATGTTTATAAGTGGTACGAAGCATGGCATTTTTATTAGCATCCTCTAAAAATCAACTGAAAATTTTCTGATTGAAAATGAGATGATACGGTCAGCTCAGTAGGTAGAAAGATGACTTGAGACAAGACCTAATGCAATGATTGGAGTGTTGCTGTTGGTACTTCCTGAGGTGGCAGAAAGCAAAACTGCAGAACTGAGTTAAAAGAATGGGAAAAGAAGAATGAAAATAGTTTATCCAAAGTTTTGTAAATGAGGATCATAACCATACTGTGAAAGTCAGAAGCCACATTAGTGGACAGCAAAAGATGATCAGAGTGTATTGCACGGTTACAGTGTTATGCAAATGCATAAGTAGAGATAAAGACAAAGATGTTGCTATGCTTTAGGAAACACCTAAATGTGAAGGGGAAGATAGAGGAAGCAGGGAAGGATCACAGTCTTAAAAGGGAGGAAGTTTCATACAGGGAAACGTATGGATGAGAAGTGCGGCCTAGTGGGGTTAGTAGATGGCGCTGTTAGTCAACACGGGTCTGTAACACCAGATGCTGCACAGGGCATTCTGCTTTCTCAGGGTGGAGATGCCCTGTGATGGCAGTTAGCTACAGCTCTGAAAACAGAGTTAAGGTCCAGAGATCGCTCTGAAAGCACACTGGCTTTTCCCAACATACAACGAAGCTGTATGCTCTATCAGCTTCCTCTCTATCACGAGTGATACCAGCAACATTGACTGTTGACTGTCATGAAGTATTTCTTCTGGAACAGCTTTGGGTCTCTCTACAGCTAGAAAATGCAGATAATCTTCAAGCACAAGCCTGGTTTCTTGTCTTCCAGCTGTTTCCCATTAAGAATGTCCATTTCTGTCTGATAACAACACTGGACTTCTTTGCTTTTGTGACTGCATAGAGCTTTGAGTGCTCGGGAAGAACGATCCAGCCTCTCTAGTTGGCTTGTCCTGTGACCCAGTTGGCTATTCCTTCTGTAAATTATTTTAATAGCAGTCAGATCCGAGCACTCCCTTAATACTGGAGCAGATTCCTGCAGCTGTGTCCTTCCTTCTAACCTAGTAAAGGTAGAAGTGCTTAATGCGGTCTGAAGGCACAACAGATGACGGCTTTGCACCTAGTATTATCTCCTTTGATTCATGGTGAACTAACCTTCAAAGCAGTTGGCTCATTTGCTGTTTGTACTGTTTTTCCCCTCTAAGCACAAGTAGTGTCCAGCTAGGCTACGTTTACACAATAACCAACCCAGCCAGCTGAGAAAAAGGCCACAACTTTCCTTGTAGTGAACTAAAACAGTGCACCCTTCGTCCTACTCACAGTCACTCCTGGTAACCATTTGCTTTGCAATGCGGTTCTACAAGCAGTTAATTTCAGTTAGCGACGCAAGCCTGTGGAAGTCTCACATTTATACTGTGATCACTGTGTTCTTCTGTTAAGAAGCAGTTACTAAGACTGGAAATGAGACTATTGGAACAGTAGGAGCCTAGAAAAGTCTCAGGATGCCTCAGCGTCCTCCAAGATTGTGGGGTTTGACTTACTACAAGTAATATGCATGTACATATCTACATGCTGTATGTACACCTGAGATTCAGTTACTTCAAAGGAGCTATAGTAAAAAACATCTGGCATCCACAACACTAACCACTGCACAAACATGAAGTGGATTCTGCAAGTACTTCAGAATTCAGAAGCCATTTACCATTAAAAGGAGATTCTGATTTTTAGCTATATATACATATATATATATAACAAATAAAAACAAATTTTCACTTTCTACAAACATACGACAGATGACCATAGTTCTTGATCACAGAGCACAGTCAAACTTCTTCACTTTACAGCTGCTCAGTCTACAGGTACTAGAGTTGTGATCAAGAGTAACTTGATGGAACAGGAGTTTATTAACTACTTTATAAAAGAATTTTTATTTAACACTAGACCATCTCAGTAAATTAAGTTGATAGAAGCGACTAATTTCAGCAGCAATGGAGCCAAGTACCTGGTAAGTTCATGACTTGACTCGAGTTTCTTCTACTTGAGGTGCTGTATCCCAAACTGGTTCCTTAATGTGTTCAGGTACTTTCTCTATCTTAGTCTAAAAGGGAAGCAAAATAATCATATATTATACCAACTGATTAATACCTAACTACTTTGCTTCATTTAGCCTGGTTTGAGACAGGCACCAGATTAGAAATGCCACCTAGTGACGTTTCCAAGCAATGCAGCCTCTCTACTGTTCCAATAGTTTGGAAAACGTTCCTTCCAAGCTAAACACGTTTCCTCTGCTGATGCTAACGACTTTGGTAATTATTGGTACTTGCATCTGGACGTAGTTTCATAACAGTTAATAATGTGATGTGGAAACTTACCTTTTTTACTTCCATGGCCACCCCTTCGGGTAAGTTTCGTTGCACATACTCCAAGTAAACTGCAGCAGTACTGCCCGTTATGTATTTTAACTGAAACAGAAGTAATGCTCTCTTAATGAGCTACTATTATTAATATTACAAACAGAATACAAACAAGGTTTGCCCAAGCCTCTCTAGCTCTTGCTATGGGACCAAACATCTTACAGGATGGCAGCTGCCGTAACACTGAACACAGGCGGTTGAGCTGTTCAAAACTCTCACACAAGTAGGAAGTAGCTATTTCACTCCACAATGCACTAATTGTGATGGAAGGGGTGGATCATAACACTGCACACATCAGATAAAATTAATTACAGGTTACGCAAAAATTACTGGCTTCTGTATACTCTCAAAGCTCACGCTTATTACAAATCCTGGAACTCCAGAATTCCATTGAATTACTGATTTTCCAGTTTCTCCTGGATAGCAAAGCCAGTGCTTATGGTCTGTGGGCAGCCATTTGTACTGCATGAACGTCTGGGGACTTCAAGTCCCATTCTGCTAAGCACTGTTACAGTAAGAAACCCAGTAACCACAAAATACAGGCAGTAAACCTTTCTTCTAAGAAAGTCGACCACAGCTGCATTCTAAACCATACACAAGTCTGTGTCATCAGCCATTGAGCTGGTGGTTTGCACACACTTCCTTTCTTGTATATCCCCCGTGCAGTTCTAGTTTACCACACAACACTGGCATATGGCAAAGCCATGCATTTTCAAAAACAACAGACAAACTCATAAAGAAGAGAACCCTTGGTGACTAGTAATGGCAATGACTTAGCTGCATCTTGCTCTCATCCCGCTTATTCTTGGACAGCAAGAACATAAAACATATTGATAACCCTCC
Organism: Pezoporus flaviventris; assembly: GCF_033815535.1. Lineage (NCBI taxonomy): Eukaryota > Metazoa > Chordata > Aves > Psittaciformes > Psittacidae > Pezoporus > Pezoporus flaviventris. The sequence goes on along the minus strand of NW_026892680.1, from coordinate 1,549,099 downwards.
ATTCTACCTTTTTTTTTAATCATTCCTTCAGCTGTTAAGATGCCAAAATCAGCCTTTTAACCAAAAAATTATGTTGGCTGTACATTCAGAATAACTTGTGTTACATTGGCTATACCTAGGTCAGCTCTTCTATGCTATTCCTTGCACTCTCCTCCCCAACCCAAGTAACCAGGAGGTTTGTGTTCACTCCTGAACTAACATCTGTTAACGTGTTTGAATTGTGTTCCTAGAATGTGCTTTTGTTTTTTTTTTTGCTCTTTTCCATCTTTCTTACCTCCAAACACAGGTAATGTGTTCTCATTTCATACTGAACTCTGTGCTTCTTGTAAATATGTACAGATTTTAAGAGTGTCAGTCGTTCTATCTTCTTTGGAGGGTTATATCTGAGCAAAGCACAAAATGTCATTTTATATAATTTTATACTTTATATAAAGTAATACAAATTATTTGAACAATTACGCTGAAATCCTTGTTCTTACTTAGAAGATCTATAAGGAAGTATTAGACACTGGTAAGTTTATAATTAACCCACATGGGTATGGCTAATCCTCTGGTATTAACCAGCATTAGTTCGGGGAAGCTAAAGCACTGCCAAATATACTTAAGAGTACTGTCAACACCCTTCACGTAGTTAAAATGCACTTCTAGTACTGCAGTGCAGAGTGTAGAACTGCTGCCGCTTTCCCATCACTGTGCTGCCATCCAAGAAGTGCAAGATTTATAATCTGAGAAAATATGTCAGATTACAGTTGTTTCTTCTGAAAAAAGCACAGAACCTGAATTACAGGAGTGACATAAGAAGCATCTGACACCACATCTCTCTACAGATCAGTTACTTACACTTTTTCAATAGAGATGCCAAGTTCTTTAGCTGCAAGCACTGCAAAATATTCATAGCTGTCCAACACAGCTCTATCGTGGCCTTTAACTAGAAGGGATAATCTCTTGTACAGTATTTCTGGCTCATCTGAAATAGATACCTGCATTTTGAAAGAAAGGACACAAGTTACTACTCCACGCTCTCCTTAGCTGACACGTGCCCCACACATTTTCTTAGCCTGGGTGCCCCATTTGTAAAAGAAGAAAAAGCCCCCACTGCTAGCTGCTTATTTTAGTTTATCTGCGAAAAGCTGGCAGTAATACCTTGATGGACAGTTCTCACTCTTACCAGGCAAAACAGAAGCGTGAAGAGCTACCCACCCTCTGAACATTTAGATTAGATTTTTTGATCAGACAAAGGAAGTGAATGCCAGATAAGGAGGACAACATTAGCAAGGGCAAGAATGAAAGTCGGTGTTAAAGCAACTCTGGAGCAGTAACATTTGTATTTTAAACAGCAGCGTGAGCATACCTCAAACTCTCAGACTTCACTTGGATATGGACAGTAACTAGAACATTACCAACAGTAACCAGAAGTCTCACTTTACTAAGTCAGTTTGTAAGTTACAGTTCTTTTGACTTTCAACTTCTGATGGCCTGGGCTACTGATCACCTGAAAAACCTTCATGTGTGCAGGAAGCACAGACCGTCCCACAAGTTTACTCCCAGTTTACACAGTTTAGCACAGTAAATCCAGCACGTACCAGACACAGCAGGAAGGCTGGGTCTGTACTTTAGATCTAGTACTGCCTTTACACTGTGGCTAGCTTGCATATGTCATACAGACTGAGCGTGTGCTTCTGACGTCCTCCTCAAAGTCAAGGCATTCCGATTCTAAAAGCAAGATAACCAGCTCATGCCTTCATGAACTTCCCACCTCCTCAGCCCTGGGCTCCCAGCTTCCAAGCCAGAGACAGAGGCCTTAGTCTAAGATACTGCAGGCATTGAACTGAGTGTGGCCAAAAAGATGGTTGTATTTCACAGAGTTACAGCTGCACAGAAAACAAGAACAGTGACTAAGAGGCAACTGTGGACTACAGAATCTTGCTGGGCAAGGGAGGGGAAATCTCAAATACCAATAATCTAAATTTCTTTCTTCGTGGCAAATTTGACATCATTAAGTCAGAACTTTAAAAAGCTGCAATAAAGGAAGCTTCTCTGTCCGCCCTCTTTATTACTAAGACAACATACAAAATACCCTTCTATAAAACACTTACCAAAGGATTAGTCTTAGGCTCCTGTGTATCAACATGGGATCCAGCCAGTCGTGCTCCCAAGCTGGAGTTTCTACAAACGTGGTAATGGGAAAGCAGAAAGTAAGTTGTTAAAGACGAGTATTTTTCGGGATTGTGGATGAGAAGCAGAAAGGAGGGCCTTTTATACTTACAGAAGAAAACACTGCTTTTGCATAATTCTGCTTGCATAACTGACAGGAAAAGCTGATCCCTGTATAAAAGAAATAGATTATGTTTGGTTTTTTTTCCCCAGCTGTAAATGAGCTGGTTAACACAGGTTTATTAAAGATTACTTTTTTGCACACCAGAGCATAACACATTCCTAGGCACTGATCTGCCAAACTAGAAAGTTTGCTTTATCAGAAAATGCCAGAAAACAGAAGTATAGAAATGTATTTTAGTATACAACAGCACCTAAAAAAAAGGGAACACATTAAGGGCACAGTGCAACAGAAAGTTCCTTGTGGTTTGAAAACTTGTTCTTTTGAAGAAAACATTTAAAACCTTCTAACAAGTAAATGAGCCATATTTAAAAGATAACATGATTTTTTCTGTGTTAAAAGGGGAATACAACTGTTAATCAAGACGTAACATTACTGCCTTTCATACTAAAATAATGGCTCCCTTCTGAACATTATGTGGCTTCCAGCTCCCTTGCACTAATTCTCAATTTGGCAAAGTTACAGACTACTTAAGGGGAAGAAAAAAAAAGGTGGGGGAACCAGAACTCTCTCTTGCTTAAGAGAAACTCGGGGCTGCAGCAGAATGCTGAAGCAAAATTAGCTACTTATCCAGCCCCTTGCTACTCTTATTTAACAGGTGCCAGAGTCACAGCTTAAAGAGAGCAGACACATATCCCACACATTAGTTATGTAGGTGGCTGTATGATCAAAACATCAGAAAGCAGCCAAAATTGACACTTTTCCAGGTAAACTCAATTTAGTAGCTCATGGATATGAGTAACTACATGATGCTATTAGGTCCCATATCTTCTCCAGTATGCATTATATATTAATTATAGATCAGCAGTTAATGGAAGTGTTTTCTGAAATCACTGTGCCTCGTTCGCTATTTATCCCACAAATTCTGCACCCAATAAGGAAGATGACAGCAGGAAGAGTGTCCCATTTACAAAGCAGCCTCTTGTCTGGAGAGCACAGCTCAACGTCTCCCCTCAGGCAAGCCTTCCAGATCCAGATGCTCACAGGCAAGTGCTGGTGTTACATTCTTAAGTGCATGACACAATAAGCAACTTCAGGAGTACAGAACATCTGCCACTATACTTCATGACCGTTCCAAATGCTTCAAAGTTCACGTTCGGAACTACTTGAGCCTTAATACCTAAAACTAAAAAAAATAAATCTGATAAAATCATCGTGTTCTCTGCACCTCCATTCTCTATCTCTGAAGTGAGAACACTGCCTCCCTTTCGTTCAACACCAATAAGAAGTACACTAACATCATCAGCTGACATCACTTTAGGGAGCAGACAGGCCCATGAGCATAAAAGACTGTATTCATTGTAGGGCAACTGTGAATCAAGGACATGGCACAGAACCTGACCCCACATGACAGATATAAGACTACTGGTTGGAATTGTAACTAAAAGCAGTATCCCTCTTGTGTGTGTGTGTGTGTACAGTCTCTCCTATGTATTATTTTACTTCTAACTGCTTTACCTTGTGACATGGATTTATTACTTGCACGCAAAGGTATGTACGCTCGTATCATATTGTATTATGTGGCTTTGGATACAAAAATTACAGTCTTTATCACATGATCATGAATAAAACAAAGCGTAACGATGTTCTGTCCCACATCCTAAGCTCCACAGCCTTTACAACATTTCACGAGTGTGCACCCCCGTGTCGTCTCCTTTTGCTACTAGTTATGCACATAGGCACCAAATAAAAAGGTTTTGTAAACTAGATTAGAGGTGCTCGGTGCAATTTTGACAAAATGACACGATGAGTACCCCAGGTAGCAAAGATGGCATTCAGCAGGCAATAAAGTATATTTTCATAGAATCCCAGACTGGTTTGGGTTGGAAGGGACCTTAAAGCTCATCCAGTTCCAGCCCCCTGCCACGGGCAGGGACCCCTTCCACTAGAGCAGCTTGGTCCAAGCCCCTGTGTCCAACCTGGCCTTGAGCACTGCCAGGGATGGGGCAGCCTCAGCTTCTCTGGGCACCCTCACAGGGAAGAGCTTCTGCCTAAGAGCTCATCTCAGTCTCCCCTTGGGCAGGTTAAAGCCATTCCCCTTGGCCTTCCCTGCAGGCCCTTGTCCAAAGCCCCTCTCCGGGTTTCCTGTAGCCCCTTTAGGCACTGGAGCTGCTCTGAGGTCTCTCCTTAAGGGTTTAAACATACTTGACACGCTCTTGCTAATGGCCATCGTAGTAGGTAAAGAAGACACTCGGACTGCAACACTTCCAGAACTCCATCTCCCGCGTGAAACAAGGCCTCGCACAGAACAAAATTACTCCTCTCCTAATGCAAAACAGCCTTCATTTTGTTTGGGTGTCAGATTCTGGAGTATCCACATGCCTGAACGGCAAGCAAGCCCAGAACACAGCACATATACACATGAAAAGAGGTTAGGGCTTCAGAACATGAACAGGAAATCCCCAGGGTAAACTTTTCTCACCTGGAAAGAAAGCCATCACTCTTCAGCAAACAAAACCAGCAGAAAACACTGGTAGCCTAAGAAGTTTTCCTTTTTTGGTCTTTTACATTATAGCTTTTAAGAGTTGAAACTTTAGAAACGGATGGGCTTCGCCCGTTTCTGTGCGTGTGTTACACATATAAATCACAGTCAATACAATAGAGGTTCTGATCTGCATCCAGCATTTAAGAGGCTTGGACCAGATGAGCGTTGAACCCAAACTGTTCTAGGACTCTATGTCTTCCAAGTTACCTCTAATTCACCCTCCCTTACAGCGACTGCCGCAAAACCAGCCTGCAGAACAGCCTTCTGAGGACCGACAGTGAGGGGAAGAACCACATCCCCAACCCTCCCACAGCCAAAGGGAAGCCACCGCACCTCCCCTGCCCGGCGGAGCCCACCGAGGCTCTCAACGCCGCGGCTGCTCCAGCTCCCTTCTTCCCCTCCGGCGCTGAAGGAAAAGATGAAGGAGAACCGGGCACACTCATCCCCCCTCCCGCCTCACCTGGCACAGCCGCCGGCACAGCCACCCCGCTGCCATCTTGCCTCCGCCCCAACCCGGCGACCATAGCGAGCGCCCCGGAAGGAGAAGGGCGGCCTCATCCGGCACCGCCGGCGAGGCGGGGACGCTGCGGCAGCCGCGTTCCGGGGCGGGGAGGCGGGGAGGCGGGGAGGCGGGTTGGGAGCGCGGGTGAGCTCCGTGCAGCCCGCGCGGAGCCCCCGGCCCGTCTCCTCCCAGCCCGCCGCACACGGGCGGTTACCTCAGGGAAGGAGCGGCCGTTTCCCGCCGGGCCGCCCCTCCCGCGCGCTCTCCCATCCCGTTTTCCAGGAGGGAAGGGGCCGGGAATTGTGAGAGCTTCCCCACCCCGAGGCAGGGCCGCTGATGCTGCTGAGGGGGGAGAGGTAGAAAGGGGGATTCTGCAGCTGTCCCCGTCCCGTGTCGTCCCCCCCCCCCCTTTCTGAGACCACGTTTTACCACAGCTCGTTCTAACCAGGAATATTCCTGCCCACCCATCTGTACAGAAGTAAATCGTATATATTTATATGGTATTTACCTCCCTATTTACCTATATATATATATATATGTATAGTATTTACACATGCACCCCCCTTAAAAGTACAGGCCTACTGCACTGAACTGTTACTTCAGCATTTACCAAAGTATAAAAGTGACTGGAAATGCCTTCTCACCCCCTTTTCATCACACACACACACACACACACGTATAATTTTTTGCCTGGAACTATTCAGCAACCCTTTGAAAAGCAATTACACGCAAACCTGTTTCTCAGCACTCCCCCACCCCTTAAAAGTACTTTAAACAGTAAAAGTTACGCAGGTGTGTTAGCGAAACGCAGCCAACCAAAGCGAGTGGAAACATCCCATCAACCCCTTTCTCTTTACACGTATAAATCACCGTTCACGTAACACAGGCTCTGATCAGTACCTGGTGTTTAAAAGGGGGGGGGAGGATAAAGGGACTCTTTCACAACACTAAACCATCCTAATGCACAGATCCAAGTCCACCAGCAACCAGAGGAACCTGAGAGCAGCATAAATCACAAGCTCTGTAGAGTGGGTGGGTTTATTAGGTTTTTGTTTATTTTGTTACTTCCTCTGCCACCTAAAATTACAGTTCGCTTTTTACACGGAAGCACCTAAAATATGTACAACCGTCTGCTAATAAAATAACACTTAAATATTGAAAATAAGATTTTTCTCATAAAATATGTTTTCTGTATGTACAGGTTTTATCAAAGAGGACTCGGTTCAATAGTGAACAGTTTTCCATCATCAACCAGCAACAAGAAAACAAGTTTCCTGAAATAAAACTGTGTTCGACTTAGGTACAAAGAGGCAGAACAGCATCTGTTTAACATCAGCCAATGCAACACTTAAGAATAATGAAGTCAACGTTGGAGGCCGAAATCGTGCACTTTTTTTTCCTTTATGAGTAACTTCTTTGGTCGTCGTTGCTCTAACATCTTCTTGGCTGTACAATAAACCAGCACCTGATTAATGTCACAGAATCAGGCATTTATATGTGTATATATAGTTATATATACTCTGTTTAGCACAGATACCTGTCCAATGCATGGTATAAAAGTTCCACTGTAGATCCTTTAATACAGAGTTGCTCTTCAGAATCAAGCCCACGTTTCTACTGTATTTCACTCTGTGCTTTAAGTAGAATTCTGAGTGACTTCAATTACCGCACTGTTAAACATTCAGTTTTTCCCCTACCATTAACAGGCGCATCTGAAAACCACATTTCCATTTCCCAGCGTAGCAGCCTTTCTCAGAAAGATCCTTAGAAGCTCAAAATGATACCAGATTGGAAGAGAAAGAGTGGGCTCTGCCCAGTGGTTTCTAACACAGGCTCCTAAAAGCCACCACAAGTTACTGCTCCTGAAAGCCTCCGTTTATTTTCGGTGGGAATTCATCATCAGTGGATCTAGTTGGCAGCATACAGCTGAGCACCCAGCCTGCAGAGCCTGGGTGGCGTGGCCCTTGTAAAAGTAAGGTGTAACAGGACAGGAACAGCAAGCTGGGGAGCCTGCTGACTGGCAGTTCAGGAAAGAAAAGGCGGCTGCCTGACCTCCTGAAACTCACAGGTACAGTAATTGAGAACATCATCCCTTACATCCCAGAGGGAGTGGAATTCCACCCGCTGGTCAACACCAACTAAGAAAAAAAAAAAACCCTTCTGGAACGGCCCCCCAGAGCACTAAAGCAAACACCACATGCACAGGAACTTCACTAACCAGAGACTGAGAAGCGATTTCCATTCTCCTGAAGGGTTGTTCCTTAGTATCAGAAGGTTTGACCTTAAGTAGAAACTTCAAGTCATTTGGCTTCACGTAACTGGCTTTGACAGAGAGGGCACCTCTCTGCCTGATGCCAACGATTCCCATCGGGTTTGAAACTTCTGAACCACACAAAAGTGCTGTGATTTACCCTCATTTTGCATAGTTATACAAGGAAGAAAGCACAAAATAAGCTCCACCTTCTCTCAAGATTCTGCTCAAGATGTTAGGAATGTGGCAAAAAAAACCCAATAAACCAAAACCGAACCCATAAAAAAACCCCAAACGACCCTGAAATCTGGAAGATCTGAAATCAGTCTTACAAAATATTTTATAAAGTTAGCAGTAACTCTTCTAACTGTGCAAAATTCACAAGAAAATCAGTGCTGCTACCTGTGAAAGCTCTACAATCGGTATTCATATTGTGTCATTAAAGGTCCACTCAAACCTAACTCCAATACTTCGTTAATTCTTTCATTCTGCAGGGTACAACTCTTTTGAGATCCTATTTAGAGGACCAAATCTGAAGTCATATAAATGGTGTCAGACACCCAGCATGTGGATCTGAACCTAAGGGAGGAAAAACACTCACGAAACAGCAACATCAACTCACCTTTGCAGTTTGTTTTGCTAAACAAACAGTGCTTGAATTTGATGTAATGAGGACTAAAAATGGCACAAGAGTAACAGTTCATGCCTACAAGTAATAACTGACATGCGCAGAAGGCATATGCTCCAATCTCTTCCACGGGCAAGAATGTCTCCCTGTATTTGCCTGGTGAGAGAGCAAGCTCCTGCGCTGCTCAAGCATACGCTCTCCTAAAACCACCGAGATGGCTATTCAGCAGTGTGATTTATTGTCACAGCAAAATATATTTCCAGTGCAATCTGATTCCCAAGGCAGTGTTCCTGATTCAGTGTTCCCGATTCAGTGTTCCCGTCAGAGGATGTGAACCACAGTACAATCATCTTTCTTCAGTCCTCGAATTAGGTCATTTTAAAATCGGCGGATCAAAACCTCGCTAAAATGGAAGCTCTAAAACATACAGTGTAACCAATGCTTTTGCAAACTGCCTAACATGTCTGCATTAAGGCAAGACAGAACTGAAAAAGGACTGCGATACTGCAGATGATACAGTCACTCCTGTCATTATTTCACAGTTAAATCAGAATAGGTTTTTTTTCCTCCACCTCCCTTAAAAATGACAGCACAAAGAACGTAATTATCTCCTTAACAGAGATGACATTTAGTCTCCAGAAGATGCTGGAGGTGATCCAGCATAGGCAAAAAAAAAAAGAAATGCTCCATCAGAAGTGTGTGAAGATCATTCTTGTAATTGGGGTAAAATGAAACTTGGAAGGAGTTAAAGACTAACGATCCTACCGGGACCATCTGGAGGGAAGTGATAGCAGAACCATGAACTTCTGTAATTAGTGGCCTTGGAAGTTATCAGCAAAATGAGCTCAGATAAAAACACCTTATAAGAATATTTGTACCAATTATTTATTTTTCCTCCAAAACACAAATTAATAGAAAAAAAAAAAGGGGGGGTGGGGGGGGGAAGCAGATTTCTTTTTTTTTTCTTTTCTAGACCTGGATAGAAGGATTATCATTTTCAACAGGTAGTTTACAATCAGTGGGGAATAAAGGAGCAGTCCAGGTTTCCTGATTGCTCCATTCAGGGTGTGCTCAGTAGCTGTCTTTATCAAACAACTTTATTTACAACTCAGCCTCATCCTGCAGTAGATCTGCATCTTCATCATCCAACAAAAGGTCAGCATCCATGACTTCATTCTCTTCCATGACGTCACCCAGCTCCTGAACAACATCATCGTCAATGTCACCCACACTTCCAACATGTTTCACCAAACTCATGTGATCCAGAGGGACCAAACCATGCCCAACGGGCCCAGTAGTTCTCGCAATAGCGGCTGCCGCTTCTGCGGCCACAGCGGCTTTCTGAGCCTTCTGCCTCTGCTGTTCTTCTTGTTGTCTGTGAGTCTTCATATGAGCATTGCGGCTTTTGATTTTGAAAAACACCCTAAATTTGAAAGGAATAAGAAAAAAAAAATCAGATAAAAACGCATTCCTTTTGATGAAGTGAGCCAAAAAAGACTCAACAGCCTATCAGTACATTTGCTTCCTTGTCCTGAAATAGAAGTCAGTGAAGTCTGCAATGCCACGGTGAGAATTTCCGGGACAGACTACCAGATTTATACATCCTGACAGTATCAAAATGGCCTACTCCTACTGCCGGAGGTATTTTGTGGCTCGCGCAGTTGCTTCAGTGTCTATGCACATCCTAATTCTCCCTGTGCTTAGTTTCACAACAGTCCTGCACAACAAAGAAAACACGAAGGGATCCCACATTAGCATGGACAAACTCAAGCACAGAAACAGACAAAAAGTGACCCACTGTCACATGCAAGTGTGTGATGAGGCAGGAAGCTGGACTGTCAAATGCAGACATTCCAGCAGGTAAACGGGTTCAGGAATGTTGGAGTAAATGCTGTGAAGTTTCCAAAACGTCCAGAATGTCATGCTAACCAATCTCTGAGGGTTTTGGTAAGGCAAACCTGTTCTTTTGAGACCATGAGAGCAAAATAAAGGGTTTGCTGCGATACTATTCATCTAGAAAATAAATGGGCAAATGTGATACTGCAGTTCTCTGCACTTACTTGCCACACTCCTTGCAAGGAAAAATCGTCGTTGGGTCGGTCTCCCCGCTTGTCGTGCTGTGGGCAGGTGAACTCTTGATGGAGCAGTACCCGCTCTGCGTACCGCATTTCTGCTTCGTGCCTGCAATGGTGCACCGTGGCTTTGTCACCTGGTTCGTACCCCCGTGAATGCGAGCGTGGCCGTTCAGCGCCTGGCGGGAGCTGAACACCTGACGGAGAGTGGGGTGGGGGAAGAAAGGAAATCAAAACCAAGCAACACCGCGCTGCAGAAAGAGGTATGCTGACTGCAGGACAACCGTACGCATCTAACACGCACAGTCTACTTGGTCAATGCTGCTTGCTCTCACCTATATCCCACTAGAGTTAGAGAAACTTAGTCATAATAAAACAAACCAGTGATACGTCCTATTACTGCAGCTGTACAGCAAAAAGGTAACCAGAGCTGTCACCATACAGTATTTCTGATGATACAACAACTCAGGATTCAGTTTTATATTGCCTGTGTTTTGTGGGCTGGGCTTTAAAAGCAGGCAAAATAATTTGTCCAAAGAGATTCGGGAGATATCGCCAGCCAGGAATAGTCTAAAGCCCTGACTTCACTCGCATGCAACCCCTCCCCCTGCTATTAAATATAACAACCACGTACAGCACCACAGTTTGGCATTTCACAGATGAAGGAGGACGAAGAAAGTGAAAGACTCTGAAGGGCAGGCAGATCTATGGGTCCAACAAGAGGGATAGCTGGTGGATCAGGAGACTTCTGCATCTCCCTTTCTTCCTTTCTGTCTTCTTCGATGTCCTCATCTTCCTCTAACACTTCTTCCTCTCCGCTCGTCTGAAAGTGAGAGTGCGTGTAAGAGATACTGGAAGCATGGTCATAGGCAGACAGTGCTGGATAGCAGGACATAGCACTGGAACAGCATGCTGCTTAACCAAGCCTGCTTCCAGGTTTCAGTACCTTTTCCTCATCCTGAATTCATAACTGTGGAGCGGACCTACATCATCTAGTTCAAACTCCTCCTCAAAACAGGATGAACGCAACAATTATCAGGTGGTATTCTTACATTCTTTTAGACTCACCAGGCACTCCTCTCTCCTTTTCTCTAAGCGTGTTCTGTGTTTCCGTCCCAAACGCAAGATTTTCTTCCAGGTATAGTAGTATTCCACACACTGTGCAACCGTCTTAGACTTAACCTGTAGGTAAGGAATGGCAGAAACAGTCCAATCTCAATGTTCTGCTTTCACTCAACACAATTTTAATATAGAAGCATAGAAACAACTTCATGATCATACAGTCCAACCGTTCCCCCACACTGCCGAGGCCACCCCTAACCCATGGCACCGAGGCCTCGTCTCCACAGTGTGTGAACACTTGCAGGGATGGGGACTGCAGGCCTACCCTGGGCAGCCTGTTCCAATGCCCGAGCACCCTCTGGGCAAGGAATTGTTCCTCAGCTCCATCTAAACCTGCCCTGGGGCAGCTTGAGGCCGTTTCCTCTTGTCCCATCCCTTGTTCCTTGGGAGCAGAGCCCAGCCCCTCCTGGCTCCATCCTCCTGGCAGGCACTTGTAGGGAGCCATCAGGTCCCCCCCGAGCCTTCTCTTCTCCACACTGAACCCCTCAGGTCCCTCAGCCCTTCCCCATCACACTTGGGCTCCAGGCCCTGCTCCAGCTCCGCTGCCCTTCTCTGGCCCCGCTCCAGCACCTCAATGTCTCTCTTGCAGTGAGGGGCCCAGAGCTGAACACAGGATTCGAGGTGCAGCCTCACTAGTGCCCAGTGCAGGGGCACAGTCACTGCCCTGGCCCTGCTGCCACACTGGTGCTGATACAGGCCAGGATGCTGGAGTTAAAAGGCACTAAGAAGGACATATAATATATAATGCAGGCACTGTGTAAGGGAGGTAAGCTTGCCTCCAAACACCTAATGTGCAAACATTTGTTTTCCTTCAGAAGCCTGAAATCAGGTCAGAACAACAGTAATGTGATGCTGGCTTGCGCAAAACAATGCTTGCCTTTTTTAATAAGCGAGAGTCCTACCTCACCAGTGCCCAGTACAGGGGGAAACCCAATATACTGAGTTGGTCAGTATATTCTAAGAGGCAGGCTTTATTTCTCAAAGATTCAAATGGAGAAAACACCACCACCCCCCCCCCCCAGTTTGACTACAACAGGAATACTCTTGTAGAGTAAGATTTTTAGTTACTGTTTTCCAGTCAAATTTGTGGTGACTATTTCATCTTCATTTCATTTCTCTGGGATTCTCTAGACTTTAGTCAGGAAATGACTGAGAACATACTTCTGTAGCTCAGAACATGAAAATTAAGCCCAAACATTTCCTTCTTTATTAAGAGGCTTCAACCTTTTCTGGCACAGAGCTCAATGCCAGTGACTCAGGTACCTTTTAACAGACTGCCAAAGAACACAGAGATGACAGCAGAACGCCATGCTTGTTCCACACGCACAATGCCATCACCTGAGCTTCCAGGTGTGACGATTTTCACATGTAATAACAAGAGGAACAAGTTTGATTTATTTGTTTCTACCTGGTTTTTACTGGTGCTGCAGTTGCAGGCACAGGTACACCGAACGAATTATATTACTCCGATCAGAGTTCTCATAACCATGGCTGGCTCTGTGCCTGCAAGGAGATGGTCTGGCACTGGAGGATAAATGAAGGGGAACAGAATACAGCAAAAAGAAAAAAAACCCAATTGACTGAACAGAAATAACCTTACCATTTTCTGTACAAATATGAAATCTTTGCTGTAGGTGGACAGTGCCTCTTTGAACAGCCTCCTTTCTTGATGGGTCCATTTGTCAGAGCCTTAAAGAAAAGGGTGAACTCATTATAAATGATAAAAACCCACCATCTTTATGCTGACATAACATCTGAAACAGAAACTGGAAAACCTCAAGCACATGCTGCTACCCAAATACAAGTATGGCTGTACTGACTTAGTCCTCAAGTCCATCTAACCAGTATCTGGTCTCCAGCAGCGGCCAAAGGCAGTTGTTTAGACAACAGTAAGACCAGGGTAAGCAAATACAATGCCTCTCCTAAAGTTTTCCTAACCTCTGACCACTTCCAGTGTAGGGGATTTCCCAAGTCTGGTGCAATTTGCTTATTTAGTAATTATCGTTGTAAGTGCTGACCCACTCTTCCTTTCAACCGATTGAACTTCTTGCACCCAAACCATCCTTTGCCAAGGAGTTTCACAGACCAAGAAACCCTTTGAACTCTTTGGCTCGTGGCTCCCTGTAGATTCACTGGAGGACCCTTTGTTCTTCAATTGGAAGAGAAAGTAACCTAATTCCAGTCGTCACCTCCATGCTGTCCAGGACTGCATGACCTCTCTGTAACGGTCATGCAGTCCTCTCATGGCCATTACTGCTGCCCTCTCCGAACCTCTTCCACTACTAAAGAATGCCTATAGATATGAAGGGAGCAGAACGGTGCATAATACTCAACACAGAAGCAATCCAGACTCACACAGTGGTATCACCGTGTTCTCTATTCTAACATTTGACTTGGGTTTTTTTTTAGCTGCTGTAAAATACAGAGCAGATGCTTTCATAAAACTAGCATTGCAATCCCAAGGTCTCATTCCAATTGAGAAGTATCACCAACAGAGCTCAATTTTATACGTAAAGCTTGTATTGCTTATTGCCATTTATGCCACTTTACAATCAACTGCATGGAAGCCACCTATTATTTTATTCTCTGCATCGTAACTCTTACAAGGTGCTTTTGCAGCTCTTCACTTGCGTGGCTTGATGCAAGACACTTAAAACCTCTGTAACAGAGGTCACAAGTAGATATTGCAGCAATGTGCAGTACAAAGTGTTTTATGAACATTTAATGGAAGCTGAACATAAAACTTTCCAATATTGTTATTCTGGGTCTGCTTCTCCAGCCTAACTGGCCATGGAAATGTGAAACCAACACCGAGATTGAAATGAATTTGTTCTTCCTCAGTCTTAGTCAAACAGAAGGAACACAAGACTGCTACACTGCATCAAAGCAGTGTCCTGTTGGTACGAGTGGGCAGCATTACGTACATTAAAGGAGGAGATGCAAGAAGCTATAAAGCAGATGCCTTTGAAATGACTTACACCATGAGAAAAGTCTCCTTCAGTCTGTCTGAAAGCTCCTGAAACACGTACAACTTTTATCCAGAGAAATCCCTAATATTGCTGTCCAAGTCACCGTTCTCCACAGACATGCTTGCCTCTGCACTGAACTAAATTAACTTGGGCTTGGCACCATGCATGGCACTGAACTCTACAGGTTACGTACGCCTATGCAAAACGCACAGATTTTATTAGCTGCAAGTGTTTTGTTTCTCAGTGCCAGCTCTCAGGCTCGCAGTCTCGGAGCAGGTGTCTCACTCCTCCTTCATATGTTCAAAACGACTAAATTAACTTCCCTGCAACCTGTTTTCTGCAGGCTTTCCCAGCACATATTTGTAATTTCCACAGAGATTTACACTAAAGCTCTGTCCAACGTCAGAGAAAGGCACTGGCTTCAAGCCAGTTTTATTTCTTCTGTTACCACCCAAAGATCTTTCTGCTGACACACTGCCTCGCCATCTCTCCCACCCTGAACCACCATCATTCCTTTCTTAGGCAGCTTGCCAGTGATTTGATATTTCATCCCTTTGGGCAGGGGCAAATGCACTGATTCAGTCCAGTGGCCTGCTCTACTATGCCGAACTAGAACTCCAAGAGGCATAAAACCACCAAAGTAGAGACTTTAGGCTTTGGCAAACTTCTCTAGTCAGTCATGCTCTCCTGCCTCTGCCCCACTCTCCTGAAAAATAAATACTATAGAATCATTTCCATGAACTAATTTTATTGTGCACCCATGGAGGATTCAGGCCTTACAGCATTTCCCCAATAGCTTTGGTATTAGCAGAGGCCCTTGCAAGATTATGCGGGTTAATTGGAAGTAACCTAATTAATAGAATAAATCCTGTGTAGGAAAAGAAACAGAAGAAAAGCTGTTTTTAACTCTGGTTGCTGGGAAACCACTTTTGCTCTTGTTAGCTTGAAGGAGATATAGAGAACGTGTATAGAGAGAGATCTGCAATGCAGCAAGGAAGAATTTTGGACTTTGGAATACGGATGAAATTTGAAAGCTCATCTTTACGTTCAGACATTTATCGTACACTTTGTTTTACAGGCCCTGTTGTCTTTGCACTGCATCACTGACTACAGATATCTTCTACAAATCTGGGGGCTTTGGACCCAACCTGTCAGTTCCAAGGGGGCTACACATGCACCCAGGGAGTCACCCTGAGAGGTGGCTCAAATCCATCACATACAGCATACGCTGGGTCTGATCCACGCTCGATCCCAGCAGGTATAAGAAGGTTCCAGGCTGCCTGAAGCACATTATTCCAGAGACCTGCAATTCTCTCTGGAGAAATTCCACTCTTCAAATGCAAATACTGCAAGTGTTTGCCACAGTGCTCCTCCTGTATTAGATACATGTTCCCTCTCTTCCCTAGAACACCATCCTGACAGATGGCAAAGCTTTAGGACAAAGAGATGAGGGTGTTCTCCCAAGAAGCCCTGGGCCAGCATGCCCAGCTCTCTCAGCACACAACAGGAAAGCCTCAAGTTCTACAGTTCGCTTCCCTCACAAGCCCACAGGTTTCATAGGCAACCTATTCGCTTATACCCTCATCCAAGGGCAATGCTAAGGATGAATTTGGATTGATTGTGCTATCAGTTAATGCTCACGAGTCAGTGCCATGCTCTGTTTCCGTGATTTCACCTTTAAACGTGGTGACAAGCGAGAGCTGCAATTTCTGAGTGTGGAGCAGAAAGCCCAAAGAATTAACCCACACAAATGCCACTTGGAGTTACATTGAGCTATTCATGCACCAGATTGCAAGAAATTCCCATATGCTCAGGTGGCTGATTATCAACCACAAATGAACCATTATTCAAGACCTGCTGCATGGTGCTAGAGCGAGGCTGTCAATGCAAGTTCCAATCACATGCTGCATTCAAGAGCATTAGAAAGTAAAGCTTTGTCTTGTTATTTTATGGTGCTTAAATCCAGACTGGTGAGATTTTGTTTCATGCTGTGATAAACAGAATCAAACTTCCTTTACTGCTTAAGGAATAGGAATACACTGATGTCCACAGGTCTCAGCGCTAGGTAATACGGATCAGCATCATCTCATTTAAAAGATTAAACAAGATAGCCTCTCCTGGCTTCTCCCTCCACCTTCTGAAACTACTTTGAAGGCGCTTCAGTAAAGACTGCTCCTCCTCCTCTGCCACACAGGCAGAAGTGTCTTATCTGCTCTGCTAATTAGATTGCTCACTGAGGATGAGGCTGCCGTGATAGCTCCTCACCTTCCTGTTCTCATGCCCTGGACTGCCTCACACATGATTAGGTGTCATCTCTTCGTACAAGAGACCCCTGTCAAAGCTCCTGGCTGATGCCCTTCTCCACCCACGCCATATTCACCCTTTGGACTACAACAGAGCTATTATCAAAGGCACTAAGCATGTCCCCAAGACAAGACCCAAAACCCAATCTTCACATTCATTCATTCACTCTCATTATCAGCTGCCATCAAACCTGTTTCTGTTCTCGTTCTCAGGCCAAGGGGTTAGATTGTTGCTTTACAAGAGAGTTCTTGTTACCTGGGAGTCTTCCCAGTGAGCTGCTACAGCCAGGAAGCAGCTTGTCTCTATACTTGTTGTCACATAATGACTGGAACTGGAAATGGGTATATTACAATGACCACCAGACTTTTGGCCTGTTTCTTGTTGAGCCTAAAACTGGAGGTAGTCTCAGGTCTCTTATGTAAAACCCTGTTCTGGGTGTCCAAGCAGCAGTTAGCTACCATGAAGCATTAAGCAGTAACATGGAGGGACTTTTCCCACCTATGCTTAGGTGATGTAATGTAAGTCCAATGGCTTAACATCACCTTGTGTATTCCACAGAGCACTTCTCCTTCATCACCAACACGTAGTTCCTGTTGTGTTTGTTAAAGAAGTCACCATCCCAGACCTCTTTCTTTCTGGCTGAATCCAGAAATTTGGTACTAAAACACTAGCAAGAGTTACAGCACTGCCTCTTTGGAAGGATGCTCATGATTATCATATTCATTTATTCACCATGACCTAAGAAAAAGAAGGCATGATGGCAGATGTGTATATACCACAAAATGGAGCTCTTCCTGCTAGTAAATTACGATCTACTAATAGCAGCAGTGTTAAAAGGAGTTTTAAAAGAGAGGGAAAAAAGTGACTCAAGGCAGTTTCAAATCTGTAGAACCCCACTCAGCTACATGGGTGCCAAGTTTCTGTACATCATCGGACAGGCAAAACACTTCAAACCTGCCACAAAGGGCTTCAGAAGTACCACTCAGCACAGTCCACGTCACCTCTCTATTAGATGCTGCCACCCCTGTGCGGAGAGTGCAGCGTGATCCCATGCTCCAGTCTGGAATTCCAGCCTTGGACTCTAGATACCAGCAGACAGAGAGAGCACAGGGAAACCTACCAGCGTAGTGGTAATTTGCCAAAGGGTGACACTTCAATCTCACTGGCTTCCTCAACAGCAGCTTCTCAAGAGTAACCTAAATGAAAGAGCAGGGAAAACCAGAATGAACAAATGCAGTCAGCTGTGGCACACAGCTGCATTCAGAAGACTATTTGGTATGAGGCTATGAATTCATTTCCTCCTTTTCTGCCACACAAAAATCGCATCAAATTACTCCAAGGCCCATTAACAATGTACCTCACAGAGCACCTAAAGCACCCCTGTCCTGCCTCAGCACAAATGTAGCCGTTACTCAGCAGCTTCCAGCTCTTCCCTCCCTTCTGCTTGCCGCATACGAATATGTTTACAGTGCTGATAATTAATACTAACATTTAACGGTTGGTTTGATAGCATTAATATTTATAGCATAAAGGCTTTTAGAGCATCTGTTAGGTCAACATCTGTAAGGAAGGACAGCAAGTGTAGTTAATCCTCCTTTGGATCAGGGAGACAGATGATCTGTGGGTCCCTAAAATATTTCCTCTGACAATGCAGACATCCCCCCCTCCTGTATAGCAAATATCACATCCTGACAGTAAGTTTAGCCTCCTGTCTCAGACCCAGCTAACAAAGCCTAAGGAAACTGGGACACAAGCTAAATCCCACTGTATTAGACAATCCTATGAGATTCGTTCCAGCCTTGTGTTCTGATGCAGCTTGTTTCAAATTGGCTTTCCAGGAACCAGCTCAGGGCCTTGTCTTTCCCTAACGCTGGGCAAAACGCATGTTTTTGCCCTACTTAGTAACATTCCCATCACTAAACTAATGCAAATATCTGAAATGCAGTATTTATATGAGACCTGGGTGCAATGACCTCACAGTTCTGAATAAATAATTAGCTATGACTGCTGCTACAGAAAAGGGTTTTTATAAGGGCTAGGAGAGGACGGGCTAAGCTCTCTGTGACCAAAGAGAAAGCTTGTGAAATCTCGGGGCTGGAGTAAGTACTGGGACACATTCAAAGCCCCAAGGCTATAAACTAAGTAATCTTATCTATATGAAATATACAGTAAGCCTTCAGAGAGGCACTGCTTTGAAATTTAAATTTATTAGAGAATGAAAGGGAAAAGTCATTCACTGCGAATCAATCAGAAATCTCTTTTTTATATAACCATAGCTAAATCCATTTAATAAAGCATGCTAATTTATCTGCAGAAGAGGATCCTATCTCCCCTTTCAGCTTCTTATCTTACCATAATATCTCCTTTTGCTTCAAAGAGAGAGTGCAAAGCGTATTCTGAGTTAGTTCCTCCACCAGGTAACACACTGGAACAGCTCATATTTAAAAGGTCTTCCACTGCGAGAAACAAGTCAGCATTTTACTGTTAATACACTAGCCTGTTAGTCAAACACCCAGAGCCAAGGATTCTGCAATGCCACTCAAAAACAACAGAGTTTGGGGCAGCAGCTTTCATATTCTCTCCGCAGCACCTCACCTCCTGGTTTTAGGATCTCTCACTGAGGAGGGGACGTGATGGGACGTGCAGAATGCAGTCCCTGGGATGGGCCAGGCTACTGCAGAGCCAGAGACCTGGCTGTGAGCAGTGGCTTGCCAGGCCACTGGTGCTGCTGTGCCAGAAAGGCTCCAGCCAGGGTGGAGAAACAGAAATGAACCGTGCTGGAAGGAGGAACAATCTCTGCTCAGGACTGGTAGAAGCTGCTGAGCCTGTCACGTTTCCTCTCCGTTACAGTCACAGAGCAGCCCCAGGAGCTGCCCCTCATCTGTGACCTCTGCCCTTACCAGGCAGTTCAGCACCCAAAACCACCCCAAGACACCACTTCCCCCTTGGCTGCCAGAAGCACTTCATCCTGACCTCGCTTTAAGTGGCACCATGTCATTTGTTACTCGGAACCTGTAACAGGCAGTTCTGGTCCCTTGCTCTGCATCCTCAGTACTTAATACTCTCTCGAATGTTTTATACAGGGTACAGGAGAAATCAATGTGAATTTCTTCAGCAGGCACAGGCTGATGTGCTTCTAAAACCAGCAAGTCGTTGTACCTCTTTGTTGGAAGA
This sequence comes from Pezoporus flaviventris, assembly GCF_033815535.1. Lineage (NCBI taxonomy): Eukaryota > Metazoa > Chordata > Aves > Psittaciformes > Psittacidae > Pezoporus > Pezoporus flaviventris. The sequence continues at coordinate 1,529,257 of NW_026892680.1, read as the reverse complement.
CTTGGTTCTCCAGTTCTGGCCATGGTTTCCAAACCAAAGTAGCCTTGTGCACATCCTTCTCCATTAGCAACCTGTCCTGCAGCTCAGGAATGTCAGCCTGGAATCTGGACCCGATATTGATCCGTCTATAAGGATAAATAAATAAATAAGAATTCAACCACACAGAAGTGCAGAAAAAACACCCCAGAAGTCACACAGAATCACAGAATCGTTAGGTTTGGAAAGGACCTTAAGATCATCCAGTTCCAACCCCCCTGCCGTGGGCAGGGACACCTCCCACTAAACCATGTCACCCAAGGCCTCGTCCAACCTGGTCTTGAACGCTGCCAGGGATGGAGCATTCACAGCCTCCCTGGGCAACCCATTCCAGTGCCTCACCACCCTCACAGGAAAGAATCTCCTCCTTATATCCAACCTAAACTTCCCCTGTTTAAGTTTGAACCCGTCACCCCTTGTCCTGTCACTGCAGTCCCTAATGAAGAGTCCCTCCCAGCATCCCTACAGGCCCCCTTCAGATACTGGAAGGCTGCTATCAGCCTTCGCTTTTGTTTCCAACTAAACTTTTATTACACTGGCATGCCAGGAAGTTGTGTCAGACTGCTTTACGCAATGCTTGACTCTCAGTGGGGTATTCTGAACAGAGACAGAACTGATCTCTTGGGGGAAACTAAGGTTTAAATACATAACTTAAACTGTACCGAGACATCCTACCTTGTGGACAACCCAAGCTAGCCTGTATGCATGCTGACTAGCAAGAAGCTTAGATGCCAGATCAGTACCTTTCATCGAGAAAGGCACTCTTCAGCAGAAACAGACATTACTATGGAGGGGCAAGCCTGTTTGCAGTCTGACCTGGGGAACCTACCAGGTAATGCCTCTCCAAAGCTCCACAGTTAATACCTATCTATCTGTCTAAACAACAGTATTGGATCAGTGTTTGTGTCCTTCACGGCCCTTTCCCACCCATCGCTAACTGCTCTTTCACCTTCAGTGGCTCCCATCAAGCCTCTCCCAGCATCTTTGAGCCACGGCATCTCCATCTCTCACAGCCACTTTGCTTCCAGTGTCCTCAGCCATCATCCAGAGCAGCCTTAAATACACCCAGCCCAACGTGATTTCAGGCAGTTGAACACTACCTGCCTGGTTCAAAGCACTTAAGCCACACGCTGTAGTCTGGAGCTATCTATAAAGGCAGTGACAAAACCAATATGGCTTTTCTTACGGTTCAACAGTCTGTTCTCCAGGCCCAGGCGTCACAGGAATGACACTTCCATCAATACTATCTGAAACAGAGATTGGTGCTTGAGCTTAAAAGGGTATTCTGGTAGCGACGGTACCACTGCTGACGCTCCGCCAGTGCAGTGGATGCACTGCCACTTCCCCATTCACATCAACATTACTCCGGTCTGTTGCCAAAAATTACCCTTTATCAACATTTAGGCAGAAACTGTCGACGTTTTTAGAGAGGTACCAGAAATATCTCAACTTGTAGCAGTTTCTGCTGCCCTGATCATGTGTGATTAGACACCTTTTCGTTCAGTGCTTCGTAAGAAAATACTTCAAAGGAACCCCACATCTCAAACCAGATCCAGTGGCCCAGCCACTTCAGAAGGCCCAGATGTAACGATAGCCACGGTGGCCCCCTCCTGAGGCACACCACACTGAAAGATCACAGCCTTACTTGCTGGTTAGGCTCCTCTGTTCACTTTAACACCGCCTCTACAAAATCCAAGGCAAAAACCCCAATAAAGACGGGCTTTTCCTGTGAAGTAGCTGTACCAGCCATGCATGTGAGTACACATGAAAGTCACTAATGTGGGAACACCACAAGAGCTGGTATTTACTACGTGCTGCCTCCCTGCAAGCGTAATACTTACTAGACTGACACAGGAGTACCCGTGGAGTAGGTGTCAGTGGCGTAAGGGGCAGCTGAGCATGCGAGGTGCTGTGAGATGACGTGATGACACTGCTGAAGAGACCCGACCCTTGCCGAACCGGACTGAGCATCGGCGGTGGAGTGTAGGGGGGCAGCTCATGCGTCCGGTCCAGCAGATGGTCCCCGAGGACACGGGGAGAGCGAAGCTGACTCTGGTACAGGGTGGCACCCGAATGGGACATGCTGAAGTTGCAGGAAGGAGGAGGTATGAAGAGAGGTTCGGGTCTGTGCCGATACTTCTTCTTGTCCTGCAATGGTTTGAAGTTTTCTTCCAATTTTACAGCACTTGGATGAGGTTTTTTGCTGATTTCCTACAGGAAAACACGCAGAACTTTAGTATTTAGGCATGATTAAACGTGGCTTGCACATAGCTCCCTACAGCTCAGGAAATGCTGTTACCACCAGGCACTTATTCACATAAGCCTGGGTCAATACATTATCTAGCGCTACACAGAAACCTCAGGGGAGTGAGGAAAAGCAGGACAAGTCACCCTCCCCTCCCTCAGCAAGCCCTTTGGGTCAGGGTAGGGCTGAGCCACAGCCACACACGGAGAGGCCGCTTCCAGCTCTTGAAGGTGTAGGAAACAGCTCTCCCAGCCCATGAGTCTCCCACGCCCTTCTTCAGCTCCAGCAGAACACCCTGGCCACTTCTAATTGCACTGTCGCACAGCACACGCTGGCTGCGGGGAGTTACTTCATTACCCAGTCACATTGTATTAGAAACTTTAGATGAGATGCTTTCCAATGCATTTGTTTTGTTTGCCTGGGAAGGACACATGAGCTCAGTGAAATTACTGCAGGACTCAGCGGCAGGAAAGGAAGAAAAATGTCATAAATCCAAATGCTTTGCCTCTTATCACTGCATTCCCATCAGCCTGAGTACAGTCCAGCTGCAACAAATCTTCAACTTAACTCTCTGCTCTTTCCTTGGAGGGAAAAGGGGAGTAGATGTCCATTTGGGAAACACACACTGTGCCGCGCCTAGGATTCTAGAATATGAACGTTTGAAAAGTCATTTAACAATAAATCCTTAAGAATCTGCAGAAGCAGAATGCACGGGATTTGTGCGAACCTGGAATCTGGATTCCGGGGTGGGTAGGGACGGAACGAAACAGATTCTCAGGCTGTGCTTTAAGAACACAAAGAGCTGGGAGATGAGCACGGTATTAAAGATACTGCTTTCAGGTGTTCCACAGGAGATCCTCTTTAGGATACACTTGGGAAGTGGCAGAAAATTAGCAGACGGTTATTCCACAACGTCTGCTTCATCGGCTAAATCCCACTACTACATAAATTACTGCAGTGTATGTTTAGACAGCATAAATCTTTACGCCACGGGTGATTCTTGAGAATCGCGTTCACCCAATAAAAACCATGTTCTAGGAGCATTAGCACTGTCACCCTTTATCCCTTCTGTTAATAGGTTGCAGCTTGTGGACATGTTTTTGATTACAGAGGTCCTGTCCTCCCTGTTAGATCATGGCTGCATCCTCTCCAACAGCTGTTGACATTTTTTCTCTCTAAAAACAAAAAAAAAAAAGGAGCTAAGTTTGGGAAGAGTTTTCCTTTTGCAGGAAAAACCCCGAATGCAGCTTTACAGAGCATTTTGTTGCTAAGGGCCATTCAGAACAGTAAAGGGGTGAGGGTTACACAGAACCACGGACACTGCTCATGATGATGTTGAAAGTTTTGTGTCCATAAAGGAGAAAGAGGGAAAAACCCCAACTCAAACCTAAAAAGAGAAGGCCAGATCCAAGTCTTTGGGTAAGGGCTCATTTTGTTCTGCTCTTTAAACGTGAAAGAGCTGGTACACTCCTTTCTCACTAGTGTAAAACTAAGTAACCAAGACAACACCCTAGAAGTCTCGTACTGCCCCGTCTCCTATGCTGCTTCACCTACAGTATACCTTACCCTCAACGTGGTTATACCAGCAAAAAAGATCACAGTGAATATTAAAGGAGACCATCACGTCTATGCATAATCACCCCAGTACTTCCCTGAAGCTCCAGGAACTGGTTTCCCAATATCCAAGACTGAATGCATCCTTGTGGGCCCTGCTGCCGCAACCTGACAGGTCCACTCTGGGTAGATCCTGATGGGCCTCACCTGCCTGCTCACTGGCCTGTAGCCTTGCTGAATATTCAGTTTCCCTCTGCTGTTTGATTTTACTGATTCCATGAGCTTTGTGGGAGTTGTTCTGGACAGCTCAAAGCACGGTATAAATAAATGCAACACAGCTCCAGTTCTTTGGTATTAAAAGGGGGGGGGGGGGGGGGGGAACAACCTCTGTAATGGCACAATCTCTTCACAGAAGAGGAGGGAACTGCAGCTCTTTTGGTCTTTGAGTGTTCCCAGTGCTACTGCTTAGATAAAAGGTAGGATCCAGAGAGGAAACCGCATGAGTTTAGTTTGCTTGGGCACTAATAAAGACTGCAAAGCATAACTCTGAGTGAATGAATGCGCATTTAGCCAAACACTGGCAGATTTAAACACAGTCACTTCACATACGTTGCAGAAATACACAAGCCCAAGCCACCTACTCTGGTGTCTCTAGAGAAGATCTCCCACTCGGAACTCAGGGATTCAGAAAAGACTGTCCCTTTTCTTCCTAGAAACCAGAAATAGACAATAAAAGCTGCACTGCTGAGTTACAAACCGTTGTGAGATGCTGCCTTCGGCAGGAAAGGGCAATTTTATGTGGAAAACCTCTGTCCGAAAGGAAGAGAGTAAAACATTTCATATGTATTTAAAATGACCGTGTTACGTCCGAGTGAAGGGTCAGAAGGGAGGTGATCCATGATGGGGCACGCTGTCCCCTCCCCTCTGGCCATCAGCCTCACGAGGAGGAGAGAAAAACAGGAGTATTCCTCTGCGTAACACAGATAATGCCATGCAGTGCTGCTGCTTCCCAGTAACCTCTTATCATGGAGTAGACTGCAAACATGGATTTGAAGGAACAAGCAGCATCTGTTCCTACACTGGAATGTGAAATAAATACCGCTTGCTCCAGGAGCCTTTCAGGAAAACAAGAAAGAGCGTTCCCACATCTCCTTCAAGTACTCCTCAATTCCTCGTGCTGCCGGACAATCCCAGTTTTACAAGTGAAATGAAAGCACTGAGCATAGCTATTTTTCCTAGATCAGGTTCCCTTAGGTCTGACGCATGCAGAGAGAAAGGAAAAATTACTTCATATTGGTCGAGAGCACACACACTGTAAGCACTACACGGTGCCCTCCTGCCTTGGGCTGAAACGAGAAGCACATAGATCTGCCTTTAAAAAACACCAGGAAGAAATAAAACTGCAATAACATAAAACCAAAGCAGCCTGAGAGGGGAAAAAAACCAAACCAAAACCAGTAAAAAGAGACTAAATCCCTTTGTTCTAGTGGGATAAAGGAATACTACGTTCCAATTGCAAATTGTTTCTTTTCAACTGAGGCCTCCACTTGCCCAGCAAAGGGAAAATTAACATTCCCAAACGGCCTAGGAAGAAATGCTGTGATGCTACAGGCCTTTTGTGCTTACTGGGCATCGTGAAGACTCTGGAACATATTCTAGAGTACAGATGCTTTAGAGGAAGTAGCAGCACTATAAGCAAAGGGATTTAAGACGCACAGCACAGTTAGTGGCAAGAAACGCAGCACTCACAGAGGATGAGCAGGGGTTGGCCACTTTTGGACTGCACGGTGGCGAGTAAGTCATCTTCACGAGCACGGGCATCTCGTCATCTGACACAGGGTTGGCAGGCTTGTCTCTGACTGTGGCAGTGCTGGCAGAGGGCTGCGTGCTGGGCTCGGGCGACAGAAGCTTTACAGGGACAGACACTGGCATGACGATGGGCGCGAGGCTATCCACCTCTTTAGGCAGCGGCTGCTGTGGTGGGGTCTCTCCTTCATCCTGTACAGACAATTAAAGGCTTTCAGCCCGAGTGAGGAGGCTACTGCTGGATGAACACACTACACAAGGTATGCACCGTGGCTCAGAAGGAGCAGCCAGAGTTACAAAACACACAACGGTGCTGCTCCCTGGACTCTGTTTGCCTTGAACGAAGTTGGTGGATTACTTATGACTCCTACACAGGCTCCAGCCTCGGTGGAAAATAACCACATGAAGCATCTTCACAAGATAAATCGCAGGAGGGGAGATAAACACGTGCTCTTTTTATCGCTATAAAGACAGAATTTTCCATCCCCCACCTAGAAACAAAGATGCAGATGGTGTAACTCTGATGGCTCTCTGCCTTCCTGTGGTATTCCCAGCTCGGACAGAACTCATCAAATACCAGGACAGAGAAAAACCAACTGACAGGGCAAGTTCTTTCGTGCAGAACAATTCAAACCCACGTGTTTGGTTTGGTATTTGTTGATACCTATAGAACCAAAACACTTGGGAAGAAGGCTGTCAAAGATTCAACAATCCTGCTCCTTCAGTTAAAGCCTGGGAAGGCTTCCAATTAACATCCCTCACTCATCCAAGTAGTCCAAATGAAAATAAGGAAGACTCGATGTTCCTGATATTTCTAATGTAATAAACAGGAAGGGGAAAAAAACTTGATGCTCCTAACTGATTCTGTGATGTGTTCTTGTAACATGCAGGGAAAGAGAGGGACAAGCTCACTGCCTCGGGCTTGAAAGAGAGACTTCTGGCCTACAGGCTAACAGATTCACATGCTTTTCTGCTTACAGAGGGTACGACATAACAAAAGAGCGCCGAGAAGAACGAGTTTTGACAGCGAAGCAAAGCATGGCAAAGCAAGCAAACACGGAAAGGAGAAAGCCAAATACTGAAGTAAACCGGACTGCTACCTGTTTGAAGTTCGGAGATGCTCTCACTCCTCCGTGGGACCTCATGTGACCATTGAGAGCAGGCAAACTCTTAAACTCCTTCAAGCATATCGAACACATTAGTTTGTTCTTCGCATCAGCTCTCTCCGGAAGTGTTTCTCTGTTCTGGCCACTGTGTGGGTTTTCATTTGGTTTTAGCATGGAACAGAAGAAGAGACATTAGTTTGGCACGTTCCCTTTGGTGCAAAAAGAGGAGTTTTAGTCGAGGAAGTCAATGAGATTTTACAGCTAGATGGTTATGAAGCCGCAAGTAGGCACAGGGTGACCGCTGTGGAGTATGTGGGCAATAACCTAGATCCGCTGCTCCCGAGATGGGAAGTTTAGAGTAGGCCTCTGTATTGGAAACCCCGAGAACCCCCAAGATCCATCGTGTCAGACCTACATTTCCCCACTCATGACAGCATTTAACAAGCGCTCCTACTCATGGGAGGAAACTGTGCTGGAGGACACCTCAGTCCTTCAGAGGTGAGACCTTCAGGTTAAACAGAGGATCCCCGATGCCAAAGATACAAATCCCAAGCACACACTGTCCCTTCTCCTACAAATGCAACACTGAGGGCAAACTGCTCCCCTGCTTTTGCTCCTTCTTTGGTTCTTTTCTATGGAACACAAAGCAAAGAACTGATTTTCCTGCTGGGGGGGGGCAGAGGGGGACGGTGGAAATCACACCAACTTAGTTCACGAAGCACAGAACTAAACTTGCATCTAGTAGGGGAACGGTACCCAGAGTGCCTTTCCCTCCCTCTGCACCGCAGCACTCCCTTGTATTTGTCATACTTGAATTAAAAGGACTAAAGCAATCTTGTTCAAATACCTTTGTTCTGGGGACAGGGGCTGCAGCCTGCCGTCTGACAGCGGCACCTGCGAGCAAAGGGGGAGAAAAGAGGGGGAAAAAGAGAGAAAAGCCTTTTTCAGGAAAACAGGAATGCAGAAATGAAGGTCCCCACAACATTCTGGCTGCATCTGGTGGAGGATTTTACTAATATGAAAAGCCTCTGAGCTGAGAGCCTCCCAACGGCTCTACCAAACCAGTGCCCCCGTGAGCACTTCCTTGCACTCGCTTGCTGTCGGAAGCCTTTGCTCTGACCCTGAAGCGTTACTTCTGGCAACAGGCAGTTGTCCGACTGCTCCTGAGCAATCCAGCCCCAGAAGCATTTGTTGTAATTGGGTCCCTCCTCCCCAGACACTTCCCAAAGCCCCTCGAGAGGGAAGCAGCAGCTCCGTGGTGCCACCAGCCCGGGCTGAACCCCGAGATGGAGACAAGAGAAGTCTCTTAATGCAGCTCCCCAAAACACGCCCGTGATCACAGCTCACATCCTGACCTCCTCCTGGCTCTCCTGCAGCAGTGTCATTTCCACACCTTGCTACTCTTATGCAAAACACGGGTCTGAGCCATTACCTACCTGAGGCCACGCGGCGCTAGGAGAGTCTTGCTGAGAGCTTTTGTTGTTCAGATGAACCCCCGAGGGTGGCAAAAGAGTTCGATGAGGGACAGCATTACCTACAGAGTTCATCTCCTGCCGTGGGGCATCCTCCGCGCTCTCTGGAGGAGTGAGGCCGAGATGGGAGTTCAGAGCTGGCACCCTGCTCTCACCTGGGTATTGCTTCTGCTGGTCCTGCTGCTGCAGCAGACTCTGCGGGTACAAGTGCCTGTACTGTTCGTGGGGATCCTGGTAGCAATACTGAGGCACTGCTCCCAACTGGATAAGCTGCACAGGATGACTGGGATCCTGAGAGTACTGCTGCGAGTCATGCATAGCCTTTGCATCAGGTTCCCTGTGATACGGAGGAAGCGGCAACTGCATCTGTTGCTGCTGTTGCTGTAACTGCTGCATGACAGGTTGTGTTTGGTAATACTGAGCTATCGGCACCGGGCAGTGCCGCTGCTGCCGAGCTGGCTGCTGCTGCTGCTGCTGGATCTCCTGCATGGAGAGCCGAGGATGTCCCTGCTGTGGCTGAGCGTAGTACTGAGTCTGCTGCAAGTGCTGCATCTGCTGCGGCAAGAGCTGCTGGGGCTGCATTTGCTGAACGTGCGCCTGCCCTGGCTGGAACGCAGAGTGCATCTGCATCTGTGATAAGTGCTGCTGGTAGTCGTAGTACAGCTGCTGGTGCTGCATGACTTGCATCTGCTGCTTCTGCTGCGTGCTTGCAAAGCTCTGGTGGCTTTGCTGCGGCACCGGCTGGTATCGCTGTACACTGGACGTTACGGGCTGTTGCTCAACTGCTGGCTTCTGGGACAGCAGCTGCCTGAGCGCGCTGTCACCAGAGCTCTCCACCATCGAAGCCTCGGTGTGCAAAACCTGAGCCATGTTGTTCACCTGGATCCTCAGGTTTTGGTTGGCAAACACTTGTGTGAAGGAGTCCAGCTTATGCAGGACCCCACTGGTGATTTTTTGCGACCGATTATCACTGGATTGAGAGTAGGAATATTGGTACCCATCGTGGGAATCCCCCTGCCCGAGGGGGCTCCACATTGCGCTTGGATTGTTCAAACTGTTCCTCACTGGGACGTGGTTTCCTGAGCCAGAATGTGTCCAAGTAGTTTGTCTGGATGTATCCATTGATCCAAGACTTTTTGAACCTACAGGCAAAGCTATACTGTCTCTTGAATCTTGGGGAAACTGTGGGGAGAGAGGGGATGCCTGGGGAGCATCCAGAACAGAGGTCCCGTAGCTATGATTTAGAGACGGAAGCGAGTTCATTTGGTGCTGTTGGTAGTACAAGTTCTCATTGCTGTTGGCAGTGTGGTTAGTCTTATACAATTGCTGGTCCCCCATTTTTGGTCACTTCTGTTCCAAACTTACAGGCACACGAACCATTGAAATCTCTATGAACCCTGAGATAGCTGAGTGAAAGGAAGGGAGGGGAGGGGAAAAGCTAGAATTACTTATAATCCAGCATGTCCATGTGCATCACAAGGACTAAGATTTTCTCCAGTCTATCAGTAATTCCAATCTCAGACTTGCCGTTGCTTCACATCTTCAATAAATGGACCACAGCACAGATGCTACACAGATCAATGGGCTCAGTGTGCCCGGCACCTGTGGAGGAAGAGAAAGACAAGGTGAGGGCCAGCTCTCCACATAAACAGTTACAGTTGTTGCCTCAAAGGAAACTGTAAAATCTCTTAGTTTGAAACACATAAGCAGACACAAAATTGCAGCAGCTGGGCTACTCCAGAGCAGTCAGATTATTTCATCTCATCCCGTTATCTGCCTCCAGTGCTCCGACAAAATCATTCCGCCAAATAAAGGCTTATTCCTCAAACCTCTCTTCTCCCATAAAGCACGTGACCATCGAAGCAGCTTTAGCTGGCTACACACTGCTCTCTCATGCCTAGCTGACTATCAAGCCAGGTCACCTTCCTACAGTGTTACGAGCCTTCTTGTCAGAAGCAACACCCCCTTTACAACAGGTAAAAGAAAACCACGGCCTTGAACAGAGCTGACTGTACTCGGGGATCAGCACCTAAAAGGCAGACAGAAAACTGCAATCTGGGATTTGCACAGGGCCTTCCACACCTTCCCAACTTCCAGAGTACCTACAGAGGGTGCCCACTGGTGATACGAACATAGAGCATCACCGAAGAATAAGACGTCACAGCAATGAGCATTAGCATTGCAATAAAGAAAAGCAGCTCATGAGCGTAGTTACCCAAGTGCATCGCTGCACGTCCATTTGTTGGACACTTCTGTGGGGAATGTGATTAATGGCAAGACCAAACCAGTCCATGGAAATCTTTCCTGATCACTCACCTTACCTCAGGAGCGCTGAACTCCAACTCCTGTTCCGCCCTCTCGCCCTTCCTTCTTCACCTTGTGTTATTTTAATGGACTAATTTCTATCAAATGCAACCTTTTCTCATTTTTACTGTATAAACTGTAACTCAAAGTAACACTTTACAGCTGTCTCGACTGGTTTTGATGAATAAGCCAGAATACATAAGCACATTATAGGGCTGGTTTACTATTCCACAGTATGAAGCAATCACTGTGTCTACAGTCACACGCACACACAGAGGCACAATATGCTTATGCAGACATAAATACGTCTTAACATAAAACCTGATCCTGAGCTTTAACAAGAGCACAAAAATACGAGACCACAACCATAACGCTGCCTCCTTCACATCTGCCTTTCTAAAGGTACCAAAGGCTCCTGTGTACCCATGGCCTTACCTGTATTTAACTTAGGAGGATCCTTGGTCTGAATGCATAAATGTGAAGTCACTGATGGAGAAAATTTTAACCATTGCCAGATGCATATTAACAAGGTCTGTGCTAGCAACGGCAAAGAAGGGGAATACATAGCTGCAGGCAGAACAAACCCTCTTCCGCTCTAGCATAATGTACGACAGCAAACCAGAGCTCCAATGAAGAGGGCTTTCAGCGCGTACAGTTTTTGTCTAAACCATCTGCAGCCATTAGCATGCAACGTTTTTCACGTGACAAATAATGGCTGAGAATAATTGCGAGTTTATTTCCCCTTTCCACAAATATAACATTGCTTCAGAGGTCCTCTCAACACGCTCCCCTTCCAGACTGCTAGAGACACACGAGTCAACGAAGAGAGAAGTCAACAGTGAACGCTCAGGCTGCCAACAAGGTGGCTCAGCCCCAACCCAACTTCAAAGACTGCCTGTTAAAAACTAGGGAGGGAAACCGAACAAGGCTGGCACAAAACATCCCAAGGGCAACAAAAATAAACCCTGTGCGGCGTTTCACAGGGAAAAGCCATCAACTTCTAGAGGAAAAGAGGGAATATGCATCTCCTCTTACGCCTGTGAAGTCAAGAAAGATGAGCAGAGATGCTCTCAACACATCTGCCCATAAAAACAGGGCACTACTGGGTCTGCTGATACACCTTTTGAACAGGAGATCTGTCCCATATTAACAGTGGTGTAACTTGCACCATGCTCCTTGGGTTTGGCTCTTCTTTCTAGAGTCTGAAGTGACAAGCACCAGTGAAAGGACAAGAAACAACAGCAATTCAAACCAGCGAGTGAGAATAGGTGTTGCCAGGGGACAATTAAAAGGCTGTCAGTACTTCAGGAGTAAGAGCACTTATTCTTGAGGCAAGAAATGGCATGATTTTGGTATTTTTTATACATGTGAATGTAAATATAAATATGGGGGGTTTTACATATATATACACAGATGCACACATATATATGGCAGACGTTACCTCCTGCCCCAGCAGCCACAGTGAGTCGTGTGGTCACCAGGGAGAACGCCAGCCCTTGGGCACACACCAAATTCCAGTCACTGTACCCTTTTGCCTGGGGCTTATCCCATACAGATCTCAGGGGACTGGAAAACAGTCGGGAAGGTTTTACAGCTGAAGCATCAGCACCAACCTCTCTCCTCCCCTGTCTCAGGATCCAAAATAATGCTCATAGAAACTTCCTCTCCAGCATCCTCACAACACCTCCAGTCTGGGAGCTGGGACAAAACTCCTGTCTCTGAAGTAGCGCCAGAGTTAGCATCACAGTGACACAGAAACATCTGTAATAAACCTGAAGAAAATCAGAATGGGAAATTATAGTAAAACACCAGGTCAGGAAAGGATGGGAAAGTTCAGTCCCTTCGAGCATCGCACTTGAAGGCATTTGCATTGTTTTCAAACCCCCACTGTCCCATCCCAAAGAAAGATGAAAACATTCCTTTCAAACATATCCGGAGGGAGAGGAGTGCAAATGTTAAAAAGCATTATTAGTATTGCACCTTCAGGAGCATATTAAAAACCAAGAGGCAGGCACGTGGATACAAGCATAATAAAGCAGTCCTTTAGATACCAGGGGTGGTTTTGGTACTCGAGCAAGCTTAAATGCAAGGGCCTGGTGCTGTACACACTGAGCATTTGTTACCACGTTAACAAAATGCTCACAGTATGCATTTCTTGTGGGATTAAAATCTAAGAGCATTTTGGTGCTGTACACAACACCATTAAGGCTTTAGGGGCACCCAAGTTAGTCTCTGGCCAACTGAGAAGCCAGTGGCAGTGCACTGAATGATTTCTATTTCCTTCAATGGGAGGAAGAAAAGGGGCTGGTGCCTGAACGGCCATCACTGCAATTTACCACAGCTCTAACTCCTAAATGGTTAAACCAAACAACTAAAAGCAGCACAAGTTTTATAGCAACAATAGTTCCACGGTTGTGTTTCTTCTCTTCCCAACAGCCATTTATGCTACTTAACCTCTTACACGTCTGACATCGCACATGTATCCCAATCATGCAATCATTACAAAGGCACATCAAAACAAATGCAGACGGATAGAACCGTTTCTGTAGGCTGCTTAAAAGGAGAAATACCCCACTTAAGTTTACGGATAGAACCTGGACTCAAACTAATGGGAGTTCAGTTGAACTTGGGTAACAGACAAGGTTTTGCTCCAACTCTTTCTCATCGTTTCAGCATGGTCCCCTGCAACTTCCCCAGCCCGAGAGCCAGGGACATGCCAAGCTGGCTGAGATGCCTTTACACACTCCAACTCTGCAAACACAAGCAAGTGTAAGGCAATACAAGCAACAGTCTCTCCTGGAAGCACGCCTTAACTTAATTCTGGTAACCATGAAATGGAAGAGTATTCCAGCGTTATCAGTTGTCAGTAAAGGTGATCTGGCTTCCCTCCTTCATAAACTATATTACTGGAGAGTCAGAAGAACATAGAGAAGACAACAGGAGGTGAAATATCAATGAGACGGTAGCTATATTAAACCCCCCTAACAAACAGGAGCACTCCCAGCTCCATGAGGCAGCACAGCAGATCAAGCCACAGTCCCACTATTGAGCTGCCTGAATCCACATGGATTTCAGAGCAAGACATCCACTCCAAACAGGCTGTTGCATGAAAGTTGGGCTGGGCGCAGGCTGCAAAACAAGGACTGAATGACAGCCAGTGCCACTTTCAGAACTGAGTCAATGGAGAGGGATGACACAAGACTGTAGGAGAGCAGATGCTGAATGAAGCAGGCTCAGTAAGAAGACTGCATGTGATGGCAGATGCAAAAAAAGCCTTCCATGTTCAACCAGCTTCTGCAGGGCAGCACAAACAGTATCAGCAGATGCTCACTTGCTGGGGCACCATCCCCTCTTCACGTCCCTCCCTACAGCATGGTTACATGTCAGTTAAGGCAAGTTTAACCACCACTCTTGGTCTAAACTGGGTTTTATATCACTTAAGGCAAGCCTGCTTTCAGAAATGTGTCATTGCTGTGTGTTCTCCCAGCACTGCACACGTGTTTGAATTGTGCCTTCCAGCCTTCACTTGCACAGGGGTTTCTCAAGGGGCTGTCTTTTTGTTATTAGAATATAAGCTTCATTTGTAACTGCAGATAAGATGAGATTCAAAACCGAAGTACTCTGTGCTGTTCCTTCAATTTCCCACACAGCCCTCGCTGCAACAGAAACAAAACAGGATTTATCTGATTCAGTTTTTAGCCTTTTGAATTGGAATGGGTTTTTATTGGCCTGTTTTGTTATTCAGAACTGTGAGATCTTCTGCTAATCTATTCCTAAATCAAGGAGCCATCGGACAGGGGCTTGGGCAACGTGGTCTACTGTCAGGTATCCCTGCCCCTGGCAGGGGATTGGAACCAGATGAGCTTTAAGGTCTTTTCCAACCCAAACCATGCATGATTCTATGATTGTCCTCATCTTGCTCTCTGCTTTCCTTTAGGACAGACACTGGAAAATACAGCAGTTCCTTCCCTGGTACCCTCTGTTCTGTTAACACTGATGTTACCAGCAGCCTCTGCCACATGGGTTAAACGTAACACAGCCTTTAAGTGACAGCACAGACAGGCCTGACTTTGAGCTGAGCACTACCGACATACAACCACCTTTAAGAGCCCATTGAGAAAAGCAGCTTTAAAAGCCAGGAGAGCACTACCTAAGAACACAAACCTGCATTACCAAGTCCAGCTCTCAGGGGTGATGCTGGCACTCTTCAGATGTGATGACTATAACAGGATCCCAGATTGGTTTGGGTTGGAAGGGACCGTAAAGCTCATCCAGCTCCAACCCCTGCCACAGGCAGGGACACCTTCCACTAGAGCAGCTTGCTCCAAGCCCCTGTGTCCAACCTGGCCTTGAACACTGCCAGGGATGGGGCAGCCACAGCTTCTCTGGGCACCCTGTGCCAGCGCCTCAGCACCCTCACAGCGAAGAGCTTCTGCCTTAGATCTAACCTGAACTTGCCCTCTTTCAGTTTGAACCCATCACCCCTTGTCCTGTCACTGCAGTCCCTGATGAAGAGTCCCTCTCCAGCATCCTTGTAGCCCCCTCAGACACTGGAAGCTGCTCTGAGACAACACTGGATGGCTGAGCAGCACAGAATCGTGAGAGGGCGAATGGCTTCCTTCAGCCACCCCTGTGCTCTCACAGCCTATTTAGACACCAGGTTTGCCTCTGTAACTCTTTGTGCAGCCACAGTTCAAGGCTCAGCTCGGCTTTTTTTGGCACAGGAAATAAGCACATGAAAAAGGCAGCAGAGTACTGAAACAGAACGAATGAATTCTAGTGTCGCACAAGGTGGTCGGGTGAACGAGCAGAGAGCAAAGGGGAAAGGCAGGTGAGAAGGTAACAACTCAAAGATTACCCTGTTATTCCATAAAAGATCTTTGGAAGCCCTGAACACATCTGATGTAGCAATAAAGGGAGGGAGAGACTGAAAATAAGGGTCAAAAGGTATTAGGATCATGGCTACTGCGTTAGAACAAACACTGGGATAGCAATATGGATTTCAAGGACAAACAAGAATTTTCTACAGCTATCCCAAGGACAAACGCTTACAGGGTGACAACCTTTGCATCCCAATCCAGGATACATCTGCAGTTCAGTTTTGGCATTCTTTGAATGGCAGAGATCTCAAATCCATGCCCATAGCTGCATGCAAACCCCAAGGCAAAACCAGCACCTCCAAAACACCCCGCTTCAGCAGGTGAGAACAGAAGCAACTAAACCAATCGATAAAGTGAAAGAAGGATGGAGAGGAAGCAGACTGTGCAGTACATTGGCAAGAAAGCAACACGCTCTCAAAATGGAAGGGAAAACCAGATGAGCTGCTTTTAATATTAATGCTGGCAATTCTTTAACAGTTGTGCAAATCCTCCCAAAATTATCATTCCCTTTGCAGCTGAGTTCCCTCCGCAGTGCCGTTGGAAAGGCTGCTGGGTCTCCTGTGGCTGCTCATTTACGCTGTTCCCATTTCCACTCTTAGGACTGGAGACTCCAATGTCCTAATTCAGTTTAATAAAGAACACATTGGACTTGGGGGAAGGAGAGCAGCGATGGCATTGGGAGGGGAACCGAGCACTGCTCTGCTTCAGTGCAGTTAGAAAAGGCAACAAAAACAATAAACAGCCAAACCAACAGTTGAGCATCTCAGGCAAGTCTCCAGCAAAGGGGGAGGAGGAAGGAAGGCAAACAAGCAAAACCATCTTCCTCTCCTTTTGATCAAAGATACAAGCAGAAAACACATTGGGAGGCACAGGTGATTGCACGAAAACATTGCCTTCCCCCCAAAACTAACAGAATCCTGTCATTCAACAGGAGGCTGACTTCCACATAAAGCCATTAACGCAAATGAGCTCAAGGAAGACATAGTTCCATGGGTGCCAAAGAAAGAAAGAAGGTTGCTTCAATAAATCTGCTTATCTCTGCTGTCAGTGAATGGGTGTTACAGTTCGTAGGCACTCGGAAGGGTTTGGAAAACTGCAACTGGAGCAAGTACCACATCATTTCATAAAATGGCAAACAGGCACTGCTGTGATCTCCTCACGACACTGATGAGAAATATAATGCAAACCTTAACTAATGCCAGGAGGGCACTGGAATTCCATATTCCATGACTAAGCAACTAAAAACCATACAGAAGACAGCATTATACAATCACAGAATCACAGGATAGTTAGGTTTGGAAAGGATCTTAAGATCATCCAGTTCCAACCCCCCTGCCATGGGCAGGGACACCTCACACTAAACCATGCCACCCAAGGCCTCATCCAACCTGGCCTTGAACGCTGCCAGGGATGGAGCATTTACAACTTCCTTGGGCAACCCATTCCAGTGTCTCACCACCCTAACAGGAAAGAATTTCCTCCTTATATCCAGTCTAAACTTTCCCTGTTTCAGTTTGAATCCGCTACCCCTTGTCCTGTCACTACAGTCCCTGATGAAGAGTCCCTCCCCAGCATCCTTCTCAGCCCTCTTCAGATACTGGAAGGCTGCTATGGGGTCTAAATTAAAGGGGCCATGATAAAGGCAATGATTTTCTCATATTCACCAATACATTACTGGGGATTTGAGCAAGGCTAAAGCTGTCTACGAAGCCTGGTTTGGAATCTCTTCAGCCAACACAGGTTTACTGCCTGTTTAGAGGAAATAAACTGTACTAAGCTCCTGCTGAGTCCGACATCCTCTCAAATGAAAACATGGCTTACTATGAAAACTGGCCTCAACTTCACATTTTAACATACTTTTAGTAGTGAACTGAGCGACTTGGCTTTCCCCAGCAACACCCAAGTTCTCCAGACATAAGAACACCCTGGCATGAAGACCTCAGGACAGATCTCGCCTCACTTAACGTATGCGGCTGCATCACAGTCTCTGCTCAGTGCCTTTGATTTGGGGGAGGAAGGGAAGTTTTTAGGCCCTCCCACTCAAAGCTCAGCTATTGCAGTGACCACAGCAGTGCTAAGCACATGATCTGAGTATGAAGGTGGGCATCCTGCACTTCACCACTTTCTTCCTGCCCTCTACAGTGTTCATGCTCTGAAGCTTATGATGTGATTGCCTTTTTCTGTGACTGCACATGCTGTGAAACAGGCAGAGAACATAGGCTTGGGTTTGCAAGAACGGGCAAGAAGGGAACATCCTGGGACAGATAACAATTAAAAACCCAGGCCGAAGGAATAATACGTGGAAAACAGCAGATGAGCAAGCTTCGGGTAGGGAGGGAACAGCTGTTTGGAGCCCACTGTGTCCCCCGAAGGAGACAGGGCTCAGAGGCCCTCTGAAAAGTCAATCCCTCTAAAACACACGCCGTTGGTAGCCAGCAACGGAGCCAAGCAAAACCCAGTGGCTGTGCAGAGCCGACTGCCGTGGCTGTTCCCTTTTGTAGCTGTTTGGAACGAAGGGCACATCCTTGGCTCCTACAGCCATGGTAGCCCTCAAGACAGAGTGAGTGGGGATCTCCCGTGCCATACATCCTGTGGCATCATCTGTATAATGTTTTACAGGACAGAAAGAAGTCCTATTTGAGAACAAAACACAAAGCAGTCGTATTTGAGAAGCCCATCAATAAAGCGGCAGAGGTTCTGAAGCCCAGCTTTTGGGAAGCACTCAAAAAGCACTGAGGCTCACCAGTCACAGAAGCCCCACAGAAGGTGGATATGGGATGCTGCGACGTTACCTGATTTCTGAGGATCTGTGAGACTCCTGGAGCTTGCTGTGCTGTCTTTGCCATAACATCTCATGCTGTTTTCATCCTGTGGTCTCCCAGTGATGTATCTAAGCATAAGGCACAAGAAAGGAAATTAGTTTTCCCCCAACCTGATTCTCTCATAAAATATCACCAGCTTGCCCCAAACCATGAGCTTCCGATTGCCACACAAGCAAATACTAACGTTTATTCACTATAGTATCTCCATGTTACCCTGTTCTTCAAGTCACTGTTGCAGAGGACGTCTATCAGCACTATAACTCCCTTAAGGAACAATCTAGAACGTCTTTCCTGTATCAACAGCGAGGGGCTTCTTCACTGTCAAATCTCTGGGATTGATTCATCCCCAGGCCTTCAAATCACAGACTGAAACACAAGTAAATTCGCCTTCTCTTCTTATTCAGCTCTTCTTATTTGCCTGCTGCAAATGAGGAATGGGTTACGGTGATGAAACAAACAGAACAACGTTGTGCCTCTACTGCAGAGGCCACTGAGGTTTAGCAGCATCTTGCACTGCTTGGACAGAACCCAGAGACAAGCTGGATGCTCTCACGGAGAAGAGATTTGCTGGCCCAGAGCTTGCAACCTACATGAGGAGCATTGCACAAACAAGAGAAGGTAGAGCAATCAGGAAGGGAGGGATTAATGAAAGTCGAGGGTGTGGGAGATATAATCAGGTTGTCACCCACTGCAGAAGAGATATCTACGGCAGGCATCTGAAGTTACATAAGTGAAAACAACACGCTTGGGTTTGTAGGTGCTGCTGCCAAGATGGCTTTTAGGGAAGGCCCTGAACACCCAAGAGCTGACTGAGGTTGTTGGGAGGCTGCTCTCCATAATCATTGAGGAGTTATGGAAGCTGGGGATGTCGCATAAGCCTGGAAGAAGGCTGATGTCACCCCCATCTATAAGAAGGGCTTTAAAGGAGGACCCAGGCCCACCAGTCCTACTTCAGTCCCTGGTAATGGTATGGAGCAAGTCCTCCTGGAGGCTCTCACAAGTCAGATGGAGCATGAGACTGGGAAAAGCAGAGCGTAAGTCATGTCTGGCACACCTGATCACCTTCTCCAACCAAGTAACCTGCTCCACTGATGCGGGGCGAGCAGTGGGCACTGCCCACCGGCATTTCTCCACGCCTTTCCATACGGATTCTGAGAGGCCACCTCCCAGAGAAACCAACCCATTCCAGTCCAGACAAGCAGTCAGTGCAGTGTGGGGGGAACCGGCTGGCCGGCTACACAGGCAGGGATGCCTCACACTTCGTAACGTAGAGGCACAGGGAATACCTGGGCTTAACACGAGCGGAGTCAAAAGAGAAAGCTGATTTACCCCCCAGTTTAACCCAGCAGTTTGGAACCTGCCAAGAGGTTTGTATTTCGTTTACAAACTAACTGCTGTACCACGAGCAGTGACCAGAGGCACAGCACACAATTCTGCTCTCTTTTTCTGGAACAAAGAATGCTAATGAATGAATTAAACCTAAAAACGCCAAACTATTCTGCAGACAAACCATCCCTGGGAGCTTCCTACAGAGGCCAAGCCAATGGACAATGGGAATGCTAACAACATAAATGCCCAGGAAAGCCCCTTCCTGCATTTCTTACTTGTTTTGGCTGCTTTTCCCCTATAGCGTCTTCATCATCGGAGCTGTACCACCACTCCTACGTAGCTGTATGTAAATGAGCAGACGTGCAAAGCTCTCACACATAATAACACACTTAAAGAATAAAACTTTGGGTGTTTTAGGGCCAGAAGTAGTGAAATGATGGCAATAATGAAAACGGACCCAGCACTGCAAAACCACATACAATTCACAAGTGAGGTTTGAATTCCCTTCATCACATTTCAATCAGCATCTCATTTTTGGGGGTTAAACTAAAAAGCAATTTGATTTTACGTTCCTCTGCCACTCTGTTCAGTTTTGCTCCCATCCCAGCCCCTAGATTCTGCATGTAACCAAAGCACAGCAAGGAAACGCTGAAGTGAAGCCTACAGCAACATTTACAAACGGAGAGCTAAGTCAGAGATCAGCTATCCCATACCCACAACATGAATTCCTCTCTCTTCATCGGGATTGATGACTCTGCTGTAAAATCAGGAGCACATAATACCTTTCATGGGAGCGTAAAGCGCAGATGAATTAGCAGAGAGAGAACAAAGCTAAATCAATTTCTCATCTCGAGATAGTAATGGAGGCAATTTCTTGAACTTTACTGTGCTTGTAAGGTATTGATCAGCAGAGCCTCAGGCTGAAAGTTAAACCAGCTATTTTTCCAGCGGTAAAGTGGAGGATGGCAGTAAAACTACAGGCAACACACCTCAAAACGGTGTTGGTCAGATGCTCAAGTTCCAGTTACAGGTCAGATGCTCAAAGTTCCCACCTAGCCACAAGTTAGTGCAACACATGAGAGGAAGGGCTCTAGCCAGAGGCTGAATGAATCCTGCAGGAGCCTTCACAGGGCTTATTTAAGGAGAAGCACAAAGACACAGTGCTGCTCTAGGAGCGATGGCACAAACTGCAGTGCTGGTTACACTACTGCAGCGACGGCGTGGGGACGGCGCTTCTATCGTCACCTAAGGAGCCACTTCCCAGAGGTCTTTCAGGCTCTGCTGGGAATACATTTGCTGCTCCAAGGCCTAATGGCAGGTGAGGATGAGGAGAACCTTTGCCTGGCCGATGACGATGCCCCACTCAACCACTGTGAAGAGCAGTGACATCAAGGAATGCCACGCAGGTGCTCCATGGGCTGGAGAAGGCCATGTGCTTCCAAGGACAATGCTATGGCTGTGTGGCAGATTTTAGGTATTAAAAGGACAATGCAGATCAGTGATGAGGATACACACATCACCTGCTGAAGCGTTCAACATGCACCCTTCTAGAAGAACTGTATTTACTTTAACGGGATGGATTTCTGCATCACCTGGCATTAAGACCCTAACTGAAAAGCTGGAATTGGAAACTCAGGCTTCCCGTGAGAGCATCCAAAATGCGATTCCGAAAGAACACAAAAGCCCCTTACAAACACCCAAAACCAATCACAACAACAAAAGGTCATCTGGGATTTCTGTTCTCCTGCCCAGTCGCTGCTGGTTTATCCAAGCACACACAGCCACCAGCTATAACCCTCCCATGAAATGAATAAGCCTCACCTACTTTAATCAATGAAACACAAGATTTGCCTCCACTGTATCATTATTTCCATTACAACAAGGGTGACCAAGAGCATCCTGTTATCGAAATTGGCTGCTCATGATTAAATAGTATTTAATTCTTTTGGGAACAGAAAAGGGGAAAAGGAAGCCACCTTAAGATAAGACACCAAAGCACAATACAGAGTACCTGAATTAAACAAGCAATACCAACAAGGACCGTAAGAGTGACCGGCATAAACCAGCAACAAAAAGTGGACAGGACCAGAACTACCATTATCACTCATGTACCATTACTCTGATTCACTTAAGGCATTTACATCAGAGCACGGCCTCTGCACATGCTGGACGTCCTCTCTTAAGCACCAAGTTCATGATTGTGTTGCCTTTCTCTGGTCCATGTTCAGCTTTCTGATTGCACCTTCCTAGAAAAAACCTCTAGGAATTCCAGTTCTCCAAGGACAGGATTCCTCATGCACACAAGGCCACTTTGATGTGCTCATTTCTCCATCTTTGAAATGCCTCAGGAATATTATATGATACTTATTTCCAGAGAAAATCTCTTTGACAAATGGCACATCTTACAGGTGCGATGCTGTGGCACAGAGAGATAACACATTCCAAAATCAGAGAATCATGGAATCCCGGACTGGCTTGGGTTGGAAGGGACCTTAAAGCTCATCCATTACCAACCCCCTGCCACAGGCAGGGACAACTTCCACTAGAGCAGCTTGCTCCAAGCCCCTCTGTCCAACCTGGCCTCGAGCACTGCCAGGGATGGGGCAGCCACAGCTTCTCTGGGCACCCTGTGCCAGCGCCTCAGCACCCTCACAGGGAAGAGCTTCTGCCTTAGATCTAACCTGAACTTGCCCTGTTTCAGTCTGAACCCATCACCCCTTGTCCTATGGCTGCAGTCCTTGATGAAGAGTCCCTCTCAGCCATCCTATACACATGGTACTGAAGGCTAGGGAGCACCCCACATTTATGCCGTGGCACACTGATGCTGTATGCTGGTTTCTGCTCATTCACTCGTGAGTTCCGACACTCGTTTTACCCCGGGATGACCACAAAGTCTCCTTTCAGAGCAGGAACACCTGGTGCAGCACTCCTCAGGCCATATGCCGCACTGTGAGCCCCCTTCATCCTCCCACATGCAATGCTTTCATTTATCTACTAGCAATTTCCTCTGGCATTTCATCATCCAACATCCAGTGAAAGGAGTCCTCCTGCAGCACACTTCAGCCAGCCCTTCTTTTCCTTGTTCCTATTACCCTAAGCCTACACTCCTGCAAAATGTCAGCTCCCTTAAGCTACGAGGTGACTGGAACTGCTCAGGCAGCATCACCACCAGAAATGACATCAATAAACAGCCCTGCTTCCTTGAAACACCCCCCAACTACTCTTTGCCTTCACAAAATTCCTGGAGAACAGCCACTCTTCTCAACTGAACTCCCCAATCACTCAAGGAAAGGGAAAAATCTTCACGCAAGCACTGCCTATAGAGATCTTAAGCCCTGATTCTTCCAGGCTGGCAGAGTCGAGAACACCTCACGGTGAGATCTCCTGCCAAGAGCCTGACAATCCAATGCTCACACAACATCCCTGCCCTGAGGAGACTGAACTCCTCAGCTCAGGAAACACCACTGCCAGCCCAGAAACACCCCAAACGAACGAGCAGCCAAAGCTGAAAGTCCAACAGCTACCGCTCGGCTCCAGATGCGCTGCACGCAAGTAGGAGGGGAATGAAAAGCCAGCCCTTCCCACCGCTCTGCAGACGGGCTCCTGCGCAGTGCCAGGGATGCGCTGGGAGATGCACGATGCGTAAGAGCTCTCCCAGTGAATATTCATGTCTGGAGCAAAGGGAAGCATCCGCAGTGTCGGAACGGGTCCTGTGCGGGGAGGGCTGTGGATACCCCCATGAACTCAGGCCTGGCCTTTGCACTGTACTGTGTCTGCCGACAGCCACAGAGCATGCGGAGCTCTGCTTCCAGTGATCCCTGCGGAAGGGACAATCCCATCCATCAGACACGTGGAGCTGCAGCGACCGACGGGACGGATTCAATTCCTCCGTCCTCTGCTTGTATTTATCCAACTTGCTTGCATTGCTCTGGCTGAGAAAGGAATGGGATGGCTTGGGAGGCTGAGGGAACAAAACCACACCTTTACCCCTCACCCCCATAGTTACAACACATAAGATATGAAACCAATGCAGCCAGTGGTGGAATTCCTGTTACTGTGACAGAAAGATACCATTTTCCCTAGCTTCTATTTTAAATTGCTTTCTGATACAGCCAAGGTTCTTTAAGCCCTTTTGGCTCCTTACGTAAGGAAATGCCACGCCATTCAGTTTTACAATTACTTTTACCACTCCCAAAGGAGCGCTGACACTCAGCACCTTCCTCAACTTTGTGAGGAATTTATTCAGGTATTAGTATGAGCAATTTCTGTTTCATTACATTAAAAGCTCTTAGTCATCCCTGTAGAAGTCTTTTTCCCTTGGGCAGGCTCTTCTGTGGAGTAGGTAGTTATTTGCCAATCCCGTTTCCTTTCCTAGGATTCCATGTAAGCAGAAGTAGCACAGAAAAGGGGAAAGGACCACGCTTTTGAACACCATGGTGCCTCCATTTTGCAGGTGATGGACAGTGAATAGGCACAACTCACACATTTGACAGAACTTCAGGTTTGGCATTTAATACTTGCAAAAATAGCAATGTTGCCAAAAGGGGGAGCAAAGCTATGAGCATTTTGCCCCATCACCCTACAGGTACAGATAATCCCAGACTGGTTTGGGCTGCAAAGGACCCTAAAGCTCATCCAGCTCCAACCCCTGCCACGGGCAGGGACGGGGCAGCTTGCTCCAAGCCCCTGTGTCCAGCCTGGCCTTGAGCACTGCCAGGGATAGATACACAGCCTCTGAGGCTTTAAGAACTGGCTTCCACGCTTCCTCTCAGATGACCACCTAAATTCTGGAGCATGCCCATTCCCAGCCCTTCTAACTTCACTTCCGAGGTGTTTCCCACCCTAAGCGTAGGTCCACGCTCTCTCATTCTGCCAACCTGCGACACAGCACGCAGGACACCTCACTTTCTTGATACAGAAGCGCCAAAGCAAGCACACATTCTGCAAGGAGCAAGTTCATCCTGCTTAACAATTACCCGAGAGAAACACAAACAGGGAAACACAGATTAGGGGCATGATTTCCCTTCCCAGGGAGGCCAAGGAAGGTGATTTGGCCAGTGTTTGTTTTGGTTGGGTTGGGTGGTTGGGCTTTTTTGTTCTTTCTAATGTGTGGCCAACCAAGGGGGAGGAGGGAGAGACCAGAAGAGCACCTTCAGGTAAGGGCCTTTAACATAAATGAACGGCTAAAGCTTGATCTGGGACAAAAGTGCCAGCTTGTTGCTTAGCAGAACAACAGGACGATGTTTGCAGAGAGTGCCCAACAAGCACCCAGGAGGAAGCCTTCTCTATAGCAGGCACAGTGCAACACCACAGGGTCTTCTGGCAAGGAATTATGAACAGGAAACATTCTGAACAAGGTGATAAACTTGCCTGCCATCTATGGCTCTACCTCACATGCAAGCTGACCAAGACATCCTTCGGAATTACTGGAATGTGACACTTCCGACTGAAACCAGTGTATGCCTGATTAACTCATACCATTTTCAGCTCTAGCACAAAGCCAGCCTGAATTGTTGTCCCAGACAATACAAGAACCAAAAGGCTCTGCCTGCATCTCCCCATGACCCAACTGGCATCCTGGCACAGCGCTCTGCTCAACGGTGAAGAAACAACTGGGGGGGTCTGCAGTAGGGAGCCCATCTCTCATTTCAAGTCCCAATTTTGTCTGAATCTGGCATGAATTATGCACAGGTGCCCTCCAAGCAAGTGGAGCTGTGCCGAGCGAACCTCATTATAGTTTTGGATGCTAGGAGGTAGAAGTGGACGTATTCTAAAGTCCCATTTATTCGAGCCATTGAGGCTCTCCTCTGGAATAACCTCCCCAAATCTGCTCACCCGTTTCCCTTTCCTCTTCTTGAGGCATCAGACCTGCCAAAATCTGTGACTTCCCATCTGCTGCCATCTCTATGAATTATCTCCCCAAACAGGCTGCAAAAGACCACCAACACCTCTCTTTTACCCACCTTCAAACAAACAAGGTAACATGCCTGGCAGCCGGCCGGCTCAGGTACGTCGTGCATTCACACACAGTGGTGCTCAGGTGCCCAAGATCTCAAACTCCCCGAGCCAGCAGTGCAGACAGAACCTCAGCACCGTTTCACAGAGCTTGCCTCAGCTTATCAGCCTGCTCTCTCTGAAAGACTCCTCTCACGGAGGATACACGGTGTTTTTACATCCCCATTTTGCATCAATTCTTTTATGTGGATATTAAGCTTCAGAGCGCGCTATCTGGAAATCTGGGCTGCTCTAGATCATGCTTTTAAAGACTTACTCTCTAATTCTCCTGCCAGTTTATAGGAGCTGCATTTTTATCCTCTGATTTAGAAATGCATAAAAGGACTTCCTATGGCTTATCCTGGCCACGACTGGACCAAGTATTTATTTACTGCGTTGCTTACATGGGCTGTGAGCCACCCGACGAGGAAATGGGGAAATAAAGACAACCTCCTCCTTTAGACCACATCGTTTCTGTCACCGTTTCTACTTAGAGATCTGCTCAGGTCTGGTTTATATAGGAAAAGGGTAAGCACAGACTTCAGTTTTTCATCATCTACTGAACCCATGGCATATAAGACTCATTTATCACCAAGCCCTAGACCCCAGATGAAATGCTAATTACAGACACAAAGACAAGGTAATGCTTTTCCAATAATGAGCAAGCAAGCAATTCTCAGAACAGCGTTACCTGATTTATGACAGGATTCTGGAAAGAAGACGGTGGTGCTGAGACACTCGTGGTTTCCCTTCTGTTCACTTCTCACTTGCAGCAGGTTCAAGCCTCTCTGCAGTATCTACTCAAGAAATCTGAGTGGAAGAGTAATCTGTAACGGAGCAGGATGGGTGCTGATCTCCCCACCACTGCGTCCTTGGGAACTGCCCAAGGAACTGTGGCTACAAGCAACGTGAACAGAGAACTTCTTCATGAATCAGAGGATCAACCAGGTTGGAAAAGACCTTTAAGATCAGCAACTCCAACCATTACCCCAAGCCCTGCCAAGACCACCACTAAGCCAGGGCACTGGCTGAAAGATGTAAGTGACAATGCCATTTCTAACAACCCTCAACACCGCAGATAGCGGCAAACTTAACTTGGGGCTGCAGAAGAGCAGCAAGGTGGGATTCTGAGTCGATTTAAACACACAATTAAAACAGGAGGTAAACCCAACTGCAGCAGAAACCAAAGGTGAGAGACATCACAGATGTGCTGAGCGAGTCAAACACCAGCCAAACCGGAGCCGGCAGTGCTACAGCCTCTCCTGCCAGAGGAAGCAGCTCAAGAACCCCAAAGCTCCAACACATCCAGACGTGAGGGACAGCAGGGCAGGGGCACAAGTCTTCAAGAGGCCCTCCCATAATGAAGAATATTCCCATTCAGGAAGCGTGGTGGCACGCTTCTGGAGCCAAGGCTGGCATTACCAGTGCACGGCTTGAAGGGCTCGGGGACGCCAAACCTTGCCTTCATTTCTCTGCCTGCACTTAGCTCCAATAGCCCGTCATGTTAAGGAAACACCATTGTTACAGAATCCCAGACTGGTTTGGGTTGGAAAGGACCTTAAGATCATTCAGTCCCAAGCCCCTGCCACGGGCAGGGACACCTTCCACTAGAGCAGCTTGCTCCAAGCCCCATCCAGCCTGGCCTGTCGCCATACAGGTGCTTAACTTAGGTGCAGGCTGCACAACTATCCCTTTCGAGTGGTGGGGTTGTTGGGGGAACGCGTTTGTGGTTCTTTTAGCACTGATGTAAGTCACATCGCAAGACAGGCACCTCAGAAGTTACTGGAATAATGACCTGTATAGTTGTTATTGAATACTGACACTGAAATCTGATCTAATGGCACTTTTCTTGAGAACTGAAACAGTATTACTGAAGAGATTTCTCTTAAAAATGGAACACGGGACACGTGCACTGCACTGACTGGGAGGCAGGACTCCCCAGCAGCAAGGCTAACAGAAGGCATACGGTGACTGACCCAGCACAACGCTGCGGCATTCCAGAACAGCCTTCCCCTAGGAATACGTCCACAGGAGGAGAGCATCAACACGCAGGAAGGTGAGGACAGTGCTCCAATAGCTGTCTCATCTAACAAAGATCTCGGGCAGAGACTTCACGGGGAGGGCTACAGTACTGTTAAAGGATTTTCTCCAATATATATGCAACCTTACATTTGTGTCCATTATCCTGTGGTGGAGAGTTCTTACTGCCATAGAATCATGGAATCAACCAGGCTGGAAAAGCCCTTTAAGCTCACCCAGTCCATCCACTCCCCAGCCCTGTCGAGGCCACCCCTAACCCATGGCACTGAGGCCTCATCTCCAAGCTGTGTGAACACTTGCAGGGACGGGGACTGCAGCCCTGCCCTGGGCAGCCTGTTCCAATGCCTGAGCACCCTCTGGGCAAGGAATTGTTCCTCAGCTCCATCTAAACCTGCCCTGGGGCAGCTTGAGGCCGGTTCCTCTTGTCCCATCCCTTGTTCCTTGGGAGCAGAGCCCAGCCCCTCCTGGCTCCATCCTCCTGGCAGGCACTTGTAGGGAGCCATAAGGTCCCCCCTGAGCCTTCTCCTCTCCACACTGAACCCCCCAGGTCCCTCAGCCATTCCCCATCACACTTGGGCTCCAGGCCCTGCACCAGCTCCAGTGCCCTTCTCTGGCCCTGCTCCAGCACCTCAAAGTTTCTCTTGTAGTGAGGGGTCCAGAACTGAACACAGGATTCGAGGTGCAGCCTCACCAGTGCCCAGTGCAGAGGCACAGTCACTGCCCTGGCCCTGCTGCCACACTGGTGCTGATACAGGCCAGGATGCTGGAGTTAAAAGGCACTAAGAAGGACATATAATATATAATGCAGGCACTGTGTATGGGAGGTAAGCTTGCCTCCAAACACCTAATGTGCAAACATTTGTTTTCCTTCAGATGCCTGAAATCAGGTCAGAACAACAGTAATGTGATGCTGGCTTGTGCAAAACAATGCTTGCCTTTTTTAATAGGCAAGAGTCCCACCTAAGAAAGAAATACATTTTCTTTTTAAATCCAATTATCTTTTTGGGACATTCGGAGACAAGGCTCCTGGATAACAGATAACTGCATGAGATTGAAGATAATTGGAAGAGTTCTGGTCTCTGCCATGTCCTTAGCATTCCCGGGCTGCACATTCAAGCTACAAAACCCAGTCTGTGCATCCGATGCTGTACGAGGCAATGTAGCAACACAGATGGATAGAGATTATCTCTGAAAAGGGATGTGTGCCCCGGGCCTAAATGCTTTAATTTCATCTTTTAAATATTGAGATTCCTGCTAGGAATTTGATTTGCACCTTCGTTCTCCTACAGGGCAGTTTTCCTCAAGGAATTCCTTACCTCATTTTCCCCTGTGCTCATGTCTCTGGTAATGCAAGATTCACAAGTCTCTCTGCTGCCATACTTCCCGCTGGTATACTTTCAGTAATCCCCAGCTATCCCGAAAGCTGCATCTCTCTTTCCATCATCAGTGTCTGAGTTTGACCCTGGTTTTGGCTGCGATGGAGTTAATTTTGCTTCCCAGTAGCTGGTGCAGGGCTGTGCTTTGGCTTTAGCCTGAGAACAAGGCTGATAACACACCCATGTTTTAGTTGTTGCTAAGTAATGCTTACCCTAAGTCAAGGACATTTCAGCTTCCCATGCTCTGCCAGCAAGGAGGGGCACAAGCAGCTGGGAAGAAGCAGAGCCGGGAGAGCTGACCTGAGCCAGCCAAAGGGGTATTCCAGACTGCAGAACACCATGTGCAGTATAGGAAAACTGGGGGGAGTCAGATGGGAGGTGCTGATCACTGCTAGGCATGAGCTGGGCATTGGTCAGTGGATAGTGAGCAATTGTGCTGTGCATCGCTTGTTTTTCTTGGGGTTTATTCCTCTCTCTTTTTGTTATCCCCCTTTTAATTACAATTATTATTATTACTGCATTTTCATTTCAGTTATCAAACTATTCCTATCTCAACCTGTGTGTCTGACCTTTTTCCAGCTCTCTTTCCAGCGTTAGGAGGGGAATGGGCGAGCAGCTATGCAGTACTTACTTGCTGGCTGAGGTTAAACCATGACACCAGGTCCAGGCTCAGCTACGGGCTGAAATTCCTTTGCACACTGGAAGTTTCAGTTGTAACCTCATTAACTCCAGGCACTGAGCTCTGCAAGGCCGAAGTGGAAACGGAAAGCCCCATTCCTTTGAGATCTCCTGCCCTTGCCAGAGGGATGGTACAAAGGATCTCCCATCACAACAAGAGTCACCTCAACACGAGGAAGAACTTCTTTACGTGAGGGTGGCAGAGCCCTGGCACAGGCTGCCCGGGGGGGGGGGGGGGGGGGCGGGTTGTGGAGTCTCCCTCTCTGGAGCCATCCCAACCCCGCCTGGACACGTTCCTGGGTGCCCTGCTCTGGGTGGCCCTGCCTTGGCAGGGCTTGGACGGGATGAGGTCCCGAGGGCCCTTCCAGCACTGATGGTGCTGGGATCACAGGGAGACCTATGATCGAACCAGCAAACTTCTAGACGCCTCCTGAAGCTGTGCAAGTCCGAGCCATCATTCCCCAGAGACCTGCTCTTGAGCCAGCCCACTGACACGCAGATAATGGTCTGATCAATAAGGGAACGGTCTCTCAAATACTAGCACAGAGGTTTTGCACAATGCAAACGACACCTGAAAGCAGAGGAGCATCAGGCTGGTGTCCCCAGCTTCTCTTTATCCCTGGTGTGCTAGCAGAAGCCACAACCCAGAGGCTGCTCTCCCATTCAGGTGTGTTTTGGAGTCACTTTCCTCCAGTCATGACCTATTTCAGGCCACGGATACATCAGGAGCTGCTGATGGATGGAGACAACCTTCCTGGGTTTTTGTAAGAGAAAAAACAGCCCTGGTGTGCTTCGTGCACTGGTGGTGGTGAGGCACTCCATGCCTCTGTGCTCACCAGCAAACCAGGATACAATTACGGACCACGGTCCTGGAGAACCATCTGATAAACAATTACATCCTCATTTCCAATAGGTATGCCTGCTCCTGTCAGGAGAACCTGAAGATGAGATTTGGATGATTTATTCGTTAGTCTGGACTATGAAGTCCTGAACTGAAAGATGTACCTTGCAGTGAAACCCATGTGGGTAAGAACCTTCTCTCAACAACACAGGACTACTTAAGACATGAAATCCTGAAACAAACAGATCTCAGCCCTCTCTAACATGAGGCTCCTGATGAGTTCATTGAAGACCATGAGATTTGGGAACGCTCGTAGGTCTTCATCTTGCCGAGACTGGCACATCTTATATGCCCCCAAGCACAGGACACAGAGTCAGCAAGAGGTTTCTGGTTCGTATGAACGGAGCATTTTCAGCTACTTTAAATCACCATCACCACCTTCTTGCAGATCTCGCTTCTGTTTCTCAGCTTCTTACAGGCTCTTAACAAGAAGATGCTGCTCAACAACAATAAAATCTTTAGCAAGGCAGTAGGCTCCGTTCTATTTCCCTTGTAGCTACATCCTCAAACAAGCTGTCTCACGAGTACCAGGTTAGTATCAGAAGGAACCTGGTCTGGACTTGAGAACATCACCATTTCCAGTGGGTTCATGTCTTTCGGAAAGTCCCAAACGGAAAGACCTTAAATAAGACAGAAAACCCCGACACAACAGAGGCTTTTGACTCCATTCCCATGCCTAATGGACTGCCGTAGATGGATAACTGTGGCCTCACAAGGCTGTTATAGCATTAGCTTTGCTTCTAATAAGCAAGGGGAAGGCAAGATCCTCATGGCTCCTACTCCTAAGTCTCATGAAGTAGCAAGAAAAGAGTTCTGCCCCCAGGTGCTTTGAAAGGAAACCAAAGGCATCCACGGGACGATGGATGATTCACGACTGGCACATCTGAACCCCCAAATGCACCACGTCAATAAACAGATTCAGAAAACCAAAGATCATCATCAGTGCAGAGGATCAGAGCGAAGCGCATGCGAGTGATGAATTCCAACTCTTAAGAATGGATGACACAACCACTGCATCTCCTGAACAATGAGAGGGAAAAAAAAAAAAAGACCTATTAAAGAATCTATTCAGTGGCACAGCACCAGCCTTTGCAAAAAGGGTAAAAATAACCTTGGGCACAAGAGGCAGGAATCCAACACATGAAGTAGTCTGTGATGAGAACTCCATGAATAAAGCAGATGATACCGAGTTCCCCAAGAAACCCCAACAAAGCAGCTGTTTACAGATAGGGAGAATTCCTGCCTATGTGTTTCCAAATTAACAACCAAGTGGAATGAGATGGATTTGCTGGTTTAAAAAAAGCCAAGAACCAGCTACAGAAAAAGACCTGGATTTGCCCACCCTCACAGACACATCGGGGTTTAACATTTACAAAGTACCGAAAGAAAACACCCCCCACCTCCGTTCTCTTGATTTGATGTCACATTTGGCACAAAACTTTCCTGTTCAGAAGGAGATTTGGCTAGACAGCAGATGGAGAATTCCATTAAAACACAAGTGGCAACATGTGCCCGCCCTCCCAGTCAAAAGCAGCAAACCACGTCCCTGTAACATCTGCCTGCAGATCACAAGGTGCTCACATGGATGCTTCCCCACCATATACCTTTTCCTTACTCCTATCTGAAAGTGTCCTTCTCCATAAGTGAATTCTGTGTTAAAAGACGGAAGGCAAACAAACAGCCTCACCTACCCTTCCTGGCACCATTCACTTATTCAGAAGGGTATAAAGGTCAAGAGCTCTGGAGCGCTTGGTTCAGCAAGAAGTCACTATTTCAAGTTAAGCAGAACGAGGAGGAAGAGAAACTTGGTTCACTGTACAAAAATAAGGCAAGTGGTAACATAAAGGCAAACCAGAGGGTACATTCATTATAACGATTCTGTGGTTCTCCTGTACTTCAATTAAAAGCCACTTTATTTACAGCTCTTGGCTTGGCAGCAGGCAAGCCGAGGAGAACATTCTTCATGGTGCAATTTCTAATGCAAACAAAAGTAAAGGTAACCCTAGAGGGGCTGGCTAACTTATACAACGAGGCAGGGAACAAACGGTACGAGTGAATAACCATCATGTCAAATGCATTCAGAAGGACCACGACTCGAATCATAAATTCTTTGACAAGCGCGTTCGCCTCAGAGAACTGCCTAAAATAGCTCCTTTCTCCCGTAAATATACAAACACTTTTCCTACGATATTGTTTTAACAGTAATTCAAAAGTACATTCCACCAACACAAAGTTAAAACCGCCCTTCCCACCCTCAAAACCAAGAAGTGACCACTACAGAGAGAAGTCTGTCTTTGCTGCTCAGCAAGTCCGCAGTGATTGGTTTCAGAGTGGAGAGCAGCCCTAAGAGGCAGTGCTGCCCAGGCAGGGCCCTTGTGCCCTAGAATCACAGAACAGAATCCTAGAATGGGTTGGGTTGGAAAGGACCTTAAAGCTCACCTAGTTCCAACCCCTGCCACGGGCAGGGACACCTTCCACTGGAGCAGCTTGCTCCAAGCCCAGTTGCTCGCTCAGCAGAAGGGGTCACAGACTTACACTGCATTACTTCTATTCCCTATGAAGACAGCCTCGTATGGAACGAGTTTCTATCAGCCAGCTACAACCCATGTCCAAGTTGCTAGGCTTTGACTCAAAGACATGACATCATAGGTGAAACACTCCATCAGCAACCTCTCATTTCATTTTTGTCTGGTTTAACAGTACCTGTCCAAGCTGTGTCAGGCACAGGTCTCCCCATCTTTTCAAATGCATGAGGTTGCAGCAACCTCAAGCTCCTGGGGTTGCAAGCTCTCGCAAATGCTCTTCGCTCCAGCTTGCCAGTTGGCTTGGGAAAGAAATACCTACAAGAACATTTGGGGCTCCCATGCAGCAGAATGTTTTAAAGCAGTTTCTAATATGATAGAAAACACCCATCAACAGCTGTTAGCAGCACAGGAGGGATCTGTGTCTATACAGATGCTCATATGCTAGCAATCACTTCGCTGAAAGCACTAAGTGATGCCTGTTACTTTCTGCGCCCTATTTGGCTATGGGTAGTTTCAACTTGTATTCTACTCTAACCAGAGTGGAGATTTGAGAGCCGATCTCGTATCTCCAGCAATACACACAGGCCTGCTGCATTCAGAAAAGCAAGAAGAGCAGGCGTAGGTTTCTTTAAGACGCAAGCGCTCCTTCCAGGCTGTAAAAAGCCTTTTGCTCCGGGCAAACTAAGGCTTCAGGCCAATGCCTTCACTACTGCCCTCCAAAGATGTCCTACTTGAGAACTGTAGGTGCAACCACGCCACCTGATACCACCGCCAACTTGGCTGGCTCCTCTCCCTTGGTTTCCTATGGAGACAATTTGGAAACAACAAAAAAATGAGGGGAAACAAAAACTTCCAGAAAAGGAAGCAAGCCAGAGCACCGAAGTCCAGCTCCTGCTGAGCTGCCCTAAAGAAAAGCACCCTCTTGTCTCTAGTGATGGCCAAGGGGGCTAATGCAGTCAGGAGCCTGGTGAAATGAGCTGGTATGGTCAGAAGCCTAAACTCCGGAATCCTCAGGGCACAGACCGCAACAGCAGGAAGTTCAGTTAAGCCTTTCCATGTTATAATCAATAACTAACCAGTACCAGCTGTTTCGGGACCAGATGCCATTTGGTTTCTGGATAGGCTACAACGCACTGCCAACGAGGACAAGGCGACACGAAAGCACGCTGCAACGAGGGAGCTGAAACGGCACAAAACAAGGGGAAGGGGAAAACTTCCTGCAAGGCGAACAGCAAAGATGCAACGCTTCCCTGCTGTACTGAACTGTACTGAACACAGACACCAAAGCCACCCACCCCGCTGAACCCCCCCCAACGCTGCTGCTGCTGCCCACCCACACCAAACCACCCCAGTCAGAACATACCAGAGTGCCGCGGGTGCTGTTAGGCCACAACAGGAGCAGAAGCCCAAGAGCAGGCAGCACGCGCCCGAGCTGCTCCTCCTGCCCCACGGAGCATCCGGCCTTTCCCACTGGGCAGCACTGCGAGAAGAAACTGGGCAAGAAGCTCAGCATCCCTGAGAGCTGCTGTCATGTGTCTGAGCAAATCCTAACACACAGTACCACTCCCACAAAAGGGATCGAGCTTGTTCTTATGTAAGTATGTATATTATTTAACACTCAAAAACAACAGTTCCATCACATCGCTGTAAAACCAGAAGTGGCGAGGCGCTAAGGGGGGGAAAGAAGAAATCATTTCTACTCTTTTGTACCTATTCATTTTGTTGATTTGCCTTCAGGCAAGTCAAGGGCCCTCAACAGGCTGCAGAACAAGGACCACCATCCATTTTCCTCCTCTCCCTTTGTCGCAGCACAAGGTGACTGGAGTAAGCTTAATTCACACACTATTTGCATGTAAGTATCATCTCCTAGGAAATTATCTTTTGGATCTGGGGAAAAGTGATTACGAAACACCTTAAAGGTGAGATGAACAAAGGCAGGCCATCATCTTCTCAGGCAAGCAATTGTGGCTGCCTCTGCGGTCACCTGAACCAGTTTTGCTCTTCCTTAGATTAAACAAACACACATCGCTGAGATGCATGCATTGCTTCCGAGGTAGATGCGCAGGAGAAGGCCTAGGTGACGAAAATCACTTTCAACTAGATGTTAGTATATTCACGCTGCAAAGCACATAAAAGGAGGCAGGAAGCAGGGGAGGGAAATGTCTCTCTCTCATATCATATTTAAGTGACAGTACAACAGTGACTTTCCTCCCTGAACCGCTCACAGATACGGGGCCACTGCATAATCTGCAATAATCTTGTAAATTCGATTCACATTTTTCCCTGAACATTGCAGGAATTGACAGAATTAAGAGCAAAAATCATGATTTCTTTTTTTTTCCTCCCCCCCCCCCCACTCATCACTCAAACGAAACAGATGCAAAATAGAGCAAGTTTTCCCAGGAAAAACAGCTTTGTCCTACTTTGAGCTAGTTATTCCGAACTGTGCCCACCTCCCCTTGCACAGCACATTATGGAGTGCTAAGAAGCTCCTCCAGTCTCTACAAACCAGCCACAAGTTGGTTTACGGCAAACAAAACCCCATCCGCATCCAGGAGTAACAGCTGGCTGATGGAAGCAGATGTGCCCCTGCATCCCGAGCCTGAACTCATCCGAGCAGGTAGCACCAGGAAAGGCCACCCGAGGGAAGGGGGAAGAGGCACAACTTGGCACAGGACTGGGAAAAAAAGAGGGTGAAGGGAATGTATGCACACGCTTCTGAGATTTCACCCTGCTAAAATCTTGGACTAAGATAAGTTCTAGTGACATTTCTGCAGATCCAGGGATAAAAACCTCCAGAGATTCAATGTGAAAAGTTATTTAAAACATGCACAGATTTAATTTGATAGTCAGCCTTTCTGTCAACCTATTTTCTGCACTTCACTGAGGGCATCAGAGGGAAAGAGAAGATGTAAATCTTAAAGTAACACGAATAGATGCATTCTCCAGTTAGGAATGTATTATTTTTAGGACCAGGTGGAAAACGTCCTTCAAGGACACCATCCCTCGGTGGCACCCTGGATGGCCTGCGTGGCAAGCATGTGTCCGATAAGCAGGTAACTCAATGCCAACAACATAAAGACAAAAGCAAGTCAAATATAGCTTTACTTTAAGATGTGGCTTTCTACAATACCAGAAGAAAAAAAGGTATTTCTGCACTAAAGAGACAGCTGGGGCTCTGCATGGGTTACTTCAAAAGCGGCAACGCCTTCTCCAGACCATCCTTGTTCTGACTTGTTTCTTCTGGGTTTTCATTCACATTCCTGATGGGTTTTGACCGTTCCATACCAGCGCCCGGAAGGACCTTTGGAGAATGGACCCACAATTCCAACCACCATACTCCTTAAGTCCATCTTTGTCCCATCCACGCCTTGTCCCAAGCAGTCCCTGCAGCACATGTAACCTGCTGCTCCATCCAGCTGCATCACCATGAGGCTCCAACTCCAAGGGAAGCACCAATTCCCACTTTAAGTTAACTTCCTCTAAAGCAGTTAATGGGTCTTTCATAATCACCTCTCCTTACCTGGCCCATGCTAACATACTATGATCTACCAGTGTGTCCCCTCCAAAATCATACCCCCCCCGAGGCTCTCAAAGTTGAACTCACAGCGCTGTTGGGGTGCGTGCATCCCTGCACATCTGGGTAGCATCGTTCTCCAAGTGCCTCTGAGGAGGGATATTCACTTCTCAGAGCAAGCCATGGACTGGAAAGAATAAGCTCTTGCAGTATTAAGTTATTTAATACTTCAGTGCTGTAACAGATTAAAAGAAAACAAACAAAACACGCAGACCTTTTCCCACAGTGCTTTTAAGGCAGAACCAAAACTGGTTTACTTCAATGAAGCCTTAGGAGTGAAATCTACATAACCGGGTCAGAAACGGCGTCTTGGGAGGAACAGTTGCTGTTCTTTAACTCCTGAGCTTCAAAGCAACTTCCCAAAAGTTCCTTTGTAATGCTTCCCTCAGCAGAGCTCAAGTCACCCTCAGATGTTGCCATCGGACACTAACCCAATGGGTGAAAGGAAATCAGACCCCTCCCAAGAAGCACACGATGGGAAATCACTGCTGCGAGTTACAAGGCTCCCTACACTGGCATTACTCAGCTTAGCTCTACTCAAAGGCCTGATACACCCCACTTCACAGGCAGGACAGAAACATACACTTACAGGCTGGGGCAAACCAGCGTCAAACACCAGAGGGTTGAAGCCTCTGTCTTGACAGCAGAGTAACAGCACTCACAGCAGGCTCACAGGAAGATGGGGAACAAGTATGACGTTGCTTCTAGGGCTCCAATGCTTCCATAAGCTGTCTAAAACAAGTGACATGTATGGAAAGGCAATCTTTTCAGCAGAAGGCAGGGCAAGCTCAGGTTAGATCTAAGGCAGAAGCTCTTCCCTGTGAGGGTGCTGAGGTGCTGGCACAGGGTGCCCAGAGAAGCTGTGGCTGCCCCATCCCTGGCAGGGCTCAAGGCCAGGTTGGACACAGGCGCTTGGGTGACACTGTCTAGGTGTGAGGTGTCCCTGCCCGTGGCAGGGGCTGGAGCTGGATGAGCTTTAAGGTCCCTTCCAACCATTCCATGATTCTATGATGGAAAAGCAGAGGGACCTGCTACAGGAACCAACGTCCCCCTCAAGAAACTCAAACCACAACTCTCCAAGTTGACAATAACAGGGCAGGACGATTACCGGCACTGAAAGCCAGAGCAGTTCTCTGCATTCGGAATGAACTGATCCTATATGAATGATTGGGATATCACAACAAGCAACACAAAGGCTGCAGCAACAGTGTCCTGGAGGAGGAAGAGCTATAGCCTTGGTGCACGTAACTTGGCTTTCTGATGTGGTTTCTCCAGCAGATACACGCTTCCATGCTTTCCTCTTTGCTGCTCACGAGCTCTTTTTGGCTTGCATGGCTTCAAATCCATACATATGTATTTAAAAAGGCTGGGAATTGGACTTGCAAACAATATTTGACTAAATCCTTTTACACTAGTGAACAATTTGAGGTTTATGAGGGAGAGCATTTATACAGATTAGAAAGCAGCAGAGACACAAGAAATACACGAGAACAAAAGAAAGAGCTTGCAATAAGGCAAAAAAGACGGGATGCCCTCAGCTCTGGACTGGGATGGCAGTATTTCTATGTTCTTGAAGCACAGCAAGACATGAAGGCAACACCTCCTCTCCTCTTCCCCCAAACACCTGAACAGTAAAACCCACACGTGACAAAGTTACTTAGAGTTGGTCAAAGCCAGGGCAGAACTGGAAGGAACTGCAGATGAGCCAGGCAAGGCCAGGCCAAGGGGCGAATTAAATCCACTGTGGATCAATAACAATCCAAGTGCATTTAAATGAGAAGCACGAAGCACTCAGGACTGGTTGTTGGCTTTAACAGCTCTGGAGCAACTCAATGCTTGAATCGAGTCTTTGGCAAACCAATGGAAAGCAGTACTGGATGCACACAGATACGGCTTCCAGATATCCTCCTTCCCCTTTTGAAGAGGAAAGCATTCACATGATTGTCTACAGGAGACAACCAACAACGCTGGTGTGCCACAGCATACATCAGCAGCGTGTTCTCCATCAGTGCTGTGTTCAGCTCTTACCATCTGATCTCGTCTTGAGACAGCAGATGGAGGAACAGGTTCAGAGAACGGGGACAAGAATAACCCAGGACAAAGGCAGACTTCTGTACAGTAAGAGAGGAAGTTTGGAACAGCCACACTAACAGGAGATGGGGAAATCAGCACAGGTATTAGAGAACTGTGAAGACTACAGTGCTCCCCTCCACTCTCCTCCTGCAGGAGCCAGGGCATCTCTGGAAGAGCAATGCACTCCAAGCTGCTAAAAGGAAATGTGTTTGGTTGGTTGGGTTCTGTGGCAGGCCTCCGGCGCTCTTGTTTTATCTTCCTTGCATTCAGCACTCAGGTTGCCCATTATTTTGCCACAAGCTCTAATGAAGAGCTCAGAAAGCCTCAGAGAAAGCCTACAGTCCTTCCAAGCTCATGACAATGAGTAATTTACTTGAGGCAGGGAAGAGATCAGAAACACCCACCTGTCCTCAATAGCATTTGCAGGATGCAAGGTTTTTGCAACACCAAAGTCAGACAGGACCAAACTAACTGAAAAGGCTCAGAACTTCCCTTCTGGGGCTTCAACATAACTGTTCACCTTAGGACAAAGCACATGTTAAAGTATCAGGTAGAGCCCCCACAAGCAGTAGGCAGAGGGCACACACAGAGGCTGCAGTGCTAGTCCATTAGGACACCCAATCCTCTGCAGAAGTGCAGAGTGCTACGTCCACACAGCGAGGTAGAGGAAGCTGAGAAGAAGGGAGCATACGCAGCTTTGGTTTGAGTCTTGAGCCGGAGGATGCTAGATAAAGGGTAGCTGTGTCCACGGCTCAGAAGTGGCCTTTGCAACGTTTGGAACAAGAAACGGCGCCGACGCCTCACAAGAGGGCTGACACACGAAGAAGCTGCTGGGTTACAGCAGGGCAGTGCCATTGCACTGGTCCAGCACAAGCCGCGCCCTTCAGCCCCCATCACTTTGCAGTGCTCACAAAAGCGCTCCCGTGCAAGGCATTTACAACAGGAGCAAGGTGTTTCTGCCGTTAGTACTACAGTGTACACTCCTCACCAACTTATTCCCGAGTGTAGGAGCCCCGTGTTATGCATGACAGTGCAAGAGATGTTTTTGTATCTAGAAACCACCCCAGAACTAGGTTAGCCTGGCAGGCTTGCAGCGCTTCATTTACATATGAGTCAATCCTCCTGCAATACAAA
This sequence comes from Pezoporus flaviventris, assembly GCF_033815535.1. Taxonomy (NCBI): domain Eukaryota; kingdom Metazoa; phylum Chordata; class Aves; order Psittaciformes; family Psittacidae; genus Pezoporus; species Pezoporus flaviventris. Next base: position 1,489,405 of record NW_026892680.1, on the reverse strand, counting down.
CATCAGCCATGCATTCCCCACTGTCCTTCTATTTATACTCACTATTTAACCTGCAGGCATCCCGAGTTAATTAAACAAATCAATCCCATTGAGATAATTGTGTCTCAAGCAAATTAGCACAATTAGCCTCTGAAAAAGAAAAGCCCAGCATTACTGCTGTATTTCTTTATATAATCATGTGCTCGTTCCTCTGACTGGGGGTTCATGGCTATCTAGGAATCTGCATTAAAATGAAAAGTGCGATGACACATGAAACTGGCTGATGTGCGACTGTTACCGCCAGCAGCTTCTCCCTTCGCATCATTCACTTCCACTGAAATCCGAGGATTTCATTTCTGCCCATCAGAAATGAAAGCCAGAGTCACAGAATGGTTTGGGTTGGAAGGCACCTTAAAGCTCACTCAGCTCCAACCCCTGCCACGGGCAGGGACACCTTCCACTAGAGCAGCTTGCTCCAAGCCCCTGTGTCCAACCTGGCCTTGAGCGCTGCCAGGGATGGGGCAGCCACAGCTTCTCTGGGCACCCTGTGCCAGCGCCTCAGCACCCTCCCAGGGAAGAGCTTCTGCCTTAGATCTAACCTGAACTTGCCCTGTTTCAGCCTGAACCCATCACCCCTTGTCCTGTCGCTGCAGTCCCTGATGAAGAGTCCCTCTCCAGCATCCTTGTAGTCCCCTTCAGATACTGTGCATATGCCCTCGCACTCGTTATCTCTACCCTACGATGCCTCTTCTGGTCCTTCCATTCTGCAACAGCTTGTCCAAGCTCATGAAGAAACCCTGGCGTGTAATGGGGAGATGAAGGCTCAAATGCAACACTGAGTTTAAACACACTCTTGCTTTCCTTTTGGGTCAAGATTTAGCTGGTTTTGTGGCAAGCTGGGAGGCCCCACGGCCAATGTACCACAGCCGAGACAGTGGGCAGACACAGGCTGAACTAGTAAGGACCAAATAAAAGCTAGGAGGCAAGGGTACCATCCTTAGAGGAAAAAGAAGCAAGGAAGGATCCCACCGCACTGGACACCTCACAGCTGTACCACTCTGAGGACAGTCCCTGCTCCAAAACAGTACGTTACACTGGTACTTACAACACAGACACAGAATGCTAGAGATTGGAAGGGACCTCGAAAGATCATCTAGTCCAATCCCCCTGCCGGAGCAGGAACACCTAGATAATGTTACACAACCACAGCAAGGGAAGCGGCGAGCTGGTTAACTGGATCCACTAGGGGTTAGAGACATTCTCAGTGCTTTCTTCTCCAGCTCAAGATCCCAGAAACCCCTCTGTAACAAAGCTGAAGTTTTACAAATGACACCACTGGTACCCAGGCTCTTCTGGAAACCGCACCTCCATCCCTCACAGCTCACCCACCAGACAAGTTCTCAACCACCGGGCACCTGCATGGCCAAGGCAGGAGCAGGCATCCTCTTCTACCAGTCCTGGCCAAAGAAGAGTCCACAACTTCTGGCTGACAGCTGGAGACGTCTCCAGCTACCACCAGAATACAAGGAACAGAGGTGAGAAACGCCGAGCACCCTGCAGCAATGGCAAACTCAAGAGGCCAGTGTGCAAACCCACAACCTCATCAGCTGAAGCGCTTTAACCAGCCCCATTCCTTCAAGAGCTGGTGGAACAGCTACACAGTGCGTTTGCCATGCTGTGGACCAAGACCTCACCGGCAGCCCTGATGGTTACTGCGTCGCTCCACACGAGCCTGCGAGCACGAGTGTTGTTTGAATGCTGGAGACTCCATCTCTTGAGCTCATGGGAAAGTGCTGAGCAGAGGGAGGTAAGGGGGTGTGTATGTGCGTGTAGGAAAGACAGGGAAAAAGAGAAAGGCAGACATAAAGACGTTAAGGAACCCAACCAGCACTAACTGTCTTCTCTGTTTCAGCAGATGATTCAAGGAGGGATGAGCTGCTCCTCGCGCTGCCTCCCGCCGGCTGCTAAGCAACTGCAGCAGCATCCAGCACTGGCTTCTTCCTCTTTCTGAGGGAATTAGACAGGCTTTACTAGTACAGCAGCTGTGAAAGTGGTAACTGGTACTAGGCTCCTGAGAGTCATTACAGGAGGAAGAAAGGGGAACAGAGGTGATGGGGTAAAGAGGGGAGGACAGCAAGGGACCAGGCTGGCACACTACTGCCGAGGCACCATGCACTAAGAAGGGAGGGTATGAAGGGGGTAATTCTATGGAAGACTTCCTATTCTTTTTGCAAAAGGAAAATAAGGCATTTTGGGGGTTTCGGGCATATAAAAACTAAAGCATTTTTCCCTCTTGGCACGTGTCATAGAATCACAGAATAGGTTGGAAAAGGCCTTTATGATCAAGTGCAACCATTCCCTAGTGCTGCCAAGGCCACCATTAACCCATGGCACTGAGGGCCTCAACTCCATCCTCCTGTCAGGCAGTTGTAGGGAGTGATAAAGTCTCCCCCTGAGCCTTCTCTTCTCCAGACTGAACCCCTGCATTTCTCATCTGCGTGGTACTGTAACCAATGGAACCCACTGGCTCAGCGGATGTGGCCGAGATGCTAACAGTGCTGCTCCTTCCACCATCACTCCAAACATGCCACCAGACCACGATGGTCTGCACCCAGGTCAGCCAGCCTCCTGATCTGCCCTACAGAGCTCCTGGCCTTGATCCCAGCCTCCTGACCCTTAAATGAGGGGGGCCTGTAGGGACAGGCCAAGGGGAATGGCTTTAACCTGCCCGAGGGGAGACTGAGATGAGCTCTTAGGCAGAAGCTCTTCCCTGTGAGGGTGCTGAGGCGCTGGCACAGGGTGCCCAGAGAAGCTGTGGCTGCCCCATCCCTGGCAGTGCTCAAGGCCAGGTTGGGCACAGGGGCTTGGAGCAAGCTGCTCCAGTGTGAGGTGTCCCTGCCTGTGGCAGGGGTTGGAACTGGATGAGCTTTTAGGTCCTTCCCAACCCAAACCAGTCTGGGATTCAATGAATGTTGTTAGCACAGACCAGCTCACCTCTGTACCTCATGCTAGGAGGATCCAGCCATGGACCACGCAGAAGAACAGGTCACTACAAGAGGCTGGGTGACATCCGAGCCTTTTCCTTGTGGAAGATCAGTTTTCCCACTGGGATGTTTTCAGTGGCGGGGCTCACCAGACGCTGCTGTCACACAAGTGGCTTGGTCAGCACAGGCACCCGCCGCTGGGGCCACGCATCTGTGGTTCCCCAGGGCTGCAACTTCTTGTGTGCCATCAGATCGCTCCCCATGCTCCCATGGGAGATGCAGGCAGGAGCAGGTAAAGCAGCCTCTTGCATAGCCAGAGACTAGCTCTTCTTAAGTAAGAAAACCTTAAAAAGCACCGTCTTACAAAGACCTGTACTCTTTGGGAAAGTAAGAGGAAGCAAACTTAATTTACATGGCACATAATTCTCCCACTAATCTGACTTCACACAGAGCAAAAACTGGAACCCTTACATATAAAGATACACGCTTCTTATAAAATTAGCTTAACACTACCTTGTGTCAGTACCAACTGACAACAAAAAGCAGGAACTTTTACACACGTATCTATTATTTATGAGTCAGAGTCAAAATGGATAACAGATATAGCAGGAACAGGGACAGGGCAGCCTGGGAAAAGGGATAGATATCTTAGCATAAAGTGTATTTAGAAAACCAGTTCTGTGATACAGGATCCACAGGCACAGCTGTCCTGTCATAAAGAATTCATTATTTACAAATAGACTACAGAACGCTCCATTTGAGATGAAGTACCATAAATAATTGATGCTCGATACGTGTCAGAAGTAAAAGCAGTGGCGTTTTCTACACACGCATTGCCACTGTGGGGACAAGAAGTGCAATTCACCCTCTTTTAAGGCATTAAATTGCACATGTGAATTTCGTTTTCATCCCTGTAGACAGCACCTTGGGTCCACTGCCCAGTGTGGCACAGCTCTACCTTGTGCCATCTGTTCCCACCCAAAGAGGCAAATCCAGATGCAGGCAAGAAACTCAACCAGCGTGTCCCCCGTCCCAGTGTGGAAACCCTGGGCCGCCCCTCACACGAAAAGGCATGCCCCAAGCTTGACATTGCAATGGAGACATGCCTCTGTTGGAAATTAGATTAAGACAAAGTATTTTCTATGGGCAAACAGTCACCGGAGAGGGGAGAGTCCCGTTACCACTGAGATGGAATCAATCTGGAGAGCCGACCTCACCCAGCACACTGGTTCTTCATTTTCCATGACCTGTGCAAATTCACCTATTTCCCACAAGATAAAGCAAAAAACATGTAAAACGCTTGCTCCTGAGTTTATTCTTCTGTTCTGCCTGTACTGTTCTTTACAGCAGCAGGATACCTGCATGGATGCAAAGCTTCACTGCTCTGACTCCTTTTCTGTCCTCAATGAAAAGCCCTCAAACCGCAACACCCAAGTACTGGGTAAACCATCAACCAAGCAGAAATGCCCCTCGGAACTCTCCCTGCTCTACCTACACGTGCCCTTCTCCACACGGCGAGTAGTCAGGGCTTAAAGTCTGTTTTCTCTCTTTAGAGTCATGAATCCAAAGCCAGCAGGTCTGTCCAAGAGAGAACCTCAAGCACAGCACGGAAAGCTGGCCAGCCCACTGTGATGGCAGGGGGATAAACACCAGCACAAGCCCCAGACACGGCTGGTCCATCATTCACAGCATCAGGCCGTCTCTGTCCACCTCCCCCAGACCCACAAAGCGGAACAGACCACTGTAATCTCCTTGACCTTCCACCCAGGGTGTGCCACTGACCTACATGCAGATGTATTACTTGTTGAAGCCCAGAACACACAAGCATCAGCAATAAACTCCCATATTAAAACCAGGCAGTTCTAACTCTCAAGCAGGCGACCAAGAATCCATCACATCCACGAGGAATTGTTTCAGTGAGTAATTTATCCTACTTAATAACTTATGTGTTACAACTAGTCCAGATTCACCTGGTTTCTACTTCCAGCTATTCAACCTCATTACGCCTCCTACTAAACTGAAGAGCTGCTACTTTCTTTCCTCTATAGATCTTTGCAAAACACAGCTCAGCCACTTCACTTAAAGCAAGGGAGGCTTTTTCTTTCAAACAAATAACTAGCTACCCAACAGTAAAACAGGTTTTCCAACTGTAATCGATCTCTCAGCTCTCTGAAGCCTTATTCTTTCTAATTGCTTTTTCCTAAAGTAGGCACATAAGAACTGGAGCCCACAGTCCAGCAATGATCCTGTGCCACTGCTAAACTACTGTATACTCCTACGGGACACGCTTGGCTCTTGCGCCCAAAGAGCACATCCATGCTTGCAGCAACACTGCAAAGAGTTGGCATTTTGGGAGCTTTTTACCATCACCCCAGGTCCCTTCCAGGGTAAACTGCCCTCCAGAACATAGCAAGCCCTTCCCTCTGCACAACACACAGAGGGGAACTGCTCCGTGCTAACACTCATCAAATCCCACACTGGCTTGGGTTGGAAGGCACCTTAAAGCTCATCCAGCTCCAACCCCTGCCACGGGCAGGGACCCCTTCCACTGGAGCAGCTTGCTCCAAGCCTGTGTCCAACCTGGCCTCGAATACTGCGCCAGGGATGGGGCAGCCACAGCTTCTCTGGGCACCCTGTGCCAGCGCCTCAAGACTGGAAGGACACGGGAACAAACTGATTGTTCTTCAGTGATGGAATATGTTTTACACACACACACACGCACACTGTGTCCATAGCAAAAGGAAATTAATCCTATGTGACAAATGACATGTCATTATCTGCCATGGCCCTAGTTCTCAATGGCATTTTCAAATTTAAGAAGAAATAACTTTGTTCAGTGTAATTACCAGTAATAATGAAATAAGTCATCTCAGTTCTATCAGCCAAAGGCTCGTAGTTCCTTCCCTTTCCAAATAATCACATTGCCTCACCACCCATTTATATTCCCTGCCATCATTTCTCCATTCGCTTCATACATAAGTGTGACAGAAGTCCCAGTATAAAACATGTTCCTCTTTGCATAAGTGCTCAGGAGCACTGGGTGTACATTTGACATCCTCAAGAGCAACGGGATGTCATACCGTGATATCCCGGTCCATTCTGAACACTGGACACAGTATTTTCACCTTCACTTTCCCCTCCCAGAAGAGCTTCATGAGTTAAAACGTACCCTGGTTAAGTGAACGCAGGATCGTGGTTTGTTGTTTTGGTGGGGTTTTTAATGCAGTACCTAATAAAGCATCAGCAACATTAACATTATGGTTATTAGTTTACTTAATATGATGAGGTTCCATTAGACAAAAGATAATACAATTGGAGGTTGGAAATTAACTATGGAAACATGTTGATATGGTTATATGGAGTCATGAAACTTTCTCAAATGCAGGAGCACTGTGCCTACAGTACAATTTAACCAAGTTAACTTATTTCAGCTGTACATGTATAATGAACTTTAGCCCTATGCTGTCATATCAGATACTCATTCCTCCAAAACAAAAATGTTTGGTTTGGGGTTTATACACAATAAAGCATTTAATGACCATTAAGAAAAGCTATAGCTGAAGTTGAGTCAGAACAACTTGTCAGCACATAGTGCTCCTGGAGATTTCAGCTCAAAAAGATGATTTCCTATCACTACTAAAAGGCAGTAGTATTTCTAGACAACATTATCAGTGTAGTTGTACTACTTTTGCTTTTCTAGAGTAAAAGAACTTCTTATCTTTTAGACAAATAGCATCAGCATTGCAACAGTGTGCTGGAAAAGCACCATGCAGAAAGAGGAGCAAGAACGGAAGAGTCGGTATCCATCATCACAACAGAGCTGGGGGCAGTTGATGTTAGAGCCTGAACGAGAGGATTCCCTTGAAAAGCAGGGGTCTACATGCAAAACTCCAGCACCCTGTGCTGCTTTGCCCACAGGGATTTATTTAGGGCATGGCAACACCATAATGTAGACCTGAAGGTGTTCTTTTCCAGGCTAAAGTTTAATAGAGCTTCAACTTTTTAACAAGGGTCAAAGAAGCTTCAACACATCTCCTCAGGTTAGCATGGCTTTCGTAAAAGCAGTGCAGCCCTTTGCTGATCCAGTTCAACTGCAGAATTAATCACCAGAATTCATTATCAGCCACAAAGCCTTCCCTAGGACACTTAACTGGTTGGCTATGAACGTATCCACCAGAGCTCATGTCTAACTCAAGCGTTTCACTGGTCAGAACGCACTACGGTCACCAACTCGCCCATCACAAGAACACCTCCATCATCATCATCATCATCATCATCCTGTGGCTGTTCTAAATAGCAAAGGTGAGGACTCGCTTCTCTGGGTAAGAGGGGTTTTGTTTGGGGTGCGTGTTGTGTGTTTTGACCTTCATCACCAAGTTCAAAGGGGATGGAGCAGTTTCCTCATTTCTGAGCACATCAGTATCCCAAGCAGTGGAGCGGCAGGGCTTTCACCTCCTGCCTGCTCACTGCAAGCTCACACCTCGCTGTTACCGACTAAAACAACCACAATAAAGCACAAAGCTCCAGCCAGCTGAGAAAAGATGAACAGCCCAGCTTCAGGCGAACCAAGTGACTTTTGTAAGCCCACATCAAGCCTGTGGCAGAGGAGAAGCAGAGCCTGGTGAAGGCAGAGACACTCCAAAGCTGGGGACAGCTCAGACAGGGCAGCAAAGACATCCCCTCACTATGAAGGGCCTGCATCTCAGTGACATCCAGCGCAGCAGATAACAGCATCACTTGAAAGGATGACCCCAAGATGCTGCTGATGGTTACTGTGCTGACAGGCTGCATGCTGGCCTTTTGTTCAGCCTCTGAAGTACGCTCCAAACAGCAAAGTAGGCTGAGAACCTGCTTCTTGTAACTTCACATTTCTAACGTAGGTCCTAGGCAGTCACTCAGCTCTGCACTTGCCTTTTGTGGTTGCATGTGTTTCCTATTTAAGAAAGGGACTACAGCAGTTCCTGGTTTGTCACATTTTCTTCAAATAAAGGGGCTGAGCAGCAGCTTCCTCTGCTGTGCATTACTCTGCACTGGTCAACGCTCTCTTCCCTGTCACCCTGCTCAGAAATGCTCAGCCACTCGCAAAGCTGATTCACAGACACGAGGCAACAAGAGGTACAATTCCAAACTCACATCCATGAGGACAGTCCATGGGATTTTCCCCTCCGTACCCTGGTTTCCAACCCTCCCTTCTTCCATCTATGCACTTCCCACCTCTTTCAAAAGAACGGGAAACCACTTCTCCAGCTTCACAAATCTGGCACATTTCATCTTCCTTGCCGTTCGAGAGAGGCACACAAACTATTTGGTATTAATAGTAAGAACACTGTGTACTTTGTAAAGCTTTATTCAAAGCATCCTGTGATCTGCCCCTGAAAGCATCAATTTGGCACCTTCACAGAACTTCTGAGGCACGTATTATAATACACCTCGCAGAGGTGGCAGCTCAGAGGTACACTCAGGCTGAAGTGACTTGCTCTGGGGCTGCCCACCAAGGCCCAGAACAGGGATGCGTTCTGTACTGCAGCATTTGTGGCCAACGCTTGCTCCAGTGCTTCCTGCCCCACGTCTAGCTTCACAAGTCATCGTCTCTTTCCTCTTCTATCACCACACCTACACAAGTCTCTGGCAGAACTTCCCAGCCATCTCTTTTTCTTCCCCAAGGATTTCCTGATATCAAGTAATTAAATCATGAAGGAAGAAGTTCATCACCTGCTAAGGAAGCTACTTATACAAAGAGCATCCCCACCAACAGCAGCTTGTGTGGTGAGGTTCCTACATCCCAGATACGCTCCCCACTGGCTGAACACAAAAAGCTGATGTTAACCCCTTCCAAATGAAAATAACACTCTCAGGGTTTAGTCTTTAATTTCCCTGCATAAGCGAGACTGCTGATCAAATACCACACACATCTCCATTTGGTTCAAATGGGGGGAAAAAGGACTTAGGAGTTCAGTCTCCCCTCCTGCTATCCTCCAGATACACCATTACATAAAAGTGTAACGGTATTTCTTTACTATGAAAAAAAATAAACATGAAAGAGGAAAAGCAACCAGAAAAAGACTAATACTTCAACATGACAGCAACACCTGAAAACATAAGGAAATCATTTCAACGTTAATCAGCAGTGAAAACCAGAATCGCGTATGAAAAAGGCAGCAGCTACATGAACGTGAACTTGTCCTGCATGACAGCCAGCAGAGGAGCTCCTAACTTTATGTGATTCAGTAGTGCTGGAAGAGCATTACTTGGTTGGATTCTTGCGCCAGGATCCATCAACACGACACTTGGGCACACAGCCCTCTGTCTTGTTTTAACAGAAGTGCTTTAATAATGCCAGAGAATACCCTGCCATTAACCAGCTACGGCTCTGCTGAAGAACAGCCACTCAAACCTCACGCAATAAGAGGTCTCACTAGAAACCAGTAACAGAACTTGGGCTTATCCTGCAAGTGACCCTCAGGTACCTGCTATAAGCTAAACAGTTTTTTTTACCTCCTCTTATATCTCAAGGAGTCAGGGCCACAATGCATTTCCAGACTCCACTCCTCACTAGGATATTCAGAGCATGCCATCTCATCCCTTTCATTCCCTCACACCGCCTCTGGAAACTAGAGGCACAGGAACACAGCCTGACCTTGTTCCAACCCTCAAACCAGAGCTGAGGAACAACAGCTAGCCTCTCCGAGTGACACATGGAACACACATTTCCTAGAGAGGAAATGCAGGCAACCCTCAATGGCTCTCCAACAGCCTCTCTTGCTAGAACTGGGAAGTTTCCTAGGCAGCGTGGTCCTTCCACAAGTTCATCCAAGGAGAACATGACCCAGCAAGCTGCAGAGGTACATTCCAAGCACATTTTTCATGTTGCTCAATCAGCCCGAGCCTGTTGGATATTCTCCTAGCACAGTGCCAAAAAACTCTGCTTCAATGGAGTCTTATTTGTGGGACTGCTGGTGGAACTAACTCAACGGCAGAGAGCACTTCCAGTGAAGACTTAGTCATCACCCCCTCTTGGATGCTACAAAACAGGGTGGTATTTTAAGCTGCAAGGCGGCAGAAAAAAGCAGGGAGGAAAAGGGCAGGAGCTAATTTGTTCTTCCAAGCCGTCTATTCAAGAAACCCAGAGAAAGTTTAAGTGTGACACAGTCAAGTCTACTTCATTTGCCTGGCTGTTGTAAACACGCAGACTAGGATAACAGCCAGAGAGTGTATTGTTCTTCCTTTGTATAAGAGAAAGCACGCAAACATGAAGAGTAACATGAAGTTTTCAATGCATAAAGTGACAGCACTAGTATCTATTAGTGGTAAAATTCATCTGAACCTATACAAGACAGACCAAGCATGGAGTACTCCCTGACGGCTTTGGTGGGAGGGCACCATTACTCAAGTCCCCAGAGGCTTCCCACACTGCCCTAAACAGATTACTCAAGTCACTTCAGAAATAGCCAGCGAGATGCATAAAACGAGGCTGTGTACAACATCCCTGCAACATCCTTTTGAGGTGTGATCAAATACCCTACTCACTGGCCACCTTTACAACACATCACAAAGGCAGTATACTGTTGAGGCTTGGCATCCGAGAGCAAAAGGCTAACAAAGTACTAAAGCAACAAGCTTTTCTTTTCTCCTGATAAAATGGAGGAGGAAAACCAGACCCAGCCCTGTTGGCACACTTGGGAGACAAATTCCTTTTGTCAATTTATTAACTTCTTTTCTTCCTCCTGTTTAACAGAATTAATCTAATGGTGTAGAAGTTGGCAACGCAGCTATGTCAGAGGAGGAAAGCTGCTCTATTCCTTCTCGGTAAGCAGTGTAAATACACACACAAAACCCCCCACCCACAGGATATGGAGAGCTATTCATTTAGTTTTAGCCAAGTCTTTGCCAGACTGTACCTTCTGACTATTAGCTGACGGTAAATGTGCAACTGTCTGGTACTTCATCTCATATTAAGAACTAGACCAGCAGAAGCATCAACATTCAACTCCACCTCCAAAACCAGAACACAAGTGGTATGAATACAATTGTTGTCTAGACAAATGCCACTTAGCAAAACCAAAACAACTACACCCCCACATCCATGCAGTATTCAAAACAAAGATCTCCAAAGTGTCCTTCTGTTCACACAAAACCAAACTGCAGAGCACAAGAAGCTCGGTTTCAGGGCTCAAAGCCCTGTCAGTGTTATGCCTAATGACATGCACCCCACTGCTTGTATTTGGGGGGCCTGATGGGATGCTGTCCATTGCCATTACCAGGCATCTGAAGGAAAATATTAAATCGCTTCTTGTCATCTGCACAGAGCACGAAACCTGGAGCGAGGGAGGGTGAGCAAAAACCAACTCGGGTTACTCTTTGCTAAAGTGTATTTTTGCTGGGTATAGCGTATCTGAACAGCTGGTTTCAATACAGCAATAACCCAAAGTCACCAACTCCTAGGAATAAACAAAGAACCACTGGGGAATTGCATTCGGGAAGGCAACGGTCCTGTAAAACGACTGGGGGTCACGGCAGACACAGGATAGATACTAAACTGCCTGCATGAAGCCGCAGCTAAGCGAGGAAGCTTGGCCTCTGGATGAGCAAGAAGAGTATTCTGTACAAGGCCACGCAGGGAGGGAGGGCCTTATCTAAAGAACAGTGAGAGCACGGGCAACTTGCACTTCAGCAAAGAAAACACCACAAGAACAGCTACAGAGTCAAAACCCGCATCTTGGGCCGTGTTCCTAAAGGCTGCATATTTGGCTTATCAAAAGGGATAACAGTTATCAGTGACTGACTGACAACGCAGCCAAATGTCTCCACCAAATTTACTCGGAAGATAAAGAGCGCATTAGCCAAAACTGGGCCCCCAAAACACACTGCTGGGCAGAGGGAGAAGTCTGGAAGAGTTCAGAATCAACCTCCTCTGCCCGACTGTCCATAGTTACTGTCGATTGCTATGACACGTGGTCTGCTCAGAAACTCAGCGACAGCAAGCCTGCAGAAGTATCCACAAGAACCACTTCCTATCTTACCCAGCTGACTAAAACCCTGTAGAACTCCGCTGGCGTTCATATCTTCCCCACTTCTTGGCAATGCTCTCCATGTGGAAATACAGACTTCTGCATTTAGGGAATTAGAACCAGTGTGGCTCTTGGAGCACACCTCTTTCAGAAGGACCGGCTGCTCCCTACACACCATCAAAGTTCATTTGTCTCCCAAGGGTTCCACAGCCACAGGTCAGGGTATTGAAGGCTTTTCCCAGCGCTCCAGGACAGACTGGGCTCCACCATTCTGCTGCTCTAGCTCATGTTAATTCACTTGGTTAAATGAGGAACTTTAAGTGATTTCCACGTAGAATCACCCGTGGCAGATCAGAGCACCAAAGCTTACGGACACCCACATCCTCCTCTCTCCGCTTTTTAAGCCATAGCAACTTGAACTAAACAAACACACCTGGACAATGCCCTTCATTACATCCCTCCAGGAGGATTTCTTGTGTCCACTGGAGCCCAGACAACTTAGGTCAGGAAAACAGCCCTACAGAGAAGCCAGAGCCAGTGGGTTCTGCCAGGTTTAGCTCCCTACACAGGCTCAGGGGGGTGAAGGACAGGCGACATCCACCTCGAACTGCAATGCTGAACTACGCCCCATCTTCTTTGTGCTTTACCTGCTCCAAAGGGAACTTCACATCAGCTCGCTTCTCAAGCGAAAGCTGAAGTGGCTCTTCCCATCTCAGCCCTATGGCTTTAATGTGCACTCTACAGTAACGATTTCAGTTTCTCTGAACTGCTTATTCAAGAGTGCAAAATCACTGACATCCTGCAGAACCAGCCAGCTCATACCAAGAACGTTCTACAGCAAAAGGCAGCCTTTTTTATAAGGGTAGTTTGAAAAGTACTAAATAGGCTTATTTCCCATCTCAGTTTTTATAGGAGCAACACAATTCTTACAGCGAGCAGCTGGGGGAGCCCAGTGGGACAGAGGTGGGGAGTGGGAAGTGAGCATTCCACTTTTACATTAGGAGCAGAACCACAGAAATCTGCTTTTGAGAACATGATTAATCTTCATTTCCATACAGACTGACATCTAGGCCTCTGATACACGAGGTGAATGTATTCCGCTGCTTCCTATCTGCTGCCTGGTACCTGCCTGTTCCCCAAACATTCCTTCCAACCCGCTCCATCCTTTGAAGCTGACAGTTATCTACACATTCAGGCACTGAAGTCATTTATTCCTTCAGAAGCGTTAAGCACGTACAACTTGCAACATCACATTGTGCAAATATTCCAATCTTCTGGAAGAAAGAGGAAAGGAAAACACGTTTACCTTGATGTCTATATTTACATAGATATTCCCCCCCCCCCACCACCAACTTGGTTATCTTGAGGCTTTTCCTTATGCACGAGAGCTTCCCCATTTTCATCCCTGCGCTTCCAAGGTACCTTCTGCATTGTGACAAACAGCAAAGTAACCCGAGCAAAGGAACTTAAATTACCTGTTTCCATTTGATTCACATTAACTTGCTTCTGCGGAGACAACACTCTCCACGGGCAGTGCCAAAGGAAGTTATTAAAACTCATCCAGCAACAAAGCAAGAGGTTTGCACTGATGCGCACTAACGCAAGAAGGGACCACAACGTCCCGGCTGATAAAGGCAGAATTCCTGGACTTGGGTTCAGTTCAGTCGCATGAAAATCAAGGGTTACCTCCAGTAAAAAGCAACACCACACCAAAAATGCAAAGGAACACCAATAGTTCAATGAATTACTCTAGCTCTGCGTGTGATAGGCTGGGGTTTGCACTGCCAAGACTCGTTGAAAGGAACAACTAGGAAGTGTTTGTGAAACATACTGCTCTTATAAAGTGCATTAACGGCTATTAATAATGCACATCAATCTACTGCTTTTCACATAATCAATATTAATCGGCAACCTAATTTGGAACTATTAAGACAAGCGACCTTGGAGCTGCAATCCATCAGGTCTAAGCTAACAGTGGGTGAAAATAGGCCTGATAACAGTTACTTCCTTGTCATTTCCTCCCCAAAACGACACAATGCTGCTCCAGCGATCAAAGTCAGTTTTATCTCAGAAATGGACCTCTGAAAATAGATCAGGCCTTACAGACAGATTTTACACTTATTACCCGAGCTATTGGGCTCCTGTGAAACTTGACTTGCAGGTCACCAGGGCCCGGGCCTCCTCGGAAGGAAGCAAGATAAAGGCACAGGGAAATATGGGGGAAGGAAAAGAAAAGACTGGGGGAGAGGTCTGGCACCTCTCAACACTGCCGCAAGCTTGCCAAGGCTCGCAATTTCATCACAGCACTTGAGGCATATTACAAGAGCAATTACCCATTTGTGTTAAGTCAACCCCATCACGTAATCAACAGGATGCATGCCAAAAGCCAGCCCTTACATGGAAGTCACCATGGCTAGGATTAAAACCTGATTATTCCTCACAGAGACTGGGCCACGTCCCGCTGCTTGAAATGGGGCAGAAGGATGGCTCCCCCTTTAATTGCAAGGGCAGCAATAAACACGGGAGTGCTTCAGAAGTACTTCCCTGGAAGGAGGAAGAGCAGGGAATGGGTCAGGAAGTATCCACGAGAACTCTAAGTGACCAAGGGAAAACATGGCCAGCAGGCAGAGTGTCGTGGTTTAAGGCCAGCCACTAACATGGGACCAGAGGACACGTTTGGAGCAGGATCCAGATGCCTGTCTGGAAGGACAGAAACCCAAATGTAAGTGGGGAGAGGGAACGCAGAAAGAGAGCGGCAGGTGAAGTCAACTAACACCAATGCCACAGCAGTCAGGGACAGCTGAAGTAATGAGGTACACCCAACAAGTGCAGTCTTGAGAAGAAGCAGGACCAGGACAGCCACCTCTTGTGACACATGAGGGCTGGGAGCAGGGCAGTGGCACGGCTCCAGCCCAGGCTGCCGAGAAAGGGACAAACGAAGGAGACTCAGATCCACACGTGCACAGCTCAGGAGTAATTCCAACCCCGAGAAGGTACCTCAGGAAACAAGGACGTAACGCTTTCTTCTGGAGCTGAGAGACAAGAGCTGGTGGGAAGTGCTGCTGCTTCCTCCCAGAATCTCATTTTAAAGGCAGTCCTGCGATTGCCAGGCACCTGGCTCATGCTCTGTACACGCCTGGGGCTGGTAATAAAGCCGTGGAGAGAGAAGGTGTCATGGCCTCAAGCTGCAGAACTTGCTAGAAGCAGAGCCTCCTTGGGGGTGGGTTTATGAGGAAAGGGGTGAGCAACCTCACCCCAGGAGAGCCAGCACAACAGCAGCCAGCTGTGCCACAAGAGGTGCCCACGTTACAGCACACAGCTTCATCAGGGCCCACTCCATGGGACCAGCACTGAAAATTAACTAAGAGAGGAACAAGGGATGGGACAAGAGGAAACGGCCTCAAGCTGCCCCAGGGCAGGTTTAGATGGAGCCGAGGAACAATTCCTGCCCCAGAGGGTGCTCAGGCATTGGAACAGGCTGCCCAGGGCAGGGCTGCAGTCACCGGCCCTGCAAGTGTTCACACAGCGTGGAGACGAGGCCTCAGTGCCATGGGGCAGTGGTGGCCTGGGCAGTGCTGGGGAACGGTTGGACTGGGTGAGCTTAAAGGGCTTTTCCAGCCTGGTTGTTTCTGTGATTCTACTGCATGATCCTATGATGAGAGCACACAGACAGCAGCAGCGATGCCACGGTGGGCACCGCACAAGCGCCAGTGGCAGATGCGTGACGGGACGGCAGCTGGACCACCTTCGTGCACAGGGATGCTGGCACAGGCAGGCAGAACACGCTCTAAGAAGTCCTGAAAGCAGCTGTAATTACCTGTTCTTGGAGCACAGGCAGACTGGTTGGAACACGTGAAGAAGGTGGTTTACATAGCGAACGAGGTATGCACGTGAGGTGCTCTGCGTAGTAACCGCACGCCAGCGAGAGCTGGATTTTGCTGACTGCACACATACAAGACCACCTCCAGGGAGGGAGTAAGCTTCAACACATCGTGTTTGTAACACAATTTAACACATGGTGCACGAAAGAGGGTAGTCTGAATGGAGAAAACGCCTCACACTTCCACAAGAAGGCTAAGCAGCAACTAAGTCTTTGATTCTTGCATACTCCACACAGTGCCAAGAGCTCTCGCTTGGACAGCCACCCTCCAAAGGGTAAGTCTACTTAGCAAACAGAACTTACGGGGGGGGAGAGAACCAAAACCAAACTAAAAACCCCTCAAGAGTGTCTGTAAGAGCTAAATCTCTGAATCCAAGGAAAAAAAGTGATTTAGGCCTGGTCCTCATACAAGGCCACCACTCATTTTGCTGTTCGCGTGCCTTTCCATTTTCCAGCCAACAGCCAGGAAGAACAACAGGTATTTTTGAGGCCTGTAAATGGCACCCAACTCGGGAAAGCAGAAGACATAAAATGAAACAAGTGCTAGAGCTGTATCGTCACAGGTTGGAGTGTAGCTTGAAAGACAGTGACAATCCCTATGTAATACTACTGCGACGTCTGGCTGCTGTTTGAATGTGGTATCCCAACAGCTAAGGGGTTTAAAAACACCGATTCCTCTCTTACCAGCAGAAGCCTCTAAACCAGAAACCAAGAGAAAAAGTATCGAAGCACTGTCTTTTAAAAGCACTGCTATTAAGGAAGGCAATACAAAAGAACACCAAACAGCAGCAAAGCCATGGCTTCCTTCAGCACATTATTGACAGCAAAGACTCATTTCAGACTCAAACCTAGAGGTTTTCGACTCAAATACACTCTGTCCTAGTAAAAACTGCCCCAGTTTGAAAACACTGCAACAGGAAAAACAAGTTTTTAAAGAACAGAAGTTAAACAGCTCAAGGATGTTTTTACCTTTCAAATGTCTGCGGGGAAAAGAGGGGAAGGAGGCACAAGCAGAACCTCAACACTGAACAGAAGCTTTCCTACCTCATCTGTTACTTTATAAGAAGCTCTAAAACAGCAGCATAAGTGTGACCTCTCTTGCTAAGCCCCGTGCCCGGAAAGACATACGTTTGTGTCCTCTGGGCTTTGTCCATCAGTTCACCAGGAGAAAGGAGTGGGACACAAGGTGCACGCACCAGAGATGGTCTGTGCTCGGAGGGTCACAGGCAGAGGAACTCGGAAGTACATAAATCAACTATTTGCAGGGTTCTGTCAGGGCAAGAAAGGGCTGTCTTCAACCTGAACAAGAAACCAGCGAGACTGTTTCGTGTCGGAAGATGTTAATCTCGCCCTCTCTCTTACCTTATCAGACACATCTCCTCGTCCTATTCAGGATCCAGCGAGTCATAAAATCCCATCTGTAACAAAAGGAAAAGCCTATTAATACCTCCCGATAACCTCACGGAAGGCGAAGAAGCAGTACAAGGCAAACAGACGGCTTAGCTCGTGCTGCCATTCCAGTATAATCTACACCCCAGGCAAGCGGCCCTCCCGTCTGCAGCAAACTGGGAAACCTGGAGAGAAAGGCATTAAAGACGTCGTAACATGTTCTGTCAGAAACACGCTCTTCCCCCTGCAGCAGGGCTAGCAGAGGGGGCCAAAGCACGCAGGTTAGCCTGCCGAGTCATAAATAAGTCTGCAGCATCCTCTCATTAAATTAAATGACCATCAAATTACATAATGCGAATGGCTGTAAAATGAGCCCAGTGGTAATGGCTAGAAACAAGCACAGCGATGCTATACGTCGTGGAGGCAGTTTTCCAGCAGTGTACCAAACCTGGGCAGGCAGCGCTTTTTATCTCCAGGCCAAGACACTGTCAGCATCCAGCCTTCCTGAAGCAGAGTAAAGCAGGCAAGAAACGTACGGAACAAGGCTCTCGTGCACGAGTTTAGGTGATGCCTACCCTGAGCAAGTGCACTTCATTTCATAACACCTTTACAAACCAAACCAGTGTAACAAAGATGCTGTTCTGGTATAGGCAAACATGAGGCAGACCGGCATGCTTGGGACCAGAGGAAAGAGTACCACACATTTAGTCGGGCTTGCCCGAACACTTCCCATGGCACTACTAAGAAAAGGAGCCATGACCTGCAATCCAGGCAGTCCACGAGTCACTAGGGCATTAGAGAGACCTCCTGCCTGGCAGCTTGGAACAGCATGAGAGTCTACCTAGAGTGAGAAATGCGAATCAAGGATCTGAGAAAGCAACCAAACCAACTCCCCCACACGCCCTTTTAGGCTTTCCAGCATCCTGGCCACAGGCCCCAGGAGCCTGCTAGTCCAGTGCCAGGCTGGAAAAGGCCAGGGACACACAAGTGAAATGGCACACTGTATTAGAGAATACTATGTAAAACAAAACAAACTCGAAACAGCCACCCTTCATTTTTCAATCCAGTTATCTGGGGAGAGATATGACAGGAATGAAAGGATTTGAAGCAGATAGTTTTCATATTTGCTTGCTCTTCCTGTGGTGATGCTACTGAGAGCATCCCTGTGCTAGATTAAAAGAAAACGCTGTGGTTTAGTTGCCTGACATCAGTTTGCACCCTCCATCACCTTCCTTGGACACTGAGCAGCGTGATGCCAATGGACCACCGGTGCTCCACGCTGAGGAAAGGTGACATCCTTTATAACATCCTTTGCTGTGCCTTGCTGCCATTTCCCTGCCAGCAAACACGGCTCACCAGCCGGGAGGGAAGCCACAGTCCAAACCACCTGCTCTGGGATGCTTCTCTTTTTCCCTGCTAAGTGCATACATTAACATACACTTTAAGTGCTGACCATGTGCTAAACCAGAAAATACCATTTTCTCATCTTCTACTAATAACAACTTCTTTTCTGCCATTGCCAGAACAACATAACATCCTTCCATCACTATGGGGTTTGGGGGGGTTCTTTTGGGGGGTTTTCTGGCTTCCACAAAGAGATCTTTTGTCCATGTGACAGAAAGACTGGAACAAAACAGAGCCACTGCCCAAGAGCCCACTTGACTGTCCCTACCCTCCTATTCCCTGCCAACCCAGTGGAATTCCTCCGAGCACAACCTCTTCCTGCCTATTTCCAGCGAACCTGCAGCAATGCTCCACGAACAATGGGAAGTTTGTTTTACTCAAAGAGTAAACCTTTTGCAGCTTCCAATGTAAATATTTTAATTAATGGGGATTTTTTTAACTCTCTGCTGCCTTACTCGTGTTCACGGTCACAAACGCTGTCAGCACAGCAGCGCCGCTCGACAGCTGTAACAGAGAGGAAGAGAGAAATACAACACAGAAAAATGCCATCAGAAAAACCACCTTTAAAAGAACATCAAAACTCACCGGGGAACGCCTGGGACAGAAAGAATTAAAGCACTGGGGCTGTTCAGCCTGGAGAAGAGGAGCTGTGTGGAGCAGCTTCCAGTGTCTGAAGGGGGCTGCAAGGATGCTGGAGAGGGACTCTTCATCAGGGACTGTAGCAACAGGACAAGGGGTGATGGGTTCAAAGTGAAACAGGGCAAGCTCAGGTCAGATCTAAGGCAGAAGCTCTTCCCTGTGAGGGTGCTGAGGAGCTGGCACAGGGTGCCCAGAGAAGCTGTGGCTGCCCAATCCCTGGCAGTGCTCAAGGCCAGGTTGGACGCAGGGGCTTGGAGCAAGCTGCTCTAGGGGGAGGCGTCCCTGCCCGTGGCAGGGGTTGGAACTGGATGGGCTTTAAGGTCCCTTTCAACCCAAACCAGGCTGGGGTTCTAGGAAGGAAAAAGTCAAGCCTGCTCATTCCTGTGGCCAGCTGAGGGCTTGTGTCGGTTCCCATTGAGATAGTGCGCCTGTTTTATGAGCCAACTTGTAGGAAACCACAACCCAAGCTGTTTCCCAAACAACATCACACCCAGTGACCAGGATACATGCAAAAAGTGATGACTATCTTTTTGCCTCGGCTATCACTACAGTGGCTCCGAACCACCCCACCGCTCCGCATCCACTTCACAGGAACACTCCAATCTCCTATTAACCAAGCACTGGGGACTCTGTCAGCACCTCAGATTCACCCTCCCTGGGCAGGGCTGCTTTGGTACTACAAAGGTGACCCAACAGAGATGCTGAGCCTTCCTGCACGTGCTCCTCTGGTGGTTTCTGGATCCAGCAGCATCCCTGAGGGACTCACAGCTCTTGCACTCCAAACAGTGCCTCTCCCTGCAGAAACCATCCTCTGCCCCCAGATACAGGGATAGAGTTTGGATGTGGCATCAGCAGATGGCTGGCATTCAAGACTTGGTTTGAAAAAGAAAATTAAAAGAAGTGGGACACAGATGGTGCTGCTCCTGCTTTCCCAAAGCCCGACTGGAATGTGAAGGTAGACCTGCCCTTCCTCTGCTTTTATTTGAATGGGAGGGCTTGCTCCTCCTCCACTGACCTCCCCACACTTGATGCCTGTCAGCAACATCCTTCTGCAAGTGCAGCAATTCCCTGCCACTGTCAGCAATACACATGCTACACTGGCAAAAATCCTCCCTTTTATGGTGGAGGGTGGTGGTGCTCTCGTAAGACTTCTCAGATTTCGGGATTCTCACAACCACACAGCAGCTCCCTCACCTCCAGGCCACCACAGCAGTGCCGCTTGGCTTGTCACATCCCACTCGGCAGTGGCCAGCACGAGAAAGGATGGAAGGAAGCCCACTGCCTTTGTGGCGCTGAATTAGTAAATGCTAACTATCAGAGAGCAGTGAGGGAGAAAGAACGCCTGGATTGAGAGATCCTCTAATTTGGAGCAGCAGGACACACTGGGGACAACAAGGAGCCTGCTGGTTCTGCACAGGCAGCCTGTGCGGGTGCTCACACCCTGAGGAAGTACATGTGAGTAGTACATCACCCTGCGATGCTACGCACCCACCTCAGTACCTGTCTCCTATGAAGGGTAGATGGATACCAAAGGGCAGCAGCATTTGTGACAGGGTGATTCAGAAAGATGAGTCTGCGAGACCCTTCCTGCCCCTGCCAGTGCCACAGAGTGAAACTAAACCTCCTGACGCTGGTTTTGAGTGTTACTGACCACTGCTATGATGTACCTGCATGTACAATATCAGCTTTAGCTTCCACACCAGCAAAGACTGAAAAAAACCAACCCAAAGCAAGCCAGAAAGCCATTTGTTTGCCCATATTCCCCATCAGACTTCCTGGCTATACACACAACATCAAGACACTGAGTAAGAACCAAAGAAGTAAATAGCTCTTCTCAGAAGAGAGCTCTTTCAAGATAAACTCCTACCCCTTTTCCCGCAAGACCAAGTGAGGAAGCAGACTTTGCATTAGGCCCTCAAAGCACACGGGCTCTGGGAAGGGAGACCTCTTAGCAAGTGAGCATCCTAAGGCTTATGCTGGTCCTTCCGTCTTCCCCCCTGACCTCTTGCAGGGAGCCACTGCACTCAGCTTTTTCCTGTGCCTGTTTCAGCAGCAACATGAAACTCGCACAACCTTACCCGTGCCTCCGTGGTCCTCGCACCAGGGCAGCGAGGGGAAACGCTCCCCAGAGGAGCGGCACAATCCTAACTCACCCGTGCCCACGGGATAGCAAAAGAGCGAGGAGCGAGCAGATGAATGTTCATCTCTCCTCCCCGCCACCACCAGCAGCAGCAGCAGCCTGTGCTCTCCCACGCAGAGAAAAGGGAGGCTGCATAAGCCGGGGAGGCCAAACTGTCTGGGAAAACGTAGGAAGAGAACCGGTGGCAAATTCCCTTCTCTACGGGTTCTCTTTCCGTAGGGAAAGTGAAGGTCAGTCACCGAGCTGCTGGAGGAAGGCGAGACCACAGGGTCTCCGAGGGGCTGCTTTTATGCAGACCACAGAGCTGGACTACTCGGGACTGTACCAGCTCAACGTATTCGCTACCCACAGCATTCTGCTTACACAGTGCTTGTGCTATACAGCCTCTTCTGGAGGCTCCTTTCATTGGCACACTGCATCTTTGCCTGACCACAGGCACACACAGAAAGGACCCAAGAGCACCCCGTTATGGATCTTAGTTCAGAAACATAGGACCCCTCTCCAGCCTACACGACTCCAAGCACCTGCCTCCTAAACCACGAGGAGGTAGCCAGTAAGTACACAGAACCCTGAGCACGGGGCAGTTGCCATAACACACACCTGGGCCTGATTTGTGCCTCAAAGGTGTCTGTCAGCACACAGCACTGTACATGCGCCAAAGGAGAGCACGGGGGAGAAGCTCGAAGCAGGAAACAGAAGCTCAGCTTAGATTAGCACAGCTCACTCAAGTGAGCTATGCTCAGATTTGGGTTGATTTGCAAACCTCGCTGTCATGGGCTGAGATGTCTGAAGTTTTGGTAAAAAAAAAGGAAAAAAATAAACCCCAGAAAGCTAAAACAAACAGGCAGATGAAGCTGCCCTGGCAGCAGTTGGTACCTTTAAAACCCAAGGAAGATGAACCTTTCCAGCTCCTGTTTTAGAGCATCCTGCTCCTTGCTTTCCCATCTCCACGCTGACAGGCACCTCTCAGGTCCCCAGCACATCATGTGCTAAAAGATGCAACAGTGAGAGCAAAAAGAGGGACCAGCCACCTCTGGCCTTTAGACTGACCCCAAATCCCTACTACAAGAGGAGCACCTTGTTGCCTGTCGAGATGCATTACGAGTCAAGTCCAACACCAGCTTGGCTCCAAGGAGATTTGAAACGGCACCTTGGTGGGCTGACAGCAGGCTTCCAGGTCTCACCATTCCTAACAAAAGGAACAGGCCTGGACTCATCCCGTTGCCTGAAGACAGCAGATCCTACCCTCAAACACGTGTGCCAGCAACTGCAGCCACAGTTTCAATTACACTCATACCTGCCCAGTGGGAATCACTGAAAGAGTTCATTTGCTAACCCTTGACTCATGATAAATCACAGCAGCAGAAACACCACTGCAACCAGTCATTTGATCAAGAGTGAGGTGAAAGTTGCCTCCCGGGTAACCTAGAGTAGAAAGCTGAGCCTTAAAGGGAAAACTTAAAGGAAGATTGGGGGGAATGCACTATTTTGCTCTCTACAACTGCCTGCCAGGAGGATGGAGCTGGGCTCTGCTCCCAAGGAGCAAGGGATGGGACAAGAGGAAACGGCCTCAAGCTGCCCCAGGGCAGGTTGAGATGGAGCTGAGGAACAATTCCTTGCCCAGAGGGTGCTCAGGCATTGGAACAGGCTGCCCAGGGCAGGGCTGCAGTCCCCGGCCCTGCAAGTGTTCACACAGCGTGGAGACGAGGCCTCAGTGCCACGGGGCAGGGGTGGCCTTGGCAGTTGGACTGGGTGAGCTTAAAGGGCTTTTCCGACCCGACTGAGTCTATGGCTTAATGTTTGTATTTATTAATATTAGGGCTTCAACAGTGGATAAACAGAAAGAATCTCTCTGCCTCTCTACATATCGAAGCCTGTTTACACATGAAGGCCAAAAAGATGTCCTCATTTTATAAATAGTTTGCTCTGATGACTCCATCTGAAAAAAGTGCAACTCGAGGCTACATCCAGAGGCAAAACACTTGGCTACTGATGTCTAAACAGGGGGGGCAAAGACTAAACATCAGAGTCACTAAAACTCAGCAAACGGTTTTGTTGAAGCTAAGCACATAACATCGTGCGCATTCACCTCATATCAAACCACGGCTCCTCTCCAACTTGTAAAGCTCTGCTTCCCAGGAAGTCCTTTAAGCGTTCAAGATGAGATTCTCCTAAGTGTAAACCCTCCATCAGTTACTTAGACCTGACCACATAAGCCATCCAGCCATGCCTTACTCCTCTGATACAGCATCAGTAGGAGCGCCTGTGGAGTCAGAGAGCCAGGTAACTCAGGGACAGTGCTGGGAGAAGCTGGGACTTCTCTCCCCCAGGAACAAGGAAAAATGGTTCCCAAAGGATTTGCCATCTGAGCTCAAACCCCGCGCTTTGGTTTTCCTTTGTCACATGCCCCCTCCCTATGTCAGTATATGTATGGTTGCAGTTACAAGTGTAATTTGCTTCAGATCAATCACTTTGCATGCCAGGGCAGCAAGGGAAACAGAAACCCTGCACACAAGAAACTCATTACTCTATTAAAAAAATACCATTTCCAGCTAAAAGTTCCTCTTCAGTTTACCCAAACGCACACAGTTTGCTTGCTCCCAGTGTCCCTGCCCGTGGCAGGGCGCAGGAACTGGATGATCTTCAGGTCCTTCCCAACCCAAACCATTCTGTGATTCTATGATCCCGTTTCTCCACCGAGAACCTGCGAACAGCTACACAAGAATACCACAAGCAGTTGCAAAAGATGGTCAAAGAGATATTTGCTACCCAGCGTTTGGGCTAGACTTCCTAAACTGAGCAAACGATGGGGGTTTTGTGCCATCCCCTATTGCACGCTGCAAGCCATATCGCCAGGTCACACTCTGGATACATTGCATGAGGACATGCTTTGAGTTTAAAGGGAGAGGCAACCGAGAGGTCTGTGCGCTGCAGGAAGGAATAGAGGCTTCTCATGAAACCAAAAGCAAGCAGTACACATGTAATTTGGTGTGGCTATGCTCCACATAGCTACTGACACCGTGTATATCTGATATACACTATATAGTACCCGATACACACTAGACAGTATCTGATGTACACTATCAGGAAGGAATATCTGCCTGTAAAGCAGAAGTCAGTGCTTTTAAGGAGACCTACGTTTCCTCATAGCTACGGCGCAGCAGGGAGGACTGCAAGCATTTAACCCGAAGTCAGTGACCACACGCGGTAAGAGAGGCTTGCCAGGATGTGATCCTGAATTATGACTTCATCCCGCACAGCTCCCTTGAGCAAGGATCAGCTGAGACATCTTGCCCAAAGTCGCTCCTACAGCGCGCAGCCCAACCAAAGAGGAGACCAGGGTGCCAAAAATAACAATACGGGAAGTTTTCCCTTCGAATAACGAGGTATCCCTTCTAATTCAGGCCTATAAAACCGGATTTGTCAAGCTCTAAACTGGGTTGCAGCTATATTTCACTACACCATAAATCTTCCTTACACCCTAGTAAAGATGCCTAACAATTTAATATGCTATTTTATTTCTTTTTAATCTGGAACTCGTCAAAAATCACCTGAAACGGGCATCTCTTTCGCAGTCCATTTTCTACATAGGTACAAATTCCAGAACATAATTGCTTCACACTCTTCGCGCAGAAAAAACATTTGCAAAGTGAATTAGAATGTAGACTAAGAAAGGTTGTAATTACTTCTCTTGGGTTTCTTAGGTAGGTCAGTTCACATCCTACAAAGGCCTCTGTATTAGGCCGTGATATTCATTGAGCATCCTATTGCCCTGAAAGCAGCAGAACCTCTTGAAAAGAATTGCACCACCAAAGAAAAATTCCAGAGGAAAGAACTGGGAGTCCAGAGCCAGAACTTTCCAAGCTTTCCTTTTGAACTGGGAACAGAACGTGTCACAGCCCCTTTTTTTGGCCAAAATGAATTACTACACAGAATGCTGAATTACAACTGGCTCATACACTGCTGTTTCAGTGGGGTAACACGCACAGACCTCACATAGAAAAGGGCTAAAAGACACCTAAACAGATGGGGAGAAAAAACACTGCCAGCCCTTGCCGTTATTAAAACCTGCAATGCCCACTGCCTCCCAGCCCACCAGGTCTGCAGTGAAACAAGCCCCATTTCAAAGCAGCGACCGTGTCTGTACAAAGCACCGCTGGAAGAGGCTGAGAACACACATGGAGCACTGGAGAAGACGTGCATTTTCCTTCACGAAGTCGACGTGATGAAAACGGCTCCTTGGGTTTCAGATTGCGCCGAGCTTGGCAAACAGTGATGTCATTATTTTCCTGCTGCTTCCAAGAAGTGAGCACAGTTTACATCCTCCCTTCCTGCTGTCTCGCTTTACTCCCCTTAACCCAAGAAGCACAGGACTGGCAGGGCAGCACTTCAGCGCTGGGATCACTGGAGGAAGTCAGGACATCTCCATTTTCCATCTCACCACGCCTCTGCCAAGCGCAAGCTAACAAAGCCAGGGGTTAAACCGAGAGCTGAACTGCCCTCTCATTTGCCATGAGCACACACACACACTACTTTCTCTTTATGCTGCTCAGCCAGGGGTCACCAGCGGTATACGGAGGCACCAATTCCCGGTCCCAAGCCTGTCGAAGCCCAGTAGGAAAAGGCCCCAGAAAGCACCTAAATGGAGCATGCAGCAATTAAGACACCTTTGACTTGTCTGCTTATCGTGTGATTGCACCCCCTGGAGTGGAGTCTTGATATAGGCTGTAGTGGAGCTAGTGAGTGTCACAGCCCCTTCCCAGCTTGCTGCCGGATCTCCGAGACAAGTTTAAAAGGAGGAAGAATTAAGAGAAAAAACAACCCCAAAACCTTCAAATATTTTACAGTGGGCAAGTCTTCACCAAAACTGTTATTTGAGGTAACTGACTCACTTTTCCCTGCGATCCAATGATACCAACCAACTAAAGAGCACTCTAAAAGCAGTGCCCTGCAGTAAAAGAGCTGAGTTTGTACCATCCGAGGAAGTCCCTAACCCTGCTGTTAGGCTAACGCAGAGCTTCTCTCTTGGTTCCCACACTGAAACAGTGGGAACTTGCCTTTCCCCTTCACTGCAGTTACCACACCGCTAAGTTTGCTGTGCTCCAGACTGCCCTCAGGGATGCTCGGGCTGGGGTGGCTGGAGAGCAGAGGCTGTCTGCAGGGCTCAGCTGGGCTCGTGAGAGGCTGCGTTTTGCTGCTTTGGAGTCAAACACTGCGACTAAGCCTGCTAACAGGAAGCTCCTTAGTTCGCCATCTCTCCTGGCATTCCCAGGAAACAATCTGTCTGGAAAAGATTAATTTCTTTAATAAGCAAACCAAACCTCCAGTTATCTGAGATGAATGCCCAGCCAGTTCCAACCCCCAGTCTGAAGAACTGGGCTGGCTTTTCCAGCCAAGGAGGAAGTGAGGCCAGACTGAGAGCCACTGGGCTGATGCCGACCTGCGGAAACTCCACGAGCTCAGGGAGATTATGCTGCACGGTGCTGAGAGCTCCGGCAACAAGGGCAAAGTCTGGTAAAAAGGGGTTTCAGATACTGAAGCTGCACCAGCCTGAAGAACTTATTTCCAGCTGCTTGTTCACTTCAACTGCTCAGATAAAGGAGGGACCAGTCTTAGCTGCTGTCTTTCTAAATCTGCTTCCCCAGGCAAATCTCAGTTAACTCACTGCATCCCCGAGTAAAGCTGACTTTTGTTGTTCTGCTCTGTGCTATGTGATTTACAACATCCACAGCTGTATACAGATGTGAAATGCATATTAGAATTTGTCGGGTTTTGAACGAGTGGCACACAATAAACATAAGTAATGTAAACATCTGGCTTTACATTACCAAATCACCAATACTTCAAGCAAGGGGCTTGCCTCAGTGGGCACTCTTTAAAGCGCACACCCACATCCCAAAGAAAAACCACACAATGCAAGAAAACACAAACTCTTCTCCCTACACTTGTATTTACTTGCCGAGAGAAGTTAATATTTTCCTTAACTGGAGCCTTTTTACAGCTGGGAGAACAACGCATAAAGAACAGGCTAAAGTCACATGCTCGTACATCTACGAGTTAAAATACTTCTGAAGGGAGTTCAGCCAACAGAGCTATGTCGAACACGCACAGACACAGAGTCACACAGGCAGGGCTGTCCACAAAATGCTACCAACAAAGATGTTTGTATAAACAGCCAAGGAAAGACACAGGAATGTTTATTCCACAGGTGGATCGTCTCAGTCAGACCCAAAGCTCTGATGGCATTACAGTTAACAGTATAAATTCTGCATGATCACAGCCTTGGTTATTCTTTACCTGGCAGTGTGCATCTACTGCTTTCAGTGCTCTCCATCTTGATTTTGAAATCCACGCACACCGATTAAACCCTCAACATTTACTCCTGCCTTCAAATCACAGAGACATCAAACCCCATCTCCAGCGCCTCTTCCCAGAGGTCTGCTTTCTAGGTTTTTCCATACAAAAGAGGCCGGAATTTGTTCCAGCTGATGTGCACATCACCGATGACTCCATTTTCAAACTAAAAGCCAGGAAATTAGTCACGGTAGAGCAGCATCTCTAGAGGACAGTTTGGGTGGCCACCAGCAAGATGCGTGTGGAAGGATGTGTGAGAAAGGAAGACTGGTATCTACCACTTCCTCCTTCCTGCCAGAGAGATCAGAGGAAGCCATAGAGTCCTTCACTTAACTCCCAGGGGCAGGAGAGGGCAGGGATAGGACGGGCAGGAGGACAGTCCTTTCCAGTCACCAGCAGCTACATGCTACCTATTCAGCTCAGGAACATCATCAGA
Organism: Pezoporus flaviventris; assembly: GCF_033815535.1. Taxonomy (NCBI): domain Eukaryota; kingdom Metazoa; phylum Chordata; class Aves; order Psittaciformes; family Psittacidae; genus Pezoporus; species Pezoporus flaviventris. The sequence goes on along the minus strand of NW_026892680.1, from coordinate 1,461,192 downwards.
ACATCCTAAAACAGCACCTCCTCCCTATGACAAACCCACAAAAAAGGCCCTTTTCCCTCCCTCTCCCCTCCTCCAGGAGGGCATCTCCCTGTCCCCTGTCACCATAATAGGAAAAACCCACCAGGTGGAATAGGGTATTTCTCCAGGAGCTGCTCCATGCCCCAACCCCAGCACACAGACTACTCAGTGAATGTAAGCATGGGGCTGGACTCATCCTGCAGGCAGCCAGCAAAAGGCAGTGCTCCTACAATCCCAGACTGGTTTGGGCTGGGAGGGACCTGAAGCTCATCCAGTTTCAACCTCCTGGCATGGGCAGGGACACCTTCCATATCTCTCATAACACTTCAATCAGCCACCTCCAATGGATGTATTTCACCAGCTGCGAAACACAAGGTCTTACTTTGTCTTCCCAAAGATACTTTAGAAGCCGAAGCGATCAGCAGCTACCCCCTGCACCAATCTGAGTAGCTTCGTTTTGGGTATGATCCAGAGCCATTCAGCTCTCATCCATCCCATCTCCCCCATCACATAAAGCACGTGTCAGCTCAGTGCACCTCAAGGACAACACCAAAAACAGTCAATGCTCTACAAAGTGGTGCTTTTTTACCACTCCCTGCAAAAGGTTAATGTGCAGGCAAGGAGAAAAGGGCCAAGCTTTCCTCCAGAGGCCATTTCGCTTGTCCTAGAACCTTAACAGACCCATGCAGTGTCCAACATGACCATGCCTTGCAGGCTCTGGGCACTGGAGACACAATCCCCCATGACACATCCCACCAGCGAGAGCAGAGATGCTACCAACATGAGCATGCAAGGAGAAGGAAGAGTGATAGCAACCCAGCACCCAGCCCTGCCTGGTGAGAGATGAGGAGCTGAGCAAAGGAAGGGCTCTTATCAAGAGAGGGCTTATTCCCAGCACACCCTCAGAGCACAGCATCATAAAACAGTTTGGGTTTGAAGGACCTTCAAAGCTCATCTAAATCCAATGGGCAGGGACATCTTCATCTAGAGCAGCAGCACACCACACACCATGCGCAGGGCCCAGTAGCCCTACCCTACTGGAAGTGCTGAATAAAACCCCACTTTTCCCCACGCTTCCATTAAAACCCCACTTTTCCCCACGCTTCCATTAAAACCCCACTTTTCCCCACGCTTCCATTAAAACCCCACTTTTCCCCACGCTTCCATTAAAACCCCACTTTTCCCCACGCTTCCATTAAAACCCCACTTTTCCCCACGCTTCCATTAAAACCCCACTTTTCCCCACGCTTCCATTAAAACCCCACTTTTCCCCACGCTTCCATTAAAACCCCACTTTTCCCCACGCTTCCATTAAAACCCCACTTTTCCCCACGCTTCCATTAAAACCCCACTTTTCCCCACGCTTCCATTAAAACCCCACTTTTCCCCACACTTCCATTAAAACCCCACTTTTCCCCACACTTCCATTAAAACCCCACTTTTCCCCATGCTTCCACATCACGCACACAGGATGATAAAAGGAACAGAAAGACTGCCTGGGAAACCGGGGGGAACCTGTGCAGAAAGACCAGTAACACAGGCACCACTGAGAGGAAGGGGGAGATGGAAGCCAGTGGACTGACCCCCAGGGCTTTAAAAGCCCAGTGGGCAGCTGCTCTGCCAAGAGACACAGTCAGGGAGTAACTCCCACAACAGCTCTGAACGCTACAGGACAGCCAGAGGAGAGGAGACCAACACTTCCCAGGCATCACCCTTCCCAAATGATCCCGGGCAACCTCCACATCACTGCAGCACCCTCACCCTTACCTTCACTCACCCAACTCTTGCCACACATCCCATTAGCCTCCCCTCCCTACCTGGTGGCATACTTCACATGGGTCTGAGCACAGCACCAAGCTGTGATGGAACCAACGTGCTCCTTCCCCAGCCAGAGCCAGCCCAGGAAGAGGAAGGAGAAACCCTGGGAGGCGGTACCCTGGGCAGAAAAGCTGAGCTGGGAACCCAACCACGGCTGTCAGCAATCACAATCTGGGCAAACCAAATCAACCCAGCTGCAACCCCACTGCTGATGGGCTCATCAACATCACCTGCTGGCTGACAGCTAACCCGCTGTTGAGACGTTTCTGCTCAGAGCTGTGTAAGAACTAAAGCCTCTCCTTTCCACACTGAGAAGCACCTTACAGAACAGACATTAGTTGTCTGGCTTGAAAAATATGTTGGGGCTTTTTCAAGCCTTAATGGTGTCGCTTTAGCATCTCCCCTTTCCAAGCATTAACATGAATTTTCCACAGAGTTTTTAACCACACAGTAATTACACAGGCTGGATCCCTCTCTCTGAACTTCAGATGTTAACTAACAGGGAAAGGGCCACGTTAACAGCCTTGATTTTTTTTAAGCTTGCTGAAATTGTTACTCGATTCCAACTTCACACATCCAGGAAAGAGGAAAATGCATGCCACCAACAATGGCAACAAGTAAGCTAGGAGCAGGCTGAGGATTCATAAGAGAAGGAGAACCTGAGGGATGAATAACGCAGGAATGATGGATTAGGTTAGTGGCATGTATGCATGGATATGACTGTGTGACAGGGTGCATATTTATACCACACACAAGTGGAGTCTCTCTTTTGCCTTCTGTCATGTTCAGTTATGTAGCTTGCTCCCACAGCTCTCATTAAGAACTATGTTCTCGGGCAGCCTGTGCTGTCTCGAGGTGATGGAAAAGCCTGCTTTTGGCCCAAGTAAGAGCTGTCCTGGTTTCATCTGAGATAGAGTTAATTCTCTTCCTAGTCGCCGGTGCAGCGCTGTGCTTTGGCTTTAGTCTGGGAGCAAGGCTGATAAAGCCAATGTTTTCAGTTGTTGCTCAGTACTGCTTGCTCTGATCGAGGACTTTTCAGCCTCATGCTCTGCCAGTGAGGAGGGGCACGGGAAGCTGGGAGGAAGCAGAGACAGGGCACCTGACCCAAACTAACCAAAGGGGTATTCCATACCACAGCACATCATGCCCACGATAGAAACTGGGGGGAGCCACCCGGGAGGTGCTGCTCGGGTCAGGCTGGGTATCGGTCGGCGGGTGGTGAGCAGTAGTATTGGGCATCAAAATCGGGCTTTACTTCTTTCCCCTTTCAGTTTTATGTTCTCTTCCCTCGTTATTTCCCTTATCACTATTATCAGCAGTAGTATTATAGTGTACTTTAGTTACTGGGCCGCTCTTATCTCAACCCGTGAGGTTTACATTCTTTCCATTCTCCTCCCCATCCTGCCCGGGGTGGGGGGGGAGGCTGCTGCGTGGTGCTGGGTTTAAACCACAACAGAGTTCACCATCTTTTTCCTGGGCATTTCCTCTAGGAACAATTCTCATCATCCCAGGATAAAAGATCGCACGACACAAACCACGCGCTGCCTTTTGTATGTGAAACTCAACCGTTTCCAGATCAATCTTCTTTGACCTACTCAAAACAAGTCAGGAGGATTGCTGGGGGCAGGCGAAGCTCACACTTCAGATACACGGCTTCCGATGTTTGAGAGGTCTAACGCAGGTACTATCCCATTAACTCAGCACCACATTTATGAGGCAGAGGGATGCATTTATCTCTTTGGATAGGACATGTGGAGCAGATGACCATAGCATCACTGGTGAGAACTTCTATGTCATAAAATAACCCAATGCTACCCGAATTCACAAGTTCCTCTAACGAGGTAGCATGTGCCAAGCCAGGCAATCCTGAAGAATTACATTAGAAGCCTACAGACCTCTCAGGGATAATGAATTTCCTCAGAACTGCACGGGCACGAAGATGTACATGCAGGAAAAGAAACTCTGACTTCTTACATCCACCTATTTTCACTCGAGCATAAACCTGTAAGATTATCAACTACAATAAAGCTCTAAAATGGATGCACAAATGGTGTTTGAGGGCAGCATCAGGCACTCCGAGAAACATACGTAAGCCGAATTCTAGTGTGCTATATAAAGGCAAGTTTCAACCAGAGAGCTTTCCTGTGATTTGTGGTACTTTAAAAGCACCCTTGTAACAATTTTAATAGTTTAAAATCTTGAAGCTGAGTCCCAGAGAGATGCAGCCAGTGCTAAACTGCCGCTTTAATGGGATTTTTGCACCCTCTCTCCATGCTCTACTTTATAAATAAACCTCTAGACTCTGCATTGATTTTTTTACCATGATAGATTGAGCCTCTCTGGCAGAGAGGGCCAAAGAACAGCACATGAAAAATTACAGGTTCCCACTCTGTGAAAGGGACAACAATAACAAAGCCCCCAAGGGAAACCAACTGCAATATAATGCATATATGCCTGCGTTCATTGCCTTTCAGATCTGCACTCTGTGTGGGTGTGTGCATATAGCAAGAGTTCTTCATTATATTTACTGTCAGCAAGAATTAAAAGAGTATCTCATACAGTTATATCACACGCTGTACATCTTCTTCAGTTCCAAAGCATAAAGTCTGACTTGAGTGCAACTTGCTCTGAAGCGCTATAGGACACCCCATCAAAATCATCTCCACAGGTTTTCTACTAGTTCGAGGTCTAGGTTCTGGAGATGCCAGAGTAAAAGCATTCAAGATGGTATATACAGCAAGAGCTAGCTTAAGTTCATCCAGTTAGCTGGTCTTCCAGGGTCCTGTGCCAGACAGCTCATCAGGATGCTGTCCTGCTGGCCCAGATTCTGTAACCAGCTCTGCTCTTGAGAACATCACCAAGCGCGCTCACGGCTGAGCTGTGAGATGCCTGCTCCTGCAACCCAGCTCAGAAAGATACTACAGAAACACACAGGGGCACAATAAGAACTTACTACCCATGTGCAGGGGTGCGAGGGTAACAGACTCATAACCCACCCACGTGAAGCAGACACTGTTAAGTTTGCTGAAACAGAGGCACCTCCTTTGCTCACGTGATACATGGTCTAGTGTGAAGCAATCCTGCCCATGGCAGGGGGCCGGAACTAGACGAATTTAAGCTCTTTTCCAACCGAAACCATTCCATTTACCACCATTTTTCAAGCAGAAGAGCTGATACCACAGGTCACTTTCTTACACAGGGAAGAACACGAAGGACAACCAAAAAAAGAATGGAAACCCAACAGGATGCGGGCAGCAAGACCTGAACTGAATAAGCGCAATCACAGATATTGAGCAGTCTTTTGTCTTTATCCCACTTGGTTCATCTCCACTATGTGGGTTTTTTCTGAAGCTGGATCTGTTCACTATGTAGATAACTAGATTAAAAAGGTTTCTTGAACACATGACTGTGCAATATCATTTGAATTCTTTGCAGAATCTTGCAAACTCCAGCGTGCTTAATTTTAGAAACAAGGACAACAAAAAAAAGCTCCAAACCCCAACAACAACGTCTGCCATTTCCATATGTGCTCTATATTGCACCAGTTCTTCACCAGAAATTAAACACAGCAAAAAAAAAAGCAGCAATATCCTCTCCCCCCACTCCCCCCCCCCCCCCCCAAAAAAAAGGCTGTCAGGGCCATTATGTCTTCCCTGACACTCCAAAATCTCAGCTACTTCTGAATTGTCAGTCTCCTAGTTACACCTGCCTGTAAGCTCCCCCAGTGATACACAGAAGGAATGGCAATCCAGGGAGCTACCTGTGGGGATGTGAAGATGCTGTGACTGCAGTGCCAGGGATACTGGGGGATTTTGGCTGTGCAACGCCCCAGAATGGGTTTCAGTGGATGCAGCTGATTCAAGTCTCCCCACATCTTCCTCTTGGTGGTTGCTCTTCAGAGGATGGAATGAGACGCAAGAGCAACAATTATCGCAGCGGTAACCAGTGGGGACCTAATACGATGCTAATACGATGCAACAGCAATCACTGATACCACTAGAACAGCTCAGGATGCTCAACAGGGAAAGGTGGGTTCAAAGAGCAGGAGACTACCAAATCGGAGATTTCAAGTCTTACCTCCAACCACACCTCACCACCAAGCAGGGGTGCAACACACGTCCAACACAGTTCCTGTGGGCTGGTGCGCACATCGCAAGGGATGTTGCTTTCCCTTGATTCAGCCAAACCAGAGATACAGACCCAAAGCCAGGCTCTCAACTCCTTCTTGAAGGTCACACCTCTGCCGGTGAGCTGTGGAGCTGAAGGACCAGCATTGCTTCCAACTGTGCTGTTGCTCTGTGAGGAACACGACCTTCAGAGGCCAAGGGTTTCAACCTGGCCTCTTTGCTGGTGCTAAATGCACAACTCTTTATCCACATCAAGCTTCTGATTTCTAAATATCGCTCACAGGCACCTGCTACTGACAATTACCAGAGAACGTACGTAAGAGAAAAGGATAACATATGGCTGTACAAGTAACTAGTGCTGCTCCTCACAGGCTCTGAAAGGGACAAGGAATCTCACTGGTTTCCCAATGGGCCACTTCCACGGTGTGTGCTCAGACACACACACACGGGGTAACTGCAGCACGTGGCCTCCCGGGGCATCCCTCAGCACTGCTCCCTTCATCCCCTTCTCCTTCACTGCTAACAGAAGAGCTGAGCCAGAGGAGACATCAAAAGCAAACAATAAAGCATGTGAATGGACATCCATAGATTTTACATGCCAAGAGCCCAAAACAAAGCTCTTCCTGCAAGCCTTCCCACCGAAGGCACCCAGAGGCCTCCTCGCTTTCCTCCCAGGACACAGTGCAGCTGACAAGACACAGGGCAAGAAGGGAAATCTCCCCGTGCCCATTGTGGTGATGGGTGGGTTTGTTCCACAGCATCGCAGACTCATTTAGGTTGGAAAAGACCTAGAAGATCATCGAGTCCAACCATTAACCCAACACTGCCAAGTCCACTACCACTGGTAGGCTCAGGCCACGGATGGTTTATACACTCAGTGCACCCCTAGGATTATGGCAATCAGTCAGCTCTAAACCGCATCCAAAGAGAAGATGTATAAGCAACATCCTGCAAGCTTCAGCCAGGAAAAGAAATCACCCTGTCAGCTCACGGCCAGCCGCAAGCAAAGAGAAGTTCTGAGGGTCCCTGAACTGCAGATCACACTCAAAGAAACCTTCCCTGTACTACAAAGAAACAGGGATCAGTCCCTCCCACACCACCTCGGACCTCCCAAAACAATAAAGATAAATAAACCCATTCTGCATAGAGGACATTGTGCCTGGAGATTTAGCAAGAGGCGTGTCAGCAGGATTGTCATCTTTCTGCTTTGTCTCTGCACGCTTGGTACCACCACCGTCACAGCACCGCTCAAACGCATCAATTCATCATCGCATTTTCCCCTTCTCTCTTGCTAATGTAGTTATTTTTCCTCTGGGAAGCGACTTACTTTAAGAATTGCTTTATGATTAAAAAAAAAAGGCAGCAACCAACTGCTCAAAATGTCAACTTGAATTTGATTTCTGGCTCCCTCCTCCTCAGCCTCCTCACAGGAAACCCCCGTGCCTCCATCTCACACGTTGCCTAGTGTCAAGCCCAGGAGGACAGCCGCCAAACCTTGGTGTTTCTGGTAGAGATGGGGCACTCTGTTCCCTGCCACAGAGCTCAGCTTTGCACGTGGGACATGCAGGCACAAGCTAAGAGCTTCAGTTCAAGACCCTACTCCACGGCACGAGGGCAGGAGGGTTTAACCTGCAGGGCTGAGAGGACATACCCATGCGACGAGGGGCTGCAGCAAACCCCACAGCTGGTCACCTTTCAGATCATCAAGTCCAACCATTAACCCAACTGTTTGCAAAGGGCAACGCGCCATTCTTTCCTTGCTTGCTCCCCACACCGGTGGTCCGGGGAACACCACGGCATCAGGGGTCACTCCATCCAGTCGCATGCAAAGCCATGAAATCCCGTTACGATCCCACTGCTTTCAGAAGGCTGTAGAGCAGCCCTTATTGCTCTTCATCATACAAATTGAGAGCGCTTGTGATGAAGTCCTTAACGTGCCACCGTCAGCAAAGGCAGACTCGCAGCGTAGAGCTAATACTCAGTTAATAACCCATCGGGGAGGAGAGCAACCTCTGAATTTAGCACGGCTGATGTCAGCGGTGACGTCATTTCCACACCAGGGCTAGTGAGAAGAAAAATACAATCGAAAATAGCTATTTTTTGCTCTTTCAGAACCAAGATCCAGCGACACGTAAACTGCTCGGCCTCCGCTGCAAACAAACAGCATGAGAGAACCCAAAGCCGCACCGACGCGCTCAGCCTTCGCTCCTGCTCCTCGCAGGAGGCGAAGCCCACGACAGGCAGCGAGCAAAGCACTTGTACAGGCAGGTACGCAGCCGCAGCGCGTCCCAGCCGGCACTGCCAGGAGCCTGCTGCGCGCTCCCCGACGAGGTGCTTGGGGCTCGTCCTGCTTTGGAGGAGCTCACTTTAAAGAAACCATATGAAATAAATACATCCCTAACAAGCAAAAGGCTTTTTGGTGCGATCGTGGCAGAAATCGGTAATTCCCCACGGAGAGGTTAAACACGTCAAGCAAAACAGGCGCAGATCGGGGGGGGAAAGATGCCTGCTTAAATGAGCAACAAAATATTCAGCCAAACAGAGAAGAAACCGCTGAAAGCAAAGCCTGAAAGCACAAGAATTCAACGTGGTGAATTCGGGTAACTCAGACCAGGCTGTGGAGTCATTCTACCACTTTTAAACAACGTTCACTTCTTTTCATAAATAAACCCCCCTTTTCCTCCCCCAAAGCAGTAACTCCTTAATGCAAAGTCGGCCGTAAGTGCTACACACACCTAGCGTGCTGGTAAGTAAGTTTAGAACTTGAGAACATTCATGAGAAAACTCAACCTGGAGGGTAATTTTCCTGAGGTTTCTGCTTGGCAAACGAGAACAGCGTTTTCAACAGACGAATATGCTTCCCTGTAATTGTCAGCCTGTTAAGCATCATGTAAATGGGTGTTTCACCCAAATGCAGCTTGAAACCTACCTACTGGAAACAAAGAAAGGAAGGTATCAAACCAACCAGCGCAGGACAGGGCAGAGCAGCACCAACAACATGTAAGCACAGGTTTCTAAACCATAAAAAAAACAAACCCCAAAGTTGTTGCGTAATTTATTCCCTTTCCTCCCAGTTTCACAGATGAAGATAGCAGCACCAGGAGATAACCGAAAGACGTCGTTTGCCTTTAGCTCGGTAGTTTACAAGCCTTCAGGGTTTTGGGGTTGGTCGTTTTATCACTGGGAAAATTCCGTGGAAACACCACTTCTCTGCATTCCCAGCGTACGCAGTTCGCTTGACGGAGACGCATGCCCACCGAGCAGCACCAAGGTTTACAGTAAGCGGTGACTAATCTCCACAGCGTGCACTGTATGTGGATCACTGAGTCAGCCTGAAAGTTGGTTCATTCACTCCAACACCGCTTCTTCCATTCTCCTCTCTCTCTGAGCTGCAGGCACATCTGAGCTCTGCCTTCCCTTCATTCAAGAAGAGCTTCTTCTTGCCTTGATAGGGACAAACACCGACTGCTATGGTGCAGGACTGGCCTAAAAAACACAGGCTTGCCCATACAACAGCAAAAAACAACCCCCAAAAATACCAAATAGAAGGACAAAAGGAAAGCCCTACATATAAAGCCTTACATTTAGTGTTCAGCAACAAACTCCCACGTGTGCAAGGAGGAAGCCTCACGGGAAGGGACTCTCTAGGGTCTGCGTTACTGGAACACATCCCAGCTTCACCATTTTACAAGGGCATGTAGTGGTGAGACAAGGGGGGATGGCTTTAACCTGCCAGAGGGGAGACTGAGATGAGCTCTTAGGCAGAAGCTCTTCCCTGTGAGGGTGCTGAGGCGCTGGCACAGGGTGCCCAGAGAAGCTGTGGCTGCCCCATCCCTGGCAGTGTTCAAGGCCAGGCTGGACACAGGGGCTTGGAGCAAGCTGCTCTAGTGGAAGGGGTCCCTGCCCGTGGCAGGGGTTGGTAATGGATGAGCTTTAAGATCCCTTCCCAGACCAGGGAAACCTTCCCAAGGAGCCTTCCCAAACTCAAACCAGGCTGGGATTCCACAATTTGGCAATCTGATTGCACAAAGCCCATAAGAAATGCCCGATTTAAGTGATCTGGTTTACTGACAACAACAGCAGCAGCAGAAACAACACAGGCACATACTATCAATGGCTGGAATGGCCACCAATGACTTTGCATTTGCTGAAACGTAAAGTAAAATGCTCCACTCTTTTGTTCTCTTTTTTTCATTCCTTTTAATTTACATAATTTGCAGCACGGATTTTCCAGAAATAACCTGAAAGTAAAAATTCTACCTGAAGAAAAAAAGAACGAACAACCCAAAACCTGTTTGTAATAAGGACAACATGGGGCTTAAACGTAAGGATTTTCTCTGCATAATTGAAGCCTATCATCCACTTTGTAATTACAATTCTTCAACCAGAAGACTACAGAGTAGAGTAATTGCAGCAAAGAGCTGCCTTCATACAGAGATCCAAGCAGTCACAAGTTGGTCATCCAACCAACTCCAGTACAGATGAGCAAAAACGGACTGATTTGGCCAACACTGAGCACACCTCATCCATCAACCGGCTTTATGCAGTCTGTGCGCTATAGCCACCACGTGTGTGCTGCAGCGGCGTTATTAGCTTTGGACCCTCGCCTGCTGGCTGAGAGTGGGTCTTTAAAACCAGATGAGCCCATGTTGTTTTAATGAACCCCTACTTGTCAGTAACGATCAAGCAGTTAGCCCAGGGATCCTACTGACAGACTTCCAGCATGGAAGTATCGCTCCTTTCATAAATGAGTGGAATTCTGTGGTGTTAGTCTAGCGTTTATTTACGTGCATTCAACAACCAGACTAAAACTGCTTTTGGAAGTTGGGAATCACTTGAAACAAAAGCCTGCTAGGACTTAATTTTATCATCCCCGCTCGTGTTGAGCAGAACCTTACCATGCAGGCAGTCAGGTTTGGCTTAACCCATGCTCTTTTCATTAACAAAAGAGCGCTTATCCCAACATCTCTTTGCTGCGCACCTCCCTTTTCAGGCGTATTAGTTCTTTAAATCTAAAGCTAGTTTTAACTTCAAAGACTAAACTGCAAGCAAAATGAAGGATAAAATTCACCCTCTGCAATGCATCTTTGGTTTCCAAGCATATAAATGGTGGAGCCTTTTTTTGTTTTACCTGCAAGGCATATTCTCTTATTCATGCTTTTTCATTATAATAGCAGCAACTTTAGAAAAGCATTAAAGTTCATTACGAACCAGCTCTTTCAAAATTTCATAGTCCCAAAGAAACCAAAGGACAACCCCACTTTTCCTCACTTCAGAGAAAATTTGCCTCTCATTTTCTACCTTTATCAAACGCACGCAGGCAGCGGCAATACTTCTTCAGCATGAAGCAGGCAGCTCAGATACCAATTTACTGAACTTTGACAGCATAAACCAAGTTTATCTGATGGGAAAAATGCAGAGAATTACTGTTCATCACCATGACTGAGAAGCCTCTTCCAGTCTTGGAAACGCAGAGCATCAATGGCAAAAGAGGGAGAAGCTGCCTGCCGGTGCTTCTGCGAACGCGTTGGCTTAGAGGAATTATTGCCACCTTCAGCGAAGGAATGTCCCTCACATACTCAGAAATAGGGGTTTAACAGAGTTATGAATAGGAATTTCACTCTTCTGGACATAAACTGTTTGCTGATTGAGAAAACTCCTCCATTTCCCCCTTTCTACACCTGATGTTTTGCCACGCAGGACTACTGAACACATGGGGATGGCGCACAGGGCATTCCTGCCGATGATGACTGAAAGGCAACTAGTGCTTCACTGCTTGGGTTCAGAGACACCCTCTGACAAACCGGATACCTGGTTCCTATGGCCTGTCTTGTCTTAGCGTATCTGGAGGGTGAAAGTCCTCCCAGACAGGGGCAAGAATGCCATTCCTGACACTCCACTGCCTACAGAGAAGACTGCATCCTGCCCTGCCTGGCATGCTACTGCTCGCAGCAATCGTGTTGCCAAAGAAAGCTGGAACTTCAAACAGCTTTACGAGATCCTTTCATATACAGCATCCTGGTTCAGCATCTCACCACTAAAGCACATCAGTCTGTGAGATGGTTTTCTGCCTGATTCTTGCCAGGAACTCATTAGAATATCACTGCAAGTACTTGTTTATTATCATAAATAATGCTGTGATGCTGAATTCACGTTTTTACACTGATCAATAAAAACGAAGTCAACACACTACACACCCAGCCCACACATGGAGAAAACTCATTTAACAAGAAGATCAAAGTTGTCTACCTTCCACTGCTGTAAAATCACAACCAGCCTTTTGGCTTTCGCCAGTTATCTTTGAAGAATGATTGGAAATGAACAAAACGTAATTCTGGAAGCACATACTGAAATTGCAGATACAAAACAGAGATAGGAGGTAACATGCAAATAACCACGTGGGAGACCTTCTCTTGAATTCGAACTGCATGGCAGGCCAAAGAGACAGCTGGAGCATCAACGCTCTGCAAAGCTGCGCCATTCAACATAGCTCAACATTCACCAGCGCTCTTGTTTTCTCAAAACACATAAGGGCTCCTTTGCAATACTCAACATAAGCTTTTGAAAAGTAGCAAAAACAACCCAAAAAGCCAGCTAGCAAAGTTAGCATCTGAACTGCTCCTGCCCGTACCCCCCCTCCCAGTATATTACAGGCACAAGAAGCAACCAAACTGCTGTGCTCAACACTGAGCTACGTGGGACATCAACTTCTAGTTCAGGTGACGACAGCCTCCTGAGCTCTGGTAGTCACCACAGAGCCCATGGTTATTGACAGTGCCACTGCGACCTAGGAGCCATCGCAAAGGGGATGCTTTCAGCCTCCAGAGAGAGCAACATGCAGCCCTCTCCCCGCTGACAGCACTGTGTAGCCAACTCAAACCCTACCACCTCTCTGCAAGGCCAGTTTTGATGCTCAGCACAAAACAGAGAAGAGGCAGGCCAGAAAGAAGCAACTGGAAGATATTTATGGAACTCTAAGTTAATATGTTAATATCCAAAATATCGCAAGGCTTTGGCAGCCTACATTTTGGGGAAAAGGAAGCTCAGTTCAGCTATGTAGGTCTTCTAAGTATTCATACTTGTGGCAGGTAGGGTCTTCCAAGTATTCATACTTGTGGCGGATTTAAAGACTGCTCAGCATCCATTTTTTATTTAACACGCTGCTTGCTCTTGTTGCTAACAACACAAATCCGAGCACCACAAAAAAAGCAAATAACTAGCAAATTTGCTTATGAAATACCAGTGACACGATTTACTAGCCAGTTGGTTGGGGTTTTCCCGGTACAAACAGGATCTTCCACCAGGACATCTTCTCCACCAGCACAAAGAGACACAGCAGGGTAGCAGCAGAGAGGAGGCACCCGCCGTACAAGTCCAGTGGGCAGCACTGATAGCAGCCAGCAGCTACCAAGTTGCCAAAGAAGCCCCATTTATCTGCTCCGTCTTCAAGCACTGCCACGCTGTCCAAAGGAGTAAATCTTTAGCATTAATAGCTTCTTATCTTATGCCTCCACACTTTGACAGATCTATTATGCAGGCTTTCCTCACCTGCAGGATTTTAATACTATATTAAAATTACACAGGATCTGTTTGAGGAAAAACTATTACAAAGCACAAATAACATCACAACACATCTTCCTGCTCACCCATAAACTGCATTCCGTTCTGCACGTAAAGCAGAGGCTACTTCAACTTACACAAAGCTCTAAGAGCATCCATTTCACCAGGACCCATGTCAGATCACACTCTTGCAGGGGTGTCTGTATGCATTTGTGCCCTAAGATAGCAGGGTTTACCCTACTGACCCATCCAAAAGTACATGCCAGGTTTACAGTGTGTATTCTGCTAAGAAAAATGAAAGAATTTACTGCTTAGGTGAAGAGTAAAATTAAACATCAAATTCAACATCCAGCCTTACTAATAGAGCTGGAATGGGCATAACCCTCCAAATGTAAATAGAGGTCCTCCTAGGAAAAGGCATTTCAAGTTCTGATTTGGCATGTGAAACATGGCAATAGTGGGAAAACTACTTTTCTCCTAAGACGACTGGAACTCAGAGGGGACTCCTACCCACCCAGAAGTGGTGCAAAACCTTCTAGTCCCCTAATTCGTACTGTTTTACCAGCAGAATTTGGGGTTTAAAGGGGAGAATGCATTTAAGGTTATTTCTAAACACACCGGCATTAGGTTCTTTTTTCTTTAATATTTAAAAAGTAGAACACAGACTTCCTTCCTATCCTCCCCCACGCATACACTAAAAATATATAAATATATAAATAAAGGAAATGAAACTTCCCCATCAATGAAAATGGGGGGGGGGGGGGGTGAAGAACAAAGACAAAAATTACAGAGAACTTCAGCCATTAGCCCGTTTTAAACTTAACAGCCTCTTGTTTCACGGGGTTGGGTCCTTTCTTCCCCATATGCTGCAGTTACTTAGGATTTGATACTCACTTGAAATGAAAGCACCCGAAATGGACTCTGTCCTTTAAGAGCCTCGCTCTAGCCAGGGTGAACAAAAACCTCTCACTGTCAGGGACCTCATAAAAAAGGGGCTGCCGATAACGCAACATTCCTCTTATACCTCTTTTGCTGGGACAATCCTTCCCCAGCCCGTGTGTCTGCAGGCTTTACACTCCAGGGTTAGCTGGAGGTTTTAGCACCCGACCCTGAGCTTTCCCTCGTTAATAAACATGAGATTTTTAACAAATGGCAAAAGAAAACAACCCCGAAACCAACCCCAGGTATCAAAAACATCATCTGCAGCAATCTCGCTTTGCTCTCGTTGTAATGAAGCCTGAACATGAAGAGGCAAAAAAAAGACAAAGCAAAACAAAACCTTGCAGCACTGCACTTCAAGGACATATCACAATGCAGGCTCTATCAAAAATCTTACCATGAGCAGTTGATGAGGGGAGGGAGGGGAAAGGCAACAACCGTTTCCTTGCTGAACTCAAAAAGACCAGAGCAAATCTGCGATAAGGCCCAGGATGGCTGTTTAGAAAGGCTGAATGAGTGGGGTAGGGAAACTCGGCCCTTGCAGCCCCGCGCCTGCAAAGTGAGCCCTTGGCAGCTGAAGATCATCAATTTGTGTGAAATTCTAACAGAGTTTGGACTGGGAATCGGAGAGAGATGAGCCAAAAAGAAATTTAAACAGAAAAAAAATCAAAAACCGGCCACCTTTTGAGTCTGTACCATCAGAGCAGCATTTTGGGTCTTTCCAGAGCAAATCATCAGTCAACTCTGAAAACTTAGGTGGGCTGTTTGTGTGAAACACGTTACTCTTTGTTATACAGTAAGCCGAAACCACAAGACTCATTTCACTCCGAACCTCAAAATACACCCAGCACTACACAACTCCTCCAAACCCCTGCAACATCCCCGCTCTTAATATGAAGAGTTTAAACTTCTTTTACAATCCCTATTACAGGGTAACACAAAGCATGTGCTGGGTTCCCCAAACCATTATCCTCTCGAGAAGAGAGTCACATCAATGATGCATTTGCCCTGGAGTTTCTGCAGCAGCAGGTTGTAACCTGAGCACAATAACCAGGTTTTCCCCACACAAATCAATGTCTTTTTAGTTTCTGCTGCTGTTTCGAGCAGGGCCACATGAGCCCGCGCCACCACGGAGCAACACGGCCAAGGCGGAGAGAGAGAAAATGAACTGCTGCCACAAATACTCTTCCTTCTGCCCACAGAAACCAATATCCAACAGGAACCAACGCCAATGCAACCCGACAACAGACCGCGTTCCCTACATCGTCCTCCCGGCCGCACTGGACCACGCGCTACCCGGAGACACGATGGCAGCAGCGAGGAGGGGATGGCGCACAGTCCTGTTCTCAGCATCTCCGGGTCTGAGGAGATACACCCCGCACCCCCAACTCCACAAGATCACTTGGCACGCAGATGCTCAGAAGCAAGTACAATGGATTTTCTTAAATCTGTTTGGTTTCAAGCTGAAAGTCAAAGAGCAAACCCACGCTGATAAAATTGTTGCTACCTCCCTTTGAGCCACGCTCAGCCCTACTCTTTGAAGGAAGAGCCGCTTTTCTTAAAATATATTTGAATGTGCTATTTTTGTTTTTATCTTAGAAGGCCCCATTTCCCCTCCCAGCCCCGCAACTGATTACAATAATAGGTTTCTCAGAGCCAGACAAGTTGAGAAGAGGTTTTAGAACTCCAAATGCTGCCTCCTTTTTTTATTTGAGTTCCAAGGGCAGCCTCCTCACACCCCACCCTACAAATACTTGACACTTGCAGAAGTGTAAGCACAGTAACTCTGTGAGTAGAGTAAATCTGCTCTTCCAAGCAGTGCCGTGAAGCCAGGCCACGTAAATAGCCCAGTGCACGGCAGAATTCACACCTGCACTCAAGGATGCTTCTGCTACATCTTACAGGTGGAAGAGAGGCAGAAAGATCCCTTAATTTTAGGGAGACAGGAAAACATACAGTTCTGATGGTAATTTTTCAGTGGAAGCTATGCAGCCCCCCCCAAAAAAAAAACCACAAGGGGAGAAAAAAAGCCTGTTTCCATATCAACAGTTATTTTATCTCTATTAACTGTTGCTTGCTTTTTTCTAAATAAACGTATTTCTACGCTTATTTTCACAAATGAAACTGCCTTATCTTGCAAATTACGATGACACAGCATAATAATGTGAGAACAACCTCCCAGAATCTCACGATGCCATCACGGATTGCAGAGCCCTCCTGCTTCAGTTTACTACTGTCCCATTGCAGTACTGGAAGAGAAGAGCCTTCCTGAGCACTGTGCTGAGTAAGCGTTCAAGTGCCACATTCCTCATTTGGTTAGAGCAAACAAAAACAGATTAGAATACAATGAAAACACTCAGAGCAAAATATTAGCTTACTGCTTTAGGAAACCTACCGGCTACGACAGGACTGCTCTTCTTATGCTTTCGTCACACTCGCTGCCAAAGCCCAAGCTAGAAGCTCAACGTACGATGGCAAGCCTCACCGTACCACTGGGAGAATCCAAATGGCCGGCACAAAAGAAGTAATCAAGTTTGGAGTTTAAAATCTGGGAATTCCTTTTACCTACCTAGAGTAGTTGAGCGCTACCCAAAAGCGAAACAAACCCGATGCAAGGACTCATTTGTGGCCTTAAACGCAGAGTGGAGTGTTCTCAGAGACAGGTCATAAGTGGTAACGTGAACGCAGAGAAACGTTAAGTGGATAAGACATGGAGACCTTTTTGGTCTGTCCAATACAACGTGAGTCAATGGCAGAGGTTAGTCACACTGTGGTTTATTCATGCTCCTGCTGGGCCAAGCAGGGGTGATGCAAACACTGGAGGCAGGATGCTTACCCAGCTACCTCCTGGCCTCTTTCCTCTCTCCCACGGCGGGATGCCAGCAGCAGGACATGCACTGATAGCAGCATGATTAAGCTCTGGCCTTAGTTCACCAAGAGGCCGGTTCTGTACTCCTCACTCAGGCCAGCTTCCACAGTGAAGTGCAGGAACTGGAGCGTTCTTGGCTCTTCAGGAACCGCTGGTTTGACTGCCATGCCGACAGTGCTGCTCCGATCCATTCTGGAGCCTCCCAGCTTTAGAAACACAAGGCACTTATCCGTGGTGGCAGAACAGATCCTAAAAGTGTTGATTTGTGCCAGAACTTTTGAGGAGGGTATAATTAAGCCTTTTTTTTTTCCAAACTGTATCAGAGTATCAGTTACAGAAGACAAATGCAGACAACACATTTTCTTTCTATGAAAAATCACTTATCTAAATTTCAAACAAATACATTTAATCACAGAATCCCAGACTGATTTGGGTTGGAAGGGACCTTAAAGCTCACCCAGTTCCAACCCCCTGCCACGGGCAGGGACACCTTCCACTAGAGCAGCTTGCTCCAAGCCCCTGTGTCCAACCTGGCCTTGAACCCTGCCAGGGATGGGGCAGCCACAGCTTCTCTGGGCACCCTGTGCCAGCACCTCAGCACCTTCACAGGGAAGAGCTTCTGCCTTAGATCTAACCTGAGCTCGCCCTGTTTCACTTTGAACCCATCACCCCTTGTCCTGTCGCTGCAGTCCCTGGTGAAAGGTCCCTCTCCAGCATCCTTGTAGGCCCGTTTCAGACAAAAGTGCTGCAGCCCCTGATCGTCTTCCTGGCCTCCTCTGGACCTGCTCCAACAGCTCCACATGGTCCTGATGTTGGGGACACCAAAACTGCATGCAGTTTCTTATGTCCTTAAAACATTTATTTGTTTTAAGCACAACAGCATAGCTTAACTTCCACGATGCGCACGCGTGGACACAGCATCGGAGAAGCAGCACCTTTGTTGTTAAACACGTGCCTCGGACAAGCCTTAGGGAAAAAGGCAACATACCAACCAGGGCACATCACGGCCTGTCACTTCAACAAAGCGCAGTGGGCTATTTCTAGGTAGATGCGTTAAGGAAACGGCTCCATTCTGATCCCAGTTAACATCCAAACAAGAAAGGGTTTGCACATACACCAACACTGGAAGGTCGGGTCACACCATCCTACACTGTGCAGGTCCGGGGAGCTTGTGGGTCCGGGCAGCAGGGCAGCCCGGGCTCAAGCTCGCTGGGCGAGCTCTCCCCTCTTCCTCCCATACTTACAGTCAAACTATAGCTGTCAAAGAGACACAACTTCTCCCCCAGCGATTACCTGCCCAAAACATTCAGCACGGTGTGAAGCACTTTGTGTCGTTTTCCATCAATAGCTTAGTTACGGGTCATCGTGTTTATTTTGCCGCTATCGTATCAGGCTGCAAACACCTATAAGCCTCAGCAGGAGCTACCTGAAGCACGACCAGGGCTGATGCACTAGGACAGCCAGCACAGGTCAGATTCTCCCGGACCCCGCCAAGTTCCCATCTCGGACAGCCAAGCCTGTCTAGTTGTGGGGCAGCCGCGAAAACCACTCTGTAAAGTCAGCAGAAGGATGAGTAGGCATTATCCATTTATTAACTGGTGAACTGCCAGTTAATCTGACATGCAAATCACCTCTTTGGTATTTAAACACCTGGCCAAGAGTTGCTGCTGTTCGTTCCCCCCTTACTCCCCCCGTTTCGACGGGCCATAAAGCAAAGCCCTCCCGCACCCACCAGCACCCATCGGGCGCAGACACCCGCGTTCATCCAGACCAAGTTCTCCCGCGGCCGCACGGAAGGGAGCCGAGGGCCGCCTCATCCCCAACACCGACGCCGAGCGCAGCGGTCGCGCCCGCCTCTGCTACTCGCCGCCGGGGCCGGGCCGAGGGGACCACCGCTGGGACACAACTTCCGCGCCCAGCCGCCCTTCCCCGCCTCCCCTGCGCTCAATCGGCCGGGAGCGGGAGCAGCGCCGCGGCGGGGCGCGCCGGGACCCGCACCCTGCATCCTCCCGCCCGGGCCGCGCAGGTACCGGGCACCCCGCGGCGGCGGAGGAGGAGGAGGAGGCGGCGGCAGCAGCAGGGCCTCGCCTCCCGGGCGCTGCGGACCGAAAGTGAGCCGCAAACTGCAAACTTTCTATTTTACCCCTTTTCTCTCTTTTTTTTTTTAATCCCCTCCCGCCCAGCGCAGCCCCGGCTCCTGCAAAACCGAAACTTGCGAAGCGTTCGCCCTACCTGGCGTGGAAGCCTTGCAACAAGTGCAGGCGCGGGGCGTGTGTCGGCGAGCAGGGCGCAATCGCGATATGAATTTATGACAGAGCTGCCCGCGCTCGGTCCTTACTGCACTTACAGTGCGACGCTCATCCTGTAAACAAATATCGCTCCGCCAGGAAACATACTCCCCCCCGGCCCGGCCCGGCGCGGCGCGGCCCCGCTGCCCGCTCCCACCCCGGGGCGGCGGCACATGGAGCGGAGCGGAGCGGGGCGGGCGCCGCCGCACCCCGCACGGCGCAGGGGGAGGCTCCGGGCAGAGGCACTTACCTCGGCGCGGCCTCCCCGCGCCGCCGCGCTGCCTTTGCGGGTCCGCGGTGCGGGGAAGGGAAAGAAAAAGAAGGGTAAAAAAAACCAAACCAACCCCCGGTGTCAGCAAATCGCTGTCAAATTATTCCCTCGCAGGGGAGAGGGAAGGGGGGAAGCAGAAGCAGAAGGGGGAGGAGGCTGCGGGAGGCGGCGGGATCCCTCCGCCGCGATGGGTCTGGTAGCGAAGCAGGAAGTAAGGTGTCGGCGGCGCGGCGGCCGGGCTGAGGGCTGAGGGGCACCCGCCACCCCGCGGGCCCGCCGCCGGCCCTGCGCCTGCCGCCGCTTCCCTCCCGCTCCGCCGGCGGCTCCTCCTCTCAGCGCGGGGAGCGCAGCGCAGGTGCCGGGGCCGCCGGCGGAGACCTGTCAGCGGCGGCCGGAGCCGCGAGTCGGAGGGAGGCGGGCGAGGGGCGGCCTGGGGCTCCCGCATGCCGCGGGGCGCTGGGGCTGGGGGGGGGGGGGGGTCCCGCCGCGGAGAGGATGGGGACGAGAAGGAGGAGGACGGGGAGGGTTCCCCGCTGCTGCCGAGGGGTCTCCCTCAGCGCCGGGGCGCCGGAGCCGGACAGTGGGCGCTGCGGTGGAGGCGCGGTCTCAACGGGAAGGGCTCTGCCCGGTGCGGGAAGGGCTCGGCTCGGTGCGGGAAAGGGCTCGGCTCGGTGCGGGAAAGGGCTCGGCTCGGTGAGGCAATGGCTCGGCCCAGTGAGGGGTACGAGCTTCCTCGCTGCCCGCGGCCTCCGCTCCTGCGCCTCGCGTTAATGTGGAAGTTGATTCTGTAATAGAGCGAGCCCTGTAGGAACTTGCTGCTGTGGTCACGGAGCTTTGCCGCTGGTTGTCTTAAATCACCCTTTTCTTTCGTCTTTGATTCTACAGAAACGGCACGGTGACACTCCTCATCGGTCCTGCCTCCCTGGAGCTCAGCATTCGCATTAGATTGCACCAAAATGTTCCCTTGCAGGGAAGGATTTTGCATCTTGGGAGCAGCTATGTGATGCATACAGCTTACGCAGTGCTCTGTTCAAGCTCACGGGCAATGACAAGTTAGCATAAGAAGCCGTGTCTGGGAAGAGAGAAACCGAAACGGGTGGTTACGGGGCCTGCTTCTGCCTTCAGAGAGGGGAGAAAAAAGCCAACAGCACTCTCAAGAACAGAAATAGGGCTTTGGTTTTAGCGTTTCTGATTCAGCCTTGCATTATAATGGTTACCAGCAGCTTCGTTTTCTTTTTATGGTCATCCTGGTTTCCTGGCTGCATGGCACTTCCACCGGGCCACTGCTCTTAATAATTTAACCTTTTATGAGATTGCTTTGATTTGCAGTGTAGATTAGAGCAAGAGTGAACAAGTATGATGTCACCCACCGGCTGCTAAACTCCTTTGTGCTACAGCAGAGGTCTCAGTTGCTTAAAATATCAAGAGAAAGAAAGGGTTTGGGTGGTGTTTTTTTCTTTTCCCAGCCAGCTAGCCATTTTCTCATCTTAGTTTTACTTAAGTGAAAAATACCATTCAGATACTGTAACCGTGCTGAGCTGTGCAAAGGCTATGCTGAGTCTGGGATTCGGTGGTTGGCTTGTTTGCTTGCTGGAGTCCTAAGTCATAGAAACGAGGTTGAAAATAGAATTAAAACCACAACTCAACATGTGCCTTGCCTCTGTTTGTTTTTTTGTGTCTAGTCTGGAACCCAGAATAGCCCAGATTGCCTCTGATTTCCAAAATTACCTTTGAAAATAAGCAGTGGGGTTTAACGCAGCCCTTCTAGGTCTGTCTCAGCTTCTGGACTTGCCCAGCTTATCAGTACAAACCATTCTATATGGAATTGGCCAGGTGTGACGTGGTTTACCCGAAACGCTCAGGTTTCTTCCGTAACTCTCAAAACAGAAGCAAATGTCCTATTAAAATTCAAACAAAGAGTCATTCTCAAGCAGCCTTTTCACATACTACAAGCTGGACCCGTCTTCCTCTGCTGTAACAAGTTTAGCTACGCAAAACTCTTCTGAATGAAGTCAAGTAGTTCATTTAGCTTTGGTCAACACCTCAAGAGAACCGGGGGGCTGGCTACAGCCGCACCGCATTCTTTGTGTGTACCCTGCGATTCATCAGCTGGTCTCCATCAAAAGCACAAAGCCTTAATTTATGTTCTCGGTTTTCCTGAGCCTCCTTCTAATCTTCAGGGCTTTGAGTATCAAGCTGCCTGGTTTTGAGTCACAAACCGTATCACTATTTACAGTTTCAAACCTCAGAGTAATTCTATGGGCTTGTCGCGGTGCCTTTTAACAACGCTGTGGCACCGATTAAGTGATGAGCAACGGGAGCCCTGAAGCCACGGTGAAGTCCTGCCCGGCTCAGTCGCCCGCTTGCTGTCAGAAGAGGGAGACCTTGCTCTCTCCTCCCTGCCCCGCCGAGCTGGTGCAGCTCACCAAGGCAGAAGGCTCTTCCCTCTCCCTGTTTGGGTTCGTTTCCTGCCATTTTGGTGAGGTCCAAGGGAGCTGCTGCAGCAGCAAGCTGCCAGGGTGGCTTAGCTGAAAACCTCCTGAAGCCTCCCGCCGCTTACAAAGAGCAGCAAAGCAACAAATGTCTTCTGGTATGTGCTATTGCTCTGTCCAGGTCTTGTTAGAGACTAATGAATTGAGAGCTGTTGGAGCAAGTCCAGAAGCAGCCACGAGGATGCTCAGAGGCTGGAGCACCTCCCATGTGGAGACAGGCTGAGAACATTGGGGCTGTTCAGCCTGGAGAAGAGAAGCTGCGTAGAGACCTCAGGGCAGCTTCCAGTGTCTGAAGGGGGCTGCAAGGATGCTGGGGAGGGACTCTTCATCAGGGACTGCAGCGACAGGACAAGGGGTGGTGGGTTCAGACTGAAACAGGGCAAGTTCAGGTTAGATCTAAGGCAGAAGCTCTTCCCTGTGAGGGTGCTGAGGCGCTGGCACAGGGTGCCCAGAGAAGCTGTGGCTGCCCCATCCCTGGCAGCGCTCAAGGCCAGGTTGGACACAGGGGCTTGGAGCAAGCTGCTCTAGTGGAAGGTGTCCCTGCCCGTGGCACGGGGTTGGAACTGGATGAGCTTTAAGGTCCCTTCCAACCCAAAACATTCCATGATTCTATGAATTCTATGTTTTTCTAAGTTGGGCTGGTTTAGAGATGAAAGAATTGCAGAAGTGACAGAGGTCTTGGATCATCCTGCTGGTTCATTCCTTTCTGACCCAGGACTGCTGTGTCATTATCTCCCCAAACACCATAGCTTTTACCAGGAGGCTTTGCCTTGAATTTGTGGCCTTTCCAGGAAAGCTAATGCTTAAGAAAATTTGGTGTGAGTGTGGTAGAAGGCAGCATACCTTTGTTCAGCAGCTGGAGTCATAGAATCATAGAATCATAGAATGGTTTGGGTTGGAAAGGACCTAAGGTCATACAGTTCGAACCCCCCTGCCATGGGCAGCGACACCTCCCACTAAACCATGCCACCCAAGGCTTTGTCCAACCTGGCCTTGAACGCTGCCAGGGATGGAGCATTCACAGCCTCCCTGGGCAACCCATTCCAGTGCCTCACCACCCTAACAGGAAAGAACTTCTTCCTTAGATCCAATCTAAACTTTCCCTGTTTCAGTTTGAACCCATCACCCCTTGTCCTGTCACTACAGTCCCTAATGAGGCATCCCTCTCCAGCATCCTTATCAGCCCTCTTCAGATACTGGAAGCTGCTCTGAGGTCTCCACGCAGCCTTCTCTTCTCCAGGCTGAACAGCCCCAACTTTCTCAGTCGTTAGAAGAGAACCCCATTAGGACTCTAATGAATCACTTTTATCAAGTATCCTAAAGTCACAACAGCCAAACAGATGTCCATCCAATTCCTCAGTTATGAATGCCTGTTTCCAGGTTGAATTTTGAATTGTGGCTGCTATCTTACAAAATAATAACCAGACCTTAATTATCCAAGTTGGTTGGATAGGCTTAGTTTCGGTTTAATGTGGAGATTTTGAGCCAGATAGTGTACTGGTACAGGAATTAGAAGCAAGTTTGGTCTCAGAATCTGGCATCCTCCGTAATGTGGAATGGAGTGTTTATAAGTGAGGTTGAAACCTGCTTAGTTCAAGTTTATTTACCTGAAAATAAAGAAAAGTCATTATGGAGATCTCAAGAACTGGCAAATACACCCTCTGCCACCCCTTGTTCTGGTGTATTCACTGGTCACCTCCTTGCTTCTTCATTTCCATCTGTGAGTATTCCAGCATGACACTGCTGGCTCTTTCCCTAATAAATTACTTGGTATCGTTTGAATCCCTTGCATTTAGTCAGTCATTTACTTTTGTCTCTTTGCAGGGATGCTCAGAAACAAAGCAAAGCCTGTGAAGTGCTTTGGAATGTTTTGGTCCAGAAGTTACAGATGGGACAGTTGGAAACAGTGATGACTCCGAGATTGCCTCTCAATGACACTGCTACTGTTTTGCAACCATGTGCAAGCCCTAGAGAGGAAAGTGAGCGGGAGACACTGGGAGCTTTAAAGGGGACATTTTTGCTTCATTTGCTTTGTGTCAGCTCCCTTCCTCTTGGATGAGGCACTTACACTCTCATGCTGTCAGGAGCAATCTGTGGGCATCTGCATGTGCATGTGAGAGATACAGTGACATGGACCATCCTGCGGGATCACATCCTAGTGAGCAGCGCTCCAGTTTGTGCGGCTTTCCACATGATGGAGAAGAAGAAATGCTTTATAGAATGCACTGACGTGTATTTATAAACGTACAATGCGTGTAGTATATACATCTATAAATTATATTCCATACGTTTGTTAATGGTGACTGCATAAACATAGAACACTCGTGTATCTTTATCAAGCATGAGTGAAAATCTCGTCTTTTAATTTTTTGACTCATTTCCAGGTTTTAAGCTGATGCTGTGGTTTGAGCTGTTCTGACCTTTGAAACCACTCACTCTGCTACAGCTTTTTGCATGAGCAGATCAGACAGGGCCTTACACTCAGGGGCCAGTAACACTGTCCCCATATTGCAGATGGGTAAACTGGGGAACAGAGGTGGTCCGACATCATCCAGGAAAGCAGCCACAGATGAAACCAAGTCTCCTAAGTCTGCACTGTGTTATGTCTTAAAGACAGACCCGTATCTTTCCATAAGGCTCATGCCCCACTGGAAATGATTGTAGCTTTGACTGACATGCAGGAAGTTTTGTTCTCCTGCTTTCTGTGCACTCCCGGTGGTAGTAGCTCAAAACTGCTGCATGAAGAAACACACCTTATTGTAAATGTCCTGCTGCTCTGCCACTGGGAAGAAATACCCAGCCCTGTTTGCAGATGAAGATTCAATTTAATTACAGTTTTCAATTGAAACTGCCTTTACAGAGACATCGCCAACTTGAGATGCAGTGAAAGACAGGAAGAGATTTCAGGTAGTGCCTCCTCTGATTTGTGTTGAATGCCCCTCACCAGTCCTTGTGAATTGTTTTTGCTTGGCTTTAAAAATGTTATGTGGTAAAATTGACATATGCAAAGAGAGCCTTTAGGATGGGGGTTGCACAGAGCTGGCCTAATTTCAAAGGTGTCGGCTGAATGAGAGCAATTGGGAAGGAAAAATGAAGCTGATTGTATGCAAAACTCTTGTAAAGATCAAGGTAAACGGTTATGGAAAAGATGTGTGAGGAGAGTAGAAGGTAGCCCGGCATCCTAACTTCAAGTTGTAGTTCACCTAAACCCTTTTCTGTAACAGAAGGATAATACCTCAGTACAGACGTGATTAAGTCAGTGCAGTTCCCTACCACAGTATGCAGCATGGCCAAGACCACTCTGCCAACTGAGATCAAGATTCAAGTTTTTCAGTGCATGTAGTGAATTTCAGTGACCTCAGGCAGCCACCTCTGATCAGAACCGTCCCTGTCATCCTGTCCCCCTTCTTGCAGCAGTTTCTCCATTTTCCATTTCATAGTGGCCCTGAACAACCTGCTCTAGTGGAAGGTGTCCCTGCCCATGGCAGGGGGTTGGAACTGGATGAGTCTGAAGGTCCCTTCCAACCCAAACCATTCTGGGATTCTATGATTACATATACCTGTTACTTCTAGGTCACATTGCAGCTGAATTGTTTCTTCCCTATGTGACAGTGGACAGACTGTCCCCTGAAACGGTGCGAATACAGCTGTCATGACGTAAAAGATACTGTTAACTAAAGTGGCAAGGCTCATATAGCCAGTATGTGCAGTATATTCTGTTTATAGTCATGTAAGGCACTTTACATCATTAAATTAAAATAAGCTGTATAGTTTCACATTTCTATAGTGATGGGAGTGCACTTACCGTTGAAGACAAGCACATTTACATTTCTGTGCCAGTGTTTTCGTCTGGTGGCCCCAAAACACTTGAGGAGGTGAGAGCTAGGCTGAAAAACAGAAAGCAGAAAATGTGCCGGAGTTACTGTATAGCTGCAGGAAGACAGGGAACTGCAAGGGACCCCTATAGGGCAGGGTAGCAACATTGACAGTAGAGGGAAACCCATCTGCTCTGTAGCTGAGATAGTTTTGCCAGCAGCAGCTGAAGGGCAGCAGATGACCAGTAAATCCAGGGGTATGTAGACATGTGAACTCTTGCAGTGTGCTTTCTGATGGACAATTTTTACTCCTAGAGATGAAGAAACCATCTCCATCCCGTTCAAACAGCCTGTGAGTCTTCAAACAAACAGCAGAGGGTCCCCCAAACAACCTCAGCGTAAAGCTCCAGATGCAAGCTTAGGTCTGTGAGACTGCAAGTCTCAGCCCTTGGGTCTGTTCTGTTGAAAAGAGAGTTAATGGTACAAACTGGGAACTCTCTTTTCCTCTAAGAGTCTCCAAAGTTTTCTTCTAGACATGTGTGATACCATCTTGGCCTCCTGTATCTGCGACCTCCCTCGAGCCCATTAGTGATGACTGAGGACCAGATGACTTAGTGATGACTTAGGGACCAGAAGGCTCACCTCTTTGTGGCACCCACAGCATTGCCAGCCTGCTAGTAAAGCTTGATGGAATATGGGGAGTCACATCTAGGGAGGGAAAAGAGGTTTCTCAAATCGACATTTGCTTTAATTGCTCTCTGCAGAATCCATTTCACTTCATTCAAGTATTCTAACGATGACAAGGCAAGACTTTGTGTTTCTCTGGGTATATATTTTACAGCTTCTATGTCCTCTCATCGTGCAGACATCTCTTCTAAACCCCCTCGAGAGGACAGGTTCAACTCCATGGATTTTGGTCAGAGTCCCAAAGCTGTGCTCAGTTCCGGGCCCCTCACTACAAGAGGGGTTTATTCTATGATTCCAGGAAAGCTGACACTGACTCACCTGCAGGCAGCGATGCTGGGCATTGCCACACTGGTAATTCCTCTGCACCCCCAAGAGAGGCAAAGGAGTTGCACTGGTTGTCTGTCAGTTGAGGAAATCCCCACATGGGGACTTGTGGGTGTATTTCGCTTTCTTTGCACTTCTGGTGTGCTGTGCTGGAAGCAAAAGAAGACAAGAATATAAATTCAGCCCTAATTATTCAGCTGAACTTGTGGCCTTAAGTTATGCTCAACCCAAGGAGAAAACCCAGGGTTGGGTGAGGCTTCTTCCAGACTGCTTTTGAGCAGTCTGATGCACCACTATAGGGGCCATTCTTGCTGAAGTGCTTGCTGAAACCCCTTGAGCCTGTGTTTAAGGAGCAGCCCTGTGTGAGGTCCTTCCCTAGTGCATGTGCCAGTGGTTTCCCCTTCTTTTTACAAGGCTATCTGAAGATCTTGGACCTGTTCCATACTGAAGTTCCAAGCATCTTTACTGTCTATCTGCCCTTGCAGTGTGAGAGGCTGGGAAGTTTTACACTCTGGCTTTCTGTAAGGCTTGTTTCACAAGCTGCAGAATGGAGATTACTCTGCTTCCCATTTCTACTTCTGTAATGTTTAGTATGCTCAATCACATGTCTGGTTTGGTGTTCATTTCTGCAATTCCTACCTACATTTCATGCAGTTCTTCATCTTATCTGCAATTGCCATCTGCGCTCTCAATCAGCTCATCTCTTTCTATTAGTAACGGATCCAGTCAGTTCATATGCTTGCATACGCTCCAGGACAGTAATGTCTTGTCTTGCCAGCAGACAGAGATGTTGAGGTTATGATAACCTATACGCTTGTCTGAGGGATGTGAAAATAATGTTATGAATGCTGTTTATGAAACCTGGGGTTTGTACAACCTCAGTAGCTTTCACATTCCACAGCCGACTATCCTCAAAGAAGTGACAAGTAGAGATGACAGTGTTGCAAGCCCATAGTTTTGTACCTGATCCCGTTTTCCCTCGGGTACCTCTGTGTAGATACCCCTGTGAGGCCAGTGTTCTTTAAATGATCCTGCGCTTTATTTGTTCCGTTTTAACCTCTGGTTCTATCTTGTTTCCTCTTCCTTATTTTTCCTTCTACTGACCTTGCACTACGCACAAACATTCTCCATCAGGAAATCAGTGAGGTATTTGGAGTTAATTCTTTATGTCCTAGATTTTATGCCCAGTACATAACGATCCAGCTACATCCCAACCTGCATGCTGTAACCCTGCTTTCCACTTCTTCTCTCTACTGCCAGCAAAGCAAGTTTATTTTCTAATAACCTCCTTTTATCCTTAACTCTCTACAGATGTTTCCCTCCTTCTTCCTCGTTAATTCAGGTCTCTCTGCTTCCAGGGACCCTCTGCCTAGGACTGTGCCTGTCTCCTTCTGAGATGGAAGGTTCTGTCCCCCTCCATGCCTGAGCATCGCAGTAGAAGGACACACGCTTGACTAAAAGGGGCTCTGGGCCGTGCTTCTAACCAGATTTCCAGCGAGTGCTTTGAGAACCAGTTAGGCACTTTTCCCAGCGTAGACAGGCTCATAGAAGGACCATTAATTACTCAGCACAGGCTTAACCGTGGGCAGAAAACGGGGGTTTTTGTGCCGCTGTCAACCCCTCCCCATTACTCGGACTTGTTGGTTTTGTCTTTAATCGGATTACATGACTTCTTTGCTCTATATGCCAAAATGGATGGCTCCTTTCAGTAATAAAACAAAGGCAATAACCTGAAAGGAACCACGGCTCAAAAGCACAAACTTGACCTCTGACTGACCTTGACATTTACAGACTAAAAAGACCTTCTCTTTGAATAGAGAGACCAAGTCAGGGAGCTGGCAAGAACCAGGAGAAAATGGGTTTGTTGCTTTCTGATTACATTGTTTAAACCAACATAGCCCATGGTTTACAATACTTCATTACAACGTATTAGGGCCTGGAGGTGATTTAATGTCTGTTTATAACTGAGACTAATCTTGAAATAAACAAATGAATGTTTGGAAAATGGATGAAGCTGTTCTGCTGGAGACAGCGTTAAATGCATCCCCGCAGAGTAAATCATGGCTGTACAGCACTTAAATGCTTTCTATTTCTACCTTCGGTTGTATTTCAGTAGTTTTATCTAACAGAATTAATCGTGGGGCAGTAGAAAGAGAACTCTAATTGGTCAGGACAGTCTAGCGGCCATACATGCTGTAACAGATTCACGATGTAAAACCTGGTTAGCCCTTTAAAATCAGGGAAAAAGATAAACTGGGAAATGCTGTAGCATTACACTAGGCACCATGGTGATCTAAATTAAATCTGTTACAACCTGTTCTAATTTAAAATTGCTCCGTTGTGCGAATGAAGGGGAAAAGAAGAGTTGGTTCAGTTGTTCAAAGCATTTTCATATTCCCAGATAAATCTGTCATTGATCCTGCCTTCGCTTCTGGGCTCTATGTTCCTATGTTCCTGTTTCCTCTACAGATCCCCTGTCTAACTACAGCCAGTTGAACATGAGCAGCTTTTGCCAAGGCAGCCACGAAGGCCACCAGCATCCTGGCCTGTATCAGCAGCAGTGTGGCAGCAGGGCCAGGGCAGTGACTGTGCCCCTGCACTGGGCACTAGTGAGGCTGCACCTCGAATCCTGGGTTCAGTTCTGGGCCCCTCACTGCAAGAGAGACATTGAAGTGCTGAAGCAGGGCCAGAGAAGGGCACCGGAGCTGGTGCAGGGCCTGGAGCCCAAGTGTGATGGGGAAGGGCTGAGGGACCTGAGGGGTTCAGTGTGGAGAAGAGAAGGCTCAGGGGGACCTGATGGCTCCCTACAAGTGCCTGCCAGGAGGATGGAGCCAGGAGGGGCTGGGCTCTGCTCCCAAGGAACAAGGGATGGGACAAGAGGAGATGGCCTCAAGCTGCCCCAGGGCAGGTTGAGATGGAGCTGAGGAACAATTCCTTGCCCAGAGGGTGCTCAGGCATTGGAACAGGCTGCCCAGGGCAGGCCTGCAGTCCCCGTCCCTGCAAGTGTTCACACAGCGTGGAGACGAGGCCTCATTGCCATGGGTCAGTGGTGGCCTTGGCAGTGCTGGGGAACGGATGGACTGGATGAGCTTAGAGGTCTTTTCCAGCCTGGTTGAGTCCATGAGTCTAGGATTCTAAGAACGTGTTTTACATGGAGCCAAGAACTCTTCCTCCAGCAGTTCAGTATCAGTTCTTGTCTCTATCAGCCAAGAACAAGCGATGTCGTCAAGTGTCACCATTGTGGTGTCCATGTAGAAGCTCCTCTGCGGTGCTGAAGGCAGGGGCCTTGCTAGAAGAGGTTGCTCTGGCTTCTTCTGCCAAAGGATGAGTGCAGCTGTGCTCATCCTGCTGCGCACCTCTGTGGGAGACTCCTTGGGCCACTCTTGCTTCTGTCCCTCTCCTGCCTCTCCTACCACCCAAGGCCCTACCATGGCCCCCAGGCATTCCACAGCATATTTCTCATCTTAGAATCATGGAATCCCAGTCTGGTTTGGGTTGGAAGGGACCTTAAAGCTCCTCCAGTCCCAACCCCCTGCCACGGGCAGGGACACCCTCCACTAGAGCAGCTTGCTCCAAGCCCCTGTGGCCAGCCTGGCCTTGAACCCTGCCAGGGATGGAGCAGCCACAGCTTCTCTGGGCAGCCTGTGCCAGCGCCTCAGCACCCTCACAAGAGTTTCTGCCTTAGATCTAACGTGAACTTGCCCTGTTTCAGTCTGAACCCATCACCCCTTGTCCTATGGCTGCAGTCCCTGATGCAGAGTCCCTCTCCAGCACATTTCTGACAGCTGACATTCACAAACTGTTGAACTTTCCCAGGTGCTGCTCTCTGAACAGTTAAAGCCTGGGCTATAGAAAAGCTCTGAAGTCGGATGCTTCCCCCAGTGCCACCACCCACACCCTTCCGGGTGCACTGGAGAGAGTGGGAGTCGGTGTGGGCTTGGAGTGGAACCAGCAGCAGAGGCCATGGCTGCGCAGCCTGGTGCCACCTAGTGCTGCAGAGAGGAAAAGCAAGATTTTGCCTCCTGCCCAAGGCTGGCACTCCTGCGAAGCAGCCACCGCAGTGGTCGTGACTCAAAAGGTCCCCTTCTGTTGCAGCAGCACTGCTTAACCAACCTACCTCACTTTCTTGGGCTGCAGTTGACGCGCTTTTCTCCCAAGGAACAAGGGATGGGACAAGAGGAAACGGCCTCAAGCTGCACCAGGGCAGGTTTAGATGGAGCTGAGGAACAATTCCTTCCTCAGAGGGTGCTCAGGCATTGGAACAGGCTGCCCAGGGCAGGGCTGCAGTCCCCGTCCCTGCAAGTGTTCACACCCCCTGGAGACGAGGTCCTCAGTGCCACGGGTGAGTGGTGGCCTTGGCAGTGCTGGGGAACGGTTGGACTTGGTGAGCTTAAAGGGCTTTTCCAGCTCAGCTGATTCTATGATTGCTCTTTCTTAGTGCAGGGGTTTTCAAAGTCTGGTCCTTCAGCATCCTAGCACACACAATTACACTTCATAGGGGTGGCTATCCGTCTGCATACTCCTCCATAGAGACACGGGGGGGGGGGGGGGCAGAAGTCTCAAGAATAATTAGGTTTGCCAACCTAAAAACAGTCAACCACACAAGCGACAAGCCTGTGAAGAGGAAGCTTGCACCATCAGCCTGGGTGTTCATCGGCATCAGAGAGGGAAGGGCGACAGCTACAGCAACAACTTCAGGTGGTGCTTGCACCTTCCTATGTGTCAAAGCTGACCACCCATGCACCACACATGTAGGCTTTCTTGGTACTAGCTCGCAGACTTCCTGGTATTAACTGCTGTGTCTAAATATACACCAGCATCGTTCTGAATTTACAGCATAAACCAATGAGATCAGGCACTATTTTACACATGTGGGGTTTTTCCCTTCACTCCTGTGTTTATTTTTTCCCCTCGTACACCTCATTACTGCCTATTCCCTTAGCTCCTGTTTCATCTCTTTCAGAGGCTGGTGCTGTAATTTACCATCGAGCTCTAGACTGGTGACATGTTACACTGCAGAAAGAAGCGAAATTATCATGGATTCAGTTTGCACTGTATTTCTCCTAAGCCACTGCTTGGTGAGAATAAATTACATCACCTTGACATGATCCACTAATGAAGGCGCACACCCTCTTGCCCTGCTCTCTTCCTGGAGAACCCTTCCTCTGTCTTTTTAGTTCCTTTCCAGGGCTGAAGAAGCTTCCTAATTCCACATATCGTTCTGCTTAGCAATACTGCTGTTGCCTCATGCAATAAAAAGCAGTTGTGTAACTGCCTTTGCCAGGCTTGCAGAGAGCATTCACCAGACAAAAAGATGGCCACGGTATCTTTCTGCTTTCCATTATGTCTCCTGTGTTCACTGTTATTATGCAATATACATCTGCTTTCAGAACCTTTTTAAAATCATTTCTTTTGACATCATGTTTAGAACATTGCACACATGTAATGTAAAATCATGCAAAGATAAAAGCAGGGAAAAGAAATAAGCTTATTCGGCTCTATTGCTGAAAGGGCTGATATTACAGCACTACTGCCTCCAAGGAACAAAGAATCACCTACAGTTTGACAGATAGTATTTTTAATCCTCTAATTCTGAACCAAACTCCTGAAATAACCTGTGTTTGCAGATTTCCATGGGCTCTTTTGTTCTGAACAATGCCTTGCTTAGCGAGCTGTGTCTTATCAATCCACCAAGTACCGGGTGTCATTGTTCACCTCATTCACAATTCATCTTTTAATTAACATTATCACAGGCAAAATTCTATTTTGCTCAGCATCATTTGTCATTGGGATTGGCAGCACAGAAATAGAAGAATTGCCATCTGAATTTATCTGAAGACGATGTAGGAGATGGTGACTATAAACCCACCTCCTCCGGCACCGATGATGATGATGATGATGATGGTGGCTTTAAAAGTTCTATTTGCTATATAAAAATATCCAAATGCCTTTGCAAGGTGATGATCTTAGACATAGGTACGTAATATCAACTTAATGCAGAAAAGTGCCAGTCATTTGCTTTAGTAGTTCAACTTTGAATTGAAGTTACAACTGCAGCATTGTTTTAGAGAGCACACAAGGAAGTTGTTTAATGCCTTTTTAACTGCACCAGGATATGTACCTTTCACAAGACTTGCCTTTCACAATAATTGCCCTGAAAGTCCATCGATGTGGGGGAAATTAAATAGTGTTTTATTTCTCTGAGTCTATAAAGAAGACATCTATCCCTGCAGCCTAGATGTGCCATGTTTTTCTATTTATATTTAAATTAACACAGTGATAGTAAATGGACTGCATTTAAGGTATAGTGAACACGCCAGCAAACCAGCCACTTAAAAATTCCCTCCAACATCCCTTTATCTTATGATGTCACCCATTCCTAGCCACAAATGCAACAGGCCCTGAAGATGAGCACATTCAAGCAGTACCCAGCCAAGATGACAATCATTTCTGCAGGCAGAGCACCCCTTCGGAGCATGGTCTGCTGTAAGCCCTTTCTCTTTCACAGCTGGGCTTCAGCTTAGCTGCTGCTGGTGACTTCTGCTGGACCGGCATCGAGAAGCAGTCTTCCAGTGTGGAAGATGCTGTTTTGTTAGTGCCACCTAAAAGAGTTTTTAAAAAGGAACCATCAGTCCCCACTGTCATAATTAGTATTTGTTCGGATACGCCTGTGTACATTGTGCTTTCAATGGATGCAGCATTTATTAAAACTACAGGAACCTAAGTGAGTTAATTGACCCCCAGTCAAAGTGCCACTTAGTTTTGATTTGAAAGAGACACAGATGGTATCTGCATCTTTCATGTGTGCGTTGAAAGCAAGGCGATGCCCAGAAACGCATCAGCTACAGGAGGGAAACGCTATGAAGGTTTACTATTAACCCTGTTGAAATGTTAAATTCTCTAGATTTCTTCCATTTCTAGCTGATAATAGACCTGCGAAGAGTTAGTCTCTTTGGCAGAAGACAAAGGCAGCCTCCACAACCTCAATTATTGTCCCTGAATTTGAATAGTATCTTTGCTTATGAAGTTAATGGCACAGGCTAAAAGTTATGGACCATTCTACCCAAAGTTATAAACAACGATAGCCAGGATGTTGTTATGCTTATATTGAAATAATGGCTTTGTAGTCTGATTTCTCTTTGGGTCACCCACCTTTCTAGGTAAAATAAGATGCCTTTCACACTACTAAACCCCAGGATTTATTTATCCCCAGGATAGCTTGTGCCCTCCCTGGAGACATTCCAGGCCAGGCTGGATGTGGTTCTGAACAACCTGATGTAGTCGAAGATGTCCCTGCTCATTGTAGGGGGTTGG
Organism: Pezoporus flaviventris; assembly: GCF_033815535.1. NCBI lineage: Eukaryota > Metazoa > Chordata > Aves > Psittaciformes > Psittacidae > Pezoporus > Pezoporus flaviventris. Next base: position 1,426,670 of record NW_026892680.1, on the reverse strand, counting down.
ACAAGATGAACTTTGAAGGTCCTTTCCAACCCAAACTATTCTATGATTTTTCTATCATCATTTTCTTCATGCAGCCCAGAAGGAGAGACAATTAAATCCTACAGCTTTCTTTTACCCTCTGCCTTGCTCCAAAGAAGCGTCATGTGCTGTGTTCCTTAAGCATCGACAGCACATGAATGAGAAACAGCGTGGGCTCTGATTTTCGGAAGAATATAGAATTATTTGCTGTGTTCTAAGAAGGATTGCTCAAGAAGTGGAAAATTAGATAAAAATAAAGACAGTAAAAAGATGGACGCTGCATATAGTACGGGACGAAAGGAAATTACTCTTATTCTTAGACTATTTATTAGGTGATAAAATTAATATCCTAAAGGCCATCCTTTTACCATTCTATGATTCCCTCCTAGCAGTGGTTAAACCCATCTTTTCCAGTTGTTGCCATCAGTCTTTCCCGACATGCCCATTCCCTTCATCTCAAAATTCCCCAGAACTCCCAAACGCAGTATGTAAGTGAATGTGATGATTTATAAACCCTTGAGGTTTCAGAAACAAGCACTTATATAGTATGACTAATATGCGAGTGTGCTGCTGCCCCCTGATGCAGGGAACGTTAAATCTTTTCAAGAGTAGCCAGGCAATGGCACGCAGCCCACCTTCTCTCTTATATTAATATATATGGCCATAGATGTAATTGTTAACTGCTTGGACAGGCATAAGATAATGTTATCTCCCCTGGGTAACTCAATATTTAAATTATTAGTTGAGAGGAGAAAGAGGAAAAGGGAGAGGAACGAGATGAAAAAGGAAAAGGCAACTCTGCAGGTGCACTATGAGAACGTTTGAACACGATATAGAATATAAGCTGTGAACTGGGAATCACTTTAAATGCAGAGTTTTCTTGTAAGTTAGTGCTGTTTGGCAAAAGGGAACATTTACGGCCATTTCCGGCTAGCCCTGCAGGCAATTACAACTCGGTTTGTCTTTCCTGCCTGTTTATTTCCCTCCCCTGCACGGTCTAGATTTGGGAGTGTAAACTGGCCTGAGCAGAGACTTCCTCATAGGATCTGCTGGGACAGGCTCCTGCAGGGTAGGTCCTCATCTCTGTGAAGGCTGAGGGCAGGTGCAAGGTGGAAACAGCATTTAGTTTGTGCGCGACGCTCCGGTCCACACAGCAATTCCCCGAGGACGGTGTGGTGTTAAGCCCTTGGCACGGCTCAAGCATCCGCTCGGGTGCCGTGTGGTTTCGGGCCCGGCTGTAATTGCCGTGGTGCGGCGCCGGCACGCAGACAAGCCCATGGCTACAACAGTGGTACAACAGGTTTTCGTCGAGACCTCGTCAGAAGCAGAGCCGGCATTAGGCATAATGAAACAAATTACGGAGGGCGGTTGTTTGCCTTGTTAGGGGTGACTGTTTTTCCAGCTCACAGACCTGAAGCTCGACCGCAGTGAGCAAGGCTGGGCTGCAGGGCTCAGCTGGGGTGGAGCGGGGCCCTGCGGGAGCCAGGCAGGGGACGGCTGGGTGACAGTGTTTACAGCTCCTCCAGTATAGTAACATTTGTCTCAAAGCTGTAGTTGCCAATTTGAAGTCGAACACGCAGGTCGAGAGAGGTGATGCTGCCCCTCTGCTCTGCTCTGGTGAGGCCCTGCTTGCAGCACTGTGTGCAGTGCTGGTGCCCTCGGCGTAAGAAGGACGTGGAGCTGTTGGAGCAAGTCCAGAGGAGGCCACCAGAACGATCAGGGGCTGGAGCACCTCCCATATGGAACATTGGGGCTGTCCAGCCTGGAGAAGAGAAGCTGCGTGGAGACCTCACAGCAGCTTCCAGTGTCTGAAGGGGGCTACAAGGATGCTGGAGAGGGACTCTTCATCAGGGACTGCAGCCATAGGACAGGGGGTAACAGGTTCAGACTGAAAGAGGGCAAGTTCAGGTGAGATCTAAGGCAGAAGCTCTTCCCTGTGAGGGTGCTGAGGCGCTGGCACAGGGTGCCCAGAGAAGCTGTGGCTGCCCCATCCCTGGCAATGCTCGAGGCCAGGTTGGCCACAGGGGCTTGGAGCAAGCTGCTCCAGTGGAAGGTGTCCCTGCCCGTGTTTGGGGGTTGGAACTGGGTGATCTTAAGCTTTCTTCCAACCCAGACCAGCCTGGGATCCTATGATTCACCTAATTCAGCGGGTTTCATGTTTCCTTTTCACTCAGGCAGGGTGTGGTGGGGCGGGGGGGGGGGGGGCCTCCTCGAAGCCCTTGCTGGCCCCTCTCTCACAGGCAGCACTGACAGGGCGAGCGGGCCTCAGCCTCGGGAGGGGGCAACGAAGCCCTTGCTGGCCCCTCTCTCACAGGCAGCACTGACAGGGCGAGCGGGCCTCAGCCTCGGGAGGGGACACCCGGCGTTGCCCCCTCAACGTTGGAGGAAACGAGCGGGACCAAGGACCGCGCCCGCCCGCCCTCCCCCCAAAGCGCCTCAGGGCACCGCCTCCTCTTTGACCGCTGAGGGTGAACGCGGCGGCGCCAGACTACAGCTCCCAGCGCGCCCCGCGGGCCGTGACGCCAGGCCGAGGCGGGGCGGAAGCGGAAGCGGGTTTCCCTGGCTGCGCGGCCCGGCCCGGCCCGGTTCCGGGTGTCCCTGCCGCGGCGGCGGCGGCGGCGCGGGGGGGGGGGGTTAAGATGGCGGCGGACTTGGAAGCGGAGGTGCAGGCCATTGACAGGAGCCTGCTGGAGTGCTCCGCCGAGGAGATCGCCGTGGTAAGCCGCGGGCCAGCCCGGCGGGGCGAGAAGCGCTTGGGGCGGAGAGAGAAAGGAGCGGGGGCCCGCGGGGCCGGCACCGTCCTGCCGGGCCGGCGGTGGGGCCCTGAGGGCCGGGGTCTGTTTGTGGGGCCGAGCGGGGGTCGGGGGTGCCGCTGGCCCGGCAGGATGCGAGCGCGGCGCTGGCGCCTCTCGCTGCCCTCGGCCCGCTCTTGTCGCCGGCGTCGCTGTTGCAGCGGCGGGGTCCCTCGGAGCGCACAGCCGGCTTTTCCGGTGGTTGTGGCAGCTCCCAGCCAGCCGCCCAGCGCGGCTGGCTCCGCCGAGGCTTGGCGGGTGAGGACGGCAGCGGGGCCGCCGCTCTGGACCTCTCTCCTTCGCTTGCTGCTTCTTCCCTTCTCCAGGCAGCCGAGAAGTTCACTCCTCCTGCCTCCTGTGCTGCCTTTCCGCTTGCAGTCGTATCTCGACGTGAGAAGGTTCCTTCTCCCCGGTTTATTTAGGTCGATGTCTGCCCGCAAATAAGGTTTTGTAGCGCGGAGTTTACGGGGTTCTGCGTTCTTCTTGGGTATTCAAGATACGCTTCTAACAAAGGCTTGCACTGGTTAAGCTTAGGGCTGTTGGAATGGGGCGTTTGTAGAGGAAATAGTAGTGAAATCGATGTAATAGTTCAAGTAATCTATTCGTGTTGATATACTTCTCTCTCTCTCCTATAAAGAGGAGTTGAAAGTGAAGCAAGGGTGAAGTTTTCAGAGAAACTTTTGTTTCTGGCACAGATGCCAGACGCTTGCGCGTTTGAGGAACTGGGTTGATGTGTTAAAACACTGGGACTGCTCATGTTCATATCTGTAGGTTGAGAACACAAAGAACTGCCTCTGAGTATTTAACAGTGAGAATTACATTGGTTGCTTTCCAGGAGAAAACGTGAGATAGGGGTAGACTGGATGACCTCCAGTGGTCTCTTCCAACCTTAGCCATGCTATGATTCTGTGCTGTGTTAGAATTCAGATTACGCTTGTTATCTTTACAGCGCAGACAGAGGTGTGATCAGATGGCCAAATGTGCATCCTTAGCTATATCCTAGCTAGTTTAGCTCCAGGATTAGGCTTCCTTCTGCTCAACAGCAAGCCAAATAGTTCATGAAGCACTTCATAAAGTAGCCCAAACTAAGCTCAGACTGTCTTGTCTTTGTGCGTAGCAGATTATTTTTGGGTCATGCTATAGATAAGCCCAAGGCAAACGTGCAAAAGTGGAGCATATTAGGAATTCGCTACAGGTACAAGCACCAGCTTAAATTTGGTCACTTCTCTCTCATTTTTATCCTCTGTCATCACTAGCATGAGCTATAATTGGCTTATTACATGTCTTGTTTTCCTAGTATCTCCTTATTTTAGATGTGGATTTAATAGAAGCCCTGATGGACCGTTTGGTCAGTGCTTTTCCAGGGCAGTCAAAAATTGCTGCGGGAGAATGAGGGGGAGGAAGTGACAGGGGATACACTTCCCTCTTTGGGGAGAGTGGAACATTAGTTTTTCTTCCATGTGACTTCAGGTTGGAAGAGAAGACAAACACCATTTGAAAACTTGCCTGAATACAAAATGCTTTTGTTGAAGAAGAGATTGCCACATTTTTGAGTAGTTTCGCTGGAGTCCATTGCCTCCTAGGCAGCACAACACACATACACAATTCTACGTGCACCACAATACTTTGTCTTACCTTCCTGTTTCCTTGCCCTGGTAGCCTGTACTCCTTTCCGATATTCCTTGAGCCAGGAGCTGATTTTCAAAGCCTTATGCACAGTTATGTGTGTAGAACTGGCTCCAAAAGAGGTTTAGGTGTGATGACGTTCAGTGTTGCCACACCTAACTTTCAGGCAACTACTGCCAGAGTTTTTGGGGATGGGAAAGCTGTTTACCCGAGGAACAAGAATTTTCTCTGGCTAGGTATTTGTCTGAGCTTGTAGGGTAGCTAATGTGCGTGGTGTATGTTCTAGGTAGAACTCAGTAGTGTATTGCTGCATTAAAAAGCTGAAATTAAAAGTACTTCTTTTTTTCCTGAGAAAAATGCAGGTGTAATAACACGTGCCCTAGAAAGAAATCTAAAAATGATCTTATTAAATGGAAAACATAGAAGAGACAAACTCAGTTCCACTGTGATTAGGTCAGTTCCTGGTGGTAGGAGATACTTGGCACAAATGGTGAAAGGAGAGGAAAAGATTAATGAGCTGGGGGAAATAAGCAGACATGAAAACCTTACCCATTTGTGTGGTATTCTCTGGATCCTGGTGAGGTTATCTGTAAACTTCTGGATTGTTGGATGTGGCTTTTCGGCAACCTTTTCCCATGGACTTCCTCGGAAAAAGGCTGCCTGAATAAAAATAATTGATCAATACAGAAAGCCCTAGTAGATTGTTTGTGATTTTTAATGATTCCAACTTAAGGAAAGAGAACTGAGGAGAAAGCATCTTGGTCTACTAAGGGCTGTGCTTAACAAGTAAGTTGTTTGGTTTTTTTAGTATCAATTTCTGCTTTAGAAAATGTAGTCCAGTAAATTAATATTAATGATCAGTAATGAAATTAATATTAGTAAGTGAACAGTATGTTAAAAAAACCCAAGGGCTAAGTGCTGCGCTGCCTCTGGCTGTATCCTAAGGAACTTAGTACAACCATTGTCTCAATCATAACTTCTTTAGAGTAAGCCATAAATAATTCAGAGTAAATCAAGCTGTAACATTTGATTACCAAACCCACTTGTTTTGGTATAATTAATTCTTGGTTTCCATGTACAGTTTTAGGTTGATTCCAAATTCTTGTTCCGAAGTTGCCAGGGGGTATCTGGTTGTCATATTTACAATGAGAAATGGCAGACTAAGGCTGTTTATGTAACACAGGATTTAATCAGTGCACGCTTGCATTATGGGCTTGCTCCCAGTTGTTTATTTTAAAAGCCTTGCAACCTTAATTTACAGTTTGAACTTTTATAAAGTTGTAATCCATAAGGCAGACATAAAACAAATGTTGTCCTAGAGGGTTGTTTTACTCCGTGTGCATTCAAGGGAAAAAAATCCCAAACAACTCAGCAACTGGCAGGAGCAGTGAGTTTTTCCGTGGCTTATGGCAGCTGCAAATCTTTGTCTGTTGGCTTTTAAAAACCTTTGTCAACATTGTTTTTTACAATTCATTGATTAAGAGAATTGTGGTGGGTTGGCCCTGGCTCGACGCCAGGTGCCCACCAAAGCCGCTCTGTCACTGCCCTCCTCAGCCACACAGGGGAGAGTAAAGACACCAAAAGGCTCGTGGGTCGAGACAAGGACAGGGAGAGACACTCACCAGTTACCAGCACAGGCAGAACAGACCCCACTGGGGGACATTGAGTTGTTACCAATCAAACCACAGCAGGATGATGAGAAATGAATCAAATCTTACAACACCTTCTCCCCACCCCTCCCTTCTTCCCAGGCTCAACTTCGCTCCCAAATCCTCCACTTCCTCCCCCCCCCCCCCCCCCCCCCCCCCCCCGAGTGCCACAGGGGATGGGAATGGGGGTTGTGGTCAGTTCATCACACGTTGTCTCTGCTGCTCCTTCCTCCCCAGGGGAGAGGACTCCTCACACTCCTCCCCTGCTCCAGAGTGGGGTCCCTTCACAGGAGCCAATTCCTGCATGAACTTCAGCACGAGTCCTTCCCATGGGCTGCAGTTCTCAAACTGCCCCAGCTTGGGTCCCTTCCATGGGGTGCATCCTTCAGGAAGAGGCTGCTCCAGCCTGGGTCCCTTCTCCAGGTGCATCCTTCAGGAACAGGCTGCTTCAATGTGGGTCCTCTTTGGGGTCACAGCTTCTGCAGCAAACCTGCTCCACTGTGGGCTCCTCTGTCCACAGGCCACAGGTCTTGCCAGGAGCCTGCTTCAGTGTGGGCTTCCCATGGGATTACAGCTTTCTTTGGACATCCCCCTGCTCTGGCGTAGGGTCCCCTATGGGCTGCAGGTGGAAATCTGCTCCCCCATTAACCTCCATGGGCTGTGGGGCACAGCTGCCTCCCCATAGGCTGCACCACAGGCTGCAGGGGAATCTCTGCTCTGGAGCACCTCTTCCCCTCCTTCACGAACCCTGGTGTCTGCAGAGCTGTTTCACAATTGTTCAGGTGTTTTTTTCTTACTCTCCCTTCTTTAATCTGTTATCCCAGAGGCACTACCACCATCACTGATGGGCTCAGCCTTGGCCTGTGGTAGGTCTGTCTTGGAGCCGGCTGCACTGGCTCTGTTGGACATAGAGGAAGCCACCTCTGCAGTCCCCGTCGTCCCCCCGCTACCAAAACTTGAGGCCACACAAACCCAGTCCAGGAATTCATGGGTCTAACATCACACTTGAAATAGTAATCCAGTTAAGTTATTTTGGTGGTAGGAGAAACCAAGTCCCTTTAATTTTCATAGGTGATGTGTTGAAATTCAATGAGAGGGACCATTACCTAATGCTGTGTTTGCCATTCTCCTTGTACTTGCTGTCTTTGCCTGTTCCTTGCCAATTCCAGGCTTCTGTTCCTCCTGTGTCCCCAGCTGGCAGCATCAGCCTGCACTCAGAGAAATGCAACCAGCATAGTCTGGGCCTTATCCTAACAGTCACTGCTAATCTTGGACATTTTCCTGGTCATGCATCCCAGAGGAAAATTTGTAACATTTTGGTCTCTTAAATCTTGTGGTTTTGCAGAGAATTTTGTGTGCCAAAAGGATAAAATGTGCAAGCAGGGAAGCTAATGATTCCTTCCTTAATGTCTTTCTGATCATCTAGATTTCACACTTAGAAGGAAGCGTGGCTTTCTAGCTTTGCATTGCCGGTTTAGATCGTTTGATTTAGAAATTAAAAAGTTATCTTGATGCTAGAACTGTGATTGGTGTTTTTATTAATGAGCAATCTGTGTTCTTATTCCTTTTCATTTGAAAGAAATGGCTACAAGCAAATGACCTTCAGAAAGAAGTATACCAGCATCTGGCCTACTATGTACCAAAAATTTACTGCAGGGGGCCTAACCCTGCCCCACAAAAGGAAGACATGCTGGCACAACACGTTCTGCTGGGACCAATGGAATGGTACCTCTGTGGGGAAGATCCTGCATTTGGTTTTCCAAAGCTTGAGCAAGCAAACAAACCTTCCCATCTCTGTGGCCGTGTTTTTAAAGTGGGAGAGCCTACGTATTCTTGCAGGTAGTTCAGTTGAGCATTGTGAAGCGTTTAGAATTTGGAGTATTTATAATTTTGGGGAATGTTTTTCAGTAAGAATACACTGTCCTCGTGAAAAGTTCATATCCCAAATGTAGTTCAAAGTAACCTTGCAGTGTTTCATGACAGCTGGAACCAGGGGAAAACGAACGCACTACGGATCTGTAAATGGGAAAATACGAGTTAGCAAAATGTTGAGTGTTTTCTGTACAAAAGAAATGTAAGACTCTTCATCAGGGACTGCAGCGATAGGACAAGGGGTGATGGGTTCAAACTGAAAGAGGGCAGGTTCAGGTTAGATCTAAGGCAGAAGCTCTTCCCTGTGAGGGTGCTGAGGCGCTGGCACAGGGTGCCCAGAGAAGCTGTGGCTGCCCCATCCCTGGCAGTGTTCAAGGCCAGGCTTGGAGCAAGCTGCTCTAGTGGAAGGTGGGGTTGGAACTGGGTGATCTTAAGGTCCCTTCCAACACAAACCAGTCTGGGGTTCTGTGACAAGATTAAGAAAGTGGTTGGGGTAAACTAACTGTCAGTGTTATTTAAGCTCATTAATCGGAAGTAAGTGGGCAGGTTTGTGTGCATGTTATTGAGGTGTTTAAGAACAACTGTCAGAGTTGATCCTGTATTTTTGACCATTTTCCGTGACCTGTTCAACCAATCTATTGGATGCTAAAATGGGAGTACCAGCTTCTTGTTCCATCCCTACCTCTATCTTTAGGTCTCTCTAAAAAATACCATTTTACTTGAAAGAAGACAGGAAACCACTAACCAATTCCAAATAGCTAAAATAGCTTCAGTTTTAAGCCAGTGTATTCCTAGCTGTGTATTCATTACCTTATCTTCTCTTTCCTGAAATGTCTGTAGTTTAAGTTTAGTTTGTACCCTCTCTGCCACATATTCTTCTTGGTTTGTGTGTTTTTTCTACCATTCTCTCAGACACTTGAACACTTAGTGGGTTGGCAGAGGGAGGGTTATGTCTCTTTCATTGCAAGGTTTTGTTTTTCTGGGTTTTCATCCCCTTCATTTAGGGGATGGAAATGATCTTAGACAAATGTTACCCTCTAGTAGCCTCCTCTTCTAGAAACATGATACCTTATTGGCCTTACTCTCTGAAGTTCTCTTTCAGGGTGGACTTGAGATAGTTTACTTGGTAAGGTGCCTCTTCAAGTAGAATAGGGTAGGGAGGATGAAGACTTTCAAGAGGCTATAAAAAGAATTTCCAGAGCTTCTTTAGTACCTTTGTATGAAATCTGGTCCCAAAGAACTGAAAAAACAGAAGTAATTTGAAGTCAAATTGCAGCCTAGAAGTAATATGTTAGTGAATGAATTCTCTTCATACGTACTAATGAAAACTGGGGGAGTTCTGTTAATTTCTTTTAAACACCTGCTTTTTCAAGACAAACAACATATAAATGATATCCTTGGGAATACTGTCAGGTATGTTGAAAACAGAATAGCGCAAGCCATTGGTGTAGAATTTAGAGAATGAGTGAATGTACTATTCGTACTCAGGGTCTTCAAACAGAAAAAAGATTTAAATACAGCAGTATAATCATAATGTCGTTCAGGTCAGAAAGGATGTCTTTGTAGGCCATCTTATCCAATATTCCGCTCGAGTCAGGGTCAAAAGTCATTACAAAATATTTTTGCTGTTGCTCTTATCAAGGTAGAGTTTCATCTTCTTTGGATTAAGTCGAGAACATAGATGTAAGACTGTTCATGTTTCCTGTTGTGCATCAACAGTTTTCTTCGATTTGTAGCTGGTAATGAAGAAGAGTGAGAGCTTAAACTTTTGTGGGATACAGAAAAAAGATGGTCTTCTGAGTCCATGAGATCCAGTAATAGCAGTGGCTTTTCTGTCCAGTTGGGAAGCTTACAGGTCTGCTTTTAAGTGTAGGCATCCTTGGCAGGTGGTACTGAATTTGTAAGTATACTGCCACAGGTTTAGAGCTCTGAAGAATCAGTACCCACTATTGTAGAACTGATCTGCACAGTCTTACAGGTATATTGTTGCAATAAGTTTATTTTTTTTAATTTAAGGAGAATTACTATGAAACACAAATTAATCTAAGTCAGAAGAGCTTCATATCATTGTACTTTGACATTTTCACCTTCTGTGGCTCCTCTAAAGAAAACAAATGTGAAAATGGTACTTCATGCAGAGTAAGTCCTGGTTGCCTGGTTATCTTTCAGTGATTAACCTGGTTGAATTTATTTGGTGAAATGAAATGAAGAGAACTCTTGATAGTAACATTTCATAGGAGCTCTGGTGTTTTCTTTTAAACAAAATAAATTGCTTCTCTGGATTCTTGTTCTAAGAATAACCATCGTAAGACATTCATTCTTTTGGTAGTTATTTCTACATTGCAAAACCTGACTCCCTTAATCTTGAGGTGCTTTAAGTCAGTTGTGTTACACGCGTTCACCTATTTTCAGTGCTCCTCAGGGAGACTAAATATAATGCATAATTCTCTCATTCATACGTTTACCCCCTTTTGCTCAAAATATTTCTTCTATCTGCTATAGCAGTGCTTGTAGACAGGACCTTACGGTCTGTGATCTCCTGGTTCAGGAAACTGCATTCTTGGACCTCTTCAGTGAGCTCGTAGGGCTAATCTTAGAAGCAGAGTATTGATGTAATCTCTTGTGTGCTATCTTTCTTTGAGTGTTCAGTGCAAAAAGTGTTTTCTCCAGTTGCTGGAGGTTGATAGTGCTTGTACTCTACTTGAGAGAGCTTGCTTGGGTTTATACCATGTTCTGGAATTCATCTGTTTACTTGCTTGTATACTGGTCTCATCCGTTGAAGTCAACGGCTATATTGCCCAAGCATGCATGCTGCTCAAGCAATGTTGTAAAACCTCTTCTTTTATGAGAACAGATGATTTTATTCTTCACTTGTTTCCCTCCCTCTTTCAGGATAATCTGTGCTTTAGTCGGGGGGTTCATTGGTGATATTTGAAAGTTACCTGCTGTAAAAAGTGTGCTTAAAGGCAAGCCCATTTGTTTAACACTGCTTTTTTGTTGTTGTTCATTTCTCGGTGTTTTCAGGGACTGTGCAGTTGACCCAACTTGTGTGCTATGCATGGAGTGCTTTCTTGGAAGTATTCACAGAGAGCACCGATACAGGGTTAGTAATACTGCTGGAATATGTGTTGTAGTCATCAATTTTGCATGTGTATGAAACTCCTTGGTTAATAATGTAGAATTCCAAAATGTTGGATGGACACAAAGTTTGGAATTCTGTCTGCAATAATCTTCCAAGAACTTGAGTGTTTTGATGCAAGTGTAAATTCTGAAAGTTAACACTTGAAAGTATCGAGCAATTACGTTTTATGCGCACCAGTTAAGCTTACAAATGTGTGTTATCTTTAAGATGTGAATTGGATACAGGATTAGAGTTGGTTTTTGACTTTATTTCGCCGTGATGTTTGACTATCTTTAAAGGAATTGAAAAACTTTGAATAAGAAACCTCTTTTACCAAAACCTAGTTTTTTTTAAACTTCTGAACTATTATCAAAATCTGTACGATAGCAGCATTTTTGTTTGCTTTTGAACATAAAATAGAAAACTAAAACTGTAGATGCTGTTTATTTTAGTAATATACTGCTATTAGTAGTAGAGGTGAGTTAAAAATAACCCTGCAAAGAATACCCAAGAAGGCCTTGGTGTGGTTTTAAACTATGAAGCTGAGTGAAAACTCTCAGTGCAGCCTTTCTGTAGATCAGTTTCTGACAGGACTGCCCTGCTGTTAATGTCAGTCTGATCACACTGCATGCTTACACTGAGCTTTAGGATTTAGGAAAAAACAACACCCCAAACACCAAGCAAAACCCCAAAACAAAACCCAAAACCCCAAACTAGAAACCCAGCCCAATTTGCTAATACCAGCATGCTTCTTGGATGCAGGTTTTCAGTTTGCAGGCATAGTGAATTAGCAAGTCTAGGTGACATCCAAAAGTGCAAGCAAATGTCCTTTCCAGTGTCCATCTGTAGGGTGCACCTGTATATACAAAAGGTACCTGTATGCCAAAAACAGGCACAAGCGGAATTCTTCTATAAATCAGTTAATAGTTGTGGTTCAAAAAAAGTATTATTACACCTCTTAATTTGAGGTGGTCTTAGCCTTAAAATAAATGGTACTAAACCAGTGTCAATATATCATTAGTTTTCAGCTACTTTTTTTCTGTGCTTGCTGAGACTTACGTGAACAGTGTAAGTTTTGTCTGTGAACTCCTTTCACTAAAAGCAGCACATCTTTTGCTTGCTGTGTAATAGTGCTATGTGAAACAATTCAGCTTTGTTCAGATTAAACCTGAGAATCTGGAATAGTGCAGATGGCATTGCAAGTCGTAGAATTAAAACCCCTGGCATCCAGGAGAACCCCGCAGCCCTGAGGTGGGGCAGGGGGTTGGAAGTTTGGGTGATTTTGTTTGATTTTTGTGGGGTGTTCTTTACTTTTCTTTTGGCATAAGCAAACTGATGAAGGAGAAGAGCTTTCAGCCACCATAGAAGCAGACACATTTTCACTGTGCTACTTCAGTAGGGTACTGGCTAAAGCTTCGTCATGCTTTTGTAGTTTAGCTGTGACTACTCATGTCTTAATGTGCGTGTATGTGTATGCATATTCACCTGAACTGCTTTGTTTTAAAATATTTGTAGATGACAACATCAGGTGGAGGAGGTTTCTGTGACTGTGGTGATACAGAAGCTTGGAAAGAAGGTCCTTACTGTCAAAAGCATGAAATTAACACTTCAGAGACTGCAGAAGAAGAGGTAATAACAGTTGAGGCATTGTGTTTCAAAACATCAGCCGTGTATGTATGTGTGTATATATAAATTATTCATATGAAGTTATTTTCAGTCTTGTATACCATGCATGAGAGGTGGGAGGAACTTCAGTAGTAGTATTTGAACCTCACTGTGTTAGACAAAATTAGTGTCCAACTTAAAGAGCTATTTAGAATTACATTTTCTACTTAAAGGCTTCATTTTATATGTTCTTGGTTGCCTCTGTAGCTTTAGTTCTGTTTCTTTGTTCTTCTGTCCTATTCTGAAAGGTGAAGGGAGTCTGCCTTGTGATCATGTGCATGAAGAAGCCAAGTTAAGCTGTCTGTGCTATATGCGTTCTGATTCTTACCAAAGCAAAGTGCACAGGTTTTTTAAATCAAAGCAACTTGCTGTTAAAGGAAAGCCATAATGGTGATATGAGTAGAGGTCTATAAAAGCTTGTTTGGTGGTGGAGAAGGTAAATAGACAGCAGTACTAGTGCAGGTGAACTGCTGACTGTCAAGGGGCTCCTGGAGGTAATGCAGACTTAAGTTCTGGAAAGATTGTTGTGACAATTTTTATACAACAGAAGCTGTGGTGAAACACAAAATTAGGTGCTAGGTAATCATAAACCAGGGACTGGGCTACTGTGAAACATTTTAATTGGCTAGCAGTTACACATACCTCAAAATATCAAATGAGGAATTGAGTCAGTGACCCAGTATATGCCAGGTGACCTGCAGGGCGTGCAGTGTTCCCTTTCTAGCTTTGTAGAACAGGGACTCATTGCTCTGAACATCAAACATTTGAACTAGTAGAAGAATAATCCTTTCAGAGGAGACTTAAATGTTTTCTGTTCACACACAAATCCCTTGAAATGGATTGGAAGGAAATGGCAGCGGTGCCTGTACTCTACCTGATTCAGAGTTAGCAGTGGTTCTCATTTGCTGCTCCAAAAAAGTAGGCTTTGCAGACTGAGGCAGCACTCTTCTCCCTTTCCCTCCTCACGTCAGTTCCCCCTCCTGCAGCAGCAGCAATTCTGCTCTGGCAGAGAGAGGAGGATGAGTTTGTAGCGGCTGCTGCTGATGTCGAATGGAGAGCACGCTGAAGAGCGCATAACAAAGACAAGTGGGTGCATAGACCGCGTACAAAAGGGGAATAGCCCATTGTAAACAAGACTGGGACATGGGGAGCTCATTATCCCAACCCAAACCATTCTATGATTATGAAATGCATAGATATATATAGGTATTCTGTTATTCATATACCACAGCCTGTTAGAGATGTGGAGCATCTGTCATGGTCCCAGTGTGCTGGATGTTGTAGAAACTTGGATAGGTAAGACTTCTTGCCTCTCGATGCATGTACATAAAACAAGGCGATATATCCATATATAATGTACATATATAATATGTATGGCTATATCCAGCAGTTTACTAATATTGGTAAGTGGGACAAAATATGGAGTGATTTCCAATTCTGTTTTGAAGACGTTGTGGTAAAAGCAGATTTTCTTACAGCTGAAGTTAGAAGATCTTCAGAACTATCTTAGAAGGTGGGAACAATGACAGTGAAAATGGAGAAGTGAGTGGAAATTTGAGTGATTAGAGACCAGTTAACATTTAGGTATTGAATGCTGGGTTACTGCTTTGGCGGTTGTCACTGAAGAACTGGAAGAAGGAAACTGGATGATTCGTGACTCTATTCCTTTCAAATGTGAGGTCATTTAGAGCAAGTGGTTAAAGACGCTTGCATCATCTTTGACAGAGAGGTGCAAATGTGACAATTTCTGTTCTGAATTTCATTTAAGTTCCCAATTGCTCTTTTTATTTATTTTCCAGGACCCTCTTGTGCACTTACCAGAAGATATGGTAGCAAGAGCTTATAATATTTTTGCCATCACATTTAAATATGCAGTAGATATATTAACATGGGAAAAGGAAAATGAATTGCCTGGCCTAGAAATGATGTAAGTATAGTCCTTGTCTTCTGCCTCTTAAAGGTTTGCAGATATTAACAATAGCAGATGCAGATTTTGATTTTTAGGTACTTTTTCTGCCTTTCCTAAATTGGCAGGAATATTTTGCAAATAATTATAATAGATTTGTTTTCTCATATTTTTTTATTTGTGTGATTATAAAGCCCCTTTCTCTCCATACTGATGATGAAACAATATCTTTGTGATACCTTTGTTTTCTTAACATTGAAAAGGAAGTACTAGCAAAATTCAACACTGTAAAAGAAGTTGCAGGTTAATTTTTAATGATCCAAGTTACTGAAATTCTGATGGAAAAAGCATTTTGTGCTTTTGGTGATCCACTAACGAATTTTGCAGCATTCAGACTGTTTAAGTGGATTGTAGCATCACAGTTATCATGGATTCATTTGTTAGTATCTTTGTGTTGTGTGAGTAAGAATGCTGTGTAACTAAGGGATGGGAATCAAAAGATTGCACTGAATCTGTGTAAGCTTCCTAAGTTGTGGCTTTGAGGATCGTGGAGTTTGGGCTTTTTAAGAGCCTGCCAAGGTCTTGTTGTCTAATAGTACTTTTATGCCATATCAGGGAACCAGGTGTGGTAAAATAACGCCACTACGGGTGACGTCTCTCAGAAGCTATGGGGAATGCATTGAGCACAGCTGCACTGGAAGGCAAAGCGTTCTTAGTAGGAAACTGTCAAGTCATAATCAACAAATGTTGACAAATAATACTCAGACTAAAGTGTTGTCTTGAGATTTCACTCGTTTGGGACTTAATTCTGCAGGAAAGGTGCACGTTCCTGTAGAAGTTAGGGGTGGTCAGATTGAGATGTTCCAGTATAGCAAAGGAAGCTCAGGCTTGGGTTGTCTGCATGTTAGAAAACTTGGTTAACCTAGAAGTTTGTATTTAAAATTGCATTACTTTGAATTATATAAATTCAATCCTTGCTTTGAAGCGAGAAGAGTGACACTTACTACTGCATGCTGTTTAATGATGAAGTCCATACCTATGAACAAGTTATTTATACTCTTCAGAAGGCTGTCAACTGCACACAGAAGGAAGCTATTGGTTTTGCAACAACAGTAGATAGAGATGTAAGTAAATGTATTGCTAGAACCTGTGCTTACACTTACCCTAATGTTGACTTGATATGACTACATTTACTTTAGTTTCTTTTCCCAAAATGTGGTTAATGTATTTGAGCCCTGTGTGTCAGGTCACCCTGAAATACGTTAGTAACTCGTTGGCTAATCCAAACCAGACCTAATACTGAGTATATCTCAGTGTTAATGAGTGTAACTGTACCCCAGTAAGCATTGGGAGGGTAGATAGCAGGCTGTATCTTGCTGCCGTGTGAAGGACAGGTAGCAGATTTAGCTCATCCCTTACTGTACACCAGGGAGCTGACATTGAAAGAGCCCCTGTATGTGCTCCTGAGCGTTGGAAATGTTTCTCAGAGAAACACCAGTCAACTGTGGGGGATAAAATCCTTAATTGACTGCTTTTGCTCCCGGGCTCATGGAAATATTTGTGTTTGTTTTGGTTTTAATTTCATTTTCTTTTTCATCATTGTCAGATGAGAATGGCAGGAAGAGATAATACATTTCATGCAGTGGTTAGAAAGAACAATGAGCTCATGCTGAATATAATTTTAACTACTATGTTGGTGTCAGCTGTGTTTGCATTGTGGCTTGTGTGCCTTTTTTCCAAGAAAGGGACAATTTCTGGGGACAACTGCATCTTGCTATTTGTGCCATAGGCCTCTAAGCAGCTGCTGTGAAAATGAGTGGCCTTTTTATATTGGTTTTTATATTGTTTTGTTTGCTTGTGCCTTTTGGGGGGGCTGCTGTGGGGAGGAGGGCTCTTCCAAAACGGCAAGGAGAATTGTCGTTTTGGGTTGTTAAAGTACCTCAAGGATGGCGGTGGGAAAGGAAATACAACTACTTTATATTACTTAACACTGAACTAGACTTCGGTTTTATATTACCACTACTCTGTGCTATCGGTAACCAAAAGATTTGCTATTGATCTCTGAGGATGTGCTGACTTGAGCACATGCTGTGGATTTATAGGATGCACTTTGGTGTTTTTTCCCTTCTGGTGTTCTCTGCCCTCATCCTAAATATGAATCCTTATATACTTGTGCATGTGTGTACGTATCTAAAAGAAATGAGGAGGTTATGCCTGAAACAGTGATTTGGCATCAGACCAGATCTGAAATCTCAGTAAGCTATTCTGTCTGTAAGACATTATAAATCCAGTCAGCTATTTCAATGGATGTGTTTACAGTATAGAAAGATGGAAAGCCTTCCAATTTGGAAATAAATCAGGGGCTTTATTTGTATGTTTAGAAGACCAGTTAGCTTTAGTATCTGCTTTTTAAAGGCTTTGAAATGCCTGAAGTATCTTTAAATGCATTAGTACTAAGGATAAGTTTTCAGTATTTGAAATGTGTGATGGTTACATCTTGGTACACACAGAAAGTGAGAGTGGTTAACGTGTGTCTGAAACTGTTACTGTATCTTTTATACTCATGTAAAACAGCATTTGAACTTCTTGTTCAGAACCTGGTGGTAATGTTACTCCTTTACCCATTTCAAGGGACGTAGGTCTGTTCGGTACGGAGACTTCCAGTACTGCGATCAAGCAAAATCGGTCATTGTGGTAAGTAAAATTGTTTGCTTGTTTGCCTCATCTTTGCCTCAGTGTGCCTAGTAGAGGTATCAAAATACAGGTTGAGGCTCTGGTTTTATTTATTTGTCTACTCTGGTCTACCTTACGACCAAAATCATTTCCTAAAAAGAAGCTCCTAGACAGCTTTTCCCATCAGTAAACAGAGTGTGATCAGGAACTTCCAATGTCATCTTTCAGAACTGCATGTCAGTTCAGGTCAGTGAAGTTAAACTCTTCTAGTTTTACTCCTATAGCATGAAGTTATTTGTGTCTTTCACAGTTAGTGGAAATTGCTACTGGTTGAATCTAAGTGTGAAACTACAAATACCCTTTCATTTTGTGTGTGTGTATTTATGCGTGTGTGTATGTATGCCTAATATCTGTCTGATACAAAGCTCTTCTATGTAAGAACATGGGAAGAATATTTTTCACTTAATTTTTCTTGGACTGCTGCAGTGCAGTACTTAATCATACGAAATAGGAATGCTTTATGTATACTACTACTGCTGAAAAACAAGTACTGCAACTAGTTACTGGCCTTAAACTTATTTTGACAACATTAACTTATCTATAAAGTTGTGTAATGTTTTTAACTTGCCACCTTTGCAAAGAGCAAAGGGCTGTTATGTGTAATGTCTAAGTATTAAGGTTTCTAACAAGGGGAAATGCTTTTTCTTGCTTTAACTCAGTGTGTTTCATTTGTATTTTTGAAAATAGCACGTGGGCCATCAGTTTCTTGCCTTGGTGTGTGACTTGCATATCATAGGAGGAACAAATATGCATGGCTATGTTAGGTTGTGTGGGCCTGCTTATCAGTAAAACGCAGCAGAGCAGTGTGTACGTTGATAAGAGGCCAAGAGTGGAAAATGGATTGGCCTAAATATGTTGATACTGCATAAAATAAGGTCTTTGAAATATTAGTAGGTTAAACGAAGTTTGAACTTTCTTGGTTTTGTTGCTTCCCTGTGTAGGTGTTAGTAATTAGAATATGTATTGATATTAAAATATCGAAATTAATCATAGGAGTGCTGTGTTTCTGTGCAGAAATGTATGCTAGTCCTCGCTTAAATATGCATTACATCCTTTTTCCTTTTCTTTTTAAGAGAAATACCAGTCGTCAGACAAAGCCATTGAAAGTACAAGTTATGCATTCATCTATTGTTGCCCATCAGAGCTTTGGTCTGAAGCTCCTGACGTGGCTTGGCAGTGTTATTGGATATTCAGGTGGGCAAACTTGAACTTGCTTGAGATAAGTTAGAGAATATTTGTGAGGCAAGCTGAATTCCTAAAGCGGTTTTATCCACTTCTTTCAGATGTGTAATGTATAAGGCAAAGCTATTAATAACTTGTCAGACTTCATTCTGTTTTCTCTTACTGGAGTGCTGGTCTGAGTTCTAACTTCCACATGAAAGGGCTACCAGTCTTTGTCTCCTTGGGTGCTGTTTTATGTTTGGCTGCTGTTGAGCAGGAACTGAGAATCACTGCCAAATGCTGCATGCCAACGAGCTATTTTTTTCAGTCCCTAGTTCTTTTGAAATGGATGCAGTAAGCTGAAAAGAACCTGATTAGATAAACCAGAGCTATTCAGAAGTAATACACCTGTAAATGTTATCAAGAACTATCAGGAAAGTGTGCTCAGCTGTAAGATTGCATATATGCTCTACGTAGGTTTCTTCAGAGATTATATGTTTTATTAGACTGATAATTGAAAAACTAGCTAGGATTCCAGGCATAGGATCTCTGTATAATGTCATCTTTTTGAAAGATAAGTGCTTTATGTTGGTATAAGTTTATTTTTAAGGATACATAAATCAAGCTTCTGAAGAGTTCTGGTTGCAGCTTGTTCAACTATTTGCCAGCGTTGCTGGCGCAGATAATAGGTATTCATAGAAAGGGGTGACATAAAGATATTTAATTTCTAAGGTAATTTTTCCTTTCAGTGTAATGTGTAGGCAGGCACTCTTTCTCATACTCCTTAAGCCTCAATTTGTGCCATGTCATCTGTGCCACATGTCAAAGTCACTAATTTTCAGCACTAAATTACAGCTGTAAAAAAGTAAGTTGAATATGTTAATGGAGTATCAAAGTACACACGAAAGCATTGAATATATGCTTTGATTTGTGTGTGTGGTGTTTCTGAAATTCTGCAGAGTTCAGTTCATTAAATATAGTGTCCTTTATGATTCAGAAGGGCAAAACTAAGGTTTGATGGTAAGCGGTATGCATACGTTTTGTCTGACCTATGTGCTCAGCTACTTGAACTGCCTCACACCTTGTGATGCAGATTTGCAGCGTGCTCTGGAGCCTGGTTTTGTGAAATGCACTCTTACAAAAGCTGGTTTCCCTTAGCTTTTTAACAAACATCTAGATTCGGTTACTGTTTGGTGTGCACTTGTAGCCAGGGTGGCCAGTAGTATCCTAGGGTGTATCAGGAGGAGGCCACTGGTTTAGGGAGGTGATTCTCCCACTCTACTGACGCTGGTGAGGCCACATCTGTGTCCAGTTCTGGGCTCCTAAGTACAAGACAGACAAGGAGCTACTGGAGAGGGTCCAGAGGAAGCCACAAGGATGCTCAGGGATCTGGACCATCTCTCTTAGGAGCAGAGATTACAGGAGCTGGGCCTGGTTAGTGCAGAGAACAGCAGCCCGAGAGGGGATCTCATCCATGCAGATAAGTATCTCAAAGGAGGTGCCAGGAGGATGGTGCCAGACTCTTTCCGGTGGTGTCCATCGACAGGATGAGAAGCAATGGCCATAAAGTGAACCACAACAAGAGTCAGCTCAACACAAGGAAGAACTTCTTTATGTGAGGGTGGCAGAGCCCTGGCACCGGCTGCCCAGGGGGGTTGTGGAGTCTCCCTCTCTGGAGCCATCCCAAACCTGCCTGGACACGTTCCTGTGTGCCCTGCTCTGGGTGGCCCTGCCTTGGCAGGGGTTGAGCTGTTTTTGCTCCAGAGGGCCCTTCCAGCGCTGATGGTTCTGGGATTCGGTGATCTGCAAGATAGGGTGACAGAATTACACTGCTTGACCAAATGGCATTGGCAGGTGGACGGGTCTTCTGCTGTGCCACAAGCTTAGGTTGAATGATTGTTGTGAAATGAGCATCAGACTCTGTCTGAATAAAGTGAGAAACCTTACTATGGACCTGTGTCACAAGCTTGAATACCACATTCTTTCTAGCAAGTGTCAGTTCTTCAGCAATAAGTATCTGTTGAACAATAAAGTAGTTTACATTGATTTGTTACGCTTCGTAACAGTAGTTGGAATTGAACTCTGCAAGGCAGAAATAGCCCCCAAACTGCTGTAGGGGTTTACAGACTGTCTAGAAGTGCACGTTGTATGGTACACATGGCACTAGGCCACTGTCAGCCTGAGAGAAGCTGAGGTGGCTCAACAGAGAGCAGAAATAAGGGCTAATGCATGTGAGTCCTGGAGCGGCATCAGTGAATACGTATCACTTGCAGCACAAAGTGAGGTTGGACACTGCTCTGAACACGTCTGTGTTGAGTTCTGTTGCAGAGGCAGGCTTCCTTGCAAGCATATAGTTAGTTACATGGTCATATAATAACAATTATTACTGCTTTCCACTAGAAGAAAAGAGCTTTAAAATAATAGCAGCTAGTAAGTGTAAACTAAAAACCTCTCGAGTGTACGAGTCATTTCATGTATGAATTCTATTTTCCTTTTGGTAGGATTCTCAACAGGAAACGTATCTTAGAAAAT
Source organism: Pezoporus flaviventris (assembly GCF_033815535.1). Taxonomy (NCBI): domain Eukaryota; kingdom Metazoa; phylum Chordata; class Aves; order Psittaciformes; family Psittacidae; genus Pezoporus; species Pezoporus flaviventris. The sequence goes on along the minus strand of NW_026892680.1, from coordinate 1,405,595 downwards.
TAACCTGTTGTATAATTATTCTATCAGTAAGCAAGCAGCACTTTGAAGAAAGCACTATTTTATTTGCTAACTTTGAAACAAATGGTTGGTTGGCAATTTTCACAAGGTTCCAAATGTTCCGTGAGCTTAGCGTGAAACTTGCAAGGTATAAAATATGTGCGTTTCTCCTGGCAAAATCGGAGCAGTGCTACTGAGTTGGCAAGGAAAAGAGGGTTCTGTGGCGTCTACCGCGTCTTATGAAGGTTGCGGTATGTCGAAAGGCACAAGTTTGCGTGTAACTATAAGTGACTTTTATCATTTCTCTTCGTTAAAGATGGCCTTCGTCGAATACTTTGTCAGGTTGGTTTACAGGAGGGGCCAGATGGTGAAAATTCTTCTCTTGTGGATAAGCTGATGCTGTATGATTCTAAACTGTGGAAAGGTGAGTTTTTGCAAGCCTCTGGAAAATACTAAAGAATGCTATGCATAAAAGTTTTCTCTTTACTGTAGCTGCTAATACTGGATCATTTTTACTGTGGTGTATTATAGACGGAATTGCCTGACTTGTTATAATCTGTCCCTTCGTGATGCACTACAAATATATCAAAGACGAGAAGATGGGGAGCCCATTTGTAGCTGTGGTTGGTGTTAAATCTGATTGTTCAAAGGAGTCTGAAATTAAGGCTAACTTAGAACCGTGGAATCAACCAGCTTGGAAAAGCCCTTTAAGCTCATCCAGTCCAACCATTCCCCAGTGCTTCCAAGGCCACCACTGACCCCTGGCACTGAGGCCTCATCTCTATGGTGTGTGAACACTTGGAGGGATGGTGACTGCAGCCCTGCCCTGGGCAGCCTGTTCCAGTGCCTGAGCACCCTCTGGGGAAGAAATACACAGATGACAGTGATCATTAAAGGAAAATGAGTAAACGGTAGAGTGGTGTCCCTGCCTGAGGCAGGGGGTTAGAACTGGGTGATCTTAAGGTCCTTTCCAACCCAAGCCATTCTATGATTCCATGATCTGGGTTTCCCTGCTTTATAGGAACTCAGCATCTCTCTCTCATATTAAGCAAAATGCCTCTCTTTAAGGCGTAGGGCCGAAGTTTTCTGCTTTGACTTGGGTTTGTGTTCATGAGGGATTCTTAAGTGTTCTGAGAACATTCCCTGCAAATTATTTCTGTTCTCTTATTTTAGAGCCCTTAAAAATTTGGAAGTCTGGTGATCCAAAGGTATTGGGTAGAAAGTTGTAACGTAGAGGAAGTGGAGGAGGTAGTTGATTTCATTTCCCTGATGGATTCTGGGTCTGCATTGATATCCTGAAAGGGCATGTAAGGCTAGGTGTAAGAAAGAGAAGCACAAAGAGAAGGCAAAGGATGGTGCAATGCACAAGTCTTTTCCTAATTTAAACATGAATGCAGTAGTTTGAAGATTAGTACCCTCCCCATAGTATCTTTTGTTGTTCTTCAGTTCTGAGGTACGGATACCCTCCTACACAGTAGTAACAGCTCTCTGTGGTCTGTCTTGGAAACTTCTTGGAGCAGCAGGAAAAGAAGTCAAGTGGAAAGGGGATTTCTGTCTTGGGTGAATGAATTTCTGGCGCTCAAGTTTTTTGGGGTTTAATTGGGGTGTTTTGACCACAAATTTGGCGATATGAGAGGTACTGCTTCTGTGAGCTTTTACGTTACAGTGGATTTAATAAAGGTTTTGTTAGGATCATGTCTTTTTACATATGCAAGGAGTCATTTGCATTTCTATTTCAAAATCAGTATTTCTCTACTTTTTCATGTTATTTCTAGATACTCTGCATTAGGGAAATAGTGTAATGGCTTTTGACTTGAAAGTGACCTACAGAAAGAAATGGTACCTGTGTGCACGTGTTTCCAAACTACATAAGGCAGTTCCCATTTGTGTTGATGCTGCTGAGACAGACTAGAAATTCAGAGCTAGCTAAGCTGCTTCTTTTGCAGGTTGTTCACAGCTAGCAAAAGTTATTGCAGTTCCCAGGACATCTTACAATAGTGTGCTCCTTTCTTACCTCGGGCCATCCAAATCCTATGTTTATCCTTAGGAACAGAGTTCTGTTCTAGTTTGCTGGACTTCCCTTCTATTTGAAGGTTTATGTTCCCATTCAACAGCTCAGTGTTCTCTTATGCCGGTGTAATAAAGAACGTTGCTTGATGAATTTTGTTACGTGTATTCTTCTTCATCCTTTGCTACCACCTGACTTACTTAATCAAAGCAGTTTGTGCTCTAAAAAGCACACTTTCACCTCCTCCTGTAAGATTTTCCTTACCTCATGCTGAAAAATCTTTGCTTTTCTGAATGTTTCCATGTTGACAGAAAACAGTGACGTGCAATATTTCATTCCTTTTTCTTGACAGGAGCAAGAAATGTGTATCACCAGTTGTTCATGAGCAGCCTGCTTATGGATTTGAAATACAAGAAACTTTTTGCTATCCGCTTTGCAAGAGTAAGTATCTTTCTCAAAAAGAGCCAATAAAATGCTTAAGCTGTGTAGTGAAGAGAGTTTAGTTAGTGTCCAGTGCCTCAAATGAATTGTCATCCAAACTTTTTCCCTTTATATTGAAACGAAAAGTTGAAATTAATGCTGACTACCTATTTCTGTCTTCAAAACATTAGTTATAATGGCATCTCATCTCCTGGGAAGAAAATGGCCTTTCCAGGCTCTCCAGAACTAAAGCAGTTCAGATGTTTTTGTCTTCACCATCAACTATGCAGGCCATTGCTTCTTAAGAGCTAATCGCTTCTCATTGTGTAAGCTGTTAGAGCACTACTCAGAAATAGTGCTGAAACTCGGTTATGCTGATCAGTGTTTTTTGCAGCAACGAGTATTTGAAATGCTTTAAATGAGCACTGCGGATTTCTGCTCACTCTGCTGAAGACGAGTCCCTTTTTGAGCAGAAAATAAAGCATTAGCGTTTATTGTGAAAATGAGAGTGAGCAGGTCTCACATGTGAGCAGATTAAGTTGTCACGTTCTTTGTACAAAGTACATATATAATAATCCCCAAGAGCTTCTCTTCCCTTTATCGTGGCATTAAAGTTTCCCAGAGCAGACATTTAAATTCAAAACTCAGGTCAGTGTGGATTAGAGGTGAATTTCCCCTTGTTGTTTAGAATTACCGGCAGTTGCAGAGAGATTATATGGAGGATGATCACGAACGGGCAGTATCGGTGGCTGCTCTGTCTGTCCAACTCTTCACTGTACCTACTCTGGTGAGTAGTGCCTGTCTTTCTTTTAAAAACTGATAGTTGGCACTCCTTGCCTTTTTTTGCCTCCTTCTTAATAGAACTATGAGCGATTGCAGAGTGATTTTATGAAAGATGACCACGACAGAGAGTTCTCAATTGCTGACCTCTCGATACAGATATTCACAGTGCCTTCTCTTGTAAGTACTAAAAGACCAAAAAAGGAAATCTTTCTTTGTTGAAAGCCACTCGAGGTTCTTGAATCAAGAGTGCAGGTTTCTGTAACGTTACTTTGGAAGTAATAATATGTGGAATAATTGGATAATGATAATTGAATGCCGTAGAGAGACTCTTCGACAGGGACTGTAACAATAGGAGAAGGGGTGATGGGTTCACACTGAAAGAGGGCAAGTTCAGGTTAGATCTAAGGCAGAAGCTCTTCCCTGTGAGGGTGCTGAGGCGCTGGCACAGGGTGCCCAGAGAAGCTGTGGCTGCCCATCCCTGGCAGTGTTCAAGGCCAGGCTGGACACAGGGGCTTGGAGCAAGCTGCTCTAGTGGAAGGTGTCCCTGCCCATGACAGGGGGTTGGAACTGGGTGAGCTTAAGGTCCTTTCCAGCCCAAACCTCTATGAGATGCAAGGCACTACTGCTGCCCAGCACTCAAACTGTTTGCATACGTTACTATGGTTTAGAAGTTAGTGCTCAACATGGTAAAGTCTGACTCTGAGTTCCCAGAGCGGGCTGGGTAGTTTGGGGTTTTATGTGCTTCTTTTATCTTTTTCTAGGAAGGTACTTAAATGCTTATTTAGATACACTCAAACATGTCAATTCCTCATCATACTAAGCCACGGTTACTGCTTCTAGAAGTCTACATTATGGTTTGCATATCGTGGTTTCAGAGCATACCATTCTGGGGCAGCTTTATACATGATCTACTTTACATTAACTTACCAATCAACAAAAGTGCAAGTAGCAGTTGTCTCGTGGTATTTCCTACTTCCTGTGGCACTTCTAGACTTGGATGATGCCTTCTTTCAGGTTTCTAGTTAATTTGTCTTACAGTGCTTCAGGCACTGTTACTTCTCGCAGCTCACTAACTCTGCTGGTCTTTCACCAGCTTCTCCTTGATTTGGGAAATGTCTTTATTTGCTCCAGTCTCCAATATGTTTGTCTTTGCTTGTATTACAAATGAAACTTTGGAGCTAGACTAAAAAGAAGTGTCTGATTTCATAGCCAGAATTGTTTAAAAAATGAATGCTTCTGAATCCTTCCAAATTGACTCGGCTTAATTGGGCTCTCCAGTTCAATAGTAGCATGGCAGTTATGATCCCATGGCAGTTATGATCCCAAGCAAAGCCAATTTCAGGTTTCCTGCTGGTGGATGTTGTTAATCCATTCAACAGGGCGTCAAGGTTTTGTTTCCATGGGTCAGGGCAATATTGTATTAGCTCTTCTAATCTTCATGCTGCCAGTAGAATGTTGCCCATATTCAGACTTCCAGTTAGACTTAACAAACTGTTACTCAAATAGTTATGGCATTATTTTTTCCTTTGGCAGATGGGTGGTGAAATATGTGCATTGATACATTGCTTTTTTAAAAGGAGTTTCCTTACAGGAGAATAATTGCAATGTCCCTTTACATGTTTTCTCTTTCAAAAACATGCAAAAAAAGGAAAGCCAGCTTGGTTTTGACTGTTTTGTTGGGTAGAATAGACTCATGACATTAAAATAATGATAAGCTCCTGCCACATTATTTTTATCTATTTATACATATTTTAGATATTTAAGTATATTCATTCTTAATGAATAAGTTGAAGAATGTAAAACCACCCCTTTGCCCCCAGGAGCATTTTCAATGTGATCTCAGTAATTTAAGTGTTTGAGCTCTCAAGTAACAGGTCTTTTGGCTTGAGAGAGGATGGGTGGTTGTATTGGTAGTGATTTTGTGTGGGGAAACGTTAGCCATTAGATTTTACCCCGCCCACCCCCACAGTAGCATTTTAGAAACTGTATTTTGGAGTATCATTGCCAACTGTCGAACCCAGAAGCTCTGATCTATAACCACAGTGTCATTGAGGTCGATCAGAGTGGCCAGTCTTGAATCTGCCAGCCACAAAGTAAAATCCTCCCGAGATCCAAGAACTGCAAGGCTCATCCCACTTACGTTGGTGAACCAACAGTACGGGGGAGTTCTGGAAGAGCTCACAAGTAGGAAGGAGGTGGCAGTAACTTCTTAGTGCCCCCTACTCTGTTGTCAGGTTGTGTTGGATTAGATTGCATGTGGAAGATGATTGTCAGGCTTTGTGATGCCTGTTTCCTGCAGCATGGATGTATGCAGTAGCTTCTGGGGGGAATTCTAAGTAGTTTGGTGTAATTTCCATGTGGAAATTGCACTATAAAGTTCCTTAGTACTTTGGAAGATGCTCCGTGGGGCTTGATGGTTTCTGAATAGAGCTGCCACTCCCCTAAAGGGGTCATGCTTCAACTATAAGAGAGGAGACAGCACATACTTAAAGGGAGGTACAAGATAATTGCAAGGCACATAATAACATATGCCTTGTGTCATAATTATATAGGTTTGCAGGAGCCTAACCATAGTCAGACTTCTGTACAGAAGGGATCTGAAGAAAGAGATCTGGATTATGATTATTTCTGGCTAGATGACATTTTTCTTCTGTGAATGTTTGGAAGATTGGCTTTCAGTATGTTCTGGTTTAATTATTGATGTAACTCTTTTGGGTGAAAATTCCTGTATTCGATAAGCTTCATGGTGCATTGTGACACTCTTTGTTAGCTGTGTCTGTTAATTACAGCGAATTTCAATGTACTTTGGCATAGGCTCGAATGTTAATAACAGAAGAAAATCTCATGACCACTATCATCAAAACCTTTATGGACCACTTAAGGCACCGTGACATCCAAGGCAGGTTTCAGTTTGAACGTTACACTGCTCTGCAGGCTTTCAAATTCAGGCGTGTTCAGAGCCTTATTTTGGATCTCAAGTAAGTATCTTGCATATTAACTATGTGCTGGTTTGATCAATTGAGGACATAAGAAGAAAACCAAACTTAACACTTGCATCTTTTCTGATGTACCCAGGTATGTGTTGATAAGTAAGCCAACCGAGTGGTCAGATGACTTGAGGCAAAAGTTCCTGGAGGGTTTTGATGCCTTCTTAGAATTACTCAAGTGTATGCAGGTATGTAAATCTGTGAATTCCAGAATCTTGCAAAACTAAAGCAGGAAGATGGCTATCATGAGAGAAAAGTGGAAGAAACTTAATATCCTCTCACTTTTATAACCAGTGCAGTGTAAGTTTTGGAGCCATCGTGTTTTCCTGAAACGTAACATCTCACCTAACTCTTTCCAATGTAGTTTGTTGCAGAGGGCAATAAAAAGGAAGAGCAGTTCAAAAAGAAAAATGGCATTTAGGGCTTATTGTGCAGTTTTAGAGGCAGGCTAGGACATAATTAATCGTGTGAGTGAAATCTGGTCCGTCTTAACCAACTGTTCTCACTCACAGTCTCCAGTTACTCCAGTGTCAGCAAGAGTTGCTCTGTGTATTGAAGAATATTAATTCCTGACATACAAAGAGATCTTTTCACTGTGTTTTATTCCCCCCCCCCCCCCCCCCCCCGCCTTTTCACATGCTATGTTACCTTAAGAGGAATATTTTAAAAGCGATGCATCTTTTATGAGGGCAAGTTGGCCTTATGATCAGTAAGGTATAAGTCAGAATCACTCCCATTTTTCAGTACTTCAGTAGTATGCTTTCCTCAATGCTTGGCTTAGTGTGTTTATGGTAGTCTCTTGAATATGTTGTATTCCTCAGATAGTGCTGGTTTTATTTCTTCTTATGCCAAGAACTGATTAGGTACCACAGCACTAGTCTTTATTCAGTACTTCACTGTGTTTAATAGTGCATCCCTAGAAAATATATTCAAAAAACCCCACCTTTAAGGTAATATATTTATGCAATCACTGTTGTACTGCTCATAATACTAAAAGCTCTTCAGTGTTAATAAGAGAGTTGAAATCTGAAATCTTTCTTGTCCCAGTATTCTTCTCTTCCAATTCCTGATTCATTTTCATGTTATTCTTTCAATGTGTATAATTCCTTTTCCAGATGGTCCCAAGCTTCTTTTTTCTGGTTGTAGCAACAATATGTTTGTAAGGACGAGTAACGACTGTCTCCCGCTTGGGTGAATGTTGTTAGCATATTTCAGTGATACATTGTTGAAATGGGTAATTCCTTTTGTTCTTAGGGTATGGATCCCATAACTCGTCAAGTAGGACAGCACATAGAAATGGAACCAGAGTGGGAAGCGGCGTTTACGTTGCAGATGAAATTAACACTTGTTATTTCAATGATGCAGGACTGGTGTGCATTAGATGTAAGTTCCTTGTGAATTCTTTTTGCATGTGGGTATGTGAAGGGGGCAAAAAACCCCGAACGTTAATATGTGTAACACTTGAGCTAAGCGCATAGCTACGCCATAAGCCAAAATCAGCTTCTCTGAGCAAGTGCAAATCTTTTCTGTATTTAAGCACATCCTTTATGGCTTGAACTGACCAATTCGTAAGGAGGTGGCTAAGCTCTTTCTCAAACATTAGAGAGAGAGGTCTGTCACACATCTGAAAGTCGTGATCATCACGACACTATCAGGTTGTAATTTTCAGAGAAGGGGGAATAGAGGTGTAGGCCCTTGATACATGAAACACTGCCTGATTGTAAATCATGGGTTTACTCCATAAATGTTTCAAGTTTTAGGAGTACAGAACTTCAGCAAGGTAAAGTATGGCAAGTGATCCTGGAATAGTTGAACATTCAAGTTGGCTTTAATCCGTCACTGTTAGTTAATGTGCAGCTTTTACTAGCCTGGCATGATTATTGCTCAGAAAGTTCCCATAATATCAGTTACAAAAAGAACCTCCAAAACCAGTGGGTGTTTTTCTAGTCAGACATACTGGTATGAGTTTTGCAATCTGTTCCCCCTTAATTCAGCTCTATTTGTTAGATTCCTTATCTTAATTTTGCAGGGCTGTTAATAAAGGTAAAACCCCCAAACCCATCAGACGTTTTCACATTGGCTGTATTGTTTTGCAGAGCTCTGGTTGTTTTTTTCCTTAATCTCTATAAACTGCAATCTTTTTCTTTTAGGAAAAAGTGTTAATTGAAGCCTACAAGAAATGCCTGAATGTGTTGATGCAGTGTCATAGTGGTTTTACTGATGGAGAACAGCCTATTGTTCTCAGTATGTGTGGACATTCAGTGGAGACCATCAGATACTGTGTTTCTCAGGAAAAAGTTAGCATTCATCTCCCAGTTTCTCGTTTACTTGCAGGTATGAACTAGTTCAAAATGTTTTGGGAAATGTTGTATGTATGCGATTTGGTTTTTGTGTGGCCATCAGGAACCACACAGCAGCTGGTTAAAGACTGAACAGGATGAGGTTTGGCCTTTTTCTAGCTGTTTGACAGCCTCTCCTCTGTCAAACGGGGAGAGTCCTCTACCATAAGGACTGATGGAAAGGATGAGGTATCGGTTATGATAATTTGTCCTAATAGACCAAGGGCTCTTGGCTGTCTCTGAAGGGAAATGACAGAGTCAGGAGACAGGCAAAAATCTCACTTGTACTGCAGGTCCTACACAGATACAATGGGGGAAGTGAAATTCTCCTCAAATGCATGCTTTGTAATATGTCTCTTCAGGAAATAGCTGCGTAGCTGCAGGGTGATCAGTCTGCAGCCTTACTTGTAGCTGTGTGCAGAAAGTGGCTCACTAGTAAATGAGATGACCTTTGTTGCCCTATTCAAATGATATAAAATACTGTGTGTAATATTATGTATGGTTTTGTTTCATGTATTTATGTAGGCTTGCATGTTTTGCTGAGTAAAACTGAAGTGGCATATAAGTTTCCAGAGCTGCTACCCCTGGTATGTAATTAAATGTAGCATGTTCATTAAATATAATTAATGCTGAATGTGGAATTGGTCATGTAAGTGTAGGATGTTAAAACAAAGGACCCTTTTGCTATGACTTCTATTCAGAGAGACTCTGTTTAATAGTTAAAATTACCTCTTAAAAAACGAATACATAGGTATTAATGACTTGAGCATAAGCAATTGGTATTGCTTCCCTAAATAACTGAAGACTTACACTTAAGGTTTATATTTTGTTCTTCATGCATTACCTTCTCTTGGTAGTAGAAACTCTTGGCAGGATCTGATTCCTTCTCCTTGGCCTAGGTTCTCATCCTCTTCCCCAGCTGTACCTTGCTTCCTGCATGTTCTTATTGATACAGTGTTTCTTTAAGGGAAGTTAAAAAGAATAAGATGAATTAAAAGAGAAAACATAACTGGGAGGAGAAATCTCAGTGTCTTCTGAAAGAAGAAGTACTTAACCTTCGAATGAGAAAAAGCAAATGACAGTGTTATTAAATTGATAATGTTCGTGGCTTAAAATATGAAACCTGTCTTTAAGAATGAACCAAAGCCCTCATGGAGTACTTCTGTGGAGCAAAGACAGAATATAAGGTTGATTAACATGCATAGATTCTGAGTAGGATCATCAAACACACATTTTGTAAGGGGGGGGGGGGGGGGGGGTGATTTGCTTCTCTTTTGTATTGCCCAACTATTTTAATGTTCACAAATATTCTCCTCTTTCCCATTTTCTTTTATTTTCTCTGTGTATATCAAAATACTGTGTTTTCTTGATGCAGAGTGAACTTAGCCCGCCCATGCTAATAGAACATCCTCTACGATGCCTAGTCCTTTGTGCTCAAGTGCATGCAGGGATGTGGAGGAGAAATGGGTTCTCTCTTGTTAATCAGGTAAGTACACAGTAGCTGTACGATCAGCGTTTGCTGTTAACTCCCCCAAGATAATTTCGGACCCAAACTTCACCCATGTAAGTTGTGTGGAAGACAATGCAAGGGAGGCATTTCTGCCTGCATTCACATCGTTTGAATATTGGTGCTTTCAAACTGGCCTTCGATTTCTTAGGAGTTACTTTTTGTTCAGGGCTGCAACAGTGCTCGGTGAACTTAGTGCTCTGTGCATAAAGAAGTTTTAGTATAAGGCAGTTAACTGCCTTTTTACTGTGTACTGTCAAACAGCAGCGTGAAGTGCAGACTTAATCTGTGCATCCTCAGTAATGCATTCACCACCGTCACATCAAAGTGTGTCAAATATGAAAATATACACCATTAAGATTATTACTGTCTATGTTTAGAAAGTAATTGGAATCCAAAGACCACACAGAAGTATTGGAACCAGCGCAGAACTGAGTGTTTCTTGGCTTTTACCTCTCATACTTCTTTTGTACTGCTGGAGACTTGCTCCATCCGTCGCTAAACTTACATTCTCTGTGTTTGTACAAATTAAGTCTTAGGTGTTTCAAGCATAAGAGCTATAAAATGGGTGCTGTAGTGTCAGTGCCACCCACCAGGGTGATCGTCTGAAGTGATTTTCTTAGCGAGGCACAGATTAGAACAGAAATAGCATTTGGTTCTGAGAGGTGTTAACTTGGTTTATTTGCAAGAAACTTCTTTTCCTCCCACAAGCCCTTGTCTTTACTAGATAATTTCATTGCCTGTGTACTAGGAGACTGAGTTAAGCTTCTCAAATACATTCTGCCACTTTTGCCTCTTAACCTAAGTGGTATCTAATAAGGTGATGTCCTTTATTGTTATTGAAGCAAAAGGAGGTCTCGTTATGTACAGTTACAGCACTGCCCATATTACTATAGGCATACATCAAATCTGAAATTTCAGCATAGCTTTTGATGGAGAAATAAGTTTCTGTGTTCATTTCTCCTACTCGTCAGCATCTTGAAGTCTAGAGCATTGTTTAGTTTAGGTAATGCAGCTCCCAGAGTCTGGAAGTCCCTTCTTTTTCCTTTACCTATGGAGAGCTCAAGTTCAGCCAGTTTCTTTTGGGTGTTTTCCCAGAAGATGGGAATAGGCATCTGTATGTGTGGATTATTAGTGTGGGGGAGACATGCTTAGCTCTCTTCCATGTAATTCTGGTAAGAAATAACGTGTCTCTAGAAGAAGGTTCAGCGTGCTGAAGATTGTTCCCAGTTCCAGGTGGAAACCTCTTTATTTTTCCTTAATTGTGGTAGACTCAACCTTTCCCACATTTTAGTGCCATGACTGTGGTGTTGCCACTGCTTGGTGTTGTCCGTGTGGAGTTCAGTCGCCGGACGCTTTGGCTTAAGAATGGTTCAGTCACAGTATGAACACTTCGTGAATCTGGCAATTCGTGAAAGCTTATATCTCAAAGAGTTAAAGAGCGATTCTTGGAGCAAAGAGAGAAAATTTCTCCAACTGCAAGGGCTTTCACTCCTGTGAAGTTCAAACAGTTCATTGCTAAACAAATAGATGGGTTAAAATGAAGCCCAAAGAATTCCACAAGATTCTTCTTCTAAGTATATGCAATCCAGACATTGTATCAGCACAACCCAGCCAGCAACTGTGCTTGGTTTGTGCTATATGAAAGTACTTTTTGCATACATTATATCTCAAGCCACGGATTCATATTTTGTTTGCTAATACTGTAGAACAAAGTCGATTTTTCCAGACTGAAAATAAGTTTTGATTAAATCGGTTTGTTAATGATTGTGGGTTTGTTTTTTTTTTTGTTTCAGATTTATTACTATCATAATGTGAAGTGCAGGAGGGAGATGTTTGACAAGGACATAGTAATGCTTCAGGTAACCACATGTACCAGTTTGCACTTCGATCAAATGTTCGCATTTGGTTTAGGTCCATCAGAACCTTTTAATGACAAGGAAAAAAAAAATCATTGTTTGTGGGATTTGTTTTTAAACTGTTTATGTACTGTGTACTAAATGATGTTATGTTGACCCAGCAGGAACAGGATTGTAGAGACAAACCCAACCAACCAAGTGTCTTTCATCAAATTTTATTTGGAGTATTTAAGATGGAAGGTATAACCCTGAGTATTTTACACTTAAAAGGGCATCAGAAACTATTGATAGAGCATAGGATCCTGTTTGTCAAACATGCTGTTGCTTGTAGTATTAGCGTCCAAAGAGAGTAAACTTAAGTAACTAAATCTTCACGCCCAGGATAGAGGAGTGAACGTCATAAAGAATATACTGTGAACATGGTATACCAATATACAAACAGGCTATAACAGCACCCTGTTGTTGTATCTTCTGTTTCTAATCATTTTTTTCTTTAATAGACAGGTGTGTCTATGATGGATCCAAATCACTTCTTGATGATCATGCTGAGCCGCTTTGAGCTGTATCAGATATTTAGTACTCCAGACTACGGCAAAAGATTTAGCACAGAAAATACTAACAAGGTACCTGAATTTCTACTGCAAGAGAAAATGTTCAGCTGTGTGCTGTTGTGCCAAGACTGTGCAGAACCTGTCCTATTCCAGTTTTGTTTGACCAGTTTGAAATATGCATAAATCCTTTCACCCACTGAACTGGTAAATGTCAGAAGCTCTTCTGCATTGTTGAAGAAGTTTAAGTTGGTTGTGGCTGCATTTCAGCATAGCTTGATTTGGGAGTGCTAAGGGTGAAACCAGGCAATGTTTTAAAGCACTGAAAAAATATTTTCAGCATATGGAATAATTCTTTTACCCTTGCTTGAAAAATGTAAATTCTTTTGGTTTGTTCCTTTTCTTTTAATGCAGGATGTTGTTCAACAGAATAACACTCTTATAGAAGAGATGCTGTACCTCATTATAATGATTGTTGGTAAGCTCAGAATGCCTTTCATTATTTGTTTTTAGTTTGGTTTCTTTAATGGATTGGAATGAGCATTCTTCATTGGCATCTCAAGTTCAGTTCTGTTTTGAACTTCCCGGAGTTCTGATTTTTTGCTTAGGCGAAAAGCCTTGAAACCTCCTTAGATTAACATAATGAATTTTTGAACACTGGGGGTGAACACAAGTTTTCACAGAAGAGACGTATTTTCCAGTCTTTTTATATATATATGTATTACGTTTACAGGTGAAAGATTCAGTCCTGGAATAGGACAGGTAAATGCAACAGATGAAATCAAACGAGAGATTATCCATCAACTGAGCATTAGGCCAATGGCTCACAGTGAATTGGTGAAGGCATTACCTGAAGATGTAAGTAACTTCACCCATATAAGACTGATTGCTGGAAATTTTTCTTACACAATCTTATGTCATTGGAATGGGAGCAGCATGATTATGCTAAGAGCAAAGTTAACGTGAGCACAGATTAACAGTTGTCATGGAGAAGGTAGGAAGCAGCTATAGAAGAAGAAACAGCATACGAAATGGGCAGGAACCTGAGAGCTTCTTCAGCTCTTTTCTCTTTTTAATACTGTCTCTTATCAGGCCATCTGGCTGGCAGTGTCTGCAGTCTAGTTATAAGCCATGAATAGATGTATGGAAGTGGGTTGTTGGAGCTACACAAAAATATATGTTATATTTTAAAGTTTAACAATAATTGAAAAGCCATGAATTCAGACAGAGTAGAATGAACTCGTGGAACAAAAATGCTTAATTTCACGGACAGAAGCATTTATCTGAATTCTGATACGAGGGCTTTTGTGGGAGAGCATTATGTTTTCTTTAAAAACACTTTAAGCTTGAATGGAAGAGCAAACTGAGATTTAAGCTGGAGTTCTAAATTGCATTGTCAGTCTTAAATACTCTTTCCCTGGCCTGTTAGTTGCTGTGAATATGTATTGCAGGAAGGGGATGGGAATATTAACAGTTAATTTGTGTGAAGTAGCATTGTACATGTTTGAGCTGATTTCTCCTGCTGCCTTTTGCGGTTGTTTTAACATTTTACATTATTGGGTCTTTTTAGCTTTCCTGGATTGGTTTCATTTTAAAGGGGTAGAAACCAGAAATACTGGCTGCATGTTCCTACGTAAACTAACTAAAAAGGTTTTTCTTCTGTTCCTGTGACATCCAGGTTTGTTGTGACAGGAATAAAACAGAAGAAATAAACATTTAATACATAATATTCTAACAATACTTTTGCAGAGCTGGTATTCCTGAATGTATTTTCACCTTACGTGCTTTTGTGTCCTCTTCAGTGCCTGTAAAATGTCTTCCTACTGCATTCCATTTGCGTACTTATCTAGTGTTGTATGGTTTTGAATGTGTTTAATCCAAGCGCTACAGTAACACACTGTCTTGTCTTTTCACTCACTGTAGGAGAACAGAGAGACGGGAATGGAAAATGTGATTGAAGAAGTGGCATGTTTCAAGTATGTTTCCCTTAATTCTACTATTTCGGCTTTAAAAGTGGAATATCTAAATCAGTGAAAATGAGAGAATAGAAGAAAGGAGGCTGTGTCATGGTGTTTTCCCATGGCTTTCCTCGTGTGCATCATGCTTAATACTGTTGTTTATTTGGTTTCTAGAATGCCTGTTGAGCAGTGGGGGTTTTTAGCTGTTTTGCTTAACTGTTTATGCTCCGATGTTAACAATCAATGAACATATTGTTTGGGTTGTTCTGGTTTTTGTAGGAAGCCTGGGTTAACAGGCAGAGGGCTGTATGAATTAAAACCGGAATGTGCCAGGAGCTTCAATCTATATTTCTATCACTTCTCAAGGGCAGAGCAATCAAAGGTATCTAATAATTTGACTGTCTGGGGTTCGGTTTGTCTTCTTGTGGTTTGCTTTTTTCCAAAGCTTGAAGAAGTTTGAGGTGAAGAAGCATTACCAGCTGCTTAAAAGTTAGCTTTGAAAAGTGAACTTATTTGAGAATGTTAACAAAATTTGCCCAAGATTTTGCAGTGGTTTCTGTGCCACCGGATTCTGTGCCCTATACAGAGCTCCTGCGAGCAGTGGGCCTTTAAAAGGGTTCTTTTAAGTCCTATTTTACTGCAAGTATTTAAACAAGTCTCTTTTTTTTCCACTTACCTTGATGGCAAATGCCATTTTAGCTCAGATTTGCCTTGCAATTTTAAGCTGGAAAAAGAAACCAGACTGGCTCAACATGAAAGGTTGATTTTGAAGTTGCATGCCCTATTTTACGAGTAGATCTGAAGAAATATTTTATTAAGGCTAGGAAAAAGGGGAAAAACCAGTAACAATGTAACAGAGCATGAATGTCTTTTGGTTAGTTTTAGATTTGTGTAGGTTTTTGGGATAATATTGACATCATTCTATTTCAGGCTGAGGAAGCACAACGGAAGTTAAGAAGACAGAACAGAGAAGATACAGGTATTTAATTCTCTTTGAGAGAAGATGGAAGCATCTATCAAAGTGTGTATTGCCCCAGTACTTAGACTAGCATCCTGTTCTTGGGCTAGCCAGAAATTGGTTGAAAATGTAGCAATTTCTGTTATGTCTCCCTGGTTATAGACATAAATCCGATCCATCATGAAACCAGCCTTATGAAGGGCTTATTCCTTTGGCTTTCCTGTTTCCTGTGAAAGCCATGTTGAATGCTGCAGCCTGTTATCTATAATACTGCTTAGCAGCACTGTGAGGGTGCTGAGGCGCTGGCACAGGGTGCCCAGAGAAGCTGTGGCTGCCCCATCCCTGGCAGCGCTCAAGGCCAGGTTGGACACAGGGCCTTGGAGCTCTAGTGGAAGGTGTCCCTGCACATGGCAAGGGGGTTGGAACGGGATAATCTTAAGTCCCTTTCCAACCCAAACCATTCTGTGATTCTATAAGCAGCTGTATACTGTCTTGGCTTAAGTTCTTAAGCGCTCTAAAGTCATCCAAGTTATATGTGCGTTGTAAACTTGAGAGGTGCTGAAATGTCGCACACATTTCCCTTTCAGCACTTCCACCACCAGCTCTTCCTCCTTTCTGCCCACTTTTTGCAAGTCTGGTGAATATTCTGCAATCTGATGTCATGCTGTGCATTATGGGAACTATATTGCAGTGGGCAGTAGAACACAATGGCTATGCCTGGTCAGAGTCCATGCTGCAAAGGGTATGTTTCCTTACTTAAAATCATGCTATGCTAAAGGATGGAATGTGTGCATTAGCTTTTAACATGGGTTTATAGATTTGGGTTGTTTACAAGGTATCTAACATGCCCAGAGTGCTCTGAATGAGAAGAAAGTTGTGTTTTCTGATATGCAAGCATAGGGAAGCCCCTTTGCATGTGATGCAGTCTAGTTTTTGGAAGACAGAGGTAAATTTCCAATGGGATGCACGGGAGAGGGGAGAATTCTGCTTGAATCAGTTAATCTTGTTTGTTGTGGTGGAGAACCAGTTTATCTGAGGTTATGTGTATTGAGTAAAGCAGAGTGACTTTTATTCTTGGTGTTCCTTGGCTTATTTTCAGTGTAAGTTAAATCGCTTTGGGGGGGGGGGTGGGGGATCGGAGAAGTACAGGAAAGAGTTTCCTAAGTTGAAAATGTATCAGCTCTGGGAAACTTAACAGAGCTCTTTGTTTGTCCTTACTTGTCTGGAGAAGCCTGGAGGGTTACTGCAGGTTTTGTTGTCCGTGATGGTCATTTTCTGTGTGTGTAGAGATAAGCGATAAGCTGCCATCAGAGGGCTGTTCGTATTGGTGGGGTTGTTGGTTTAGCGTCCAAACCCAAACTTGTAAAGAAGGTTGGTGGAATTTATCAGTGACTTCTTGCAGTGAACCCCCAGCTTTGAAACAGAATATTGATTTCTTTGACAGTCTCATTGACCCTATATTCCCTTTTTAGAGCTAAGCTGAAATTTCCATCAGGATTCTGTATTACACAAAAGTTGAAAATGAAGAAATACATCAGTATTCTAAACAAAGATTGAAGACTGTAGTTACGTTTGGGTGATGTGAGAATGCCAGGCTTTGGAATAACTCCTTGGGTAGATTAACGTTTCATTTTCATACTTGGAAACTGAGCTAAAATGCGCTCAGCCATTTGAGTACTTTTGTGGTGTTCTCCAAATCGTGCCGTTCATTAGGGACCTTGCTCAGAAACTCATGGTGCTTTGTACTCACTGGTGCTGTGCATTTGGACTGCGTCTTTCCCAAGTCAACCGCTCTTGTCTTGGAAAGCATCATGCAAAGGTTAACATGAGACATGTGAAAGAGGTGACCCGTATCTGATGAGACCTTGTTAGACAGATGTGATAAACTGAGGCAAAATTGACCGTTCCTTCTTAAAAGAAATGGTGAGAGTTTCCAGACTCTGCTCAGGTTTTACCACCTTTTCAAGACTGCTTCATTCCAGGTTTCAGTGTTGATTCCAGACATTCGGTAATGCCTTTTGTCTAGAATTTCCTGCCAATCTGTATGGGGTCGCATGATGGAGTTCCCCACCAGGGTTTAGGTGTTTCAGCTTTAAAATGGCATTCAGACTATTTTAGCACCAGAGGGTAATTTCCATCTTGAAGTTCAAGGAGATTACAGACCTAAAAGGGAGCATTATTTTAAAATGTGTTTCTAGAGTGTTAGAGTAAGTTTAGTTTAAGCATTTTTAACTTGCCAGCTGAGTTTTGTATGTGAAAAGGATTTAAAGTGCATCATGCTACTGTCCAGAGGCTTGTGCTTGTAACATGCAATTGCTAGGGAGAAAGCTAAGAAGCATTGACTTCTAACTCACTCGACAGGACAGCAGACAGAAGGATGCAAGTAGTGTAATGTGGACGGGCTTTATGTGACAAAGTGTCAAGACTTTGTAAGCAAACACTGTTATAATCTTGCTATGTAATTTTGTGTATGGCTTCCTTGTCTCTTCATGAATTACACAAAGCATATGAAGAGATTCTGGATTCTTTAAGAAAAGAACTAAAACTTGTCATTTTTACCTAGGTTTTGCATTTGATTGGAATGGCACTACAAGAAGAAAAACAACATCTAGAGAATGTCAGTGAGGAGAATGTTGTAACATTTACCTTCACTCAGAAAATATCAAGTATGCCTTTCTTTTCAGATGTATAGCAAATTTTAAATCCCCAAAAATACAATTATCTGTGGTTTCTTCTTCTGAAACTGTGTTTACCACAAGTGTTACTTGTTTATCCATCAAAATTTTACCAAGTCAACTATAGATGGGTTTTACCTATATGTAGATCCTATGACAGTAACAATAATAAGGTTTTCCTAGAGGAGAAATCCAAATGTTGAATAATTCCTGGTAAATCTGATTCTTAATATCTGTAAGTAGCCTCTCAAGGCGTATTGCTGTACAGGATCACATGCTCAAATTGCAACAACTGTGGTTGTGTTCTTCATCAGTCTTTCCATGTTGACTCTCCTTTGTTTCTTTTGGCTAGTGCCTCTAGTTTTGCTAAGACATAAAAGCTGCTAAGACTCTTCCCTTTAAAATAGATGGCAAATAAAATATTGGAAGTTGTACATGGCAGCTCCCAAGATGAAAACAGCCAGGCAGTGCACAGAGTGCATGTCTTGTAAGAAAATACAGTCAGTGAGCAAGGCTTTTAAGACTTATTTCCTCTGACGTTTCAGGATTTAGAGGGTATTAATGAAAGTGCTTGCAAAGGGGGGAATGGAAGTTGCACATTGTGCCTATTTGTTGAAGGAAATCTTCAGCTGCTGAGCATACCCAAGGGTCAGGGTTTGGGTTTTGTTGTTTTTAATGTTAGTGAATGATTAGTTTGTCAGGTAACAGTATAATTAATTGTGATTGTAATTTTTCTCAGGACCAGGAGAGGCACCAAATAATTCCCCTAGTATACTTGCTATGCTAGAAACACTGCAAAATGCACCTCATCTGGAAGTGCATAAGGACATGATCAGATGGATATTGAAGGTAAATATTGTTCTAGTTGTATTTTATGCAACTGGTGAAAATCGTGGAAAGAAGAGTTTTGAAACTTTCCTGATCACGTTGTGAAGGTTTCCTTATTTCATGTATTGGTTTGTGGTGTACCTACTTTCTTCCCCTTCTGGAATCCCAAGACTGCACGTTACCTGGCAGCATTAGACAGCTATAGTCACAAGTCACGAACAAATACATGTCGTTTTTTTCTTACAGACTTTTAATACTATCAAGAAACTAAGAGAAAGCTCTTCTACAAGTCCTGTGGCTGAGACAGAAGGAAACATAATGGAGGAGGTAAAAGCAAGCTGTAACAGTTAGCTGATCCAGGACAGGTCTGGGTTGTGACTAGTGAAGGATTGTGTTTCTAATTGCAGCTTTAATTCAGAGATGGGAAATATCAGTGATTCCTGTCTTGTGGCTTTATAGATCAAACACATTTGTTTGAAAGACCTATTGGGAGAGTCCCTGGACTGTTTCCTTCGTTTTGTAGATTGTAGTCTTCAAAGTTTTTGCAAGTGCACTCCCTGGGGCTGTTTGTAGTGCTGTTCACAGCATTTAATGAATCTGCTCTTCCTGTAATTTCAGCCTCCTTGGAAAGTTAAAAGAAATGGTATCTGTGTATTTTTGCCATGCTTATTCTAGATAAGGTCTGCCAATTCGTTTAGCTTGACATGACCTTCTAGATGCTATGCAAAGACCTGGGAGCACTGTGGTGGAATTAGGAATACAGCTAGTACAGATGGAGAGCAGTACTAGAGACAAGATGTGTCACTTGCTTACCTTTTTATCTATCACAGAATCCCAGAACTATCAGTGCTGGAAGGGCCCTCTGGAGCTCAAACAGCTCAACCCCTGCCAAGGCAGGGCCACGCAGAGCAGGGCACACGGGAACGTGTCCAGGCAGGTTTGGGATGGCTCCAGAGAGGGAGACTCCACAACCCCCCTGGGCAGCCTGTTACAAATGCTTGAAAAGGGAAAAGAAACAAAAAAAAAACACGTAAAGGTTGAGGGAGAGAGGTACCCTTCTGGATCTGCACAAAAGGGGGCACAAAATGGCTTTTTGGTAGACTTCTGTCTTTGTTTATGAGATTTTCGTTGTTTGGAGGTTGGTACAAGTTACGCATAGCAGTAGCTAGAATTGTCTGTTGCAACGGGTTTATAAAGTAACTGAGTGAACAATACGATTTCAGAGCTCACGCGATAAAGACAAAGCTGAAAGGAAGAGGAAAGCTGAGATTGCCCGATTGCGCAGGGAGAAGATCATGGCCCAGATGTCTGAGATGCAGAGGCACTTCATTAATGAAAACAAGGAACTCTTTCAGCAGACTTTGGAGGAGCTCGATACCTCAACCTCTGGGGTCCATGAAAATAGGTAAAGGAGTCTCGTTTAAATTGTTTTTGCCTTTAACTTTGATAATCAGATTGTACTGTTGTGGCTGCTTTAAAAAGTGCTTTTATTAGTCTTGATGGAAAACCATTCGTAAGTTTCTGAGACCCAAAAAGCAGCAGTAAATGGAATGATTTCCTCCCACTTTTCTGTCAAGACGGTGGGATAGATACCGATTCCTCCCTCATCCCATCCTCATAGTGCTCAACATAGGCAAATAATTTTTTCTATCAAGCCGTTGAGTACATTGTTAATAACACTTGAAAGACTGTGTGATAAAAACATAGTAAACAGAAAATAGCTGATTATGTGTTTGTTGAGGGTCTGGAAGACATTCTGCTCCTAGCTGAAAATACAAACGGAAGCATGCTGATGGTTTTGTGGTGAAGTGGAGAGTGTTTTCAGAATCTGGGTCAGGCACTCACAGGGTGGTGATGATGGAGGGCTGCAGACACAGCTTCTGTGTTAAATACTATTAGGAGGGTATGAATTTTTTTCTGGAAAATATGTTCTATTTCTGGGGACACAGGAATTGTATAAACACCAGAAGTCTTTTTTGTCAGAGAGCATTTATCATGAAGCTCATTAATCACATTTAAATCGTGCTGTGATTTGCAGTGTTTTCAAATCATTTGCTCACTGATATCCTTTTAATATTCCAGCCCTGTAATTTCGGATGCAAAGCTCACAGCCTTGGGACCAGAGCAAACTAGAGTAGCTGAACACAGACAGGTTGTTATGTGTATATTGTGTCAGGAGGAACAAGAAGTTAAAGTGGACAGCAGGGCTATGGTCTTGGCAGCATTTATTCAGCGATCAACTGTGCTGTCTAAAAACAGAAGCAAAATTACTCCAGACCCTGGTAAGTAGTATTTAGAGTTGTCTTTAATATTAAGGAATGTCAAGTCACTGTAACAACCACCTGCTCTCTTTTTAGACAGTGGCCTCACCTTCTTGTGTTAACTGTGTAATTGTGAGTGACTTCATTATGATCAGTGGTAAAGCTCCTATATTTTTAGTGAGGTAGAAATGTGTGTTCTAAATCACTTCAAGACATTATCTAAATGCTCTGCCACAAATAATTGGAAATAAGTGGTCTACTGTTAAAAACCCCTTTAGAAGCAGAAGTGTTTGTTCTTGAACACCAGCCTTAAAGTTATAGAGAGAGGAGGTCTTGATATAGTGCTGCAAAAGCACGAGATAGACGTTTCCTTCCTCTCAGTTACATGATCTGAAATGCCTCTTAGTGATAATAAAAAATGCTTGGATTTAGTTAACTTGGTGAAACAGATCACAATGATCAGTGAACACTTACAAAGGTTCCTCTATGGTCTCAGTGCAGAATCAGAATCGGTTAGGCTGGAAAAGACCTTTAAGATCAGGTCTAACCGTTCCCCAGCACTGCCAAGGCCACCACTTGACCCGTGGCACTGAGGCCTTGTCTCCAGGGGGTGTGAACACTTGCAGGGACGGTGACTGCAGCCCTGCCCTGGGCAGCCTGTTCCAATGCCTGAGCACCCTCTGGGACATGAATTGTTCCTCAGCTCCATCTAAACCTACCCCGGGGCAGCTGGAGGCTGTTTCCTCTTGTCCCATCCCTTGTTCCTTGGGAGCAGAGCCCAGCCCCTCCTGGCTCCATCCTCCTCTCAGGCACTTGTAGGGAGCCATCAGTCATTTTGCACTCTCACTCTGAAGATCAGTGTTCTTGGACTCATTGTTTAATGGTACTGAACCACCAAAACTGCAGGTAGATCTTGGGGACTTTTACCACAGCCAGTACCTCCGAAAGCTTGAGCACAGTACATGCACTCAAACAAAATGATGTGATGCTTGTAAATGATCTAAATGTTGTGGATTAGTGATAGGTTTTATGCCTCATCAAATGAATTACACTTTCGTCATGAAGTTTAATAATAACGAAAATGTGTAACGTCTATCTGTCGTTAAATCTTTCGATAACTCTTTATTTCAAAGTTGTTTTGTTTTATTTCAAATGCAGAAAGGTATGACCCATTATTCATGCATCCAGATCTGTCATGTGGAACCCACACGGGTAGCTGTGGACATATTATGCATGCTCATTGTTGGCAAAGGTAAAAAGCTTTATATAAGATTTTAGTCTAAATAGCATGTCAAGCCATCGCTTTGCCTAATGGCAGTAATTTTAATGGCAAAATGACTGGCATGTAGTAAACTTAAAAGAAGTTCAAATAGCAATGAAACCAGGTTTCCCGTGGGGAAAAACAAGTACTAATCATTACAATAGAATCATTGTAATAATATTGTAATACATACTGTAAACTTGGTCCAAAATTTTTCATTTACTATCCGTCATCTTGGTAAAGAGGAATCCAAATCACAGAATGGTTTGGATTCGAAAGGACCTTAAGATCATCTAGTTCCAACCCCACACATGGCAGCTTTCATTCTCTTTGATTGTTTATCCGTTATCCCTATGCATAATTCCCTGTGGTGCACATAGAACACTGAAGCTCAGATTTGTGGAGGTTTTGTGCAGTTCAGTAATACACGTGTTCCTGCTGCTTCCTGTGCTCTCTACCGGAGTTTTAAATGAATGCATTCCTTGCATTCTTAATTCCTTCTTCATGTTGAATTTGAAATAGAGACATCTGCCACCTAGTTCAAGTTCATCTTCAACATAAACCCAATTTTATCTTTTCTTCTTAGTCTTTTTCTTATAAGCCTTTTTTAGTTATTTTTATTCTTTGATTTTTGGAGGGGGATAAACGTGGTTAGTGCTACATGATGCCAATACCATGTGAAAAATACAAACCACTCAAGCCTCTCGACTTTGATTAGGCCTTTGCTTTGGTCCTTGGCATGGCTCTTCAGTGCCTGGTTTCAGATTCTGCCATGGGTGTGAAGGTTGTTAGGAGCTCCCAGAGGTTCTGTGGCCATAACCATGCACAGGTTCGTGGTCTTTGGTAGCACTCCTCGCTGAAGGTGTGTTTTGCATCTTCTTGTGTAGCCCACGTACAGTCCTGTGTGGTTGCCGTGAACTCCTGAAAATGTCCTTAGGTGCCTGTATTCAGTCCAGTTTTGGGTCATTGTCAGGCGTGCTCTAAACCATCTTGGAGGAATAGCAGTTAGGTTTAACAAAGCAGTGAATCCAGTTCCTTTTCGTATAGATTTGGAGATCAGCCACCATTTCTTCCAGTTAGTGCTCTCTTGTGGCATGTAATGGAATAAGCACAGTGATAATGCTCCTGGCATCTCCCTTAAACCTTTATGTGAAACTGAGAACTTTCAACTTTCTTTTCACCTCTTCCCCTTACCCTTATTATCGTAAATGGAAATTGCTGTAGCTGAGACCTAACAGCTCAGTGACCTTCAGCGCTTTGGGAGATTTTGGCTGCCAAAACCTGAGGATACTCTGCAGTTAGCAATACTTTTATCAGACACAGGGTAGAACTTTCTCCTTCCAATAATTCCTTCATGTATATCTGGGAAAGGCAAAAGAGGGCCTTCATGGGAATTTATTCATCTGTGTGTTAACGCTTTTATAATTTGCCACTAATATCTTGCTCTTTTCTAAAAGGTATTTCGATGCTGTCCAAGCAAAAGAGCAACGAAGGCAACAAAGATTACGAGTACACACAAGTTACGATGTAGAAAACGGTGAATTCCTTTGCCCGCTTTGTGAATGCTTAAGCAACACCGTTATTCCTCTGCTTCCTCCACCGAGGGTTTTGTTTAACAGGTCTGTTGGCTTTAGAGATGTCCTCAAAAAATGTGAAAACCAAAATCCCACACCCCAAAACACCCTTTCGAGGTGTTTATTATCTTCTGTTTTGATAATCTCGAATGGATTGCCTGCTTCCTTATTTTGGCTTATGGACTTGACTTGGTTGTTCAATAGTATGGAATTTAGAGCATGAAGGGAGAGTAAAGCATAAGACCTGCAGGAGAAGAGCTGAACATAGAGAAGCAGCGCAGCAGAGATGGTTGAGAAACCCAAGAGCATGGGATGCCTGTGAAATACTCATTCAGCTTATAGTTTGTTTTTAACTCATGTATGTGTTCTGTTTTTGTATATTCTTGGACAGGTTAAACTTTTCAAGCCAACCAAACCTAACTCAGTGGATCAAAACAATATCCCAGCAAATAAAAGCGCTGCATTTACTTCGAGATGAAGGCGGTGCAAGTAAGTCTGAAGAAATGTGTATCTCTGTATGTGAGACAGTTACAATATTCATGGAAAAGACCAAGTATTGTGATTCTACCACAGTGGAGTTGTGAGATGGTTGTGAAAGTGGTCAGAGCAGCTTGGCATTTCAGTTCATGCCTATATCCTCCTGCACCTTTTTATACTGCAGTGAGTACATATAGCCGAATAATCTGTGGTTTATTACTTCTTGTTTGCACAGGCAGTTCTGGTCATTCAGAAAAAATGGATCAGCTGCAATTACCTGAAGGATTTAGACCAGATTTCAAACCCAAGTATGTATTTCCATCTTAATAAATAATAAGAAATGAATCATGAAATGGTAACATGAAAACAGAGTGTGACTCCTCTGCTATAAGGTCTCAATAATTAAGGAAAATATATGGCTTTTGCTTTAATTAGAAAAGTTGATCCCATTATTATGATAATATTGAAGTCCAACCCACAAGCAGTAAATAATGCAGTAGAATTTCAGAGGTTAATGTGGTAAGTGGATATACAAAGATGCTGCAGTTGTATAGACATCAGGATCAAGCTTTGTTTCCGTGTTACTTGTAACCGGATGAAAGAGCCCTTTTAGAGCTCAGCGCCACAAGTAAAACCTGAAGACTATGAGATGGAGAGTATGTTAATATGTAATTTCAGCTGTTGTGGGGTGTTCGTGCTTGAGCCTACCCTTCCTCAGGTAGGGGATGTGACTGAGGACCAGTCACACCCCATGCTTTTACTTTAGCCTTAACTATATTATCTTTGAAGACTGGATCTTTTTAATACTAAAAAATGAGATCCATTCCAATCAAATAATCAAACAGTAGTTGGGGAGTGTATCTGTCACAGGAAAGAGGTTACAGAATCCCAGATCCAAGCAAAGGTACTGGAGTTCTCAAACTTGAAAAATCCAGGTGTTCAGCTCTGGGGTAAATGCTCATTATTAAAAGTTCTGTGCTGCCAATGGAGAAAACAATGGATTAGTAATACTGTCTTCTTCATTCCAGGAATCCTTATTCTGAGAGCATAAAAGAGATGTTGACAACTTTTGGTACAGCAACATACAAAGTAGGCTTGAAGGTTCATCCAAATGAAGAAGATCCACGTGTACCTATAATGTGTTGGGGAAGCTGTGCTTACACGATACAGGCTATCGGTATTAATGTGTTCATTTTGCTCCTTTCTATCTGAACTTTGGCATTTGGTGAAGTTCACACTGCTGAAATATATTGTGGGTTTGGTTTTTTCCAGAGCGGATTTTAGCTGATGAAGATAAACCACTGTTTGGTCACTTACCTTGTCGACAGGTGAGGATCAAGCAGCAATTCCTCTCTGAATCAGTGGAAAAAAAAAAAGAGGGAATTATGCCGCTTTAATGCGGAATATCTAAATTTTATGTTCCTGTTATGTGATAATTTTATTTGTTGGATACCAGTGTTTAATCAATCAGTATCTGATTATTTATCAACTTAACAATCAAATCTAGCAAAGCCATTATATTTTGAGTTATTTTGCTGGAAATTCATAGTTTCTCATGGTAACAGTCAAGATAAGAATACTGAAGGGAACTTGTGTATTTGCATAAACATAAATGTCTGTCATGTACTTAGACACTCAACTGTAGCTGATGGGAGTGGTTTGAGGGGTCTGCTCAAATGCTGTAAGTCAGACAACCTTTTCATATTGAGGAACTTCATTAACTGTGGCCGTGTCTCTTTGTTTTTAAAGGATGACTGCCTTAAGTCATTAACAAGATTTGCAGCAGCTCACTGGACAGTTTCATCTCTTTCAGCAGTACAGGGTCACTTTTGTACTCTCTTAGCATGTAAGTTCACCACCTTATGCTGTTTTCTACAAGGAGATACAGAAGAATGCTTATGGAATGTCGTTAGTCATGATTACAAGAAGGTTGTTTTATGCACTGGTTTTAAGTAATAAACCAAGAGCTGGTATTTTCACTAGTGTTTGCTAGTGTATTTTTCAAGCCTAGGAGCAAGGAAAAATATTAGCCTTCAATCAGCCACTATTCTATGAAGGATACATAAAGATAACTTAGGGAAGAAAAGTTGAGTTTTGGAAGTCCATTGCTCTGGTCACTTTTTTGATAGAAGCTTTTTTCACACCTCTGGTTTGAGTTCTGTGGCTCCCTGCTTACAGAAGTGAAAGCATTTGAAATCAGAGTGGTGGCGGTATGTCTGCTGATAGAAGCAGCTTCAAGATATCACAGCTTAAGTTTTTGGCCAGCAAGGCAGCAGTCTGCAACTGAAGCATTTTGAAGTCCTTGTGATGGGACCGTTGTTTACTGTGGTAGTGTTTTTAAACTTGGCAGCTTGATGTTTGCATTCTGTATTGTAAAGCTATTCTCGTAACTGCACTTTTGCTCGTGTGTTGTAAATCAGATTGTACTTGCAGCCGTTCCTTGATTGTTACCTTAAATACGTTGTAATGTTTGCAAGGCAGTTCAGGTTTGCTTTTAGATGGCCTTGGGATTTATGAATTTCTGTTTTGTGCTTTGGTTAATACTTTGTGGCTACTGCGAATGTGAATGCGAGAGAGATGGAGAGACTGATACCTAGCTCTTAATTAGGGATAAAATAATGAATTTAAGAGACTGTCACACAGATGAGTTACACGAGGCATGAACCTTGTTTAGTCACAAGCTCTCTGGGTCCGAGCTTGAGATACTATCTCATTTTATCTCCCACTAGAAGCCAAAGCGATGAAAGAGAAGTCACTATGGGAGCAGTGACTGGCAGCATTTGTTTTGTGATAGTTACTTTGGGTTTGTTTCATTTCAATACGTTATAGTTAAGTAGGCAAAAGTCTTTTCCAGTAATATTGAAAACCTCTTGAATTCATGACTTTCTGGCCCAAAGGGGCACATTTGTATTTCAAGTACTTTAAAGCATATAAACCAAGGAGATCGCTCTTGTTTTATAACTGAAGTGCCCTAAAACCTTTTAATATCTAAATGTTCAATTAATAAGTTTATTTTTCTCTCTCCAATACTCAGCACTGGTGCCTAATGAAAAAAATGGAAGTCTTCCTTGCATACTTGATATCGACATGTTTCACTTATTGGTAAGTATTCCATCAGGTACAGTAAGAATGCTTTGATCCAGTAGGCACTATGTAAGAATTTAATTGGAAACTTCCTCTTTACTCTGGGTTAGGAACCTTTCAAACTGTTCAGGGGTTTGGTGTTTTTTCACTACTTCATAGAATTCAAAGACTCTTTTTCATTTCAAGTACTCTTACCTATAAATATAAAGGGGGATAATGAGGAAGAATGTGTACTCTCTGATTGTCAAAGCAAAAGAAAAACCCAAACCCAGCCCTCCCACCAAACCACTGAACCCGAACAAAACAGCAGCAACAACAAAAGCAAACCAAAACCAACCAAAACTCAATGCCACCCCCAGAGCCCCCTGATATAGTTACTCGTTGTTCCCTTAAATTGTGGCTGGTTATTTAACTTCAGAAGTAGCCTTAGGGGTACTGCAGCACGAGCAGAGGAAATAGGTAGATTCAACAAGAAAAGGCATATTCCAGCTTGCTTGTTTTCTTTTGCAGGTAAGCTTGGTGCTCTCTTTCCCTGCCATACACTGTCAGGAATTTTCAGGGGTTAGTCTTGGCACTGGAGATCTTCACCTGTTTCATCTTGTCACGATGGCACACATAATACAAATTTTACTTACCTCATCAACAGGTAATGCCACTTTCTTTCAACTTTCAGGGAAATGATTCCTCAGTTCTGACTTGGGAAACGCGAGGGTGCTATTGGCAAATCTGTGCAGTTTATAGTCACAAAATACTGATTGTGAAAGTTCAGTCTTCTGTCTTTATTGCTTACCACTGCAGGTATTTTGGAGCATAGCTAATCGTGAATCCTAGCTTTCCAAGTCATGTAGCAATGTAGTATTGCAAAGAGTTGGCTTAGGCATTGTGTGATGCATAAATTGCACTCAGCAAAGTAATCCATGTATCTCCTGGTAGGAGGAACTGGATAAGGTATGGTGTGCCAAAAGCAAAGAACTCCAAGCCAGGTGTATTAAGAATCCCAGTTGATTCAAAATGTAAACCAGGACCAGTGTGATGTTGACAGTTGCATAAACTTACCACGTAAGATGTGAGCTGAAAACCTCTTTCCAATACATCGTATTGTAGCCCACTGGAACGATTCACTTTGTTTTGGCCTTTTTCTCAAAACTTGAGGAAATACATTCTTGGTGTAGAAACACTTCTATATGAAGTAACTTGCTTATTACTGCTTTCTCCTTCAGAAGAGAATGGCATGGATCAAGAAAACACTAACAGTGAAGAGGAAGTAGCTGTGCTTACACTGTATAAGTTTCTTTGCCAGTGTACAGGAAGGTAAAAGTGCAATGTTAACATTTCATAATGCTCTCTCTCTCTCCTGAACTCAACAGTAACTACTGACCGAATTCCATACACTAATGCTGTCAAAAATGAGAAGTTTAACTTGGGAATTCATGCACCTGGTTCCTTATCCCCTACTTCTAGAAGTAACTTCTTTTGAAGTAACTATTTCTATCAGTTCCTGTGTTCATGAAGAAACCTGCTCGTGAGCATTATGCTCTGGAACAGTTTTTCTGGTCAGCTTGCAGATGTGTAGTGTCTGGAATTGACAGTGTCCGTGTACAGAAAACTTGGTGGGATCTGAAATGTCTGTGCACGATTTCCCTTCGTTTACTGACCCAGTTGGTTTTGGGTTTAGGGATCTCTATTTTGTTCTTTGTCTCGGAGTCAGCTGTGAAATAAACACTTGGTATAATGCTTACGTCAGTTGAAAATCAGTAATTCAATATGAAATATGACTGAAGACTTACTAAATACAGCTCTCAAAGTGACATGGTTTTTTTATTGTGTTCTCTTAAGTGCCTTGAAAGAAATTTCCTCAGGCTGGCACCTGTGGAGGAATCTAAAAGCTGGAATCATGCCTTTCCTGAGATGTTCTGCTTTGTTTTTCCATTACTTAAATGGAGTCCCAGCACCCTCAGAAATTCAAGGTAGTATCTGTTTTGTGTTAAATCAGCTTTTCAATACAAATAAATTACATTTATACTCTCTTTTCTGAGATGTTGAGTGAATGAGTGTGAGCTTGTGACCAGTGCAGAGTCATGTCTGCATAATGAAAAAGTGAAGAAAATATTGCTTCCATTTAAAAATGTCTTTTTAATATAGAGGCAAACGCCATTCTAGATTATTTAAAACAGAAAGTGGTGCTTTTCTCTTAAGAAGTGGCATTTCATTTATTTCAAATCTGTTGATCACTGTTTTGAAATGAGATATGTTTCTGCTTGCATTGGTTTCGTTTGAATCAGCATCCACCAACAACCTAAGTCTCTCTATAAAAATACTATGTTACATTACACCCCAAATAACATTACACCCCAAATAATTGATGTTAGTAACATACACGTATGGTGTATGTAGGGATAGAGTATAAACCTGAAGATGCTAATAATAAGTGGGTTCACGCTGCTTCAGGACTCCCATGCTGAAAACAGTGTGGTTGGTGCTGAGCTAACATGAGACAGCTCTTGTCAGGAGTGTCTTTTTGACTTGGATCTTCTTGTAGGATGTTTCCTTGACATTTTCCTTGAAACAAGGTTTCTCAAGTTCATTGTCTGGACCAGTAGTGACCACCTGAGTTCTTTATGTTATGGGTACTCTAAAGATGAGGGCCAAAGTGCATAGGTACTTCCAGACAGCAGGTCGAAAGGCCTGTAGAGAGTTGGCTATAGGAAAGGGGAAGAGGAAGGCTTTGCTTCACGTCTACAGTCCTCAGGTCCCAGGGGTTTGGATGGCCCTGCCGATCCCCACCACTGAGGGACATCCTGACGGTGGCCATGGCAGTGGGTGTTTAGCTTTTCCTTCCCATTTCCCGCCCCAGGACCCACTGATCCCACAACTGGCCTGTGTTGCTCTTCTCTGATGTTTTACTGGGGGTTGCAAAATGGCAATTCACACGGGCATGAGAGGGAAGCAGGCACAGCTTGTATTGTAATTCACTTGGTTATTCAGGAGCAAAAATGGCTGTGCCATGGAAGGAGGTACTGGTAGTCTTTGTCCTGAAAGCTGGGAGAGCAGAGGCCCGGGGAGTCAAACCAACAGACTGCTATGAATTATGGCAATCTGGTGGTTGTGTCCTACATATTTTAGTAGAGTTTGGCATTGCAGGCATTGGCAATGTCACAGGCTGCCTGTCTCTGTGTTACAGTCTCCAAGGAGCGCAAAGCACTTGACATTAGAACAAGAGGCATACAAATAAGTAGTAAAGGCCATTGAAACCTCTGTTGTGATTTGTCTATGACATGAAGAACAGGCTTAGGGGGAAAAGTTTGAGGAAAGTTGCCTTTTGTTACAAGCAGCTGGCTGTCTGGTGCCTTTACTACCACTTTTATACTTTATTCCACTTTTTGGGGGAAGGAATACAGTCAATTAAAAACCAAGAAAAGGATAGGTGTCCCATTACTTAGAGCTATATTTCATTCATTGTAGATAATACCATTTAAGAAGATGTAATGATAAGTATGCTTTTTCTTGCAGTCAATGGAACAAACCAGTTTGAACACTTATGTAGCTATCTTTCCTTGCCAAACAACCTCACCTGCCTTTTTCAAGAAAACAGTGAGATTCTGAACACATTAATAGAAAGGTAAGTCTTGTTTAGATACTTAGCTTTAATGATACAAGGAATCCTGCACAAGAGTCATGGAAGTATTCTCCCGGGAGTTCATATCTAGATGTGAATTGTGGAATTTGAAAAGCAATTGTGAAAGAAGTGTTTTGAAAGCAATCCTTCTGGTTGTAGAGATTATGGAGTAGATGTACCGTGGATTTGTGGCTTCTTTGGCTTTGGAAAGTAGCATCTATTGAAGTTAAAAGCTAATTTTTGTCTTTCTTGTAGTTGGTGCAGTAACAATGAAGTAAAAAGGTATCTGGAAGGCGAGAGACATGCTATCAGGTAAACATGGACACATTTTAAGCAGAGACAAGGAGGAAACTTCAATGCTGCAGTTTTCTCCAAATGGTTCTTTTAAAGGTTTCTTATAATAGCACAGTATCACTTCTGGTTTATTGAATGACAAAGATGCTAGGGGATAAGCAAAGAGATTTGAGGAATCCTGTAAGAAAAGTGAAATATTTAAAAGGCAAAGTTAAATATTACAGTTTTATCTAGACCAATCTGCAGTCATCAGAGGCTATGACATTTCTTTTCATGCTTCCTATATTAGGTTTGTACCTTCTAATTCAAAAGAGATGCTGTTGCTAAAAGACATCTACATACCAGGCATTGAAGAGCTTTTTAAACTCTCTTATAAAAGAGTCCAGATTGTTCAGTGAAAACACTGCATCAGTTGCTAAAAGGAAGATTTGCTTTTCCTGCATTTCTATGTGCTAAGCGATTCTTTTGGATTCAGAAAGCATTTAATGCTTAGTGGGTGTAGAAGAGCGTCTGAGGTGTTTTTCTTTGTGAAGGTTGAGTAAAAACAGTGGTTATCAATTATCCAAATAATTGTAAATGGAGGTTGACAGTGCTGTCATCAGAAAACATATCCCTGTATTTTAATGTCCTCTGCCGAATACACAAAGTCAGTCTTTGTGTTGTAAATACAGTAAGGCAAAGTGACACAAATAAGGATTAATCACTTCATCTGTTAAATACCAGGCTGTTAACAGACGTTCCTATACAGTAAGAAGAGCAGAACTGATTTCCTGTTGTGTGATTGTTGCCATTTCTTGCCATGTGCTCCTTTTCTTAACTACTCTTCCCAGGATGGTTTAACTTGACAGTGATTTTGTTTTCCTCTCAGTCTGTTGTTGAGCATTGTTACAAACCTCTATTTACAGGTCACAGTCAAATTTGTGTTATTCCTAGAATTGAAGATTATTAAAATTTAGCGTATGGCATCTGCCAAAAAGTTAACTTTTAACTGTTATTTCTACAGATATAAATATTTGGCATTAAATAGATCCGTTTCAGTACATGAATATTTTATGCTCTTCAGGACACAAGTTCTCTGAACTTGACAGTCAAGCTATTTTCCATTCGATATTAGTGGCAAAAGGAAAACAGAATCCTAGAATGGTTTGGGTTGGAAAGGACCTGAAGATCGTCCAGTTCCAAACCCCTGCCAGGGGCAGGGACAGCTAACGCTAGGCCATGTCACCCAAGGAAATAAAAAGCAGGCTGATAAGGGAGCAGAACAAATACTCAGTGGTTTAACTGATCTAATGACCTCCTCGTGGGCTCTGCTAAAAGCATACATCCGACGCAGGTATTTTTCTGACTTTCTGCCTGTCATATAAACCCATGAAAACTGTGACTAAGAAACAGGAGTGGCGTTCCTTCTTCACGTGCTGCCCTTTTACTCTGTGAATGGCAGAGAAGAGGAAAACTTTAAAGATGTAATTGTTCCCAGATGCTGTTTAGATGAGTCAGGAAAACATTGAATGAGTTTGATAGCGCTGTGTATTATTCACTGACGTGTGAGTAGTTAATTTGCTTGCTTTATTCTAGCTATGCAAGAGAATCCAACAAATTAATAGACCTTCCGGATGACTACAGCTGCCTCATTAACCAAGCGTCCAATTTCTCGTAAGTTGTATGCAATTCTAGTGAGGAGCCCTAAAGTCTTCTGCTCCTTTGGGCGAGCTGGGAACCCTCTAACCTGAAAGCCTTCAAAGCTGTTTAGAGGCTCAGAAAGTCAATGGCACATACCGGTTGTCGTGGCTTCCAGCAGAACTGCTGTGTTATGTGTTAGTTCAGTGCAGCAGAAACTGCAAGGACTTGCTTAAAAGTTAACAGCATAAGTGTTCAAAAGTAGATTTAAATCTTTTTACCATCCAGAACTTAATACTTACAAAGTATTTGTGTTCTTTTCTTTTATTTTTCACTTAACAAAAGATGTCCGAAATCAGGTGGTGATAAAAGCAGAGCCCCAACATTGTGCCTTGTGTGTGGGACCATGCTATGTTCTCAGAGTTACTGCTGTCAAACTGAACTAGAAGGAGAAGATGTTGGAGCCTGTACTGCACACACGTACGCTTGTGGGTCTGGAGTGGGCATATTCCTTAGGTAAGGAAGTGAGCACCTCTACTTACATTGCTGGGTTAGGTGGGGTGTGTGTAGGAATGAAATCAGTAGTTCTATGGATGTGATAGCAGGAGTGGTTTGTAAAGGTGGTGGTTTGCTAACAGCAGGGTTGCCTAAAAGCTAGGGTGTTTATCTTCCTTGTGCTGTGATACAAGGTTGTTTCTTTGAAATTCAGATTTTCTCTGATACTTTATTTTAAAGTGGATTGGTTTTCTCTGTGCATTTATTTGCACTCAAGTATTACAAAATGCTGAAGGCAAACACCTGAATTTTCTTGTTGGTGCTGCTGTTGAAAACGTGAGCATTCATTTTGGTTGTCTTCCGCAGAAAGCGAAAGGTTAGAAAATGTCTGGGTTTCCTTTGGCAAAGATTTAGTGAGGAGTGAAATTATTCTGTTCTCTTGTGTTGAGTACTTTACGTAGAGTGCGGATAATATGGCGTGAACCTACCTTGTCTGTAACTGCTACTTGAGGAGTGACAATAGGAAGAGAATAACATCTTTAGTTTAAAAGAAGTGCCCTTAAAAACGTGTACCTGCGGATTGTACAGAATGAAAGTAGAGCTGGAAAAGGAGTATCTGCAAACTGCGGGAAACTGTTCACCTAAAAGTCAATACCCCAAATCTCCTCTGTGTTTCTCTAGAGTACGAGAATGTCAGGTGCTATTTTTAGCTGGAAAAACAAAGGGCTGCTTTTATCCTCCTCCTTATCTTGATGATTATGGAGAGACAGACCAGGGACTCAGGTAAGTGTTCTAACAAATACATCTTTTAAAGACAGGAGTTCTGAAACCCTCTGGTTTGTAACATACACTTTCTATGCTACCTTTTGATTTTAATTACATGGGTAATGTTATGTTTTGAGGTGGCTGCTGCATCCAGCATCTTCAAACATTTTAGTGCTAATGTGTGCTTCGAAGTTAAAACTATGGAAGATCATTCCCACGTTATAAGCAGTTGTCCTGAGGTTGCCTAGAAATCAAGGCTGAAAATCTTACTTGTATATAGTGCATTTATTTGCATCACCTGCGTTAACTTAATACCAAGTGAAAATACTATAAGATTAGTTTATTTAATGTGGGAGTCCTTTGTCTTGACTGCTGTCGCTGCTTCCTCTGGGAGTAGTTGGGGGTTTGATGCTATTAATGCTACTCCTGAAACTGGTGTGAAAATCATGGAATCTGAACTGGTTCAGCATGGAGAGATAGCTGAAAACCTCTGGACAAGGCTCGTGTGGGCTGGATGTGAGATCCCCAGAGGCTGGAGGGGACTGTTGAGCACTTGAGGGTGGGGACCAGACACAGTAGCACTCCAGTTTCCTGATCCAAGTATCTGCTGATTTCCTCTGACAAGAGAATACTGTTAAAGGGGTATCTAAATACTTGTGACGTTCGAAAGGGTTATCTAATATTTAACATGTCGCACGTGAGGGTTTGCGCTTGGCTGCCGTGTTTTCTCGTTCCTCGTAACTTACCCTCTCCTTTTCAGACGTGGGAATCCCTTACATCTGTGCAAAGAACGATTTAAAAAGATTCAAAAACTGTGGCAGCAGCACAGTATCACAGAGGAGATTGGACATGCACAGGAAGCAAACCAGACGCTCGTCGGCATCGACTGGCAGCATTTATAATGGTTACCTGCTGAAGACTGGAACTTTATTAAGCTTTTTGTAGCTCAGTAAGCTTTTCAGAAGAGGGATTAGGAAAAAAAATGTCTGAGGAGGGACAAAAACCACCCGCGAGCCCAGTCCTGTTATTTAATCTTTGTTTTACAATGTATTTCATAAAGATACCAGTTAACGTTCATCAAGTAAACTTTCTATGTAAGCAAATTTTATTAGTCGTATAATTTGCACTGTGCTTCCTTCACAGAAATGCCGTGGGTTATAAACCCGGGCAACCAAACTTGAGTTTCTGATACACACAAAAGAAAAGAATGACTCTTTTTGGAAGTCTGACAATGATTTTTCTTATAAACTGCAAGAGAAAAAGACTGCTGAAGCAGAAACCAGATAGAGCACAACTCTGGATTGTGTTTTGCCCCTTGCTAGTAATCTGAGCCGTTTTATTTATTACTCTGCATTTTAATACTTAAGCTGTGTGTACATGCAATGGAATGAAGTAAGGAAGCAAATAATGTAGCAAATGGATGTTTCTGTCTGCATCAGTGGATAATTCACTCTTTCACTCGGTGTACCTAAAATGATTTTGCCATTTGGACTCTTGAGGCTTTTTTTGCTTCAAGGTTGGTTTTAAACTAAAAAAAACAAACCCCTAACACTAGCTTTTACAAGTAAAATAATTTAACTTAAAGCTGTTTCCAGAGCATTGCACTCCTTAGACTGATGTGGTTTGTCATACGAATGTAGCCGGGAAACCCCTTCACCTTCAATTCCGCGATTGGTTATTGGTATTCAAGGGTTGACATTGTGTTTTAGAGGGTATTTTCAGATAATGACGATACGTGAAATGTCACGTAGTTTATGTGAATCTGCTCATTTCATGTTAACTTGCAGGAGCACAGAGGCTGTTTTCATCATTTTTGGCGACAGTCAACTTTTAAGGTGCAAATCCCATCTCCTTTTTGTTGCAGACAAACGGAATGGTTTCCTCTGGCTTTGGAAGGGCCACAGTCACACTGCCCCCATTTTTGCGTAGACTCATGGGTTT
The DNA here is from genome assembly GCF_033815535.1 of Pezoporus flaviventris. NCBI lineage: Eukaryota > Metazoa > Chordata > Aves > Psittaciformes > Psittacidae > Pezoporus > Pezoporus flaviventris. The sequence continues at coordinate 1,369,343 of NW_026892680.1, read as the reverse complement.
TTTTTTCTGTTGTCCCATCAAGTATATTTACTTTCTGGCTTGATTTAAAGCTCTGTAAAGATGTTTGCATATAGTATATTTTATAAATATATTCTATAACTGCGCAGATTTGCACTTGATCTGAGGGTGCCTGAAGGCAGTGAGGTTTTCTAGCTGTATGTAATCAGACCGCCGAGGTGTCTCTAAAAAGCGACATTCTGCTTACGGATTGAAAATGAAGCCCATTACCTTCCTCTCTCCTATCTTCTGACGAATGAGTGAAACCTGAACTTCCATAGTTCTGTTTCCTTGATAACCTGTGGTTCTTTTTAGTCGAGTCTTACTTTCTGACTCCCGTCTCCAGCCCAGCTAAGCAACCCCTGACCTGTCCGCCACGTCTTCGGATCCTCTTGGTCCGACTGAATTGTTTCTATTTTTACAGACTTAATGCTTCCGATCAATTTTGTATCTCCATGGTGTACAGGACACTTTTTCAAACGTTCAGTACCAGTATTGAGTGAAGATGTGAAGTATGAAATAAAGAAACTTGGCCAACGTTGATTTCCTTTTCTTAAAACCGGTACAGGCTCCTCTACCTGTTGTAGATCGAATCATGTATGTGTTGCTGTCTCTTTCCATAAAGAGACGTGCGGAAGTTGCAGGAAAAAAATGACATTAATGCTTCATCTCTGCCTTCCCCTACTGAAGCTGGTTGGTGTATCAACAGTTTTCTGTGCATGGTACTTAGAAATCCCACTTCTTTGGTGATGTTACTATTCCTTTGCAGAGAGTCTCGCTTCCTAAGCTGTGTGCCACAGTTTCAAGTAATGTGTAACTGCATTGAAGAACTCTTTTCCTGTAAGCATAGTATTAAAAAGGTAACTGGTGAGACTGACAGATTCCTCTGTGCAAAGCAAAACGCTGACAGCAAGAAGGACTGTTTCTTGTCTTCCTCTGGGATCAGAGTCAGAGACTGCAAGGTTGAGTAGGTTGGTAAAAGGATGACCATAAGTAACTGCGAAGTACACAAGTTAATCATTTTTTTGCAATTTAGTCATTCTTTACTCAAGACTTCTATTTTCTGATTTGTTTTGCATGTATTTATATTAATGTAGAAATATTTATATATAACACTGTTTCAGTATCAGGGAAATAATATCTGTAATAAATTGGCTATAACTTTACTATGTATGGATTGTGTGTACGATCTAGAATGTGTTACATGTTTGGGGGGAGGAAAAAACCCAACCCCAAACCCCCACAACGTTCCCATCATAACAGAACACAAAACAAAGCCGAAAGCGTCAAGGGGGAATGCTTTTGGTGTTGACATTCAATAGGCATTTGTTAAATGTTGCTTTTCGGGTTTTGCTGAGCTCGGTCCTTCGTGTGTGTCACCTTGTTAATCACAAGCTCACAGCAATACCTGGATGTGCAACATCTGCAGTTCCCTGGCTAGAAATATAAGGTGATTATATTATTAGTGTCATTTGCTTCAGTCAGCTAAACCTTTCTTGACCTCTACCAGAGAGTTCCAGTCGTGGTCTTAAAGGATTGTAAATTGCACTTTTTAAAGGGATGAGGGGTGAGGTTCACATCACTGATGTCTCTGCTGTGTTTGGACTTTGTGGTTCCCCCCCCCAAGCTGCCATAGGAAGCTCACTTTTACTGTGGTGGAAATACCTAACCAAGGCAACACCTCCTGCCTTCTGACCTGTGCTCCCACAGCTCTTTTACCTACTTCGTCTGTAATGCTGAGGGGGGTTTGTTGGCTGAGGTGAAGTGCTCATGGATTCTCAGCTCTCCCCCAGTTCCCTACAGCTTCTTCCTATCTCCTCACAGCAGTCTTCATGCTGGTGATTAAGCAAGTAAAATTCCTGCCTCGTTTCCCACTCTGCCACTGGGAACAGCCTGGACCGAAGGGCTCAGTGTGCTGCTGCGTGATACGGTTAACAACTTCTACTGGGACAGGGACAGTGCACATGCAGCTGCACAGACCCTTTTCTGCCCTTTGGCGTTTGACGTGAAGCCCCAGCAGCTCCCGTGGTCCAGCCCTGGCATCTTCCTTTAAGTGCATCTTACTTTATGCTACATGACTTGGTGTTCTGGTTAGAAGCAGCATCACTGTGATAATTTCCTTCATGACCTGGATGCGTAGAGGAGAAGCCAGATGCTCATCCTGCTGTGCAAGTACCTTCAGCACAAAATCCCAGCCATTTCCCTTTCTGGAAGATGAAATTGCCCCAGGGGAGCTTATCTCTTATCTCCTCCCAGTATAGAGTCCTGTTCCCATCAGCTCAGTATGCAGTCTGCCTCGCTTCTGCCCTGGACTCTCCTTTTATGTTCCTTGCTAGTAATTGCCTGTGGCAGCAGCAGTGGCTCTGTGTTTCCATTCCACTGTTGAGATTATTGAGTATATATCCAGTGCAGCAGTATTAAACAGTTTTGGCTTGAATATAAGCCCCTGGGAAATGCCACTTGTAACTGTTGGGGTTCCAACTGTTCATTGCTACCCTCTGAGCCTGAAAACCCAGCCAGGTTTCTGTCCACCTTGCATTCTGTCCAGTCTCCCATCTCCCCACATCGGTTACAAGGATCTGGTCTGGAATCTGCTTGAAAGCTTGGCATCTGCTGTACAGAGAAAGTGGGTTTACGGTAACTTCCATTTACTGCGAAGCAAAAGGGGAAGGGGCCTTTAAACTGATCCAGCAGCTGCATGATTTTTGTCCATGAGCAGGATAAGGGAGGCATTCTCTGATAAGAGATAATGGGGGGCTTCATCTTTGTGGGGCTGCTGGTGTGATCTTCCATGGCAGGGGGTTGGAACTGGATGATCTTAAGGTCCTTTCCAACCCACACCAGTCTGGGATTCTGTGGTTCATGTTTTCACACTGAAATCTGCTCTGCTTCTGGTGAGGCAGGGCTGTTACCTGGCCAGTCCTGCCTGCCAGCGGGAGCAGAATGGTGCTCTGCGTATCTCCGCTGGCATTAAAGGAGAGCTTTCTTAAGGAGGCATCCACTGAGCTGTTCAGTTCCTCAGTCCCTTATGGTGAGCGTGCCGCAGTCCTGTACGGCCCTGCGTAGAGGACATGGTTTAGTGGTGGCCCTGGCAGTCCTGGGGTAAAGGTTGGACTCGATGATCTCAAAGGTCTTTTCCAACCCAGCTGATCCTATCACTCCGTGATTCATGGGAGCAGCACTGGATTCAGGTGTTCCCAAGGCCTGCCTGCTGAGGGAATGCTTCCAGGTGCTCATGCCAACCCCACCTCTGCCTGCACAGCCAGCACGTCTCCGTGTGCCTGTCCACCTCCTCAGGTAGCTGCTTCAGGTTGAATGGGACTGCTTCAACGCAACCCGAGGGACAGGCACACAGGAAGGGTGCTTGCCGGTCATGGGAAGCCTTGGAGCCACGTTGGCTTTGGGAAAGCATCTCTCCTTGCCATGAATCCGTGTCATTTTGTTCTTTCTGGGTGTTCAGAAGGATGGGAAGGAGTGGAGGTGGTTTCCCTTCTGGGCTACGTTCAAACAAAGGTGGGAAGAGTCCCACGGTAAGAACGCTGCAAACAGGTATTGCCGAGGCAAAAGTCTCCATCATGTAGTGCCTGATGCAAGTCTGTGTGTGAGTAACGCATCTTCATCTCCGGCTGCTCGTGACTTGTGGCTCCTAGGAAGTGTTGCAGTGTCAGTTGTTGGTTTGGGCAGCCAACATTGCTGCCACTGGGAGCTCTTCCATTGGAAAGCCCTCCGAAGCCCCACGGAGCTGTGTCCTTCAGACTCGGGGCAGTTATTTCCAATAGGAGGGAGAAGGGGTTTGTTGTTACTGATTTTACCCCGAGGCCAGCAATGGGCAGGAGAAACAGCGCTGCCTGGTTCTGTTCTGGGAGAGTCAGCTCAGCTCCTGATGCCCGAGTCAGGTGTAGCTTTCATTTAGCTGTATTGGGCTAGTTCCCATAGAACAGTTTGGGTTGGAAAGGACCATAAGGTCACCCAGTTCCAACCCGCTGCCATGGGCAGGGACACCCCACGCTAGACCATATCTCCCACGGCTCTGCCCCACCTGGCCTTGAACCCCACCAGGGATGGAGCCTGTACCATTCGTTTGCCCATAATGTGACTTTGATCTGAAATGGATCAATACCTATGTTATTAATCATGCTGCAGGCTGCTACAGGAACAGGAGGCTTACGTTAAGGCTCACATTATTTCTTCCTGTTTCACGCATGGATGTTTCTTTCCGTAGTTTACTCATAGCAGCTTCAACGTTTCTCCTACAGATCTTTGCACCAAGTGTAAGAGCTGCTTTGCATATTCTTATCTTGGGTGGGCCCAGCTTGTCTTTAGCACGGGATCCTGGAAGGAAAGAGCCCCAGTCAAGGACCGCCGAGCTCAGGTCAGTGCCGGCATCTGGGCACACCACTGCGGGGTGCTTTAGGGACTCGCAAGCCCAAGGGGTGGTGTGAGGAATCCCGTGTGGGGTGTGTGTGAGTCACGCGGAGGATGCTGAAGTGTGCTAGCACACCGGAGAGGAGGTGATGTAAAAACAACGGAGGCAAGGAGGTCAGCAGTGTGTGCTGCAGGGTGTCAGCTTTGGCACTGGAGGCTGCCCAAAGCTCACTGCTTTGATGCTGTGTAGCAGAACTAAACCTCTGCTTCAGCTGCTGCCGCCGGGCGAAACTCCCAGCTTTCAACCTGCTCCAGTGGGAAATGTCCCTGCCCGTGGCAGGGGTCGGAGCCGGGTGAGCATGAAGGTCCCTTCCAACCCACAGCAGTCTGGCTGTGGAAGCGTTTGCGTTCCGGACGGGTGGGCAGATGTGGGATACAAGCTATGCCGGAGCTGAGCGGTGTCACATCACCCGGGACACCAAAGCCGAGAGCCAGCACGGCTGCTTCACTGCCCTGGAGCATCAGTGGTGCTCCGGATGGAAGCCCTGCTCCAGGCACGGCTACTGAGCTTGGTTTCCCAGGGCTGGGGTTGTAGGGAGAGGAGGATGAGGCCGTTCCCTGCCCTCAGAGCCTCAGGATCCACTTGAAGTCTTCACCGGTGGCCGAGACCTGGTTGTGAAACGCCTGAGGAGGGTCTGTGGCCCCGGGATCGTGGGGCCTGCATGAGCTGCACCCCTGGTTGAGCACCAGCTTGCGATGAGGCGAGGGACGAAGCCTTTTTGCCCCACTGCAGCTGGGGCCATGCTATGGTAGCGATGCTCTGGGCTCTGGGCACGCTGCTGTGAGTCTCTTCCTGAACAGAATGCTTCCTGAAATAAACCGAACGCATTGGTAGCATGCATAGCCCGTGGCAGGGGGCTGGAACTGGCTGCTCCGAAGTGATGTGGACGACCCAAACCCGCCTGTGATGCTGAGAATAACCTGAAGGGATCTCAAATCGGCAGAAAGAGATAAGAAGAGAATAAATTGACATCTGAGGTCCTGAGTGAGAGGTTCCCCCCTCTCAACAGGTGACTGGGGCCGCTGGGAAGGCAAGAAGCAGCTCCTAAAGGCAAGCTCTGCCTGCGGGAGCTGCCCTGGAGCAGGGGAACGCGGCTGCTCTTGCACAGAGCCCCAGCCTGCTTTGGCTTGGAGGGGACCCTAAAGCTCCTCCAGTCCCAACCCCTGCCATGGGCAGGGACACCTCACACCGGAGCGGGTCCTGAGCACTGCAGGGAGGGCTGACCCCATGTAAAGCAGTGGTTAGAAGGGAAGTTTCACGTCTGCATCGCTTCAGGGCGGAGGAAGCTGCGTTCCTGTTACCAGAAATAAGCGTCCCTAAGCCTCCATCTCCCCGCAGGGCGCCGTTATCACATGGCTCCAGTCTATTTTCCTGCCCTTAGCTCTTAATTAACTAATCTCTAATAATGCTCTTTCTTTTTTGCCTTTAATGAGCGCTTGTGATGTGTCCCCGATTCACACCGCTGACGGCGAGAGCCGCGCCCGGGCTCCCTGCAAAGCGAACGGGTTCTGCTGGAAAAGAAGGGCTTTTCCTGGGAATCCTTTTCCTTTCCTTTCCTTTCCTTTCCTTTCCATCAGCCTTGAAGATCTTCCCTGAGCATCAGCCCCGCAGCCCGATATAGCATCCCCGGGCTCTTCGCTAAGCTGCACCCATGCCTTTGGCCGGTATGAAACGTCCCAGCTCATGTAATGCACTAAGCCGGTCGATTGCATTAAGGCTACTTAGGAATTAATAGCTTTAAGGAAGCTGTTTGTGTTTCCTCCTCTAAAGCACTTTAGCGAACGTTCTGTGGCCCCTCAAAGAAATGTCACCGGTAAACCAGGGCTCGGCTGGCATCTCTTTGATAGAATAAATGGGGTTTCTCACCACCCCAAGGCCGCGGGCTGGCTCTGGGACCTGGGTGCTTGGGTTTAAGCAGGGAAATCCGTCTGGAGGTAGCTCTGAAGCAGTGGCCTGGTTTGAATGAATGAAGCTCACGCCCATAGGAAGTTTATCAGTTGAAAATCAGGGCACGGTTGTTGGGTTGCTGCGGGGCAGGTTTGGCCACCTGGGCTTTAGTCCTGCATTTAAAGGAACAGCGAGGCGTTCCTGGGAACACCAGCTGCAAGTCCCATTGAAATGGGTGGGAAATGGGTGGAAAGCCCAGCGGCAGAGAGCCGGAGGGTGCCGTGGTTTCACCTCTTGAGCACCTCCAGGAGTTAAGGCCTGCGAGGATGTTCTAATTCCTGCGTCCTGCAAGAGGCTACTCCTAAAATGGATCAGCGCGTTCTATTTCTAGTAGGAGGGCAGTGATTTAGGGGTCTGCTTGCACATCCCGAGCTTAGCAGGGCGTGGAGAAGAGGAAGGTTTGCTTTCTCTCAGCGCTTTATGTGTAAGGGGGAGAAGCTTCCCACCTATAGGGGTGCAAGAAACAGGTCCAAGCAATGAATTCAGAAGCAAGAAGTCAGCAGTAATGCAAATTAAAGAAATCTGTATTAAATTGTGTGTATTTGAACGTTTTCTTTCAGGAGGTCTTTACTTGCAATAGGATTTTTAACACCTAAAGTCACATTTGCAGGCAGCAGAGATACTTCTATCTACAACAGCGTTTGCAACGTCACAAGGAAGTCAATGTCAGGTTGGTGGAACGATATATTACACGTAATATTTTACAAAGCAGTCATTAGAATCTTGTAGCAATGGTGTTACAAAGATCTTCGTTAACCAGGAGGCTTTATTTTAGACACCGTTAGCATGTACACTGTTTGTCTGAAAGCCTGGTTCTTCATAAACCTGCCTCGGGTGATGTCTTCACCCACCTCATACCATGAGACCCTTGCTCTAGGAACTGGCTGCTCTAATGGGGTGTTGAAAGAGGAATTTGACCATTTCATGTTAAACTAGCAATAGGCTGAAAGGAAATAGGGAGACCACAGATAACTGGAGAGTCCTGTCGAAATGAGTGGCCTAAACCGGACTTCTAGGGCAGGAGTACACGCAGGTCTCAGTGGAATCTCAGGTGTCCAGTCAAGAGACCGGTGTAAATCACAGCACGCTGAAGCCCCGCAAGGAGAAACCGTGGTTAATCGTTGCAACGCAGCCCCTACCCTTATGTGACTCCTCTGAGAAGCTCTCCTCTGATACGTGTGGCCACATCATGCGCCAGCCACAGTCCTGCTCTTCCCTAAGGGGCCAGCTGAGCGGAGCAGCCGGCCCCGGGGGTGTCTGGTTGAGAAGGAAGGAGCTGGTCTGGTTCATGCAGTCCTGCCGTGCAGTGTCCCTCAGCAGAGCAATAGACGATAGGCTGCGGTGAGTAGCAAGTTGGCTTTTACGTTAGTGCCCCTTTTCTAGTCAGCCGGACGCAACAAACAACAGAGTTGTGGCTTTTTAATTCATCACCGTGACTAAGCCCGTTGCTGTAACTAGGGAGAAAAGCTGCGACCTGCTTTGGGGAAGGGGAAGGAGAGCACAGATACCTGCCAAAGTCAAGCCTTGCGTGCAGATGGCCTCAAACAGCCCGGCCACCGAGACGCAGACCACGGCTCCGTGTACGGATGCACCCCTGCCTGTCCCGCTGTGAATGGCCTCTCCATCCTAGAAGGAGTTTGAACCAAAGCTGGAGGAGCCGCAAGTACCCAAGTGATTAAGAGTGAAAGCTAATGGGCAGTAATTACGGCAGTAATTAGGCAGCTGCAAACATGGCTTTGTTTGAAGGCCAGCCAGGACCCACGGAGAAGCAGAGGCTTTGCGCAGCCAAATGGGGTGCCTGGCTTGTAGCCGAGCTGCTGCGGTCGTTCGTGCGGGAGGCTGGGGCTTCCTCTCTGGGGTTTCTTTCCCTTTATGCTCAAGGTGATGCTTTAGAGCACCACTTCTCTTCCCCATCACCTTCCCTTCTAGAGGCCGTGCAGCACTGCAAACTCTTTCTGCGCCTTACTGCAGCTTTGTGTATGAGAACAGAGATGCAGCAGCAAATGCAGAACGTGCCTTCCCTTTGACTTCGAAAATCCAATGCAAGGTGCCCTCTCCCTCACAGAGAAAAATGCAACCTGTAACATTTGACCTCTTGGGGACTGATTTAACTTAACTTTTCCCTGGCCTCAAAGCTTGAGGCTTGACATAGGTGTGCAGGAGTGGTGTCCAGTCACTAGGACCCCGGAAACATTTAAAGTCGTAGCTCTAAGTGGCCTCTTTTTGTTGTTGTTGTGGTTTTTCCTTGTCTTAAAACCGGTTGGACTTGAGTATTGTGGCGTGTTCCATGCTTCTTAGCACGTCCAGAACAGCCGTAACTGGCACACGCTCGTGGCACTGATTCCACCCGCTACAAGAGGAATCTTCTAAGCTCCTGCTTGTTTAACTACAAGGGGAAGCAAAAGTCTACACCAGGCTCATTCAAGACATGCGGGCTGAAGCCCCCCTGAGCTCCTAGCTCGGTGGTGTGCCCGTGACATTTGCACTGCTTCGTTAAATTACAGTTTTTGCTCAGGACATGAAATCTCCGCGGAAGTTTGCGTTTTGCTCTATGTACATCTTAAGAACACAGCAGGAAAAAAAAACACCATTGCTTAGCACAGTAACAAAACTTACATGCGATGAGAGGTTTGACAGAATACCTGTATCCTAAGTTATATACAGCTCTGGAAATCCTCTTTCCTTTGACTGCTACCGTGGTACTCCCCAGACACCCAATCTGTTTGCTTGCTAAACTGAAGCACATAAAATACACTGATAGACCAGCTTGAGCAAAGCAAAGATGAGCTTTTCCAGTTCCACTTGTGATTTCCGAATGAGACGGGATGGGTCACTGTGTGGGTTTTAAACTAGCTGTCCCTGATGAGGAGCACGTGAATCTTGCAAGTCCTAGTGGGGTCATTCCCCCAGTTAGGTGCGGAGGTGGTGTATCCACACCGGGGATAAGTGCGTTATCCCCAGGTGCGCTACGGTGTAGACTCCCATATACAAAAAGCATGTGTAGAACCGCGTATTCTGATGGTCGATGCGTAGCTTGTAACGTAGATCTGCACAGTTCTCAGTTTGTTTCTTCTCTGATAACAAGTCCACCCCGGAGAGGAGCTCAGCTGACCGTTGCGATGGCTGGCGTCTTCCCTCCTTCCTCTCCTTCGGCCCCTTCTCCTTCTGCTTCCACCTGGTTGAACTTACCGAGCTTTTTCAAGCTCTCCAGCGCGGATTTCAGAGTGTCCTTCAGGCTGTTCTCCAGGATCCACCCTTCGCTTTCGCATTCAGGGTCCTCAGGGTTTGGGATGCTTTCCAGAGAGGTGTGCAGGAGACGCAAGCCAGCCATCACGGACATCTGAGCCATGGGAAAACAGAGAGCGTCAGGCAAACCTTCGTACCCCGGTCTGCATCTGCCCTGCCCTCTGCTACCAACAGCCCCGGCCGGAGGGTGAACAGAACCAAGGGCACCAGGTACGGCTCAAGGGCTGCGGGGATGCTCCTTGAGAGAGCAGAGCCCGAGCAGCCTCCCCCTTGAGGTGGCCGGGAGGGGCGAGGAGGAGCTGGCAGGGGGAAAGGGGAGGGCGAGGGTGTGCAACCAGCGGGCACCACGGGGAGGGTGGCACTTGGTAAGCAATGAGTGGATGCTTCAACTTAGGAAGGAAGAAGGTGCCGGCTGCTGCGTGGCTCTGTGTGGCCACGGCACAGGGGTGTCCCATGTACCCCATCCCTGGGCCAGCACCTCCTGGGAGCTGCTAATGGGCCCTCTGCTCCTGTACAGGGGTCTCGTATGTGCCTGTTCATATGTGTTCACATGTAAGCTCTGCATATGTGCTCATACGTGAGCTGTTTGGACGTGCAGCCGGCCCCTGGAGCGCCTGCCACCACCCGCTTGCTTTTAACTCTCCCTATTTTCACTTTGACCTCAATCCATTCGGCAAGTATATTAATGTGGTCAAGGAGATGTTAAGGAATCAGCACCTGTGCAGAAGAGAGCAGCACCAGGATCTGAGCCCTTTGGTTTTAGATAGGGATGTGCAAATAAGGAAACTGAGGCGGCAGTGACCTGAGCTCTCGCTGGCTCCATCTCAGGTGAATCTCCACTTCTGATACTGTATTGACCAGTCCCAGCAGCCCTGAATGAGACTTTGCCTACTGTATGAAGCTGGTGCAACACCCCAAACCTGCCTCCGGAGAGAAGGAATGTTCCTAGCCAGGCTCCTGCCTTCTAACACCATTCAGAGCAGCCTGGCTCCCGCTGTTGTTGTAATTGGGAAGAAAAGGCATTGACCTGTGAAACAGAGCAATAAAGAAAAGGCAGCGCCCAGAAGAGGCAGCTCAATGAGGTGGTGAGGATGGGGCAGCAGTGAGACTGGTTTAGTCCTTCATGCGATGGGTAAAGCTGAGATTCTTCTGAGTCCACTCCCGAGGAACAAGTGACAGGACAAGAGGAAACGGCCTCAAGCTGCCCCAGGGCAGGTTTAGATGGAGCTGAGGAACAATTCCTACCCCAGAGGGTGCTCAGGCATTGGAACAGGCTGCCCAGGGCAGGGCTGCAGTCACCGTCCCTGCAAGTGTTCACACAGCTTGGAGACGAGGCCTCAGTGCCATGGGGCAGTGGCAAAATTCCTATGTGGGTTTTGGACTCACGGGACTCCTCACGGATGCGCTTCCATGGACCATTCATTAGCCTGTCGGCCCTGGTCTTCCTGCCTGTGTAGGATCAGTGCCTTCAAACTCCTGGGAGACGGAAGCTACCATTGCCTACTCTCAGATTTTGGGATGTTCTTGTGTCTTTGCCTTTACTCAAGACCAGAAAGGGAGAAACATTGGTCAAAGAAACAAGCTTCATCCAACACTCCCATAGGCAAAGGCAAACTGTCATCCTGTTTAACATAGGGATGCACAATTCACAACACCTTGGTCCTCAAAGAAGTTTCCCTTGGGCCTGAGTCTGGAAACAGTCTCATTTTGTTGTGGGTCTTACGATGACTTAAATCAGTTGACTATTATGATGACTTAAATCAGTTCAGACCCTGTTCTATAGAAGCCACAAGAAGTGACAAATCTCATCACTCCAGTCTTGGGATTTAAAGCCTTTGACATCTTCCTTTCCGTCTGAATCCCAGTTTTGCTGCTCTCTGCCACAGCTCTAATACTTTTCATATCAATGGCTGTTGCAAGCAAATATTGGCAGGCTCGGGCTCAACATCTGACCGCCACATTGCTCTCCACTTGTGCCACCTCACTGCAGGTCAGCAGGATCATACTAAGTCCCACTGTTTGACAGCAACATCCGCCGCACTGACAGGCTCCCTGGCTGGCCCTAAGTCACTGAGTAGGGTTGTGCTTTATGAAAGGAAGGCACTTTTGGGTCCCTGGGATGAGATTCCCCAAAAGCAGTGCCAAACGTATGGGGTCTCATCACCTCCACTGACCGGGGCTTGCCTTCCCTTCTGGATGAGAAGAGGCCAGGGGGTCGGAGACCCCTATTAGTAACTCAGTCTGTCTCTTACATGATAGCACAGAGCCTCGGACCGTCAGTGTGGCTGAAGTCCTGCATGAACAACGCCATGCTGGAGGTGCCAGGCGGGAGGCAGCTTGGCAGTAAAGGGCCTTGAGGTCCTGGTGGACACCAAGTTGAACACGGGACAGCAAATGTGTCCCCGAGGCAAGGCAATGGCGTGGTGTCCTGGTCTGCACGGACAAAGCAGGTCGAGGGGGGTGATCCTTCCCCTCTGCTCAGCACTGGTAGTGCTGGAGCAGTGTCCAGTGCTGGGCTCCCATGGACAAGAGAGATGTGGGGCTGTGACTAGTGGAGTCCCACATCTCTCAAGATGCAGCCCGGCTCCTTTCAGTGGCGCCCAGCGGCTATGGGCGCAAACTGAAACACGGGAGGCTCTGTGGGAACACCAGGAGGGTGCCTGAGCCCGGGCACAGGTTGCCTAGGGAAGTGTTGGGATCTCCCTCCTTGGGGACGTTCTAAAGCCATCTGGGCAAGGGCCCGGGCAAATGGCTCGAGGTGGCCCTGCTTGAGCAGAAGGCTGTGGGCAAGATGATCTCCTGCTGGGCCAGCTCTGGCCTGGGGGGTCCCTCTGGGCTGGGGTGGGGGTGATTGGGAGTTCACTCCTATCAACACATCAGATTCACCCTGCAGTGCACGACGCACCTCCCGCTCGTGTCCCATCGCCCTCGGGAGCTCAGTGCTGGGCTCCCCCCGTGGCACCCATATGGGATGGATCTCGGGGTCCTGGCCATCGCAGCAGCTGTAACCAACCGAGAGCCACGTGTTTATAGAGGCGAAGGACCTGGAGCACCTCGGGAGCCAGCCTCTGCCCCCCTTCACTTGGGAAAGGCCCCATTGAGGGCACCCTTGAGCCCCCATCTCCTCTTTGCTGGCCGAGGCAGGTCAAGAAGACACCGAGGCGTGCTCCGCTTGACCTTCTGCAGCGAAGCCCATCTGTTTACCAGGGTTTAGCCTGAGGCGGCTTAGCTAGAGCAGGGGTGATCTTTTTTTGTCACCCTCATGACCGGTTGTCACTCATGGGAAGCCTCCAGCTCCTGCTGGTACAGGCAGCGTGGGGGTGATAGCACACTGCCAGGAACGACGACTGACTGCGGGGTTGGGCTCCTTTCACAAATAGAGCTTTTGGTGCTTCCAAATAGGTTTATTCTTCCTCGCACCTGACAGAGAAACATTAAACCTCCCTCGAGGGCCCTGCGTCCGTTTGGCACGTCGGGTTTCAAGTGGGGACTAAAGCAATGTCTGCTCCCTGCTTCGGGTCCTCCCTTCGAAGGTTGGCTAAAGAGCAGAGGGAGTTTGAGACCCAAATCTAGACCCTTCGTGGTGGAATAGCACCAGGGGGTATCAGACATCAATATTCCGGAGGGCCCATCAATCCCATAGCCCAGGGGACTGATGTTCTTTAAAGCTTTGCCCCAGGAGGCCTGGGGAAAATCTCACCTTCCATTTCGAAAGGGATGAATTAAGACAAGAGAAGATCCCATTTCTCATGGTGCCACAGGTTGGGAAAACCTCCTGGGTGCACTGTGGGGCGTGGGGAATACAGTACTGAGGGTTTATTGCTAATGTTAATGTTAACATATCGCAGCCACGACTCTCCCGCGAGGCGGCAGAGCTGTGTCACAGGGGTTCCTGCTCACCTTTGTTGCAATGTTAGCATTTCTGTGCATTTTCCCCCCGAGTTTTGTGCATTCCTTTGGATTTCCACACGCAGCTGAAATTCCCCTCTCTTCAAGACCCTTTTGCTTGAACCTGGGCTAAGAACACGAGCTCCTCTTTCTTTCCTAACTGGAGTAACGGCGCTACGAGGAGGTTCTGCATCTCCTGCCATGCAGAGGAGTTATGTTTAAAACAGCACAATGTAAAGTAAGTTTTCTTTACAGTTCATGGGTTATTTGGGTGCTTCTTTCCTGAAAAGCGTCTTCATTCCTGCAGGTTGTAGCTCAGTGCTTCTATCAACACACAGCGCAGGGGCAGGACATGTCTTCCTCCCATGGAATGAACGCATTTGGGTGCCGGTGCCCACAGAACCTGCACTGGGCAGTACTGGCACCTCTTTACAGGCACAACAAAATTAATCCATCTGCTTCACCTAGACCACCTCTTGTGACTGGAAACAGCGGTGGAGCCCATGGAGGGCCTTCAACCAAATGCTGCCTTGAAGCTGGGCGCCACGCATGGCCCTGGGGCTTGTTTTTCATCAGCACATAAACCCCTTAACTGCACTTTCTGTCCCATAAATCACTGCCATCTTGTCCTGATGCTCTGTGCCACTCGTGGCGACACATGTAAAATGAATGCATCGGCCCAGCCCTCGCTGCTCAGCACCCTGCACTGGGCAGAAAACTGGTCCCTTTTCCCCTTATGCAGTGGGATGCTCGAGGCTCTGGCCCCTCGCTGAAGGGGAGTCTGTAACCTCAAGCCCACCCCACGCTTTCCAGCTGTGCCTTTGACCATTCAGGCCTTCTGCAGTTGTTCGCTATGGGATGCTCTCTCAGCCACACAACAGCACCAGATGGCTCCAACCAGATGTAATCTGTAACCCCGAAAGCTCTGGAGCCCCTGCACAGAGCCGGTGCTGCAGCCAAGCGGGGTGGAGGGGACAGGCTTACCTCAAAGAGCCAGACGAGGAGGACGACGGCGCCCATGGAGCTCATCATGCTGCTGTAGTAGTGCAGGAGGGCTTCCCGGCAGCCGCGGCGCCAGAGGTTGAGCTCCTCCGTTTGGTAGTCGTAGCTGTAGTGAGCGGAGTTGTTGGTGACCTGGTACTGGATGCAGGGTCTCGGCGAGCTGGGGTTGCAGCAGCTGAAAGGGACACCGTCCACCAGGTACCTGCCGTCCACGTTGCTTTTGATCCGACTACGGGCAAGGGCAGAAGGGAGCGTGAGCACACACACGTCTAAAGCCAGACCAGGGCAAACGGGAGATGCCCGCGGTGACCTGAGCTTGGAAAAGGACCTACAGCAGCTTTAGGGCCCACCGTACCCAGCTAGACCACTGATCCAGCAAACCTAACAGCTTCTCTCCGGTAACAGCTCCAGAAAGGGGCTATGCATTTATTCTTGGCTTAAATACCAGCTACATTAGCAAGGTGGCCAGTATTTAAAACATGAAACGTCCTTCTAAGCTCCTTGGAGGAGCTCCCCAGCTACTGTTGACTTGAGACTGCGGTTGCTCTCCATAAACAGCCATTTAGTCTGGTACATGGGGAGATGTTTAGATGAGAGCTACTCAGAAGGCAATTACTTCCACTGGCACTGCGAAATAGACCACAGTGACAGGGCTGCAACTCTAACAAACACCATTTTGCTTGGAAAATGACAGAATGGAGAGCCCCAGTGACCTAGAAAGGTGACAAGAGAATCTGAGAGTCACTTGTAGCTTTCTACATGGGTATTTTCAAGCTGCGTCACAGAGAGGTGATGGCAATGGCCTGGTGAAGCCACATGCCACTTTGCAGCCATGACCTAAATATATCTAATCTCCAAATGCAGTTGAGGTTTTACCTCTGGATTGAAAGTATACTCGGAGTTGGGTCTAATTCGCATGGACGTGTCAATGCTCCACCAGTTTCAGACAGATCGGGTCAGGTCTTTGCTCCACAAATAACACAACAATCATACTGCAGGGGGTGGACCTTTCCCTGGAATTAAGGAGATCCTTGCTGTTGGCTTCCAGGAATGTGAGCAGAGACCAGGCACCACTGTGTAGCTCACACCTTGAATTAACATCCATTTGTGGACTTCTAGTGCCCTATTTCCTGCCTCGGTAGTACAAAGAAATAGCTGCGAGTCTCAGTCCCAAACAAGCCATCAGTTATTAAGGACGCTATAACCTTGCTTTCCCCCTGTGCTTTGCCCTTCCACTGCTGCTGGATTAAGTTACAGCCCTCAAATCTCCACATAATGCCGGCAAGGGGTTTTCAAGCAGTTATTTATACCCGCGGGCATACTTTTGCAATGCAAATACTCCCTTATTAAACAGCAAATGTATTTGCTACGACCTCCCAGTGCCATAGCTTAAGCCTGGAACAGTTTTCACTCTAAAGTCCTGACTCCGGGTTGCAAACCCAGCCAGACCCCCCAGGTGAAAACAACATGCAGAGAGACACACGGTGAAACAGCATTTACACAGTCAGAGAGGGACCCCAAGAGAGACACAGCATTTCTTTTAACACAGGCAGTACATTTAAGAGGCAGATTGCTTCCAGCTCACGAGGCCCTTCGTGCAACCACACGGTAAGAACGTTAGCGGATGATGGTCCCAAAGAGCTTTGAATAAAGAGCTCTTCCCCCAGTGCTGAATTCTCTAACAGGTTTGGGGCATTTCTGCTCAATGCTGCTTCTTCATTGCAAAAGTTCACCTGTTCTCGTGCTTATTTTTTCCCTGCGCTTACCGCGCCTAACCTGATTTGGAGATTACTGCCTCTTTGGGCACTGACATCAGAGCCGTTAAGGTGCTCCTGCCCAACAATCTGTTCTGGTTTGCAGAGGGGAAGCTAGTTTTCACGCCAGGTTTCGCAAAAATAGGCACAGGGATGCACACGAGAACATGGCTTTACAAAGGAGAGAACTTAAAACGCATCTGGCTCCAGGGGTTGCTGCGTAAAGGTAGAACATCAACGGGCGTTGATGCCCAATCTCTTCACAGCAATCCATTGAGGGAATAGCAAATGGAAACTGCACCTTAAGCATTCAAAAAGCAGGAGTCACTGGCAAGGCATTACTGGTTCTATCGGTTTCCATGAGACAGATGGATTGCCAGCATCTAGGTGGAGTTTTAGAAGCGGTATCAACGGAATATAGCCAGGGAAGCCTATTTTTAGAAACTTAATAAATTGCATTGAAATCTGCTTTAGGCTTAGAGGAGTCCTGACGCTTCCCTGTTGATCTGGGGAATACGTATGCGTGGCTCAATGGAAGGGCTTTATAAAGAGGTAAAAGACAGTAAAAAATACGATTTTTCAGCCCGTTTACACCACACTGACAGCGAGAACTGCGTTTTGGTGCTTTACGTTTTATGTCCTGGGGGAACTTGGTTGGACTTCATGCTCTTGAAGGTCTTTTCCAACCTAGTTGATTCTAGGATTCCACGAACTTGCAGGGGAGGAAGCAATCTTCACCATTTGACACAAGACCCCTCCAGTCCCTGCCTGTCGGTTACCTTTCTTTAGCCTAACATTTGCCCAACAACGCTACCAAAGGTACAAACCTCACTGAGTCACTTACTCTTTCACTTCCTTGGAGCTGAAGTCCAGGTATCTGTTGCTGATCCACTGGATTTCGAACCAGTCTTTGAAGCCATTGTTCCCGCAGCACTTGAACTCGATCTGGAGCATGTCGATGGTCTTCTTCATGAAGCATCTTCCCGGGGTGTCTGTGTCCCGGTAGAACTTCATGCCGTTCTTGAGCCCCTGGGCCAGGGTGCTCTCCAGAGAGCCCCGCATGAGAAAGCAAAGCAGAGCAACGAAGAAAATGAGAATGTTAAAGAGGAAACAGAGAGCCAGGTAAGGTCTCAGCAAAGGCTTCCACTTGGCAAATTTAGCGGGATCCAGAGAGTCGTAACAGATTTTGCCAGCAAACCCATTGAAGGCGCAGGATAATATACCCATCAATATCAAAGAATTGGGCACAAAGTGGCTTTCAGAATTGTCCATCACTTCGCTTCGCTTCCGGAGCTCGATTTTGAGGAACAACCCCATGCTAAAGACAAGGATCCCAGCAAACACCGAAAACCAGTTCATGAGCCATAGTCCCTGGGCTAGTTTTACCCGTTTCTTCTGGCTGAATTTGACCTTCAGCAGTGCCATCTTTGTAGTGGGAGACGTTGGAAGGTTTCACAGCCTGGACCCCTCTTCTCGGCGGAAGCTGCTTGAGGAAAAACCATTCAGGCACTGGAAGAGAGCCTGGCCAGCTCAGCGGGAAGCGAACCACTGCATGGTCCTTCCATCCTGGGCTCCCCACGCTGGGGATTCAAGCAAGTAAAAATACGCAAAGATCCCAATAGGACAATTTCACATCAGTGAGAAAAACCAGGCAGTGGGCACCTCCAGCTCTTGGTGGTGGTGGTTCCTTCCAAGCAAAGGAGAAACTGTCCCAAGGGTTCAGATGATTTGCTCTGGATCTGCAAGACGTCACTCTAATGCCTTTAATCATTTGATCCAATCTGGAGAGATGTCTGTCAACAGATGAGTGCAAATAATCCCTCATTTTACTATTTAGTAGATTTGTGCTGCCTTATGATAGGCTGCTGGGCACAATATGAAAACCCAGAGACATAAAAAGATCTTTGTGGCCAGAGGAATCCTTTGAGGAAAAAGGAAGAGGGCTTGAGATTAATAAAAACAAAGGCTGTTTGAATACAGAAATACACTTTCCTTTCACAGAATCATAGAATAGTTAGGGTTGGAAAGGACCTTAAGATGAAGCTGATCTAGTCATATCTACAGTCAAAACCACCTTTTCAGTCCCTGTCTTCCTGTGTTGGTTGACTCGAGGTGCCATCCCGTGGCTTACGTGTTCTGGAAGCAGACAGGCGTGCGGTTGACAGCGACCTAAAACCCCTAAGCTTGGCATTTTCTACTTATTCCCGCGGCTTCTGTCATCTCCAGGGCCTTCATAGGAGGGAAGGAGAAAGGAAAAGTTCGGAGAAACTCTGCTTTCACACTGTAGTGGGCAGGAAAAGAGGGATGGAACCCCCTCCTTTGGTGGTGAGCTTCCTCCTCCTGCCACACAGCGGTCCCGGCAAGCTCTTTGCAGTGCCTTAGGGGCTTGGCTTGGCTTGGCTTTGCTCGCCCTGCAGAGGCGCAGAGCGGAGGGGACAGTCCTGTGCTGGCTCACGGCAACGAGAGTTAACCTCAGGCAACCCCAGGCAGTGCACCCATCACCCTGCAGGTGTGGGAGGGTGTGAGAACACACTGCAGGTGAGAAAGGAGCCGCCTCAGGAAGCGAAGGGGAGGCTCTGCCCGAGCCAGGCTGGGCTGATGGTGCTGCCCCAGTACCCTGGGGACATCCCCTTGTGGCTGCTGGCACCTGGAGCACCAGCCCTTGAGGGGAAGGTGGAGGGACGTGCCCAGGAGGAAGGCAAGTGTGAAAGGTGATAGTGATTAAACAATAAGGCACTGAAAGGCAGCCCGTTGGCAGTGTGCTGCCCTGAGTTACCATGGATGCTGTTCGGCTCCCATGTGAGACTCGGGAGGTCTCTCCGGTAAGGACAAGGCTATCGAGCTGCTGCTTTTTTCTGTGCCAAGAGGGGTTTTGTGATGGAGCTTTCCTGGCTGCCCAGGGCAGGGCTGCAGTCACCATCCCTGCAGGTGTTCACACAGCGTGTAGCCCTGGGTCAGTGCTGGCCCTGGCAGCGCTGGGTAAGGGCTGGACTGGGTGAGCTTAAAGGGCTTCTCCAGCCTGGTTGATTCTGTGATTGCAGCGACCTGGGGAGCAGCTTGTAGCTGGGATGTTCCTAGAGCAGGCCTGGCTGCTGGCACTGCTGATGCCTTGCAGGCAGAGGGTGCGTAAGAGGAAAGGAGGAAGGCAATTGTCCACCGGGGACTGCTCCCTCTGCTTGCCCTGAAGTGGGTGAAAAGCGCTGCCTCTGTTGTGCGGTAAGCTGTAATCACATCCCTCCTGGTTTCTTGCCAAAACAGCCCCTACCCATGCAGTGCACGTCACTGTATCTCACTGACTCCCCCGGGGTTCAGCTAGGAAACACGAGGTAGTTTGGAGCAGGGTGCATTTTACCTGACGGCCTGAAGTCAGCTCTAGGCAAATGAACCTGAAACTACTTCCTTTCTGGTCAGTGATGACAGAGGGAAGCTTTACTTACAGAGAAAAAGAACTTTCCCTCGGGACCACAGGGATATGCAGTGAATTATGTCCTGCGGTGCAGTTAGCAGGACAAGAAGCAGTAAACCTGCCCACAGCAGACGTAAGCCTGGCGCTGCTCTGGCTATGGGGAAGTCTGTATTCGGGAGCACAGATGAGTCTGAATACCTCAGTAATTTAACATCCAGATGTCCATGATGAATCTGGTGCAGCAAAGCCGTGTTATTGTGTGCACGGGGGTGTTTCCTGTTCAGTCAGGAGTAAAATAGGGAAAGAGAACCTGCAGCGTATGCTTCAGGGCTCATTGGCCCCTCCAAATTTACTCTTCTCCTTAAGCCAAGGTAACAGGAGGGGGTCTAACAAACGACTCCTCAATGTCAGTGTTTTCTGGGGGATGATCAGTGGCTGACCTCAGGCTCAGGAGGGGACACTCGGGTACCAATTAGACCTCTCAGACTTTAGGTGACACCTTTAAAGTCATCACAGAGAGGGGTCACCACAACCAACCCAAGCCAGACCTGGAAAGCTGCTGCTTACTGAGGTAGTTTCAACAGTCTGATAGCATTAAATGGTTTGGGTTGGATGGGACCTGCAGCGGCAAAACATCCTCACCTCTCAAGTTAGCTCTCACCGTGTTGGGAAGCTTGAAGGGGGATTGGTGGCAGTGGTAAACCACACGCTGCACTCTCAGGCTTCCTTTGAGTGCGAAGTTAACACGTTCCAAAGAGGGGAGTTAATGCTTCCCACTTGCTCCAGCCAGGATTTGCCTGGGTGAGCTTTTCCGTGCGCATCTCGATCTTGGCTGGGATTCACCTTTAATCGGGCAGGCTTCCTACCTCAAGTAGGAAATACTGAAGCTGATCTATAGCAGGCAAGCTAATTGCTGTAAGGATGTTTGAGTTAATGGTCTCCTTGGAGGCTGCCTAGCGAACACAGGTGTGTAAGTAGTTCAGGTGCTATTCTGGAGAGAAAAGTGTTAGCATAAAGTACTGAAAATGCTACTTTGAACACACCATGAATGTGTTCAAATCCACAACATCGCTAAAATACCATCATTTTTATGGGCAGCAATACCATATTGATAGCTTTCCAAAAAAGCTATGCCTGCTAACCTAAACATAAGCCACAAATCTACCACTTAATGCTAAGAGGGAGGAAAGAGTTGGGTCTAATGCAGACAATTCAGCCTGGTATTTGCTATAGAGTCTGCTGCCCAGTGCTGGACCAACTGTTATTGGGCATATGAGGTATAAAAGGCAAATTCCCTTTATATAGGCATGTCCTATGTACCTAAACTACGGAAGTGCTATTAGCTGGTGACAAAATAACCCCCTGGCCCCATTTTTCTTTCGTGTGCTCTGTGACATGAAACGTGTGGCTTTCTCGGGTTCTTTTTTGTTTCCTTTCCTCAGAAGTGGTTAGGTTTCATGGCAAGAGTGAAGATGTCTGGGTTTACCTGTGATAGGAAGTTACTGTGTAGAGATAGGAGGGGGGCTTATGCCCTGTACCTCACGGTTTTGCTCACATTTGTAAGCATGTGGTGTGTACAGGGACGTTCCTCAGGAACAACGTGATAAGATGCTGTACCACGTTGTATGATTAAACAAGTCTTATTGATGACTTCCTTTTTCCTCCTACGTACAGCACCGAGTTGGAAGGCTGCTGTGCCTGAGGCAAGTCGCTGAATTCACTGCCGGGGCTGTTGGACACATGGGAAAGTTGACTTGACATGGATCCTGTGGCTCCTAAACTGCACCATGGCACACGGGCAGAGGGCATTGCAGGGTTTTGCTCTGGGTAGCTCCCAGCATTTCAACCATCGTTATCCACAGTGGAACATGTTCAGAAAGCACCTTCATTTGACCCTCAGGATGGCCACCGTGAGTATTTATTTGTGCATTATTACACTACCACTATTATGAGTACTTATGATTGTGATGCCTAGGGTGTAGTGTTCCCTGCTGAAACGAAAGGGAACAGGGAAGGTTAAAAATCAATGTTTGCGCTTGCAGAAACAGGGAAGAAGTACGTCGGGAACTGAAAGAAGCTCACAAAAGGCTCACAACAGTTATTACTGCTGGGTCCTCCAGTGAGATAAACCAGATCCTGATGTGAATGGAAATGCTGAGGTTCCGCAAGTTGCACAGTTTGGGGTTTATTTTCTTGCTGTTTGTATCTTTCCTGGCTTTTTACAACATGGGCAGAAGGTCTCTTGTGCAAATCCAGCGGCTGTAATGGGAAAGCTATGTGGCAAAATAGGCTGGAGACATGAGAGGTGGGGAGTGCCTGATGGAAAGGGGGCAGAGCGGAGGTGCGAAAGGACGATGCATAAAGGAGGTAAGGAAAGGTACTTGTCTGGATGCAGTTCTCAAATGCAACAAGTCTGCCCTCAGATAGCACTCTTACATGCTGGGAGAAATCCACCTGGTAAAAGTAGGATGCATGTGGAGGGTGGGTGTGCATGCACAAACACTCCTTCCACGGGAGAACGTCTAAGTCGTTGGTAACATTTGAATCAGTTCCAGGTGAAGCCACTGAGGTTTGGTCCTTGTCTATGTGTAGCTATTGCTTACACAGGAAGAAACTTTAAAGGACACCCCAAAAAACCCAAACAAAACCCCAAAAGCAGGCCTTAATTTAAAAAATAATAGTAATCCAAGCCCTCAAAAATATAATGCAGACAAATGCGCACGGAACTGTGCTCTTCATGTAGTCCTTAGGTGTGTTTTCACACAACTGGCATGGCTAGAGCCCACAGCAGAATCTATTTAAACGAAATAGGGAGAGAATGCAAGTTAACTCCATTTTAATTCCTGGTATTCAGAGAAGCAGGGGCAGGCAGAGGGAGGAAATGCTGCTTCTCTGCAGACAAGCTTTGGCCCGTGCGACCTCTCACAGTCACTGCCAGTGCCAACACTCCAAGCTCTGTGTGGTGCTGGGGAATGGGCACACTTTTCTGCCATAGCCTCCTTATGTATTTTCTTGCACAGACAGACTTGCAGCACTGTGTGCAGTGCTCGTGTCCTCAGCAAGAGAAGGACACGGAGCTGCTGGAGCAAGTCCAGAGGAGGCCACAAGGATGCTCAGGGGCTGCAGCACCTCCACTATGGAGACAGGCTGAGAACACTGGGGCTGTTCAGCCTGGAGAAGAGAAGCTGTTTGGGGAGTTACTGTCCCTGACCACGCTCGTTCAGTGGGCTTCTCTGAACAGTTGTCTCCCTTGCAGCATGTTGTTAGTCCTCCCTCCCTGCTGCACACTGGGGGGTCTGCAGGGAAGGGGACTTTTGCAGGCTCTCCCGAGCAGGCTGGGCACAAAAGAGCCCTGGCTCCTGGCCTAGAAGAGGCTGCCAGGCGTTTTCTTGGTGTCAGCATCGCTTATTGCTCTGAAGGAAGGCTCAGAGCTTGTGCCGCCCTCCCTCCTCCAAGCTGAGATTAGCAAAGACAAAGCAGCCCTGACCAGGCTGCACCGAGTCTCCTTGACCCAGGGGAACAGAGACAGCCAGGTGCACCTCCTCAAACCAGCTGCGCACAAGCTCTGCCCAAGCTCCCCTCTGGGTATTCCTTAGCTGCAGACTTCAGAAAGGGAGTTCAGGAGCTGGCAGCCTGCCGCTGGCAGCGCAGGGCACGTCATGGCACTCTCCTTTACGCCCTTTGAAGGAGGCTTCCTTCAGTGAGAGGTTTCATCATCAAGTCATCTAGAGACAGGATAGCACGGAATTCCTCTCTTGTTGAAACCGGACACTCTCAGCAAAACTATATAATCCCTTCCATAACCCAGATATGGGTTTTGAGCTCTTGGACAAACAGCTTACGGCTCACGTGCAGACAGGAAGCAGTTTCTTCTGATGCCTTGTCAGTAGAGGCGAAAGGTACAATACGAAGCTACAAATCTGTGGACTAAGCTTCCAGCCTGTCCATGTTTAGCCTTTACTTTCTGTGGTTCCAGTGAAATAATCGGACAAATTTTATAGTCCAGACCTGCCAAAGGATCCCAAACATTTCATTTCCAAACCATTAATTTTGGGAATCATGTGTCAACATAAAAGGAATCCTTTTTTTTGCATCTAGAAAATAGATGCTAAGAAATTAAAGAAAGAGCTGAGATTTTAAACTGCAGGTTTTAAATCACCAATTACAGATTTACAAATCTGTAATTTAAGTTACAGGTTATGTATCTGTAACTACCCTGTAGAACATTTATAGACACAGAAACTTATTCCTACCATGCCTTTAGATACTTCTGTATAGATTTGATGAGTACGTGGTAATTCTCCCTTCACCTGAGCTATCGCTTCCCACTGGATCTGACTGGAGAATGGACTCTCAGATGAGTGACTGCACTTACGGGATACCAGCTAATACTCTCTCACTCACAGGGCTTTTTACTTTCTTCCTACCTGCTAGGGCTTGCAGAATGCCAGGGCTGGAACACGGGTGACTAACACATGAGCTGTCTGCACTGGCGATGGCAGGAGGGCCACAGGCAGCATCCTGCCTGCATTGATACCGATCGTGACTGCCTTTTCCATATGGATTTTTAATGAAAGAATACTGTAGTGCTGTTGAAATAACCTGATGGAAACGCTGAGGTGGATCCCTTTCTAACAGACCTTAGTATGTTGCAATTGCTATATTGCTGGAGGCTATGGATATGCCAGTAAACCTTTCCTACTGTGTAACTTGTGTTCACATCTGTTTCAAAACAGTTTTGATTTTCTCCTAGTATGATCCTTCAATAGGGAACTGACGTGTGCAACCGTGTGTGTATGTGTTCAGAGCTATAAATCACACGTAAGCATTTGCCTGAGCACACTTTCGCAGGTTTGCTGCTCTCAAATGGAGTTTTCTTGTTCCATGTCACGCTTGAGACCAAGATTCAGTCACCGGTTTTGTATTCCAAAGGTAATGGTAAATCCTTAAGTGCGAGTAATTGTCTGGAACACCTTTAGCAGCCTCCTCTAAGTCATGTTCCTGAAGAGTATTCCCTGACGATTTTGGTTTGACAAGGCTAAGGACTCGGAGGAAAGAAAGGAACTGGGATGTCAGTAACTGACCTCTGACAGCTGTCACCAAGGAAGCGTTTTCGGGCTGAAACTGAAGTCTAAATTCCCTTGGTTTGAGTCACACTCTGTTTATTCAGGCAATACTGCGTGCTGCGGACCAACAGCTAATAGTTACACGCCAGTTGGAAGTATGTGGAGCAGCACACATCTCTGATACCTGCAGCAGCCTCTCCATTTCTAGGTTTGCCAGTGTCTACCAACACGGTAAGTAAACTTACATCTGTATAGCTTCTGGCAGGCAGAACGAGGGCATTTCTGTAATTCCTACAGGCTGCTCAATCTGCAATCCCAGGATGCCAAGGGGACTGATTTGTCACTACCAGGGTATCTGGAGAAAGATTAACCTCAAAGTTCTGATCACATTCCTTAACAAGACGTTAGAAATTACATACATGAAAGCAAGACTAAGGGTTTTCTTTAAATCATTTTATGACCCTGTCGATGCAAAGAAGACTCATCAGTGAAGGGACAACTGAAATCAGAGCAAATATATTTGAAATGCAAAATTCAATTCAATCAAAAAGTATACATTAACAAAAGTAAATAAAAAATTGTGAAAGAATATACAAAAGTTCCCTTCTTCCCCTCCTCCCCCTTTGAATTAAATAGGTTGAAAACCCCTTAGTTTCTCTACTCAAACCCAGTCAAGCCCTCAAGTGAAGTTTCAAGTAGTTCTCATGGCAGTAATGCAGTTTTGATAGTTCAGACAGTGTTTAATTTTGTTAGAGGCACATATATGACACACATACGGCATAAATATTTTGCAGTTTTAAAATAGAACTCTAAGCTGATTCTTGCAATACGTCACAAGTTAAGGAGTGGTTCTGGAAACCTAGAACTACTGCATATGCTTTATGTATGGAGAGTGGTCACTCCACCATCACTAACAGGGCACTGTAAAAACACTGCATTCCATGCTGCTGCTACTTTTTTATTTAGCAGGAGAGAAGAAATGGGTCTTAAGTCACACTGCACTTTATGCAAGATAGCATCCAGTGTGGGAACTGAAACTTAGCACCTCACCTTCCCGTTTTAGTGACTCCCTCCGTCAACACTGCACCTACACAATAGCAGTGTGCTGTAAACTCATGGCAGCACCAAAGCCTAATGTGTGGTAGGCAGATGAAAGCAGTAGGATGTCCCTGAACACCTCTTCTGAAGTCCAACTGCAGCAGAGCAGTTCACCCAGCTTCTGTAATGTTAATCAGCACTTGCTGTGTACCCCTAAAAGTACTCATTTCATTCACCCCAGGTTGAAAGTGTTTACAGCAGGAGCATCCTTTCACTAACTCTTTTCAGACTATGCAAGGTCAGTATTTATACAGCCTCTGCGGGTTTATTAATTTCAAGCAATCGGTGTATAAGGAGAGCATGAAATGTTCACTAGGAGACTTTCCTACCTTTAGGCTTCTCTCACTTGAAACAAAAGCCTAAAGAAAACTTTCAGATTCCACCCCTACCAGCAGAACCTGGCTCATAAATATAGCATAGGCTTAGGATTAATCAAAGGTGTGCTTCACTGTCCAGCTACAAAAACTCCTTTAAATTAATCTTTTGTCACATTACTCCCTAAATGTGCCCTCCCGTGCTCCTCATAAGGTAGCATACTGTTGCCTGCAACTTGACAACCACTGAAATACGAAAAAAATCTGGAATCTGATTTTTCCATTCCAGCACATGTTCTACCATTCCCTGCTGAATCAAGCTCTGGATGAGTGAAAGCAGCACAACAGCTCCGAGAGGCTCATTTGTTTGTGTATCAGTGCCCCTTGTTCCACCTTAATTAGGAAAAAAAAAGTCTGCAGTTCGGTACTGCAGCAGTGGGGAAATTCCATAGTGATACAGAAAGATTATAGCAGCATCTAGTGCAGGACAGTAAACTGTATTTGACTGGTATTCTTTGGCTAAAAAAAACAACAAAAAACCAACAAACAAACAGAAAACCAGTCACACCTTGCAATTTGCAATCTGAATACTGAATGCAATGATTTAATGGCATATATGGGGGGGGGGTGAAGTCCCACAGTTTTGAGTCAATGCATTAACACCAGGATTTCTTGCTCAGTACTAAGCTGCCCCTGCAGTCACTCCCAGCAGCTGATTCTCTCCTGCTCGGGGATCAGGCTCCAGTTGGGCGAAGGCCTGTCAGTGGCCAGCCAGTCAAAGTCATCCACCAGGTTCCAGTTGTTTCTGTCCCTGTCCAGCCCAGACGACTCGAAATCTCTCTCAATGCCAGGGTAGCTCCAGGTGTAGGGGGCAAAGGAGACCCTGGTGCAGTCCTCGATCACGGCTCGGCTGGTCACCTGCACGTAGAAGCGGCTGCTGCGGGTGCGATGGGTGCGGAGCTGCTGGCAGGCCAGCGCCAGGAGGCAATCGCTGCAGCCGTCCACCACCACGGAGGTGGACACGGGCCCGCAGAGCACGGTGCAGCCGCGGCAGTCGCGCACCCGCAGCGTGTTGGCGTTGCCGCGGAGCCGCACCTGGCAGCCGCGCAGCTCGCACAGCAGCACGTCGCGCTGCAGCAGCTCCGCGGGGCCGAGCTCCAGCTCCTCATCCTCGACGCCGCTGAACCCGCACAGCGGCGGCCCGCCCGGCTCCCCTTCGGCGGGCCCGTAGCCGGGAGCGGGCGCAGCCGAGGCGGCCGGAGCCCGGGCGGGCTCCGCAGGGCGCGGCTCGGAGCCCGGAGCCGCTTCCTTCTTGACGGTCCGGAAGGCGAATCTCTTCTTGGGCTGCAGCTGCTGGCGCCGCGCCGCCAGGTCGCTCTGCAGCCGCGCCACGGCCTCCTGCCCCTGCCTCACCTCGTAGGGCGCCAGGAACCGCACGCTCTCGGTCAGCAGCTTCTGCAGCCCCTGCAGCCGGGCAGCCGCCTCCTCCAGCAGCCCCGCCGCCAGCAGCCCCTCCAAGGCCTCCCGCTCGCGGGTGAAGGCGGCGATGAAGAACTCGCTCTGCTCCTCCTTCACCACCTGCGCCTCCTTCTTCTGCCGCTGCCGCTCCACGCCCTGCTGCCGCTCCGCTTCCCTCCGCTGCAGCCGCTCGGGCAGCACCGCGGCGGCGGCCGCCCTCGGCTCCTCGCGGGGCGCCTCAGCCTCCCTCGCCGCCTCCATCTTGCCACCGCGCCTCTCCTCCCGGGCACTAAGCGGCCCGCCCATTGGCTGCCGGCAGCCCCGGTTGCGCCGGCGCCGCCGATTGGCGGGCACAGCGCGGCCCGGTGGGAGGGGGCCGCGGCGCTTTAAAGGGGCCGGCGCCCGGCCGCGGGATGGGGTGAGTGCCGGCGGCAGGTGCCGCGCCGTGCCGTGCCGAGCCGAGCGGGGCGCGGAGCCGGGGCCCGCGGTAGCGCCGGGGCATAAATAACCGCCGCCCCCCTCCTGCCCCCCGCGCGCGCAGCTGCCGTCTCCCTTCTCCTCATCCCATCTCACAGGCCGCGGGGGTACCCCGGCTGCCGGCGCGCCCAACCGCGCCTCGCCTCTTCTTTTCCCCTACCGCGGGGCTCTGGGGGTGCAGGGGTGCGGCTGGGGCCGCAGAGCGCGGCGGCGCTTCCTGAGCCCGGGGCCGTGCGGTGCCGGCGGGCGCGGAGCCCCGGGGCTGGGCGGTGGTGCGGTGGCAAAGCGTCCCCGCTGGCTCCTTGTGTGGAGCGGGCGTTAGGAGCTCGCAGGTAGCGGTGTGGAGGTGCTGCCGAGCGGGCTGTGTTGGCTCCTGGCCGCCTGGTTACTCTGCGGGGTGTTTGGTGCCCAAAGAGAGCTCGGTGGTTGAGGGAGAGCTGTGCCCGTGGTTACTGCGCCCTAGGGAGAGGGCCGTGAGGGATGCGCGCGGGCCTACCTGCGATCAGAGTGAGGAGGGCTCTCTTCACGGGGTTGGTTTTCACGGTTAGGAAACACGCTTTAAGTACAAAGTGGGAAAGCGACCTTCGTTCCAGTGTATTTTGAGAACTGTGCTTCTGTGTCACGGAATGTTAATTTTTGCAAGGGAAGTTAACACACAAAGCACTCTCCTAAGAGAAATAAATCCCATCCAGTTCTACAAATACCGTGTCCCATCCCTTTGCATTTCAAAGTGTCCTACGGTAAATTAGCATCGGACCTACACCTATCAGTGGAAGACAAAAGGTGGTAAACCCGAAGCAGAGACTCCAAATTTACTGTCTTCTAATAGGGTGATAGCATTGATCTTTTTTTGGTCTAATTCTCCTGTTGGAAAATACAGATTGTTACGCTACTGAAGGTTAGCGCTTTAAAGTGGCCTTAGCTTGAAAGTAGCAATTGTTTTCTGTTCCCTGAGAAATACGGTATTAGGCGTAACACTGTTAGAGTTAGTAGGGAGTACCTGGATCTTCTATGTAGTAATGCCAGCACAGTTAGGATGATGAAAGGAGGACAGTGAAATACCTTTAATCCTCGTAACGCACAAAGTACTTGCACTAAAATAGAGAATATTCCTTCCTTGTAAAGGGTACAGGATGAAATCGGAGGGTTTTCAAGGGGCTGCTGTGTAACAGCTCCTGTTGTGCAGGAGCAGGTTGGGTGGGGGGCAGCAGCATGGGTAATATCCTGGTGAATGCATTACGGCTCTGAACTGTCACAGTGCCGCATGGTTCATGCGGCCAGAATTTTGTTCCTGAAAATACAGCTTTCTGAATCAAAACCCTGCAGAAAGGGAGAATGCTCAGTCGTGAACAAGGACTTGTTGAAACGGTCTCATTTAAGTGGTTGGGGTTTTCACTACCAATGTGTTTAAATACACATTTATCATGTCTTAGGCATTTTTGCTAGTAACGGATGAAATCCAGGTCTGCAGCAATTGCAGTAATGTTACATCGGGTGAGAATACGGTGCTGTTCGGTCACTGTAAGAAAAAAGAAATCCTTACTTCCATATTGTTTCCTAAGGAATAGATCTGAGTTCTGTTTTTACATAGCAGGCTTCTTTGCCTTACGCTCCCACCGCTACGGGTGATACGTGTTATCCCATACATGAGAATATGGACAGAAAAAGGCTTTTGCTGTTTTTCAGTATGCACAAATGTGACTGGCTTTGGTGTTGTTACACAAATACGACCTGAGAGATGAACTGCAGTGGGTGAAACAGTTTTATACCTGAAAAGATTACAGTAAAACATTAACGTGCACAGCCTAAATTAAATGTTAAGTATTTTATACTGCAGTATAATGGTAAGGTTTTATTGCATTTGGTCTTAGAAAGCTTTGGAAAGTATTTTGTATTGGTTTTAAATTAACGAGGCCCAAATACACTTGTGAATAGGGGCGTTTGGGAGAGACCGGAATCTTTTCACCTTGCTAATGTGCACAAATAGCCCCAGATAAAAGAACGTGAAGTGTACTGAAAAATTAAAAAGGAAGCAGTAAAATTCTGCCAACTGTCTCATCTTGATGTTCCAAAGTTATTTCCTACACCTACAGTTTGAGGTTTTGGTATGACTGATATTGGTGTATATTTATCTTTTTGTGGTAATACAAATACTGACAATATTCTCCCTGTC
Source organism: Pezoporus flaviventris (assembly GCF_033815535.1). NCBI lineage: Eukaryota > Metazoa > Chordata > Aves > Psittaciformes > Psittacidae > Pezoporus > Pezoporus flaviventris. The sequence continues at coordinate 1,339,091 of NW_026892680.1, read as the reverse complement.
TTTGCTGGCAGCAGCTTTTAAGGCTCTTTAGCGTGCCCTAAGCCATAGAGAACAGAGGATTTACAACTTCCCAAACAGTAACCACCTGAATAACAAACACGTAAGCCTTCTAGCTCAGGTTTGGACTCATGTTGGTAAGCTGTAACAAGCAGTTTAGCCGTCCGAGGCTATTAGATAAAAGTAAAGTTACAATTTTTGCCTGCCTGCTGTTCTCCCCCTCACTCCCTACTTTAGCTCCTCCCTGGTTTGAAGGTAGATAGCAGTCATTTTACAAAGACCTTTTGCCGCTGCTTGGACTGCACAGGGTCATTTGTTTCCCAGAAGCTGCACTTGCTAACTTGGATCTAGTCCTGTGAAACTCCAGAGCATAAGCTCCGTTACGCGTGCTTCCATGCTTAAATCTGTATCCCTTAGTGATGGCTCTTGAATGCTTTCTATCTGAAATACTGACTTAAAGTGGCTCAACAGCATTAACTGGTAACCTTTGGAAGTGAGATGTATTGCATAGTTCGGGTGAAGGTTCAAGATTCTGTCTCATTCCATCCGTATTTTAAGAAAAGTGGGGAGTAACAGTGACATCTACAGAGGCAACTGGCTTTCCAGCCTCACAGCAGTGGATTCTTAAACCTGAGGTTCCTGAGCTTGCAAAGTCAAGGACCTCATAGTTGTGGCACTATCTTGAGATGCAGATTTGTGCTCTCTCAAGCAAAGGAAGGAAGCAGATGCAGTTATTCCGTATCATCGGTCTGTGTTCCCAGCACTGACGTTCTTAGTTCCAAACAGTGGAATGCCTCTACCTTGCGCTGTCGCACACAGAATGCTGGTTTGCCTTTTAGCTGTGTTTTCAAGAAAAGCAGCAGCCCTTTGTCTTGCATGGAGCTCTTTCTTATCTGATCGATGGGATCTCTGCTGTTACACTGAGTTTCTCCAGAAGAGATTAGCACATGAACATAATTACTTCTGGCTATAAAGTAGGTACTTCAGTGGCTTGTTTAACCGTCATGGCATTCTACTGCTGGTTTTAGCAAGGGCTCTTTGAACTCCTCTGGCACTGTGATCAAGCATTAAAGATGTAAGCCGTAGTATGATCCATTTAAGATACTGTACACGACATTTTTCACGGTGGAATGGGGCTGCAATAAAAGTGACTGTCAAGCCACTGTATTCCTGTTCTCCTGGGGAAAAAAAAAAAAAGGATAAGTTTCTTTACCATTACGTTTGGCATACTGGTTGTTTTTTAAAAAGCTTATGTTTGGACTAAAATGTAGTGCTTTATGTACTTGGCCATATGGAAAGGCAAGACAATGTAAAATGTGTGTGGTTTAGATCACTAATTAGGGAGTTAGAGCTACAACTGTGAAACTTACTCGGTGCATCTTAATTGCTGTGAGTAATGCAAAAGCTTTGAAATGTAATCCTTGGGAATGCTTAAGATACTAATTATATTCCGACCAGGCAAGGTGCACTTGTTGGGAAACGAGTCTGAGCTGGTCCCTTCCGAGAACATGGTATTCTCAGTGCCAAAGGTGGAGAAACAAACTCGTTTCTAGGAAAATGAGCTACCCTCCAAAAGCGGGGACAGACTTCAAAACGTAACCTCTTACGACAAGGGGCACCTCAAGACGAACAAATCAAGACACAATACACAGAGCACAAAAGCTCAAGAGCAGAAGAGCACTTAGGTTCGGCCCAGGCCTTGCTGTAATGGGTATTTAGAATCCTAAACTTGCTAATTGACAGTTCAATTGTGAGGACCGAGTGCGTGAGCTGCAGATGCTGTCTTACGCACTCTCACTTCGAAGTAATAATTCTATTAGTCCTGGAGCTCCTAAGAGAATTTCCCGGTTTGGAATTGCAAATATATTCCTCCTTTTTTTTTTTCCTGAGTAATTTATATAAAAATAACTTGAAGTCATTATATCCAAGTTTCCTGATTTTTTTTTGTTAGCTCTCCTGTAGTACATTCATTAGTTAACCAAGCTAAGAATACTGAGAAACTTACTCTGCCTTTTATTCATCTCATGAGCAAAATCTGTCTGCTCTCATTGTGAAGGAGGACTGCCTCCTCCTGTTATTAGCATTTATTCTTCAGTCTCAGTCTGAGAATAAATTCCATTCATGGCAATACACTTTTTAGTGATAATATTAAGACTTATCTTTCAGCAGTCTTTATTCATACCCAAATCTTACCCAGCCGGTTTCTAGTAGGGTCCCGGAAATACCCAAGTAAAACCATTCTTTCTCAAAAGTTGGGACTTAGATGGTGCTTCGTTCCTAATGTCCATTTTGTCTTGTCCTTCTACAAGTATAGCTTAGCATGTTTGTGTTATTAATGTTTTTGGTATAACTTACTATTCCACTGTTTCTATTTCCCCTCTAATGCTTCACTTCATGTTTTAGGTCTCCATTTTTTGTTTAAGTTCCTTCTGGTTTTATTTAGTGTTTTTTAAATCATCCGCAGCACCTCGGTTGTATTAGGAATGGGCCTTTTGTTACTTTCAAGGCCCAGCTGCTGGTTTGAATTACTATTGCTTTAAAAAGCAAACACAGCAAACCCTTGTGTCCATCTCCTCATTACACACCGGTGTGTTTCTGTATCTTTACTTAACTATATTTTTTCCCCATTCATCTCTGAATATTATAGAGGCTTTCCCGAATTTCTGCCTTCATTTTTAGTTTAAATTGCTTATATAAATCTTGGCTGTGTAAGTTGTTGAAGTTTATTTCTCCAGACACCGTAGTAAGGTTCTATCTGCAGAGGTGGTTTTTCCCCAGTACAGTTCAGTGGCTTACTGTCTTAAGACTATTCTAAATTGGAAGCGAGTGCTGTTCATCTTTCAAACTTAATTCTCCTTTTTAATGTACTCTAAGAATACGACTCTATTTAAATAACCTAGAGCATGAAAGAGTTATTTTTGATCTGTTTCAGTAATAATTCTGCACTGTCATTTGTTTTGATGTGGGGCCCCGTCACCACGTTCTCTCTGGTTTTACTTGTCTTCCATACGTCAGATCCACACCTCACAGCAGCACAGTTCTTCAAAATCTGTTCTTCAGATTCGTCACAGAACAGCCCTGTTGGCATTCACACAACCTCCAGCCATAGAAACCCGTCTGTCTCCTGGTACTGGTGTAAATCTCTTGTTCCGAGGCTCACTCTTTGTTACCTCTTCTTACTACCTGTATCGTAACCAGCCATCCCTTAAGATACGTATTGGTTAGACAGTCACGTGCTTGGTATGATGACTGGTACTGGAGTCATACAGCTTTGGAAGTTACATCATGCAATTATGAGCCTGGTTTTGTAAGTAGTTTTGTGCAAGCTGAAATTTGTCAAGTTTAGGAAATTCTTACTGAGAGGGTCCTGATACTGATATCTGTATCAATACTGATACAGATATCGAACTGGATTTTTCATGTGGTATGTTGCATTTATATTCCAAATTGAAGTCTTTTGTCTCCCTTCATGCCACTGTATTTGAGCGCCCTACCTTTTAAGTGTTGTGACTCCTTCCTTTCTGTTGCTGCTGCCTTTTGAATGATGACCTATCTGTGCCTTCAAGCTTAGAGTTACTTATTCTTATCTAAATTAGTAATTAATAAAGCAGTGCGTAGTTGTAGTTGGATAAATAGTGTGTCTGGTGATGAGCTGACACAAGAAACAGGTTAAGTGATGGAGAGATAAAGAAGTGCCACCCATACAGCTGAAGCACTCAGTCTGAGGAAGCAAGGCAGCAGTAAGCAGCTCTTTTCCATCCGATATACCTCAGAGAGGATGCAGTGAACTGAGGTTACAAAGCAGCTATTTAAGCAGAATCTTGGGATGACTGTGGAATTTATTCCTTTAATGCAAATGGGTTAGCCTGTAAATTCTTCTTTATGAGTCTGCTGCCCTTGATCTTTTGGAGTACTAATTTATGATTGCACAAGGATTGGAATGCTTGTGATACAAACCTGGAGAAATGGGCTGGGTAATAATAAAGTCACTTGATCTGAGAGAAACCTGGAGACAGAATGAAGGAAGAGGGTGTTTAATACCCCCTTATTTTCTCCCTCTCAGTATCTAAGCCTAGTTTTTACTTCTGCACAGTCTTCTGTCATTTCAGGGCCGTGTATCTCAGCTCGCTGCAAATGTCACTTGGTGTCTTTGCACACCTATGAGAGTGGTAGTTGTTAAACAGCATGGTCACAGTGTGACAGCTGATGTCAAAATACAGCAGACTGGTGTATTGTGTGCTGGGTGCACATGATGTTCCCTGTAGCTCTGCTTGAGAATTACTGCGCCAATGCCTGTTTTCTAAAGGTTTCTCCTATTCCTTCTTGACACTGGTCTGGCCTTTCTTCTCATGCTTATTTCCCCTTACTCCTTCTGAAGCAGCTACGGGAAAATGAATGAGAAAACAAATTAATGTGATTGAGGAAGCCAGAGAGAGAGACAGGAACTGAATGTGCGTTGTACACAATTCAGAGAACAGGACTTTGGCTGAGGACAGCAGCTCTGGGCAGGTGACCTGGGGGCAGAAGAATTTTGATGGGTTAGGGTTTTTGTGTTAATGCTGTTAGGCGGTGAGAAGAGGGGCAACCTCCGGGGGAGTGACACCCACTTCAGAAACACCGTGTGATCCCCTTGAAAAATAAGCATGAGAACCTCAGAGCAAAAAGCAGTATTTCTTTATAAATGTGGTCTGGAAAATTCTGTAGTACACCAGAAGGTGGTAACACCACAACTGAAGACTGCAGCCACGCTTTTTAGTATTGAAAGTAATGTTAAGTGAGTGCTTTAGTCTGACCTATAAAGTTGCATCCACCCATTTCTACCTGAGCCGGTTTTGTTTCTGAACCAATATAGCAAAGATAGAATTATATATGCTTTTTTACTTCTGCAGAGAGTACAGTGTGTTCTGGCGTGGTTTTGTTCACTCAACGGCCACGTCAAGGGTTTTCATTCTTAAGCTCACCCTTTTGTGTAGATCTGGAGAAATCTAGTGTGGTCAGGGCACTTCACTGTATCAGATGTTAGCTCTCCTTCCCTTTTTGTACTGTCCCTGCTTAGCAAGGTTATTGCCAATGCTGCTTCAAAACATCCTCCAGGGAAAGTAAGTATAAATTATGGTACAGTCACGGACAATTTAGGTAGGCTTGCTCATGTTACTTATAGGAAGGGAAGCTGCCGAAAATCACGTGTCCTCTTTCCTCCTCTTCCTCCTTGCTCTTGCTTACTTCCCATTGTGGTTTTTGTAGGACTGGGAGACTAATAATAATAATACACCGATCAGATGTTCTGCCTCATAACCTCTGAAACAAAGTTCCTTCCTGTTAACTCGAGCAGAACGCTTGTGGCGGCCCTGCAGCTCACAAGCTCCTACTTTAGCAACGTTCTCTAATTCTCAGCCAGTGATGCTGAGTAAGCTTTAATTCAGGGCAGCGTTGGGTCCCCTGAAGCATCTGCTGAAGTTAGGGACCTTTAAGTGCGGCCTTTTCCATTTTTTAATGCTACTGTCGGGAGTGTTATGGGCTGTAAGAGTCATTAGGATGTGGAGCTCTCTGGCATGTGGTGTTTCTGTCCATGTTGCTGGCTAAGTCAGGTTCATACTGTCTTTATGAGAAGTGAAGCCAGTATTTCAGCTGATGGGGTAGGCAGGACCATGCTTGTGTTTGCTATGTCTGGGCTGCACTGAGGATCTGTTGCGCTCACGCTAAAGCCCAACCCTTCCATTTAGGGAGTGATTTGAAGCTTTACCTTGGGAATACGTGTAAACAACAACTGCAGGTCTTGGCTTTGGCAAAGGTTTGGAATCGGGCTTTTAACCTTTGTTTCCCGTATAATAATGTGAGTTGGTTGATTACTTCAGTATTATAACCGGATCCTAACTGAAAACAATGCTGAGGTGCTGACTGGTTTTAAACATAAAAGATCCGGTCCACTTCTTCAGGAAAGTCCACATAGTACATTGCCTGTAATGGTTTGGTTGTCTTTTAAAAACTCAAAACCTCAAGTGCTTTTTGAGCTGTAAAGCTAACGAAGCGTGCGCTACTACACAGAGGCTTCAAATCCGGGTCTCTAGGGAGCTTAAGTTACTTTTTGCTAAAGCCAGGGAAGGTTGCTGTGCACAAGTCCTTGGGACTTACTAGCAGAAAAAGGTCTCAAAGAGATTTCCTGTTTTAGAAGCATTACTATATATGTACCTCTACATGCTAAGAATCTCTGTTTCCAATCAAGATGTTGTTTAAGAAACTAGGCTTGTCTGCATCGGCTGAACGAAGACTGTTTTAGTGATGTGTTTAATGAATATTTGAGTTAGTTTTGTAGAACCCAGAAGCTTTGACCGAAATTCTCGTACCAACGCGTTCAGACGCAGTAAACCGTAGAACTGTATTAATGAACTCGCAGTGCTGTGAGCATTTTAACCTAAAGCGCTCGTTTTGCGAAGGAGCATTTCAGGTTACCCCCGGCTCTCTTTAAGCAGCTGAAATCGGTGTCATCTGGTTTCCATGCAGCGGTAAGAACGTATCCAAAACCCACCCAAAATACGGCAACTTGTAAAAGGGTCAGATCTGACTTTCTCTCTCAAGGTGACCTTGCATTTTTTCCGTGCCCCTTGCTCCAAGCCTGTCGTGGTTTATATATACAACTTTAATACGAAGGCGATCAGCCAGGCCGTTAGAATTAATGCAGGGAAAAGCTTGTTTTTTACTTTTCTAACCCAACCCCAACCCCCCCCCCCCCCCCAGTTTTTAACCGAAAGTAAACCGCTCGGCCGTGTCTACAGTGCCAGCTGTACGGCCTTCTCAAAGGGAGGGGGGGGGGGGGGGGGGTAGGAAGGGGAGAGAAGAGAAAAGAGGAGCTAAACTTTGTCCAAGGGCCTGACTGTGGCGATGGCGCTGGAGCCGGCGGTGTGTCCCGCCGGAGCGGAGCGGTGCCGCGCTGTGCCGTGCCGTGCCGCGGTGCGGTGCGGTGCCGCGCCGTGGTGTGCCGTGGTGCCGCGCCGCGCTCTCCTCCCGCTCTCGCTCTCTTCCCCCCTCCCTCCCTCGCTCTCCCGCTCTGCCTCTCTCTCTCTTACACTGCCAGCCCCTGATGTGATGGCGAAGAAACCCCGTTGACAAGGCACTGCTTTTTCATGACGGTGAGTTTCCCTTTGAGTGTATTATAATTTTGTGATAAAAATTTCAAGGAAAAAAAAACCCACACAACCTCCTTCCTCCCTTCCTTCGGGGAGGGAAAAGAGAAGGGGGGGTGGGGGGGAGAGGAAAATCTATCTCCAGACAGGCAGAAAAGAAAGAGGAGCAAATTAACAACCAGGAGTTGCCAAAACCAGGATATTAGGTTTCAGCCCAGAGAGCTATTGGCTCTGGGGCTATGTATATAAATATATATCTAGAGAGAGAGAGAGAGCGAGAGGGGAGACGAGACGAGGAGAGGAGAGGAGGAAGAAGAGGGATGTTTTGTGGGTGGCTGTTGTTTGGGCAGATGTGGCTTCACATGGGAATGAACTATATATATATATATATATATATATATATATTTATTCTTCCGCGAGGTTGGTGGTGGTGGCTGCTGAGGGCACGCAAAAAAAAAGTTGTTTCTTAAAATAAAGGCGGAGGGGTGTGTGTGTAGAAAGGAGAGATAAGGTTTCAGGTCCAGGCTGATAGCTGCAGAGAGGGGAGAGGTTTGGGGTGGGTTGTGTGGGGTTTTTTTTTCCCCTTCTCGCTGATGCCATGCAAATTGAGGAGAGGAGGGAAGGGAAAAAAAATCTCTTTTAATGACTCATTGATTGAGCCGGTTTAAAATTAGTTGTTGTTGTTGTCTTTTTTTTTCCCCCTCTCTATTTTCCACCCCCTTGACGGCCATCAAGAGAGGGATGGAAAGAGGAGAGGAGGGAGCGTGTGTGTGTGTGTGTGTGTCGATGTGTGAGTGCGGGAGAGTGAGAGAGGGGGATAGAGAGAGTGTGTGAGGGAGAAAGAAAAATAATCTTTTCAAATCTCCTCCCTCTTTTTCTTCCCCCCCTCGGTTCTTTGCTTTCCCTCTAAAGCCCTGTGGTCTGGGAAACACTCGTTCATCCTCCTCGTCGGGAAAATGGAGACGCTCCGTGCCTCTCCCGGCCGCGCGCCTGGGAAGGATTTTTCCTGCCTTTTTCCCTTTTTTCCCCCACTCCCGGCTCGGTTTTCGCCCCGTTTCCCCCGTCCGCTCGCCACCACCCTCACCTTGCCGTTTCCTGCGCACATTCCTGCCTTCTGGGGATCTGTTTCTTCGCTTTTCCTCGTTTTGTTTTGGTTTTTTTCCTCGGATTTTGATGCGATTCGTTTGAGCCGCCTTTGCCGTTTCCTCGGGATCGCTCCGTGCCGCCCGCTTCTAACCGAGAGCGATGGAAGCGGTGCTGCTTTTTGTGGGTGCGCGGTAGGTTTGGGGCTAATGCGCTTCCCCCCCCCCTCCTTCTTTTCGGGAACGATTTTTCTGTCTTTTTATTTTTCTTTTTACGTATTCTCTCCCCCCCCCCCCCTTCTTTTGGAGATGTATTTTTATTGTAACGCCTTTTTAAACCGTACCAATAAACCGTCTCTTCCTGGAGTAACCCGCTTGGCTTTGCTGTGGAGTGGATGTGAATCCTTTGTGCTGCTGGGATGATTTTCCGTACAGGAAACCATGCTTTATAAACCGTTCTTTTTATTTGCGTTTTAAACCAGGAGGTGGCTGTGGCGGGGATGTTTTGCGAATTCCTCTCAGTTTATCGGGTTACGGTGGGGCTTTACATTGTAATTTTTGCCGTTAATTGCCAAATTCATGGCAGAACTCGGGCCGAGTTGAACGACTTAGAGAGGGCTCGTTTGCGTTTACTCGCTCCTAATCCCTGTGAGCCGGAGCGGGACGCGGAGGCCTTCGCTTTTCCGCTCCCCTCCGCTCCGCTCCGCTCCGCTCCCCGGGGCTCGGCACAAGCCGGGCTCGGAGGAGCCGCGGAGCCGCGCTCCGGCGGCCGCTGGGTGCGAGCGGGGGAAGCAGGGGGAAGATGGCGCTGCCTGGCTCCCCGCCAGCGTTTGTTGCGCAGTTTCGCTCCGTCTCTCCTCCCCCACGGGCGCCATTTTAGGCTCCTCTCAGCTGGCGCCGCGCGCGGGGCGTTGCCGTCGCGCCCCGTTCGGGTGTCTCGGGAGCGTTTTCGCTGTCGGGCCCTAAAAGCATCTTCCTCCCGCCCCCCCCCCCCCCCCCCCCCCGATAACCCGCTTTCCTCCGCACTGCCTCCTTCTCTGGTGCTGTGAGGGGTTTAACGGGGGTGTGCTCTGGGGAGAGAGGGGAAGGATTCCTGCCTGTGGGTTGGTTTGGGATGGGTCTGTTGGGAACGGGCCCGTCGCCCCGGATCGCTGCCTTCTCATGCTTCCGCCCCCCCCGATCTGCTCCTCGTGGTGCTGTGAAGCGTTAAAGTGGCTTGGCTCAGAAAGGCCTGCGGTCCCGGCTCGAGCCGTGTAAACGGCACCTCGCAGCTGGTGGTGGTTTCCTGCCGCGTATTTCATGTGTGTTTCTTGCTGCCACGAGATGCGCTCAGAGCGTGGGAAGAAAAAGGGACTTGAGAGAACATCATCGTCTCGTGTCCAGTGGAAAACACAGTGTCATTCAAGAAGGGCAACGTGCTCTTTAGAAAACGCTGTCATGGAGCACATAGGGCGAAGTAATGGTCGGTACAGAGCTTCCAGTGCCCTAAAAAGTGCTTGCAAAAATAAAGGTGTGGGTGTGTAAATAGCTGATTTTGTAGCTGTTACTTTCTCATCGTTTCAAGTGTTTCTCACTCCTTTGTATCTCATAGGAAGCAGCGCTTTTTCCAAATAAGCCCGGTTTGGCAGCTCCGCCGATGCGCTTCGTAAGCTTTGTTTTGGTGCTGGTTTATAGGGAGAGCGTTGAAAGGGCTCTCCCGTTTTGTGGTCAAAACTTCCCTTTTTTTGTGCGTGAGTTGTTTCTCCGTGTGTGTGTGTGTGTGTGTGATCCGATCAGTGCTCGCCAGGCCCGAGTTTCGAGCCAACAACATCTGCATCTGCAGCCAGTTCGCCGCCGGGTCGACCCGCGCCGCACCCACTGAGGAGTGCGGGATGCTCGTGCGGTTCCTCCTCCTCCGCTTGTGTCGGATGAGAGCAGGGATTCCCCATGCCCCGTGCTCATCCCTGAAGGGAGCAGGAGGCTTTCTCACATTTGGGATTAACTCTAAGACCCTTTAAATTCTTTGCCCGTCGGAGCTGAGGGGTTTTAAATGACCTCTTGCGCAATACACACTTTTATTGCTTGTTTGGGTACAAACTGGCTTTTCAAAAGGCTTTAATGGGGACAGCCTGGTTAACGTTGCAGGGTTTTGAACAATACACCTGCTAAAGCTTCAGTTGTTACAGATCCGTTGAGTGCAGAGCAGAGTATTTGTTCACACGCTTCAGAAATCTTACTACAAGGAATTTGCCCCTTCTGGAAGTTATTATTTCGTGTATTGGTTAACAGTAGTCTTGGGATCAAGATAGTGTTTTTTAGTGGTGCTGTAGTTTTATACACTGAAATTATTACGCGCTAATGTCTGGCAGAGCATGATTTTTTTTTATTAATTCATGAAAATAATGAAGAAATGACAGAAATGGGGTAAAACGGACCAGTTTGTGTTCTCCCAGGGCTTAATAATTGCCGAATGATTGTGTATCTTCTCTGGCCTGCTTCCATTAAAGCAAACCATATCCTCTTCTTGCATTGAGGTATGTGATGGGTAGTATTTAAATGCACTAGATCTTTGTACACTTAGTTCTTTGGCCGTTTTCTGAGCTTAAAGGTTTCTGTTGTTGCGGGTGGTCCTTTGTATTTCACAGAGCTGGTTTGTGGTGTTGGAGTGCCCAAGCTGAAGGTGTTGATACGCTAGTCCACTTGTACTTCTGTTGGTGCACCTTGGCTTATTCACTAGTATGACACTCATGTAGTTTTAAGTATGTTCTTTGTTAATACTCCGAACACTTGCCGTGTATCTTGTACCTGTATTATTGAGTTGATAATACTCTCAGGATACGTGTGGCCTGCATAAAGTCTGGTGACAGAGGTTTAAGTCCATAGTCCAGAGCTGAAGAGCTTTGCAGGCACGAATGCGTTGATCTGCTCCTCGGGCATTCATTGTTCTCTTAGGTGTATTTTCAGAGTCCCCAGCAAAGCTTACCTGCATATGTGTCTGCGATTGTGCCTTTTCGTGCTGCATTAGGCTTGTGAGAAGTCTAATGGCTGGTGCCTTTTAGCATATGTATGAGCCCTGAGAGTGTGAAAGTGTGTCAAGCCTAAGTAACAGGTGCCGTCCAGGCAGAAGAGCCTCTTTGATAATGTAGTTCATCCTGCTCAGAAAGCTGGCATCATTTCTTCCAGTAGTTCTGCTGGAACAAGCTGCATCTGTGCTTGAAAGGTTTTGATTTTTATGGTGATGTTTCTGGTCCAGGGTAGACATGGGAACTGTCTACGAAACCAAGTGTGTTTTGTGCTCGCAGCAAGACCATAAACTGTCCTAACATTGGTTGTGACCTGCAGCTGTCGTAGTTTGAAAGTTGCAGTGAGTAGTATTGGTGAAGCCCTTGTTGCACCAACATAAATTCATAAACACCAGCCTGAACTGATGGGGTTTTTTCAACATCATCATGTAGGTAAAGGATGCTTTAAAATGTTCACTTGTTTTTGCTTTGAGGATCACTGAGGTTTTGCACAAAACAAAAGCTAACATGATTAACAGATAAGGGGTTTTTATTGCTTTCTTTCTCTCGCACTACTATTAAAATGTTCTAGAGCTATTTCTCATGTTACTTTGAGTAAGGGAATGCTTAACAAAAGGAAGAGCAAGTGAGCAAATCACTGTCAAAACTTAATAGAATAGCCTTTCCTTTAGCAAAGGTATTAAGAAATGGTGGTGAAGAGAGGGGAGTCCAGGGGGAAAGCTTTAACTTCGTTGCAAGAAACAGTAATTCTTGTGAGGGCTGATCTTGTCTCAGGTGGAACTTGCAGTAGTTTTGCCGTGAGCTTAATCCGAGTATGGATTTCCAAGGTTGGGTGCTGAAGTTGAGTCAGCTACAGAAAAAATCTTGGCCCCCAGTGAAGTAGGAGGCAGTATCTGCTTTGGCTTCAGCAAGGATGGGATAGGCAGCGGGGAGGATTTTCAGCCTGGTTTTGGGGTCATTAATCCGGACTGCACTGCTGAATTAATTACACGAGTGTCAGTTCATTGTATTCAAATTCCAGTTGATTTCCCAAGCATAGTAACCAAAAGGAGTATAAATCTCTGTTCAGCTTTACTAACTGGCAGTGGTTAGCTGATACTAACTTGTGGGAACCGTAACTCTAGCAGGGTAACCTTTTTTATTACCATTTTATTTTTAATTCAAACTGTTATGGACTAGAGTGGCAATGAAAAGGTATTAATTGGGCATTGGCCCATAATTCTTTGAGAAATGATTATAAATTCATAAGGAAGTTACGTTCTGGGACTGCGTAAGTGAGTTTTCAGGATCTTTGGAACTGATCTGCGCAGGATGAGAAGCACGATAACACAGGTACTCTCTAATAGGAACATCTGAAGAACTCGGATGACTCAACGTTTCTTGAATTGACTCAACATTTGTTGGGGATTCTGTTGCACAAATGACATCTGCTAATAAGTTACTGCATACAGCAGTTACTAGAAATACTTCAGAGCATCGGGCAGGCAAGTATGTCTTTCCTAAGGACCTGTTGAGACCTGTGCCACCTCCTTTTCCTCTTTTGGGATGAAACCAGGGCCTGGCTTATGAATACTGAGATTCCTGAAGAATTTTGGTGTATGCAGTGGAGCTGCTTAGAAGACAGAGCCAAAAACAGGCCGTAAGCATAGCGATGAGGAGTAGTCCCTGCTGGGAAAATGGACCGAGTCGAGTGAATCCCATGTGGTCGGTAAGCATCCTGACTTCCAGGCTGCCAGTTTCATTGTGTGCTTTAAAGAGTTCTGTTCCCGGGTGAAAGTCTGCTCAAAGTACAGGTGTTGCCAAGAGCAGCTCTGGGTGCAGTAGGAAACAGAATGTATTAAATAACTTGGAAATCTGATGCTGAATGTATGTGTCTGAGGGAAACCATAGAGAGCTGCACTGTGGGTCCACACATGCACTTGGTGTGCTTGGCTGTAGTTAGATTAACCTTTCTGACTGTAGATACTGTTAACAATTCAGCTGCCCATTCCCATTTTTTCCTAAATACATTAAAATTTCAGTGTAGTTTTTAGGAGTTACTCAAGTTTTTGCTAAGTTCCCGCATTTGCCAAACTCAGAGAATGTTTTTTCTTTAGATGCCATACTAAGACTTTGATAAACAACCTGTTGTAGGTTGCCTGTGCTTCAGTGAAGGTTTTTTTTTTGCCCTTCTGTATGTGGAGCTGGTCCTCTTCAGTGGTCGTCTCCTGCCAGATCTTGGAAACTATGAAGATGTGCAATGCTGCGCCTAGCAGTTCTTGAGAGGTAGCGCTTTGGTGTTTCTTTCTTGCTGCTGTTTATTTGACTCCTCAGTAGTTGCCATTTTTTGGAGTAGTTTTTCTTAGGTTTTGCATCACTCTTCTAGATATTTGAAATTTCTTCTCTTACTCTGTTACATACGGATGGCTTTGAAATAGTGAGGATTAAATTCAGTTCCATGGGCATTTTCAGACATTGTAAATTCGTCTTCAAAGTACTACTCATCTATAGAATCTTGGGATGAAAACACGTTCTCATACATACAGAAGGCTCACACTTGAGTATTGCACTCTGTTATGTGTTACTAGGTTGGAATCCCAAATTTCTTGCTTGTTTAGCTCTTTTTTAGAGTGCAGTTCCTGCTAAGGTTTTGCGACAGTATAGTAGTTGCTTTTTGTGGATCAGTCTGGAAGAGAAAATACTCATGTGGAGTAATCACACATTGTAGAATACGAGCACAACGTGGTTTGGAAGTGAGTAGTTAAATCCTTGTGTTTCACAAAGTACACTTTTAAAATGGATTTTGCTTCCTTACCCCTGTTGCCCTGAAGTGACAACTTGCTGATAATTATGCCTTTGGTATTTTTGCCCGAGTGAAAATGGGGAGTGAGATTTTAACTTGCAATCAGGTTTTTCAGTGCTTACCTCTCTTCCATTGAATACTGTGTCATCGTACCAGAGAATGTAATTTTTGATGATGGGAGAAGTGGAAATACCTTTTAATATTAGGTTTTTATGTTCCATCTCTGTGAAGATCAGTTTCTTGAAGATAAAGGGCTTGATGGGATGAGCAGCTCTAAGGTTGGTCATAAAACACATGCTTGGTTAGTTAGAAGAATTTGAGATAGACCACTTTGCAAGATACTGGGTTGTTCAAAAGTAGCGTGGACTTGAAATGTTAGCAACACAATATATGGTAGTAAGGGTCTGAGTTTGTACTCCTTTCTTGCGCTCCTGTACGGCAGGGAATGTGAATGGGGTCTAGTTGGTCCTGTGTAGGTGAGGTTCCTTCAATGAATCCAAGCCTCTGCTTTGTTAGGAACCTGAGACGTAAGTGCCAGTGTAAGGCAGTAGTTAACAGCACCTTAGCAGCTGGAAGCGTGTACTGCTTAAATTGCATGTGTTACCTAATATGTGGTAAAATAGCCTTTTTTTTTTTTTTTTACTCCCTTTTACTGCATTGTATCTGAAGTTATGTATTAAGGTTGTATGAAATTATAAATGAGAAAGGGAAATAATTCTTTTGTGACAAGCTTGAATAGAATTTGAATTTAAAATCCAGGATTTACAGTGGCTTTGAGTACTCCCATTTTTTTTAAGTTATAGAAATCACATTCAGTCTATGAATAGCTGGACTGTGTCTGGACAAATCCAGTTGTAATGACTGTGCAGGTGACCCTGCATGTGTTGCATGATACTGTGGATTGTGTAGCATAGCGATTAAAAACGCAGGCTCGTGAGGGTTGCTGGAGGTTGTCTGGCCCTGCTCTAAGCGGAGCTAGCTTTGAAGTTAGGACAGGTTTGTCAGCACCATTTGGTACTGACACCATTTGGTGATTCCACCCTCTTGCTTGAGCATTCTTCTTTGTGAGCTGCTTTTTTTCCTTCTATGTGGTTGGGATTTTCTGGGCTACATGTCCTGGCTGTTGCCTTGTGTCTTGCTTCGCATTGATGGGAAGAGGCTCTGCTCGTCTCAGTACCCGTTTCGGCTAGTGGCAAATTGCAGGTAGTACCTGGGTTAGCTGCTTTTTGTCCAGCCTGCAGAAACGAGGTGCCCTCAGACTTTAAGAACTCCGTGTCATGTACTTGCAGGATTTTACTGGTATTCTTTTGGACTCTGGGATTTTTCTGTATTTCTTCTGAGGGGGTGTGTGTGTGTAAAAACCCGGCACAGTATTTCAGATGGGAGCTCCCAAGGGCTGAGTACATGGGAGTAATCGCTGCCATGGACCTGCTGCCTGCACAGCAGCTAACGTGAGCTGATGCAACTATAGTCTGACAGCTGCTTTAAGCTGCCTGAAGCGCTGCTGCTTCCGCTGTACTTAACCACCCAGCTCCCTCATTCCTACTCCCTCTATTGTGCTGGTACTAGCAGCACTCTTGTAGCCTCATGGCAGGCCAGAACCACATGAGGAAGCTAATGCAAGTTGAAACAGATAACTGTATTGTGTCAGATCAGTTTTCTGTGCCGGCTGACTGTTCAAAGCCTTGGGCTGACTCAGGGATCGTGGATGAGGGGGGCACAGCACTGCTCTCTTCTTTTGTTGGTCACTGTATAGTAGTCGAGAGTGTTGTAAGGGAGGCAGAGGCTTTGAGGCCAGGTAATAACAGTGCCCCAGAGGATTGTCCTGCAGGGCTGGGGTTTCCTTGTCACCTTGATTACTTTCACCTGTTCTTATATTCTCTTTGGGAGCATGTGATAAGGGCACTCTGGCCTTTCACAGAAAGGACAGGCAGTGCTGCTTCCACACACACGTGTGCTCCAAGCTGAAGTATATCCTGGCTTCCCCAGTGCAGTAGCAGGGCTATGAAATAAAAGGGTAGAGGCTTTGTTAATAACAAGTAACAGGGAATATCCGTGCTGGGCTGTGACTAAGGAGTAAGGATTGCCCTTTGTAAAGTAATGGGATGCACCAACAGGGCTGAGTGTGGCCTACTTTGCAGAACATGGTTACACTGCAGGGTAGCATTGATGGTAACTAGATGCTTGCTTTCCCTCAGCTGTTCCTAGCGTGGGCTCATGGCAGGCCCCTGGCTGCGGGGATGGGTCCTAATGGCTGGGACAGACCTCAGCAGCACCTCTTCCAATGGACGGAAGGCCCTGTTAGCTGAGCTGCCTGCTGAAGTGAGTCAGTCTTCAAGAGTCTAGGCCGGTGGTCTGCACGTGGTTTTGATTGCACATTCCTAGTACTAAAAGTTTTTTGGGTGTACACCCCTGCTGTATGTGTGTTTATTTCCCAGTTACATGTATGTACTACTGAAGTTCTGGGTTTTCCTTCCCTCACCCCAATATCAGATTGTCTTGCACACTTTGAGACCACTGGTCTAGGCTGTGTAACTAATCCTTTAATTCCACTCACTGTTTTGAGTTGTATTTTCAAACTGTCTTGGCTTTAATACTGTTTGTACATCAGTTGTTGATTTGGCCGACTCTGTGTTAACAGTGAGGAGGACAGAACTTGCATAACTTCGGTATAGAAAACCTGAAGAGACAGTCAGCAAGAAAAGCAGCAACCTCCTCTAGCAGTTGGGCCCTAGGAAATGTGTTAGGGATCATCTCTGTCAACGTCTCGTGTTGCTGGAGTTTCTTTTCTAAACACACTGAAGGAGCTGTTGCTTCTGGGTGTGCACGGACTTGGTCTGCTTGTGCACCTCTGTTGCTGTTCTGAAGTTGACAGGACAAATCCTCACTGAAAATCATGATCAGTTAAAAAGATTGCCCTGGTTTCGGGTGGGACACAGTTAATTTTGCCTCAGAGCATCTGGTGCAGTGCCGTGTTTCGGCTTTAGTCTGAGGTTAATGCTGATAACACGCCCATGTTTCAGCCGTTGCTGAGCAAAGCTCATACAGCGGCAAGGACAGCCCGTCTCTCACCCCAGCCCAGCAGCGTGTGGAGGCTGAGGGTGCCCTGGAAGCTGGGAGGGGACACAGTTGGAACAGGGGACCCTGGGAGTGTTCCATGCCGGGTGATGTCATGCTGAGCAGTGAAGCTGGGGCCGTTGCCTGGGCGACGGCCTGCTGCTTGGAGACTGGCTGGGCATTGCAGAGCGTGGTGAGCAGTGGCCTTGTGTTACAAATTCTTTCGTGATTATTACTATTTTCCCCTCCTTTTCTGTCCTGTTAAAGTGTCTTTATCTCAAGCAATTAGTTTTACCTATATTTCTTACTTTCTTTCCGTTCCACTGAGGGTGGGGGAAGTGAGTGAACGGCTGTGTGATGCTCAGCTGCCTGCTGGGTTGAACCAACATGCAGTTGTGTGGTTATCACAGAAGGGTTGGTGCTGGAAGGGCCCTCTGGAGCTCATCCCATCCAACCCCTGCCAAGGCAGGGCCACCCAGAGCAGGGCCACCCAGAGCAGGGCACACAGGAACTTGTCCAGGTGGGTTTGGGATGGCTCCAGAGAGGGAGACTCCGCAACCCCCCCCCCCCCCCCCCCGGGCAGCCTGTGCCAGGGCTCTGCCACCCTCACGTAAAGAAGCTCTTCCTCGTGTTGAGGTGACTCTTGCTGTGGTTCAGTTTATGGCCGTTAATGTTACGTAGATCTTGGGTATGTGTGGTGGAATAGAAGCAGAGTTTAGTTTAAATAGGTATGTTGGTGGCTTGGCTGTGATCTTGAGCGCTCTTTCACAGACCGCATATGCATAAACCGTGCTGTTTAGATCGCATGTTGGTTCTGTGGTGTTTCACAGCAGCACTGCCATGCAGCATCACCGCCATGCAGCATCACTTTAATGTAGTGTTTTCTAACCATCATGGGTGGCAGTGATTTGTCTGTGCTTTGCTTGTAGTTTTCAAGGTGCAGAAGCATGTATGCTTCTACACCTCTTCCTGTTTGCGCCTCTGTGATGGCTCAGCTGTAGGAGAACTTGGTGATGGTTTTACAGAGACAAGCTCTTTGGTTAACCAGTATTAAAGAAAAAAAAGCTGTCGTAATTGCTTTTTCCTGCGTGTTTAGAATCCTGCTAGCGATGGCAAGAGTGTTGCTAAAGCTATGGGAAGATGCACTTCTGGAGGGGACTGGCTGTGATTCTTGGTGTGTGCTTTGTTTGGGTTTTATTATCTGTTGTAATCTGGTAGGCGCTCGCAGTGTGCTGAGTAGTCTTGTCTTGTATCATGTTTGTGAAATGGTAAGACCCAACAAATGATTTTGCTTGTAATAAAGCCAGCTGTGCATTCAGCTGAAGGGATGAGGGTTATGTGTTACCATCAAGGCTGTCTCTTCTTGGTGTGCTCGTGCGGTTTGTTTTCTGTTACATGCAGGTTTTAAAGAATTTAGGGAATGTACCAAATGTGTCTACTTTGAGCTGGTAGTTTTAATACCCACATGGGTAGTGACTGAACCAAATCCTGTTTGCTCACTTTGGATAATGGTGAACCCTTATTGCGGTATAATCCCAGAGAATATTTGGTTTGGTAAAGCAAAGATGTGTTACTCTTGAGTCATAATGTTAGTACTGCCATAGACACATGGGATGGGATTTTCAACAGTAGGCTTGCAGCATGAGAACGAAGATCATGTTCACTCTCCATAGAGCTGATTTTTACTTCTGGTTAGGTTGGAGTCTGTAACCTTGCTCTGGAGGTGGGTGTGCTGCTTAGCTGTTAGAGGAGATCACAGCTTTCTGTAAGCTGTGCTAACAGTGCAGTTAAAGCAGAGTGCCTGTTGCTTAATGCTAAGCGCTTACTCATTTGTTCTTACCGTTGCCCATTTAGATTTTGTGACACGGAATATTGTTACTTGCTTAGCATGAGGTTGTAAGATCAGCGCTCATGCTGGTGGCTGTATCCAGCAGTGAGCAGATGTAATACTGAATCATGGGAGAATGATTTCCTTAGGATGTTTGATCACCTCCCGAATGCTGATTTTATTGAGATCTGAGGTAGTTCTCTGTAGCTGTGCTTTACGTTCCTGTTTTCCCAGAGAGGTCATACTGAGGGATCCTTACAGTGATGTGTGCTCCGGTTCTGCTTCACCCTTGCTGTAAACTAGAGCACAGGAGACCGAAGGAAAACAGCTGAATGAGGCTATGCAGTGTGGAGGACAGGGTACCCTCTGCTAGGCTGAAGTATAAACTAGTTTCAGAACCGGTGGAGTACAGAAAAGCCTCAGGAAAGAGCTTACAAAATCACAGGGCAGCTGAGGTGGGGAGGTCTGGAGATCACCTCATCCAGCATCCTGTCCCCAGCAGGCTTAGCCAGAGCCGCTGCTCAGGTCCAGCTGGGTTTTGGGTATCAACAAGGAAGAAGACTCCCTAACCTTGCTGGAAAGCCTGTGCTGGTTATTTGACTGCTCTCAGAGTAAAGGAAAAAAAACAAACCACAAACAAATGCTTTTTTGTCTATTTAAATATATGTTTTGTTGTTGTTTTGGTTTGTTCCTCTTATTCACTGGATACCACTGAGAAGAGTTTGGCTTGATGTTCTTTACACCCTCCTACCAGGTATTTACACACACAGAGAGTATTCCCCCAAAGCCTGCTGTTCCCCAGGCAGAACAGCCCTGGTGCTCTCAGCCTCTTGTATAACTGATGCTCCAGTCCCTCCATCATACTGGAGATGCATATGAGGGAGAGACCCTGCAGAATGGCTCTTGTCGATCTGGTCAGGGGGAGTAAGTTTCTGTTTGGCAAGAAGTAAGAGATGGTACAGAATGAATTAAAGCTCAAACTATGTTAGTAAGTTTAAGGGATAAATATGGTAGCAGACTGTTAAAGGGAAATTGAGGAAAAACCCGAGCATGGAATGCACAGTGGCCAATTTCGTGTCATTAGAAGATACTCTGAAGATGAAACTGGATAACTAAATAGAAAACAGGGTACCAGAGGTTTAGGAAATGCTAGCAGCAGTTGTTAATTGAACTGGTGGGTTAGGTGGGATCTTTACAGAGAGAATAAGGGAGGATAAAGTGGTCCTGAGAGTTGTTGACAGAGAAATTTACAGTTACTGACAGAGAAAAGGGAGAAGGTAGAGTCTCAGATGACATTGTGAGAGTCAAAGTGAATGGGAGAGCCAGGACATGCAAATGGGAGCTTTGAAAGAACAGTGATGGAATGTGTTTGCACAGGCAGCACCTGATGGGAGTATGCAGTGCCTTAAAGTGTTGGTTTTCACGCTACTGTGAGGCTAAAAATGCTCTGCACCCAGTGAATGGCTGCTTATGCTCAGCTTGGCTAATGCAGATGAAGCCCACCGTTGGTAAAAGGGTTCAAAACTCTGTACTACTTATCACAAGTTCACTTCTGAGTCTTGTTGAGAAGAAACTTCCTACAATCTGCGAGGTTGGAAAAGATCATCGAGCCCAACTATGCCCAGCCCTGCCAAGGCCACCACTGCCCCATGGCACTGAGGCCTCGTCTCCACGCTGTGTGAACACTTGCAGGGACAGTGACTGCAGCCCTGCCCTGGGCAGCCTGTTCCAATGCCTGAGCAGCCTCTGGGGAAGGAATTGTTCCTCAGCTCCATCTCAACCTGCCCTGGGGCAGCTTGAGGCCGTTTCCTCTTGTCCTGTCACTTGTTCATAGTGGTCCTGTTGTCACTAGCAATAGCTACGAAAGGTCTGCTAGGAACAGTGCTCATTTGAATGCTTTGTAATGACTTGGCTGTAGTTCTGGTTCTAGCCTATACCATTTAGGTTATGATGCTAACCTAAGTTTGTTCACCTTTTCAGCTGGTCAGTGTTGCAGCCATTCATTTACAACAGTCTTTGCAGGTTCTGTAGTGTTTGATTATTCCTTCACTGGGATTAGCTGGGAGTACCTTCCTGTAGGAGTATTTTGATTGGAGATGACATTCAGTGTTGATTATTTTACTACTTTCTTTAAGTCACAGAAGCTCTGTTTAACCAGTACAGTTTAAGCATTTGTCTCTCCAGTTTAAAATCTAAAAATACCCCTCAATGGTAAAGCATTGCATGGAGTTTTGTGTATCGTTCCGTGAATTTGATTTTGAGATTCATCAGTGCACCTCTGTGGAAGGTTTAAGAACTTTGCCAGTAGGAGAGACCTGTCAACTTCAGAAATAGTTTAATAAATACTTGGTCTGAATTGGTTTTGCTGCTGAAGGTGATCTTTTGTCTGATACGTGTCAAATATCCCTCCTCTCCCTTCTCGTTCTAGTTGTCATGGATGATGACGACGATGAATCCTGTCTCCTTGATCTTATTGGGTAAGTTTTCCTTAAGCAATCCTGTCAAAAAAGTTGGGAAAAGCAGAAGGTGATTCTGTCTCAGTATTGTCTCAGGAGTGGGTGTCGTGCAAATGAAATAAGCAGCTGCGCTTTGTCTCCGTGTGTGCATCCCAAAGCCTTCAATCCCAGTCTGTACTACTAGCTGACAGTCCACTTGCAGGCGTTCTCCTCTGGAGGGACTAGGGAATGAGCATGGAGGTTGGATTTATCAGCAGTTTTCTCAAAGAGACTGTATTAAAATCAAGTTAGGGGTTTTAAGTGGTCCTGGCTTGGTGGGTGTGCGTTGTGTTTGTTGTTTCATTATTTCCAGAACAGATTTATTTAGAGGTTTTTAATTCCACATGGGGACCTCAAAAATGATGAGGATTGGTAAAACATGAGCGAAATACCTGTGAATTACGTGTGACAAGTGCCCTTCCTTTGGCTACTAACATTGGTGTCAATATTCAAGAACAGATAGTATGCTATAATGCAGTAAAAACATCAGGAGAAAATTGAACACTTCATATATGGGGATACTTTATTCCAGCTCTGCCAGAAATGAGTTGGACATCAGTCTTGGAGCAGCTGCTAAAAGATCAACTTGGTTGCGTATAAGCATGTTTAACAGTCTTAAATGTAGTAAATAATAGGCCTTTAACTTCTTCATGGACTCGAAGCTTCCAGCGAAACCAGTGAGAGCTTTTGCTTCAGAGAACCCCAAGTATCACAACAGTGGCTGCTGTCGTATGGGGGGGGTTACTCAGTGGGTGCTGTTCGCAAAGCCTTGCCAGTCGTGGCTCACAGTTCTGTTCTCTGAGGTGAACTGTGCAAGATCACTGATGTGAAAACCACATCCTGCTTGGAACATAAAGGTGATAATTGACTGCATGGGACAATGAAGTGCTCTCTCAGGAGCATGAATCATGAGGAGCCTGGTACAAGTTCACAGGTCGTCCAGAAAATTAAGTGCTCTCTATACAGATGAGTGTTTGTGTGAGAAATTACAGTGTTCTCCCTCCTGCTGGCAGCAGTTACTGTCTTAAGTATCTAGAGAAATGGAAACCAGCATTTTTTTTATACCTGCTCTTTGGTTTTGGTAAGTGCCTTCTAAAACTCTTTCCTTACTAATGACAGTATTTAAGGTGAAGAAATGTTCTTCAGTTCTAATTGCAGTTTTCACTATCTTAAAGCTGGTGAGTGTGATTAATATTAAACAGCCTGGTTATTTTACTGATAAAGCTTGTAAGCATAGAATCATAGAATCCCAGACTGTTTTGTATTGGAAGGGACCTTAAAGCTCATCCAGTTCCAGCCCCCAGCCACGGGCAGGGACACCTTCCACTAGAGCAGCTTGCTCCAAGCCCCTGTGTCCAGCCTGGTCTTGAACAGTGCCAGGGATGGGGCAGCCACAACTTCTCTGGGCACCCTGTGCCAGTGCCTCAGGGAAGAACTTCTACCTTAGATCTAACACGAATCTCCCCTGGTTAAGTTTAAACCCATGAAGCATAAGCATGATAGACCCTATGTAAGATCAAGTTCTAGCTTCCTTTATTCTTGAAGTTCAGTGTAATCTACAACGAAAATGACATTTTCATTTGAAAATTCATGTAACCACTTCTGTGTTGTAAGCGTGACTGTACCATAAGGTCCCTGCCAAGTACTGACACATCTTTTGTAAGCACATGAATGCAGCTTGCTTATAAAATGAATAAAAGAGGAGTAGAGGTCTATTTATGCTTTCAGAAGACTGGTTGTAAACCTGCAATATCTTTAACTTGTTCCAAGTTTATTTTCTAGGCTCTTGAAGAGAGTAGAGAATGATTTAAATTCATACTTTATTTACATGAGACTCATAGAACCACAGAATAGTTTGAGTTTGAAAGGACCTTCAAAGCTCATCTAGTTCCAGCCCCCTGCAGAGAGCAGGGACGTCTTCATTTAGATAGGTTGCCCAGAACCACATCCAGCCTGGCCTTGAATGTCTCCAGGGATGGGGCATGCAGCACCTCTCTGGGCAGCCTGTGCCAGTGTTTCACCACCCTCATTGTAAAGAAATTTTTCCTCACATCCAGCCTGAATCTCCCCTGTTTTAGTTTAAAACCATCACCCCTTGTCCTGCTGCAGGATGATGAGTATCTCCTGCGTCTCAAAAATGGTTTTAGTGTTACTTGTTAATCAGTAAGGATGTTTTAAAATGAAAAAATCCATGTGATTTTACTCTTTGTGCTAACGGACATGTTGGGAAATGCTGTGTTACTGTTGTATTAAAATAAGCCCATGTAACACAACCTTTCAATGTTTTTCCGTTTGGTTTGTATGTACAGTTACTTTATTGTCTTTTGGTTTGAATTTCCAAGACTCATTCTGTCAGACCACATCCTAAAGCTGAGTTTTGTTCACCGATAGTGCTAAGCTAATGAAATACCCTGAAATTGTATTTCCCAGTATTTAATCAGTAATTTTTGAAATACCCTGAAATTGTATTTCGCAGTATTTAATCAGTAATTTTTATGGCTGATTTAAGCTTGTTAACTTACATTGAGGGTGGCAGGAAAACATGTTCAAGAGTCAGGTCTGTAAATACACTATTGACTTAGTAGCTAAAAAGGCATTCTGGTTCATCTCTGTAGAAGAGAAGGTACCTGGTTTAGTTCTCATGTTATTTGGTGGTAGTATTTTCCTTAGGTTTTGTGCTCTATGCACTCATGCTGTGTGTTTGAAGAGAATATGAGTAACACCCTCACAGAGGGAAATAAAGCAGAATGCAACGAAAATTGTGTGATGGACATAGTTTATTGCTTGAGATGCAAATCAGGTCAGCATCTGCCAACTGTGCTGGTACAGAAACACAGATCCTTCCATGTTATAAACTTTCAGCTTTGTGTTGCAGTCAGCGCACTGTGTTTTTGCCAGAAACCTGATCTATCTGGATACAGTATCTTAGTTAAATTCACCTCACCCCTAGAAAGAGCTTCCTAAAAGTGGTAACTTTTATGTTTTGTTTTTTTTTCTTCCCTTAAGGGACCCACAGGCACTGAATTACTTCCTCCATGGGCCTAGCAGTAAATCTGTAAGTAGCATTCCTCTGTGTTAGACATGCATAAGCTTCAGCGAGTATATGACTTTTAACCATGACTTTTGTCTTTTTCTTTTTTTTTGCCAGAGCAATGAAGACTTGACTAATACAGAATATTCTGTAGCCAACTCAAATTCCATTTTTGCCAACTCCAATGTAAGTGCTCAGGAGATAAATCATACTTGTATTGAGACTGCAGGTTTCTGGTATGGCTTTACTTGGCTTTTAGAAAACGGAGTGAATTAGATGTGGGTTTTGACCTTTTTCATATGTGAATTCTGAATTCTAGCATAGAACCATCTCCTGCTGTTGATGTGGAAGTATTTCATTGGGTTGTCAGTGGGGGATTAATTGAAAGATGCTGCATTATTGGGCCATGTCAGTCTGTAAGGCAGCTTGCTCAGCAGTGAAAATACTCACAACTCTATGCAGAAGGTGACGTTGCTGCGGACTGAAGGACAAGAAAGCGGTGTCCGTCCACTCTTGCTCCCTTCCCTGATCCCACCCATCTCAAACTGAGCCACTGTTTCGCCTCCTTTAGTGATTCCAGGTTTGTTTCCTTGGGTAGTCATCAGTCTCCGTTACAAACCTCATGAGAGGCTTCCATAGCCATTGCCCTGTTACCCAGCTTTACTTAGTGACTGCTTCCACCTTCCTGTTGTAGTAGTACAGATTAAAAGAGCAGAGTCAGCACAAATAAGACTCTTGGTAAGCAGGTGCATGAAGCTGCACAGGCACTCATTTCGTGTTGAAATCTGTCTGGTGTTATGGATGGCTATTGTGAATCTGGGCAGCAGTGATACAGATCAAACTTGGAAGGTCCCTGCTTCCAGTTGGTGCACATAAAATTGTTTTTGGATGTGAAACAGTCCTGGAAGCAGGGGGCGAAACTTGGGGTTTGTCATTCCAGTGGGAGAGCTTCAAACGATTAATCTTGATTGCATGTAATCCTATTTATTATGACAATGACTGTTAGCAGTAATAGTTGTATTGTTGGTACTAGCTGGAATAGTGTTAAATGGAACCCACTAAATTACACAGTTGCAAAAGATTCCGGGTTGGTCATTGTCACTGGAGACAAGTTACAGATGCAGTAGGGAGTTCTGCACAGGGACCTGACACTTGTGAGTCCTAGTAGAGCCCTAGTGAGTGATTTCTTCTTGCTCTGCCTGATGGTAGCTAGGGACAGTTGAGAACCTGATCTGTGATTTTGGGTGTTCATGTTGCAGACATTGAGACATTTCAGTTCCAGTTTTAATTCCTTCTGTTAACAAAAATGTAAAAAGTTTTGTTGTAATTTTTAATTACATTTTGAAAATACTTAATTTTAAGAAGTGTATCTTAATAATTTAAAACATGAGGGAAGTTTCATTTAAAAATACATAGGATGATTCTGAAACAGATTGGGGTAAAATACTGAGTAAATATGCTTGGAGAACTGAAAGCGGGAGCATGTTATTGCATGTGATGATTACAGCTTGCAGCATCTTCACACTGTTTGTATGAGGTGAACAAGGTAATGGTTTTAAACTGACAGGGGGTGGGTACAGATGAGCTCTTAGGCAGAAGCTCTTCCCTGTGAGGGTGCTGAGGCGCTGGCGCAGGGTGCCCAGAGAAGCTGTGGCTGCCCCATCCCTGGCAGTGCTCAAGGCCAGGTTGGACACAGAGACTTGGAGCAAGCTGCTCCAGTGGAAGGTGTCCCTGCCAGTGGCAGGGGTTGGAGCTGGCTGATCTTAAGGTCCTTTCCAACCCAAACTGTTCTGTGATTCTATAAAACATCCATGACCTTCAGGCAGTGAAGGGTTGGAGTATGAATGTGACAGCTAATTTCACACCCACATTTTGCATTTATCCTGATCTAAAAAGAAACTGGATGTTTTTAACTAATCGCCACATGATTTTGCAGTTTACAAAGGTGTTCTTAGTCTAACTTAAAATTATTGCCACTAGTATTACACATTTAAATTCATTATTTCACCTGCAGAAACCTGATACTTGTTTAGACTTTCTGGACATAGATTTTTTAGGAAAACTCACTGAAAATAGGCCAGAATAACATGGCCTAGTTCTGATCTTCTGTAGCACAGTATTTACAGATGTAGATTTGGTGCCACTACAGTATTAGCTGTAGTTTCAGTGTTCATAGTTGTCTGCGGTTTTTTAATGGCATAAACTACCAAGTCTGTAGCAGTGTTTTTCTTACTGCTTTGTTTCTAAGACTTTTCTAAACAAAGAATTAGCATAATTCCTTAACTTCATCAAAAGATGACCAGTTTGCACTGCGTGACTAGAAATCATAGAATCACAGAATAGTTTGGGTTGGAAAGAAACTAAAGATTGTCCAGTTACAACCCCCTGCTATGGGCAGGGACACCTTCCACTAGAGCAGCTTGCTCCAAGGCCCTGTGTCCAGCGTGGCCTTGAGCACTGCCAGGGATGGGGCAGCCACAGCTTCTCTGGGCACCCTGTGCCAGCACCTCAGCACCCTCACAGGGAAGAGCTTCTGCCTTAGATCTAACCTGAACTTGCTCTGTTTCAGTCTGAACCCATCACCCCTGGTCTTATTGCTACAGTCCCTGATGAAGAGTCCCTCCCCAGCATCCTTGTAGACCCCTTCAGACACTGGAAGCTGCTCTGAGGTCTCCACGCAGCTTCTCTACTCCAGGCTGAGTAGCCCCAATGTTCTCAGCCTGTCTTCATGTGGGAGGTGCTGCAGCCCTTGATCATTCTGGTGGCCTCCTCTGGGCTGGCTCCAACAGCTCCATGTCCTTCTCACACTGAGGACACCAGCTCTGCACAGGGTGCTGCAAGTGGGGTCTCATGAGAGCTAAGCACAGGGGCAGGATCATTTCCTTTGACCTGCTGGTCACACTCCTTTTGATGCAGCCCAGCGCATGGGTGATTTCTGGGTTCAGGCGCACACTGAAGCGGCTCACGTTCACTTTGTCATCGACCAACAGCCCCAAGTCTTCTGCAGGGCAGCTTTGGATCATGTTTCCACCCAACCTGTAGCTGTGCCTGGGATTGCCCTAAATGTTGGTGGCATTTAGGAGATGGATCTCATATGACAGGGAAAGACAGTGAAAGAGCAGCTTTCTCCTGCCTTTATCCTGCTACTGCTGAAGCCTTGCCCAAAATTGAGTTACAGTGGAGGTCTGTCTCCTTTCTCCTTTCTTTTACCATTTTGTCCCTACGGTGCTCAGCTTGAGGAAGGGTAAATGGCACTTAAGGAGCATATCATACCCTCTTGAAACAGGGCAGCTGCAGAGCTGATTGCTGTGGAGATGGGAGAAGTGGAAAGAGTGTAGTGTCTCCAGCAGCCTGATACGAGGGCACGGGTGGGATGTGACACACATGGTTATGCTGGCTCAGTGTCTAGGGTGAACGTCATCTTGTGTGCATACTACGCAAAGAAGAAGGTTTGTCTGCGTGAAAAGAAGCTTAATGAGGAAACAGGGTAGAGCTTGGGGTTTCTGCAATGATGTGTTTCTTGTTTTGCTTTTCAGAACACTGATCCTAAGTCGTCTGTGAAAAGTGTAAGCAGTCAGCTTGGAGAGGGGCCTAGTGATGGACTGCAGCTGTCCAGTAGCCTTCAGTTTCTTGAAGATGAACTTGTATCTTCTCCTTTACCTGATCTTACTGAGGATCAGCCTTTTGATATTCTTCAGAAGTCCTTGCAGGAGGCCAATATTACTGAACAGACTTTGGCAGAAGAGGCATATTTAGATGCCAGTGTAGGTTCCAGCCAACAGTTTGCACAAGCTCAGCTTCATTCTTCTTCATCAGCATCCTTTACTCAGGCTTCTAATGTTTCTAATTACTCAGGTCAGACGTTGCAACCTATAGGAGTTACTCAAGTGGTACAGCAACCTGTTGGAGCATCTTTTGCAAGCAATACAGTTGGTGTGCAACATGGCTTTATGCAACATGTTGGAATTAGTGTTCCCAGCCAGCATTTGTCTAATAGCAGCCAGATCAGTGGGTCTGGGCAGATCCAGCTAATCGGTTCATTCAGTAATCAGCCTTCCATGATGACCATTAATAACCTTGATGGATCTCAGATCATACTGAAAGGCAATGGTCAACAAACACCTGCAAACATGAGTAGTGGCCTCTTGGTTCATAGACAAACCCCAAATGGTAATTCGCTGTTTGGTAACTCGAATTCAAGTCCAGTAGCACAACCTGTAACTGTTCCGTTTAACAGCACAAATTTTCAGACATCGTTGCCTGTCCATAATATCATCATTCAGAGGGGTTTGGCACCAAACTCTAACAAAATACCTGTTAATATCCAACCAAAGCCTGTCCAAATGGGTCAGCAGACTGCTTACAATGTGAATAACTTGGGAATACAGCAGCATCACATACAGCAAGGGATTCCATTTGCTTCTGCAAACTCACCTCAGAGCTCAGTAGTTGGTCCTCATATGTCCGTTAATATCGTTAACCATCAGAACACAAGGAAATCAGTTACACCTCAGACAGTCAACAATGCTGGAGGTAGTATTGTGATCCATTCTCCTATGGGACAGCCTCATGCACCTCAGAACCAGTTTCTCATACCTACAAATTTGTCTGTTAATTCTAATTCAGTTCATCACGTCCAGGCCATAAATGGACAGCTTCTTCAGACTCAGCCTTCCCAGCTGGTTCCTAGCCAAGTGTCTGCTGAGCATGTGATGCTCAACAGGAACTCTACAAACATGCTAAGAGCCAGCCAGTCGTATTCAGGGCAGATACTGAATAATCACAACACGGCTGTTCAGCTTGTTTCCGGCCAGACGTTCACAGCTCCTGGAAACCAAGTCATAGTCAACCACGGAACCTCGCAGATTGTGGGTGGACAGGTACCCTTGCAGCAGGTGTCACCAACCGTGTTGCATTTGTCACCCAGTCAAGCTAATGTTTCTCAAGGTAGATCGAGTTTTACCACGATGTCCCCCGGGCAGTCTGCAGTCTCCAGCATGTCAGCTTCGAACCGATTTGCTGTTGCAAGTTCTTCTGGGTCAGTACATCCTAGCCTGGGAGCATCGGTTCAGTCTGTCGCATCGGGAGGAAACTTCACTGGAGATCAGCTCACACAGAGCAGAACTCAAGTTCCCATCAGTGCATCGCATCGTCTTCCAGCATCCTCTTCCAAATCTGGCAGCACCTTCAGTCACACGTCGGTGGGAGTAACACAACAGCAGTTTGCTTTTGGTCAGGTATGAAAGCTGCTTGAGAATGTAGCCAAAGAAATGCTTCTAAGCTGTGCTAAAACCTGGTTAACAAAGGATGCAAGCTGGTATTAACACAGAAAACATGAATTTTGCTAGCTTGTGATGTTACTGTGGAACTGCTCAACATTACTGTGAGCCGGAGACATGATTTCACTCAGTTATTTCCTAAAGTCACTGAGTGAATGAGCTTGTCGCTTCCATTAGTGCAAAAGATTTTGCTGGTGATTTACAGTTGTATTTCCAGAACTGCATAGCACTGATCTATTTCTGCTTCCATTGAAAGGAATGGGTGCTCTAGCGTTACCCTGTGAGCTCCCCTGAAAATCTTAACTGGAGAGCTAGATGTGAAGGTTTGAGTACATTCTGAGCACTTAGAAGTCTTTTTGGCCTCATGAAAAACTCTGTTTTTTAAGATTTGTTCCTTAGAATCCCTAAAAGGAAATACCTTTTAAAGCAGTTTGTGAAACATAACACTTAAAAAATACTTTAAGAAGAGATTTACTTAATAATAATGGACAAAGCTTCGTGAATGTTCTCTAAAGGTGAGAACTGGGCTATTTTCCCCCAGTGGATGCAGCTGTACGTTCAGCCCAGGTTGGCTTATCACACAGTTACTCCATTTCTGTCCTTTTTCTGCCTTTTTTTTCCCCTCGTTTGTCATTACAAAATACTGATAAGAGCTGTCTCAGAGTGCCTTTGCACTGATTATCTTGGGTTTTTCTGTTTTCCCAAAGGTCTTGTGGATTTTTTTTAACCGAGGCCAAAATGGGCAATGAAATAATGTGTCTTAGAAAATGAAGTGTATTTAGAACATGTTGCAGAGCCACATTTTTATTCTTGGCCCAAACTGCTAGTGCAAGTTGTAATGTTTTGTTTGCACGTGAGTTATTTCAGGCCCATCTGACTTTTCTCCTCATGCCTCTGCATCTTGCTGTCTATAGGGTATGTGCTGGGTCAGTGAGTTCCAGCACTTACAAAAGCAAACTCTTTTCTTCCTGCTGTAAAAGATGAGCTGAAAATGGGAACCAGAGAGTACAATTTCTGCTGTTAACCAAAACCATTTTAGTCTGTACTCGCATTTTAAATGTTACGGTGTATTGTACATAAGCCGTGTGCCATTTAGTCCCTAAACACTAGATGGCTTGTGCCACTGTGTATTTTCAGTTGTGAGACAGGTTATTTAGTCATCTTGCAGTTCTGAGAATCTCAAAAGCTGAGCTTCTACCAACTTAGTGGTAATTCACGGATCTTCTGGGATAGATTTGTACTTTCAGTGGCGTTTATGTTCCTCCCTGATTTACTTCACCAAATTCTTGAACGTGAAAGGAAATGGGATGCCTGAAATGTCACCACTTAGGAGTCTGAGGTTGCAGAAGCATGTGTAGAGCTGAATTTTAGTTGCCTTTTTTGCCTTTTGCTCTCTTTGTTAAAGCTTTCAGTAAATATCTGATTTTTTTTTTTCCCCCCTAATGTCTGTGGCACAGAAGAAATCTCTGAACCACACGTCATCAGTTTCTGCATCGAAGGCGCAAGATAATTTGAGACAGCCTCAGCTAACAAGTCTCCTGAGCAACACACTATCAGGTCAACTAAGGTCTTTTTAAAATCATTTTCTTTTATCTTCCCCAGCAACAGAAATAGGTGGTTCTTCAGTGTGTCAGACTTGCATTGCTGGCTCATGCTGGCAGGATCCTAGAGGTTATCCCAACTTTCTTTTTAGACCACGTTTCCTTTTCAAACTGCGTTTTTCAGTATTGAATGTGGGCTTTTCTTTTTCCCAACCAGGGCCCTTCATTTTGTAGAGTGAAAGGCTGATTTTTATATGCAATCATTTCCCCCTCTGTCAAATCCCAAATTGCACCTTCTTTCATTTTTCTGACTTTCTTCAGCTTAGGGAAACAGAAATCATTAGTTTCCAAAATCTGGACATCTGCTTAAAATTGCTGTGAAACTCCTGGAGCCTCTCTTGTGATGGCTGCTTCAGATACAGAGGAAAGCCAAGCAGGATTGCAAGGTTCTGCGCAGCCTTGTCATCACTTGATTTATTACTGACTGGCTGGCATTCAGTTAGGCTAGTTAGTGCTTTGTTCCTGACAAAATACTGGCCTTTTCAAGCAGCACCATGCTACTAAAAGAGCATAGAATCACAGAATGGTTTGGGTTAGAAGGGACCTTAAAGCCCATCCAGTTCCAACCCCCTGCCATGGGCAGGGACACCTTCCAGCTTGCTCCAAGACCCTGTGTCCAACCTGGCCTTGAACACTGCCAGGGATGGGGCAGCCACAGCTTCTCTGGGCACCCTGTGCCAGGGACTTCTTCCTTGTATCTAACCTACACAAAACCAGTATGTTAAAAGTAAGCAGAAGAATGCGGTAGCCTTCATCTTCTGTGTGCATATAAGTGACCCTTTTGAGTAAGGTCCCATAATCTTAGCTTTCATTCTGTACTGTTTGTGTAAGCTGTCCAGGCAGTTCTCTACCATCGGCACAGTATGGGGTTTTTGGGGAAAGAAATGTTTGTGTTGGTTATGACAGGGCATGGCTGGTAAGATGCTGTGTGAATTCCTGGGTAAGGCAATTGGAGCAAGTCTGGCCATCTAGAAAGTCTAGAGGAAAAAACCCCAACCTCCCCCAAAGCTCTAGAAAAACTGGGTTTATATGCTTGAGAGAGGGTTAGTATTGAAAAGCTTGATGAAATGCACTGTATGATTTTCAGTGAATCATTGGGATGCTCTGCTTGTGGTACTTGTATTGCTTCTTACATTGCGGTACTGTGGATGGAGATGATTTATATGTGAGGACTTCTGTAGTTTGCAGCAGGAAATACCAGTCCTGTTTCATTTTTATGAGCCAGTTTCTCTCCAGGGTAGTTGCACTAACGCTTTTAAGCACTAGACAAGTCTCTTTCTCCTAAAACTCAAGTAGAATGATCAGGATAGGTACGTGAAATTACTGTGTACCTGCTTAGGATGACAGAGTCTTTTTAACGTATATTTTATAGGACAGGACTCCGGAGCAAAAATCGTGCAGCAGCCTCTAGGAACAGCACAGCCACAAGAAAAAGGAATAGGATCATCATCAGTTCAACAGAGCATACAGGTGGAGAATACTTGTGTTTATATGCTTTCCTTTGCCTTAAAACTCTAGTGCTGTTAGGAGTGTTTCAAGGCCATGTAGGAGTCCTTGCAGTTGTTGTTTAGAGTATATGAAGTCACCCAAGCTTGTGATGTTCTCCCTTGATCTAATGAACATTGAGTATTCCGCAGATTGGTACTCTGCGTGCTGCTTTGAGATGTAATTCAGTCAGTGGATTCTGACTGCCCTGCTTCCTGAAGAGGTGTTTGTATGCTGGAGTAATTCTTCGTTAAGTTGGACGGACGTTAGACCTGCTCTTAGGACTTCTTACAACATGGTTGCTCTCTAGCTGTTGGGAAGGGGTGGGTTGTGAGAGGTAGCAGGAAAACTCCATCTGGTCTTTGGCTGGTTTACTTTTTACTGCATTGTCATCTTTTTTTTACTACCACAGCATCTCCTGTATGTGGCACTTCTGTGCAGAAATGAAACACTCCAGCCAGGGATTTGAGGTGGAAGGAGAGGCAGCCCTTTTAGAGAGGGAATACAGGAACTTTGGGAGGGAAGAGGGTTGTTACATTCATGGACTGAGTGGGGTTTGTTGTAGGCTTGAGAATGTGGGATTTGTGGTGGGTTGAACTAGAAAATCATGGAAGAAAATGAGGATCTGATTTAGAATTTTTGTTCCTTGCTATAAATATCTTGGTCAATGTAGTTCGACATGAATGTTTTCCTTTTCTTACTAGCAAACAAGTAGGGCAGAAGATAGAGTAGTACTCAGTTCAGAGTTCAGCCTGGTTTGTAACTGTTGGCTAGATGTTCATTCTCCTGTGCTAGTGAATATGTTTTAAACCCTGAAGCTCGAGGCTTTTGGGCCAGCAAGTACCATTACCATGCGTCTGCTTCATGCTGTCCTGCTTTGCTGAGAAGGATGCTCTGTGCCACAACCGGTTTTTGTTGCTTCTAACCATGTTCAAAAGAGCTTCCTTGCAGTCGTCTTTTAAATCCTGAGTAGCTCTGTGACCAGTTTCATTGGTAGGACTAACATTGACTAAAACAACCCCCAACAACTTTGTATTAGCCAAAGACTCTTTGTTCCAGAATGGCAGCTTTGGGAGAATACTTGGATAGCAGTAATGGCTCTCATACAGTAGGAACATGAGCCTTTGCCATATTAGAGAGCCTCACCTCTTAGGACAGTGTTCCTTTGGAAAACCTTGGCTTCATAAACGTCTAAGGAAAGCAGAAAATGATACAGGTCTGCCTGGCAGTTGTATCTGTAGCATTGACACTGGAACAGAATGCCTAGAACCGCTTTCACCCCTACCCAGCCACCATGGCTCATGAGGATTCAAGTTCACAACCTCGGCCTGCGTTCCTGACAGGTACTCTAATCCATGAAAACCAGGCAACAGAAATCAGCTGAGAAATGCAGGGACAGTTCTTGAGAGCAGATCTCTTTGGAGAAGTTCTTAGTTGTACCTTTTCACCTGCTAAATTTGATAACCAGCCTCTTTCCCAGCGAAGCGTCTGCATGCACTGCTGTGGGACTTGCCTACAAACAACATTACAGACTTGTGGTTTGTGGAAGAGAAACGACTTCCCTATTTCATTGATACAGTGCCCTAGCAAAACAGGAGAGAGTTGAAAGTGTTCATGCTTCTGTGGTGGTTACAGTTTGTTATTGGTGATCATTGGCAGAAGTCAGTGCTGAAACTTAGGGTTTGCAAAGGAAGGGATGCATTGTAATTTGTCTTCTATTTTGAATTCAGGTGGACGGCCATTTGGTTGGACAGAAAAGGCCTGCTGCTAAGCAGTTAACTAAAGGAGCTTTGTAAGTCATCCTTCTTTAGTAATTTTATTGCAGATGTTTCCTCTAACCTTCATTTCTTGGTAGTTTTTGTCAATGTATAGACTTCTGTTAGAGTATGTGTTAATTGTGTATCATTGATTTTCCTTCTAGTATCCTCCAGCAGTTGCAGAAGGATCAGATGCATGCTGTGACACCAGATAAAAGCCAGTTCAGGTCATTAAACGATGCAGTTCAGAGACTCCTTTCATACCATGTGTTCCAGGGATCGCTGCCAACAGAGGAAGATTTGAGAAAAGGTAATTTGTTTTCCTCTAGAAATAGGTGCAAAGTTTGTGAGCAGTCTGTGGAAAGAATTATTTGTGTAAGTTGAAGGAATGAGAAAGGGCACATGTTGAACTTTGTGCAGGCTGCTGAAGAGCAGTGTTTGAAAGTATATTCTTGTCTTTCTAGTGGACAGTGAATTTGAAACCGTAGCTACACAGCTTCTGAAGAGGACACAGGCTATGCTGAACAAATACAGGCGTTTGCTTATAGAAGATGCGATGGTAAGTGGTGTAACCCGGGTACGTAGTGTTTACAGGGTGTGATTCAGTTTGTTAAAAAGGATACATCTAAAGGAAGGTGGAAGCTAGCATTACAATTCGTGGTGTTGTTACTATTTATCACCTTAGGAAGGTGATGAATATGCAGAAAGTTTTTAGATACACATTTATATATAGCCAGTGTACTTGTTATTGCACCAGCAATCTCAGTGGCCAAGCTGCATTTTTAAGTGTGTGAACACATCTTAAAATCAGTGAAATGGGTTGAGTTTGTATTTCACATGCTGCCCTAGGAAGGGTGCTGTTTATGTAAGTTCCATAGACGTTGAAGTCACATAAACTTCTTGGTTGCTTACCCTTTGCTCTTGCACTTAACAGCTTCTGGTAGTCAGGCAGGTGATTTCTCTATACTTCTGTAGGTGACAGAGCCTGAAAGAATGTTGAAAATCTCCATTCAGGAGCCTGCAGCCATATTCTAATTGGACCTAAGCTGTATTACAATTTAGGCAGTCATTACTTCTGCTTAGAAGCTAGGTGGAGCCTACATTTTTCATAAGGAATGCATCTGGTTTAAAGCACTTTCACAGTCCCAGGCGTGAGGTAAAAACAAAACTGACAGAAGTTACTTTAAGAATGTATTTTCAAGGCTCAGGAAATACCATTGTGGCTTTAGACATGTTAGTTTTCAAGCCTGGAACATTTTTCAATTAGGTTATAATAGACATTTAAATCACTGCATTTTAGAGACAAGAACATGTAATACAAGTGTTAGAATTTATGTCGGTTTGGAATCTGGCAGTGCCATTAAAAGATACCTGCCATTAAATACTTGCAAGTAGTTGCAGGTGTAAAGCAGGGGTGGAGGTTGAAATCTGTTCTTTTAGCATCTGGTATCTCGCATGGCAAATCCCATTCAGTCATTTCGAAGAGGTTCTGTGACGGTGTGTGCAGGTTTGGATCTAGTTGCCTGAGTTCATAGCCAGTAAACTTTCCTTTGCGATGGATGGATTCACCTGGTTTGAAGGCGAAATGCAACTCGGTACCTGCTAGTTAAAAGGATGGAAGAAAAGGTGCAGAGAAGAAACAAGGTGATAGGCTGGTCCTATTGCAAGATTTTCTCTGGTTTTCTCTCTAAAAGAGAAAGATAGTGTATGGTGTAAGGAACTGTGGTGCGCAGTGGTGAACGTACTTGGTCCTGTGGAGGTACAGTTCTTAAAACTGGAACAATAATTCCCTGTTTTACAATCACTCAACGAATACAGTGTGCCGTGAAATGGGAACGGTCGTGTACGGCTGAGTTCCAGTAGCGGCTGGGGTCACTGTCAGGGTTGTTGAGGATGCTGTGGAATTGTGAACATTCTCCTCATCTCTTTAAGGGTAGAACGTTTCTTTTTCCCTGGAGAAGAAACTAAACTGTAAATGTTTTGATTTGGTACTGACATACGAGTGACTACGGATCTATCCCCTTCTCTGCAGCGGATAAATCCCTCTGCAGAAATGGTTATGATTGACAGGATGTTTAACCAGGAAGAAAGGGCATCTCTGACCCGGGATAAGCGTCTTGCACTTGTGGATCCTGGTAAGTAATGGTTCACTTCTGAACCATACAAAAGCAGCCCGAGTATGGGGTGCTTACAAACAGTTGTGGCCACAGTGAGGCACTGATTGCTAGGGATTCCAGTAGCTGAAATACTGCATAAGCAGTTGCAAGTGAAATTTTAAGAGCTCCCTAATTGAGTAGTTTAGAGGCACTGTAAGGTTGAAGGAAGTTATTTGGGGAAAAAATGTATTTGGCCTGTTCAGCAGAGAAATATTCCTGAGTATCTTTTGCCAATAGTCGTGACTCCTGCATGGCCTCGGTTCTAAGTAAGGAAGAAGCTGTGAGTTTGCTGGCAGGCAGAAAGAACACCCCTCTCTGAAGTGTGAATACTCTTGCTCACCTTAACACAGTGTTCCTTTTGGAATGGCATGGCCACGCAAATGGCAGCATTTTTAACCAGACTGTTGTTGAACATGGCAGCTAGAAACGCATTATTTGTGTAAGATAACAGTTACTTAAGCGTTCTGCGTATTCTGCATATTTTAAAAGCTATTCAGAGGATGGATTGAAGAAAGGATTAGTCTTCCAGATGCCATATTTGCATGTTTAGAATGCAGGGAAGTGCCCTTAGTCAGGTTTTACGTGCCTAGTGTGCCGATTAATTTGGTGACAGTGTCCCCTGGATGCAGCAGAACACTTAAGCATGTGTCCATCTCTTAAAGACGTGAATCTGTAGGTCCTGGGTGTTACTGGAATTTCATACTCAGAAGCTACACTGGAGTGCCTGTTACTTTGACGTATAAATGATCTAATGTTGCTGCTTGCTTTCCAGATGGTTACCAGGCTGATTTTTGTTGTTCCGCCAAACAATTTGATAAAGCAGCTGAAGAAGCACAGTCCAGTAAAAGTGACCATCAGCCTAGCAAAACATTAACTTCTCGAAGTCAGACTACCAAAACCCAAGCCAGAGAGCGACCAAAATCCAGCTCAGCAGAGTCCACAAATCACAGTAAACTTCCTCTAGTGCCTAACAGTGTTGTGACACCACAAGAAGGAGTAGCTTCTACTAAGAAATCGGAGAGCCTCGCTAAAGCTTTAAAGTTTGAGAAAGCGAATTGTTCTTCTGAGAGCCAGTACATGGCCCTCTCTGAGGAGAAGCTGGCCGGGAAGGATCTTGCCAAGTCCACTGAGAATTCTTTGAGTTCTGAAGACTTGTCCAAAACCGTGTCCCGAGCCGGTCCTGGAACACACAACAAAGTAACAAGGAACACAGTTCAGTCTTTCTCAAAGGTAACGTGTAATAATTCCCTCCAAGACAAAACTCTGAGGAGCTCTCCAAAGAATGAGCTTTTACATCCTGATAACAGGAAAGGCTCTGGTGAACCCCAGCGAGACTTACTGCTCAGTAAGAGTTTAGAAACTACATTTAAAAACATCTTGGAACTTAAAAGAGGTGGGAGACAGCCACAGAACGAGGCGACAAGTAGTGGCTCAGTTGAATTAGAATTCCCCAGTTTTTCACCTATTGCTTCACAGGAAAACTGCCTGGAAAAATTTATTCCAGACCACAGTGAAGGTGTTGTAGAAACTGACTCTATTTTAGAAGCCGCTGTAAATAGTATCTTAGAGTGTTAGTAGTCCCAGTACCATGGACAAGTGATGTTTCTCTTAGCAGAAGCAAATGTGAATGACACCACAAGTACAGCCTGACGTGCATTTAAGGTTAACCTTTCTAAACTAGATTCTGTTTGGTGTTTGAGAGCAATACTCATTGTGGTTACAGTGAGAGATCCAAGTCAAGTTAATCCTTGGTAGAATGCAGTCTGTTAGGGCCTTACTATTTCAAGTATTATTATGCTAGTGCTTTTGGTAATCGTGCAGTACTGCAACATCAGAAGGTTGCAGGTCGTTCGGCCCTATGTACCATGGTAGTATACTGACAATCACAGTCATTTGAAAGGATGTATTTATTAAGGAAGTGTTTTTAAAAGGTGATGGAAGCAACAGTTCTCCCCTGCCCTTCTCTTCCACATGTCATCCAGTTTTTAGTTATTCTGGGAAGCCCACTGTACCTCTCTTCAGAAGATTTGCTTTGTGGGTGAATCTGCGTTAAAGGATTCTTCAGCCGGAAGGGTATCATCAGTGTGTTTACAAGGCTTCAGAAGTTAAAGTGCTTTTCTATTGCTTTCTGAGCAGAAACTAGTACTTGGTATATTTGTGGTAGGTAACTTTAGTCTGTGGGATGGTATTATATGATCTTAGTCACAGTGGCATGATATGAAGTAATAAATGCTCGACTAAGGAAGGTAGAATGGAAGCCAGGCAATGGCGAAGTGTACAGGATGAGGCCATGCTAGAGCCATGAATTTATATATATAATACATATATATGTTAACTCTTGGGGAAGAGATTTAGCATTTTATAATTGGATGTGGTCAGCCTCGAGTCTTTCTGAAGTGGTATAACTGTTCCTTTTTTATTTGTTGTTTTTTTTTTTGTTTTAGACCAAGTGTCAAAAGCACTTTTCTTTGAGAACTGTTCTGGTATTTGTAGCTTCTGTTTGAAGAGGACATTAGCCTTACTCTGATTCAATTTGAAGGCCAGTGTTTTATTTTTCTGCTTTTTTTTTTTTGCTGTCAGAGAATGTTAAACCATCCACCGTAGCAGTCATCATGATCAAGAGCTGTACAGACCAAAGTCCATCAGCAATCCCAGTGTTGAAACATATCGCCGAGTGTGTAATGATTCACTCAGATTCATAGAGCCAAGGGAGACCATTGCGTGGTTTGGATTTGGCTTGCTGTCATGTTGTTAAGATAGAATCTTACTATTTTATTTATTTATTTTAATCTGTGACTTTTTTTTGCTGCCCGTGCTGCTTTTTCCTCGTTTACTTTGGTCACGAGCGCTTTTGCGCACTGACGCTCGTCACGTGCGTGTCATACGTGTGTCTGCTCAGGAGGATCTAGCTTTTGTGGTTTCTAAGGTATGCTCACGTTCTCCCCCCCCGGACCGCCTCCACAGTTTCCTGGAAGAATTACCAGCCATTTGCCAGACTTGCTGATCACAACTTTCCTGTTAGCGAGGCTCATTGACAAGCTGGGGTTGTCAGTCAGATTGCCAGGAAAGAAAGAGAACAACAAGGTTTCGCTGTTGTGTGATTCAGTCCAGCTGAATAGCACGGGAGAAAGCAGGATTAGGTCCTTGTGACAGGAGAAGATGACAGTGCAACTCAGCTTTGAGCTGCACTCCACTGTCAGACCACTGAAGGAAACCGCATCTCGAAAGCAATGTGAGAAGGAATTCGTTTGCCCTTCAACGTGAATGGAAATACTGGGTTTGTGTGTTACTGGTTGCCATTTAAAAAAGAAATGTGCCAATTTTTAAGTACCTGTTTTTAAACCCCAACATTCCCAAGTGTTGTATGACCTATTCAAGGTAAGAAAAAGCATTGCCAGTTTTCAATTGTTAGTTAGGTGTCCATAGAATAGGCTCTCGGGCGTTGAGTTGTTTTCTTATTGGCAAAACTGACAATAGGAGTCTCACCTGTTGCCTTCTTAGTTTTAACAATACGCTCATGGCTGTGTATCCTGATGTGTGTTTTATGTGGTCGTTCTGGAAGCTGGACCGTTCTGAACGGTCTAGGACAGCGAACAGGAGGTTACACAGCTCCACGTGAGCTAGTTCCAGTTTTCTTTTACAGGGAAAAGGCAAAAAAGAGTCAAGTTGCACATGGATTTTGCTCCACTTGCTTTTTGTGCCACCTCCAAATGGGTACATGGCGTTTCCAGCCTCTCGACAGCAAACACATAATTGAAGTCTTAGGCTATGTGTCTTCTGTTGGATCTCATTTGGGGATAGGGGGCAATGTCAAATTCCAAGAAGGAATCATGGTTGATCTGGTCAGACACATTTCTCTGAACTACTTCTGAGAGGAACCCATTGAGCAAGATTCGTGTTAGATTTGTTAGTGTGCTGTTGTTCACTCCTTTGAATCCAGTTCTAAAGGAATTCCGGTACGTGGTGAAGCAGTAAATGAAAGAAGTGTATTTTTGTGGTGCTTTAAAAAAGAAAAATACGACTTTATAAATCATATGGGCTCACGTCCAGCAAAGTCTTGTGAATGTGCATGACTTTCCAACATGTTTTCATTATTTTGCTGGATCCGCATTGTGATTTCCATGTTATTTAATACTGCCTAATAGTAAAAACAAATTTTCAACTGGCAATGAAGAAAACGATGTTCATTTTGAAGATTGGAGGATAATTTATCTGTTAGATTAGGGAGGCCTTACAGACTGACTTCACTTAAAGAGGATGTGTCACTTATTGTCAGTGTGGTATGGACTTTATTTGCTTAAATACCTTCATTTGTAAAGTATGTCTCACTTGAAATTGCTTTGTATACATTTTGTAAAAATATTTATAAAATGTTTTGTAAAAAAAGAAGTATAACAAATTGCAGTTTATTTTGTTATGTTGGATAAATACTGTTAAAAGACACAAGTCAGTAAATATATTGTTAATCCATGGATAGGAAATGTTTAGTTGGAGATTACAAATTGAAACAACCATTGCAATACAGCCAAAGATTTGGGAAAAACATGTCTACCTGTGGTTGTCTTGATTTAACCAAGTCGAATGTTTCCATGTCCAAACGAGGATTGTTCTCGGTCGAAGTCATACGGTTGCAAAACATTCTTCCTCTTGTGCTTTTTCTCATGCAGCCCTGTTATAAAATACTGGATAGGCCAACCTCTCGTACTCGTCATGAATCTCTCTGACCATACCCTCTCAGGGCTTGGTTCAGGTGGCATTGTAACTGCATCTGGTAACGCTGATCTCCACATTGCCAGTGGTCCTGCTCCTTTGCCGTTAGGAATCTTGCCACGTTGAGGTTGCTGTGACACGCTCTCCTCCTCTAGCGTGTTTCCACGAGGTACAGGCGTCGTTTTCCTGATACCTCAGGGAGATGGAAGAGACGAGAGGGGTTGTGTTGGTCACCCGGCCACCTTATCCGTGCTGCAGCTTGCAGAGCTGTGCCACTTGTATTTGGTTACAGGCCCCTGCGTTTGCATATTGCCCGTTCCTTCCTTGTTTGGCTGTGAGAAGAGATGACAATTGCTGGGGATGTAATGCTGCTTCCTGCTTCCGAGGGGTGATGAACCTTTTCTTGCTGTGATTGAATTTTTCAGAAAGCACGCAGAGGTTCTGCTGTAGCAAAGCTCTTATACGTGGAACAGCAACGCTTTACTTTCGGAGGCTATGAGAATGAAGGATTGAAGTGCACTGCCTCTCCGCTGCGATTAGGGCCTGCAGTGTTCCAAGGTAGAAAACTTCATGGTTAGTATTTGTTATTTTGTCAATGAGACAGAATAAACATGCCTTTTGAATACTTCCCACACGGATTCAGACAGTAACACAATAAAAGCAGTCCTGTATTATGTTGATCTCTGTGTGGGTTAGGATGGCTGAACAGCTTGGATTGGTTTTTCTCCTTCTCATATCCCTGTAGAATTACCAGGAAACATTTGATGTTGGGTTTACCATGCACCTGCCTTCACTTCAGAATATCATTCCATTCCAAGAAAATGGTGTGTTGCTTTCAATTGCCTTTCAGTAGCACTTTGATGGCTAGGATTGTTGGGTTTATGGCAACACTGAGGGCAGGATTGCTGAAGATGTGGGCATGCCTGTTAACGCATGGCTTATTTCAGAAAGTCAGAACCCACCCCTTCCATTTTGAGGAGTGGTCCAAAAGAAGTGCCAGAATAATTTTGGCACAAGGAGAGGTATTGTAAGGGGTTTGAAACCTTCGAGAAGTTTCCCTTTTCTTCAGGAATCGTTTTCTTTATAAGCCTTTGAATTTTTCCCTTGGAATTGTACACGCTTTTCCTTGGAATCCTCACAAGGATGCGTTTGTCAGCGTCAAGAATTGCAGGAGGCTCTCTTCGTGCCTTTGGGGGTCTGCTGTCACTTGGGCCAAGGAAAGTCACTGCAGAAAACGAGCACGGTGTGGTGAAGGTCTGAAAGGCAGCATGCTCTGGGGCACATACAATCCACTGCACTCAGATTTCAGTGCAGGAGCAGTGGGTAGTCTGAACGGCTTGTTCGGAATGGATGGGTTGGTGTTTGTGCTCCTGGTCTTGCAACCAGTCATCCTACTGGAAACTGGAATAAAATCATCCATAATCATGTGTTGCAGCAAGCAGGGAGCTTCTTGTTACCTGTCACAGCACATGATTATGGATAATAATAATAATAAGCAAGCAGAAGCTTGCTGTACTAGGGAAGAAAAAGGTAAAAGGACACCACGTGGCCAGCGGAATCGGTGTTTCTGGTGTACAAGTAAAAGCCTCTGAAGTTGCCCTGTTGTGTGCTGAGCATAAACCCCTGCTTTTCCCTGCTTTCTGGAGTGTAGTGCTCAGTCTTAGTCGCTGCTTTTGCTGTGCAGGGATTTGTTGAGGAATTTTTTCCAATTCTGTTTGTTTTCTTGGGAATCATAGAAGCATTATGGTCGGAAAAGACCCTTGAGATCACTGAGTCCAGCGGTTAAGCTGCAGAGTCAAATGAGGTATTCTTACTTGAGGTAAATTATTTTAGGATCATGGAATAGTTTGGGTTGGAAAGGACCTTAAAGCTCACCCAGTTCCAACCCCCTGCCATGGGCAGGGACACCTCACACTATTGGAGCTTGCTCCAAGCTCCTGTGTCCAACCTGGCCTTGAACACTGCCAGGGATGGGGCAGCCACAGTTTCTCTGGGCACCCTGTGCCAGCACCTCAACACGCTCACAGGGAAGAGCTTCTGCCTTAGATCTAACCTGAACTTGCCCTCTTTCAGTCTGAACCCATCACCCCTTGTCCTGTTGCTACAGTCCCTGATGAAGAGTCCCTCTCCAGCATCCCTGTAGCCCCCTTCAGACACTGGAAGCTGCTCTGAGGTCTCCACACAGCTTCTCTTCTCCAGGCTGAACAGCCCCAATGTTCTCAGCCCGTCTTCGTACGGGAGGTGCTGCAGCCCCTGCTCATACTTGCTCCAGCAGCTCCATGTCCCAGCTATATTGAACACCGTAAGTTTTAGACCTCAGTGCTTTGAAGGGGCAGCAAGTTTAGTTA
Source organism: Pezoporus flaviventris (assembly GCF_033815535.1). Classification (NCBI taxonomy): domain Eukaryota; kingdom Metazoa; phylum Chordata; class Aves; order Psittaciformes; family Psittacidae; genus Pezoporus; species Pezoporus flaviventris. Next base: position 1,295,360 of record NW_026892680.1, on the reverse strand, counting down.
CTCTGTGCTGATGGATCTAGACAGCTCTTAATGCTTCAGTTACCTTTTGTGTCAACACAGCTTTTCGTTACATAGCACAGTCCTACCAGAAGCCACATTTTCAACATTATCCCGAGCCCTTGGCTATGGGAGTTCCTCACTGTCACACACTTATTACACGTTTCATTCTGATTACTTTACCCTGATGGAGCTTCACTGTCTCTGCTCACCACTGAGGTAGAAGCAACATAGACCTAACTGATGTTCCTTTCCAGACACGTGGCACATAGGGCCTGTTCCCCAGTCTGTTGAATGAGTGGGAAGATAATTTCAATTCAGGATGATGGTGGTAATACGTCTCTGTAAAAAACAGAGTTTAGAAAAGCATGAAACTGAATTGATGCAGTGCCCTTGGGTGGAAGGTGATGCAAGGACTCGGATTGGCCAGCAGTGACCATCTCGGCGTGTAGGTAAGGTAGCGTTATTGAGTTAATGGTGTTACCTGGGGTGGTGATGGAATAAAATGGTTTCATACAAGCAGGCTGCTGGTTTATTTTCCCCTCCAAACATTATAAACTGCTGACAATCCCTGCTCCGTTCTGAGAATTCAGAGCTTTACTCTCTTCTGAGCGCTTTGACACCAAGTGTTCCTACTGAGATGCGGAGCCAAGCGCAAGTCGTGGCGAGAAATACAATGTTAGGAAGTGGTACAGGGGCTGGAATTCTAAGTGAGGTGAAATAGTTGATGTTGGCACGAGGCTAAAGTCCTGTCTGGGTTCTTGGGATCAAGACTGAAGTGCAGCAGCTGGAATGTAGAAATTACCAGTGGTGAAGTTCAACTGGGGAAGTACAAGGCTGAAATCAGTCATGTAAGGTGCATCATTCCTGAGCTGGGATTCTCCTTGAGTTAAGCCTGAGGGCTTTTTGCAGCTACCAGATGGCACATAAAGGACACCGGGACAAGGTGCTTGGTTGGTAAACCTGTAACTCCTACAGATGGAATCACACCTTAGGCTATGATTTTGGGGAGTGAATTCCATCTGCTGATGTGTCAGGCAGCTCACAGGCTTTGAGAGAGCTGCATGCACCATGCACTTGTCTGCATAGAGACGACCTCAAAATCTGGCTTCAGTGATTATTGTTGGAAGTCAAGGGACTAACAGGTATTGAGATGCCTTTCTTACACAGTAGCATTGACAAAATACATGTGTAAGCGTCTGCTTTGTTCTCTCTAGAGTGCTTTAACTGATGCAGACAAGAATGTTTCTGCACTACTACTGAATCTGATGATTATTTAAACAAGTTCAGTTCCATTTGAAGGTGATCTCATCTCAGATTCGAACTTCCAAAGCCTCATTCCAAAACACAACCCGCAGAAACTCTGCCTTGGTTTTTACATCCCTGGATAGATGTTTCAGGCTCTTTTGTTTCAGCCGTGCTGTGGATGGTGTGTGCTGTGGATCCTGTGAGCAGCAGCACCAACGCTGCTGGGTACTGCTGTGCTTCGTTTCACTGCTTGATTCTGCTGGGTGAGCCTGAGGCTGACAAACGGCAAACAGAAGCAGCACACGTGGTGAATATTAATGAGGTCCAACTGCTCAGCTTCACTGTGCTTTCCAGGTGAAATCAATCAGGTGTTTGGAAAGCCCCTATTAACAGGGGCAAATAAAAGCCTAGTCTGTGGTGCCTCGGGAAGGCTGGCTGTGGAATGCTCAGAACAGAGTGAGAAGCCATCGTGTATGGAGCAGGAAATGCAGATGAAGCTGAAGGAAACAAGACTTCAGGCTCTGGAAGGTGTGAGCAGGCATGTGTGGGGTGGGTTTTGTGGGGACCTTTGAGATCTGAATGACTAAACTTGATTTTGAGGGCATGGGATGTATTTAAACACAGGGAGTTGCATGTATCCATTTCTCTATTAGATTCTTAAACATACTGTGTTTTTTCCCCATTGCACCTCTATGAAAGTAGATGGTACTGGATGAAAAATGAATTTAGCTTAGTGTATGTTAGACTCACGTGTATATTTGCGTGCCTTACTGTTGCAAGGGTGGGCTCAGCACACGGTTTGAAAGCTGGATGTGAAGGCAGATACCTGAAGTGTGAGGTCTGGTTTTAAACTGAGCAACACCATGGCTAAAAATTGTGGGTGGAATCCAAAATACTGTGGAATTGCTGAAGTGTTTTCGTGATGCTGAATGGGCATCACTGGCCGCATACTCCTTACCAAGAGGTAAGGAAGGTGTGGAAGCTGTTTGCTCCTGTGCTGGTGTTTTCCCTGAGGTTATGTTTTCCCCATTGCTAGAGTAGGCTTGGAGTGTTCAGTGAAAACCACACAGAACCTCCTGACACCTGCAGTAGTTAAGGAGGGCAATGTTGATTCTGTTGCAGCCAGTCTGAGAGTTACAGCTTGAGCTCCCAAGGAGGCGACTACCTGCCCTTTTTGAAGCCATGTTTGATTTGTCAAAGCTAAGAGGGGTTTAAAAGGGGGAGATCTGGGTCAGATCTAAGGCAGAAGCTCTGCCCTGTGAGGGTGCTGAGGTGCTGGCACAGGGTGCCTCTGTTGGGCAGCCTGCTGCGTGCTGCAGCTCGCACCTAACTCCAGGCAGGCATTCCCAAAGCGTTTGTGGATGGAGCGAGTGCTCTTTGTTTTAACAGGCCTTGCCTGTTTTCAATGTTGAAAGTGTTTGATGTCCAGCCTCACCCAGAGCCTCTGTTATCTGGTCTGTTACCCACTCCTGCAGTAGCCGTCAGCTTCCCCTAGGGAACAGTCTGGGCGTCTTCCTTCCGCTCGTGGTGCAAGCGATGCTGGCAACTGCTCTCCAAGCACAGATGGCAGGCTTGGCAATGCCCGGACATTCGAGCCTCTGCTTTTTGTGCGTTCAGTCTCTGGGATCAAAATGTATTCTTTATTTAGTGCCTTTGAGCTGTAATGGATCCAGCCGGAGAGCAATCTGCCGTCCAGCTGGTGAGGGAGGCACTTACCAGCCAGGCAGGCACCAGGTAAATCCAATCAGTGAGGAGCTGCTGCTGCTGCTGCCTGGAGAGGTGGTAGTGAAATCCTTACCGAGCCCTGCTAATGGGAACAGTTCTGTGCAGCTGCACGTACGGGCTCTTGCAAAGCACCGTGTTCAAGACTGCAGGCTCCCGTTCCCCCTTCTGCAAGCAGGGAGATTCCGACCTTCCAGGGTCAGGGTCCTTGCAGCCCTTGCTGGAGCCTGCCTTGCTTTGGGATGCAGGCTGCACTGAGCCTGGTTAGTGCAGAGAAGAGCAGCCCGAGAGGGGATCCCATCAATGCAGATCTCAAAGGAGGTGCCAAGAGGATGGTGCCAGACTCTTTCCTTTCAACAGGACGAGGAGCAATGGCCATAAACTCAACACGAGGAAGAGCTGCTTTACGTGAGGGTGGCAGAGCCCTGGCACAGGCTGCCCGGGGGGGTTGCGGAGTCTCCCTCTCTGGAGCCATCCCAGAGGGCCCTTCCAGCACTGATGCTGCTGGGGTGCAGGGTCTGCCCTCCCGTACCCTCAGACAGGGGAGTGGGGTTAGGGACAGCTTCCACTGGAGCAGCTCGCTCCAAGCCCCTGCCTCCAACCTGGCCTTGAACACTGCCAGGGATGGGGCAGCCACAGCTTCTCTGGGCCCTTCTTTTTCCTTCCTTCTCTTTGGAGAGAGCCCGCTCGCTCGCTGCTGTGGGTGCTGTGAGCACACAGCCACAATAGCTGCAAAGTGTGAATTTCTCCCAGCTGCCTTAATGGAGTGTTGATTTTAAAACCCAATTTCACTGCTGCTTGCCGTGCAATTAACACCCAGTTAATGCGTTTGCTTAGTTCAGCTGTGCGGTGCCGTGCTTAGTGTCAATAGGGACACTTCAATCACAACATCCCTTTTAGATACGTGGGTAGCCAAAGAACAAAGCCTGGGGCTGTGGAAGCGGGAATAAGCCAAGAAAAGGCGGTAATCTTGTACTTCCGGGTACATTAATTGTAATGAAGTGCTAATTTCTGTTTTGCTGGAAAAAAACCAACCCATAGCAAAGAGAGTTGAGAGAGGGGTAACTGGGAAACGTTTCTGTGCGTTTACGAAGGTATAAAGTGAACGGGAACCGGACAAAACGGGGGTTGACACAGATGGCGCATCAGAGAGCGCCATGTAAACTTGAACTGCAGGAGGGCAGCTAAGGAAGCAACGATAGCGGGGTCAAACCCCTTTTGTTTAGCGTATAACTGAATAGGAACAAACAGCACTTCCTGCCACGTGTGACGGCAATGCTGGTACAAGGGTTTGAAACCCGGGGTGCAGTGAGATGGAAAACCAAGCGCAACGCCCTGCCCGAGGGCACTCGTTAATGACGACGTGTAAAAGCTGTACCTTTCGAGCTACTTTAGGGACTGGCAAATCCTTCTTAAGCGGCTTCCCTGCATCTCCGGTGAATTTAGGGATGTTCTGTCCTAATGAAACCAATCGGGGCTTTTGCCCGCTTGGATCAGGAGGCGTTTTCCTGCCCTCCGGGCTGGGCAGGGGGCATTCCCCTGCTCTCGGAACGCTTCCTGTGCTCGGCGGCTGCGCTTTGCGCATCACTTTCGTGGCTCTCCACGAGGTGGAGGAAGCGGCTTGCGTTCGCTTTGCGCCGCGCTCGGCTCCTGCTCCCGCCTCTGCTCGCCGCGTGTCTGCCCGCATGGGAGGAGGCTGCAGGACCAGGTACTGAAGGTTTCTCGCTGCCGGAGAAGTGAGAACGGGGGTTTCGGTGTCCCGGTTGCCCAGGGCTCAGCCGCTTTCGCCTAGGAGGAGCGCCATCCCGTCGCGAAGCATGCGGCGCCTGGCTGGGCCGCTGGAGACCCCCGGCTCTCTGTGCTGCGGGGAGTTCGCCCCTCGGGACCAAGTTCCCTGTAAACCCGGTGTTCCTTATGGATCACATACAAGTAGCACAAAGAGAGGATGGTGCCTGGAGCCGAGAGCGTGACTTGCACCGAGCTCCAGGCTCCCTGTTGGCTGGGGTGGGGTTTGGAAGGGCTTAACCTCGCGCCATCAGCCCCGAGCCTTTGTGTGTGCGCGCATCTTGTGTTTTCAGTCCTTGCAGCTGAAACCAAGCTCCACGGTTTCCTTCCCGTGCCTTAAAACCCGGCCATCCGGTTGAGTTTGGGTGTTTTGCCTGCTTGGAAGGTGCCACAGCCCGAAGTGTTGGGTGGTTTCAGCGTTCAGTTCAACTGCTTCCTGCTGGAGAGGAAAGAGGTGGCTCTTACTGCTCATGTGCACGTGGCAGAACCCTGCTCCTGTTCTTGTGGTCGCCTTGTGGCAGCCCGTGTGAGTTGTTCCTCAAGGCATTCGTGTGTTTGCAGCGGTGCCGAGGTGGTTTCCGAGTTGCACAGGGCTAACTTGGGAAGAGGGTGTTATTATAAGGTCATTTACAATGAGTGGACGATGATATTATCGGGTCGTTTAGGGCGAGTGGACACGGGAGTAGAGCTGAAGGCTGATGGTAAACTGCTTGGGAAGGCTGGAAAGGAGCCTTGAGGAGCCGTTGCATCCTTGCTAAGTGATGCACTGTGCCTGTGTTGTTCTTGGCAGGACCTGGTCTGTGAGTTTACACAAAAGGGTAGTTCTGTGAGCTGCTTGTTGCTGTGTCCCACGAGCACCGTGAGGTATGGAGGAAACGGGAGGTGAGGAAGGAGCAGGTTTGACAAACGGGGAAAATATTCCTTGAACCTCTTTTTGAATGGACAAAGGAGGGTGTTCGTAGTGCCCCAAAGCCTTTATTTCTGGGGCAAGGGCAGGCAGGGGTAGGTTTTGGTGATGCTTCCCCTCTGTTGATTTTCCCCTTTACTTGCATTACTTGTGCCAGTTCCTTAATATACAGGTTATTTTTGCCACGATACACGGGGGCTTCTCCTAGCATAGCCTTGCCAGTTAGGGCTGCAATTCCTTCTTGATTCTGGTTGCTGTTACCTGTGCTATAACTCGTCCAGCTCGTGGCCAGGACTGGGGTTTCTAGCAGCTGGGATATGGGAGCTCTACTTCAAGTGAGGTTTGGTCTCTGCTCCCTTACGTGTGTTCGCTTGTGACAAACTAAATGGTAACATAAACCACACTGAAAGAGGTTTCCAGGAGTCAAGCTTTGCTCGCTTCTGTGGCAGCTGAAGGAGTAGGGTTTGGTACTGAAGACTCGGTTGATTAATGGCAATGTTGTTAGTGCGGTACATCAGTCCCATGAGCAAGCCCCAATTCCTCTCTAGAGGCTTAAACTCCGGGTGGCTGTAGTTATGATTAATAGAGCCTTAGCTTCATTCTGCTTCAGTAATAGGGAGATTCAACAGTGATGCCTTTCCTCTGAGTGGAGGGGTTACAATATGGGAACACACTCCAAACTGCTTGAAGGAAAATGCGTTTATCCTGAAGATCCACAACTGTGGCTAGAGATGCCTGAGTTACCTGCCCCAGCTGAGCCAAAACTGACTGCCAGAGACCTGAAAAGGGTTGCTGGCTTTGCTGTTTTATCAGTGGCACGGGGCTCGAGTTGGGCAATGCTCCCATGTACGCTACATGGGGAGTAGGTTGCATTGAGCAGCATGGGACAGCAGCCTCCTTAAAGCTTCACCCTGTTTTCTCTCTGGGTGAGAAGGGGAAGGGCTGCCTCAAGTTCTCCAACAGCAGCAGGTTCAGGGCAAAAACCAGAGGAGAGCTGCAGAGAAAGCTCTGGTAGCTTCTCTACAGGGTCAGGACTCTTCATCAGGGACTGCAGCGACAGGACAAGGGGTGATGGGTTCAAACTGAAAGAGGGCAAGTTCAGGTTAGATCTAAGGCAGAAGCTCTTCCCTGTGAGGGTGCTGAGGCGCTGGCTCAGGGTGCCCAGAGAAGCTGTGGCTGCCCCATCCCTGGCAGTGTTCAAGGCCAGGCTGGACACAGGGGCTTGGAGCAAGCTGCTCCAGTGGAAGGGGTCCCTGCCCGTGGCAGGGGGCTGGAGCTGCGTGAGCTTTAAGGTCCCTTCAACCCAAACAAGTCTGTGACTCTGTGAACGCTGTCTCCTCCTTTTGGAGTGATGGCTTTAGTGGCTCAGACTGGGACCATTCTCCTGCTCCAGGAGGATCTGTGTCTCATAGCTTGCAACAGCACTGTTTGCCCTGTACAATTCATTATCCCGTTTGCTGGTTGCCTTCATCACCAAGATGCTATCATCTCCAATAGGTTTTAAATCTCTGTTTGCTGGTGGCTCAGGGTGGCTGAACCCCCCCCCCCCCCCCAGATAAATCTCTAAAGCATGTGGTGAAGTGGAAAATGCACCAGAGCTTCCCCGCAGCGCTCTGGCCAAATCCATCTCCTGGGAGCCGCTTGTCTCGTGTTCCCTCGTGCCGCAGAGCTGCGCTTCCCCCTCTGCTGCGGCCCAAGGCACCCCGAGGAGGAGCCGCTGGCTTTGCCAAGCGTGCAGCTGATGACACGTGTATTTATGCTCCCTGGCAAACCAAGTTAAACCAGCAGGGACGAGGCCGGGCGGACGTCGCAGGAGGTGATGGTTCGTTAGGGCTGCGCTGCGAGCGGCTCTTCTCCTTCCCAGTTATGGCATCGCTCTCCCGAGAGAGAAGTGTCTGGGGGGGGGGGAGAGAATTCCTGCATGGGAAGCCTGGGGAGGGCACAGTAGCTGGAATGACTTCTCTGAGCACATGTACATCTGTCTCGTTCTGTTAAAAGCGTGGTTGTTTCTACCTCTGTGGGTAAGTGAATCCCTGGGTTCACAGTGGGCCTGGAGTCCAGCTGCGTTTCAGTACCATCAGGTTCTGTGCAAATAAACGGCGGGGTTCAACTGTCTGCTGCTAATTATCACCCCAATCTGATTTAAGGCTCTTCAAAGGGCCTCGACTCTTTCCACTTAGTTATTTGTTTCAGCGCGATGACTCTTTAATTCAAACCAAACGTGGGTCAGTCGCCAAGCGGAGCACGAAAATGTGAGGAATGTGTTTATCCGCGGTCGCATCGGTGCCTCCTCTGGGCTTTGTGTGCGTGGTGATTCACGGCCTCGGTGGGGAGGTGAATTTGTGTCACCCTGTGAAATGGCTTGGCCTGTTTGGTTGGTGTGGAAAGGGCTTGGCCAGCTGGAGAAGGGCTGAAATGATTCCTAATAGTCCCTAATGGGATGGTTCTGGGCTCTTCCTCTCTCCTCCTGGAGGAGGAAGATAATGTCACCCTAATAAATACCACCTGCTGGCACGGTTTACGGCGCACACAGGAAAGAGCAAGTTAAAAAGAGAAATCCTTCTATCCCTTTCATGTGGCCAAAGGCAGCTTCGTTTCTGGCTGTCTTTACCGGAGATTTACGCAAAGGTTTAACACCCCCCTCTGTTTTCCCTTCTGCTGGAAGCTCGGAGGAGGATGCTTTATTAACTTGCTGTGCTTTAGATTCCTGTCTGACCTCCGTTTTCTTTTCATGTGGAGGTAGGTTGGGATTCTCTCCTTAGCGAGTGCTTTGAGGAGCTTTCCGTGCTGTGATGTAGCATTTCCTGCGCTTAGTTGTGTTTTTTCTAGTGACTGGAGTGAATGGACCTGTTTTGTATGGAAGTCCTTGAATGCTAAAACCCCCTCCTCAAACTGCGTGTTTTGTCTTTGGGTGCTTTGAAGAGCACTCATTTAGTGTCTGCACAGAAGAAGAACCTGTTCTGGTTTGGTGCCCAAACAGTCTAAACTGGTGATCTAATGGGAAAACCTTCGTTGCTGTCAGCGGGGGCAAGATGCCAAGGTGTGAGTCTGAACATATAAAGCCCCAAATGGTTACCTAGGGGTCTGCTTCCCTTCCTACGGCCCTTGGCCCTGGGATCAGCCAGAGACTCTTGACCTCGGCTTTGGAACTCGCATCCCAAATCCATCCACCTGGGCTGGGCTCTAGCAAAAGCCGGTGTGTGCTGTAAGCTGATGAGCTGGTAGGGGATGGTGTGAGGTTTGCTTTCTGCTCGTGGTGGGGTGTGATTTTTACCTGCTGGTGAGTGGGGTGCCTTTTCCTTTCCCTTTATGCTAGAGGGAACACTATTGCTTTTGAAACGCTACCGCAGCTACAGCGTGCGGCTGGAACCAAGGCATTGCCAGCTGCATGTTAGTTGCGTTTCTGATTCCACTGAAACCAGTGCGAATACACGACTCATTCCTTGGTATGAGGTTTTATTCCCCTGAGCAAAGCTTTTGCCATCAGACAAGGAAGTTCTGTGTAAAGATGGATGAGATCAGGAAGCTCTGATAGCAGGACGTGACTTGCCAGCATAGGGTAGAAATGTCAGCTGGAGAGAATAAAGCGAAGACAAGCAGTAGTATAAAGGGAGGCAGAACCCAAGCTGAAGTTTGTCATGCAGTCTGTTTTATTCTTGCCTCCTTAAATGAGGTGCAGAAGAGGGGAAGCTGCAGAAGGGTGGGATGTGCTTGACCGTGATTGCTGCTGGAGAGAGCCAGGATGGGAGGTTTAGTTAGAGTTCTGCCCTCGGGCCCCGCAGGCTGGGCTGACTGTTGGGCAGGGCAGACTGTATGAGGTGCCATGGTGTGGTCTCCCAGGGCACATCAAGGAAGCTGAACCTGGAAGACCAGACCTGGGATCTTTGGGCTTCGCAGTGATTTGGATTGGCTGTGCTGCGCCCCTTAAGGAAGCGCCTGTAAAAGTAGTTGGGGTTTGGAATAGTGCATTCCATGAGCAGGAAGAAATGGTGGCGGATGAATTTCTCGTGTTTAACAATAGAAATAAATAACAAGGCCTGGCTCTTTCAAATGGGAAGCCTTGGAGAAGTCTAGTGACTGGATGAGAGAAAGAGCTGTTGCGTCTCTGTTTCACCTGGAACTGTCAGGAGAGGGAGGATAAGCTCTTGTAAAGCTGAGAGGATATATAATTCCCAATGCCTGGAGTGTTTTATTCACTCGTGGCTCATCCCTAATATAGTTTGGCCGTGGGCCAAGGTTCCTGTCTGATAAGATGGGATGTAGAACTGTGAGTAATCCATCCACCGAACAGCACGCGCCGGTCTTCCTTGGATTTGCAGGTGTGAACAGCTTGTCCCCCCATTTTTAGCCCCATTTATTTAGACAGATCCCACTTCAGGTGTTGCACTGTGTGCACGACATCCACAGCAGAGAGGCGCTGAACCCCCACTGAATTCCAGCCCCCCCCCCAAAGCACCAGGCCCCATTGCAGCACATTCTTTCATAGAGAAGATATGGCAGGTGCTCCATCAGCCCGAACTGGGTGTTGTGCTGCATTTCCAGCTATGGGGCTATAACTGGTTTAGGCAGCCTGGAAGACTGCCTCTCCTTAAAGCCCTTCTACGATCACACAGTGCACAAACCCCACAGGTCTGTCAGGACGGAAGGAAGAGCCACCCTTAGGTGCTCATGGGCTTTCTAGGCTGTGTCCATTGCTACTTAAAGAGCTCTGTTTTCCTCTAGGAAAACGCGCGTCCCGGCTCCAGTCGGTTTATTTGTAAGTCTGATTGACATATGATGGGCCAAAGTCGGGCTGACAGCGATGTGAAATTTTACACCCTATGTGGACACAGTATGTACTTGGTTTATGATCCAGCTGGGCATGCTTGCTAGTTATTGTTGAGGTCAATCAAAGTGTAATTGTAACATGGGGGAAAGAGGGTCCCAGGGCTGCAAAGATTTGTTTCCAACAGCTGCTATTCATTACTCATTAAACTCTCCCTTCTGTTTGTGAAATTAATAACCCTTGGCCTCCTAACATGGCATCAGGCTTGAGGAATATCGAGTTTGAAACCAAGGATGCCCTGCTTTCATCCCCAGACAGAGCGAGAGCACAAACCGCTTTGGCCAGCGAGAGCAGCTGGCTGCAGAGCTTGGTGTTTCTGCTTGTGCAAAACCAGATGTGAGTTAACTAACCTGCAATTTACGGGCACTCTGTGCTGGATGTGAGAGAACTGACGGTGCACAAGAAACCCCGAGCTTGTGGAAGTCAGGGGGAGCACTCGAAACTCCGCTTAAATCAGATTTCATCCGAATTGAAGGCAAAGTACAGTATCGCAAGTCGACAATAGGGGAATATCAGATGAACCGGAGTATATTCAAATTGGCACTCGCACCTCCATTAGCTGTGAGGTTTTCCAGCTCCGACATCCATTTGCTGTTGTTTGTTGGACGTATAGCGCGGGCTTTGGCTCAGGACGGTAGTGGAAGGAGGCTCCTGCTGTTTCTATCCCGTGAATCCCAATCCTGTGTCCTTGTGAGCGGTGCTGCACCGAGATGGGACCCGGGAAAGGTCTGGGGACAGCTTTGGATGCAGCGCTCTAAAAGCAATCTGATGAGGAGGAGATACTCACTTTGCGTTCTACCCAGCCAAACCTCCGCCAGAGCAGCCAAGTATCTCCTAGAGTTTACAACTGGAGAGCATCATCTGTGGTGACAGTCCCACTCTTGTGCGATACCCATTGGAGAGCAGTGCCCTGTGCATCCTACCTCAATGTAGGATCCACCGCCTTGGTGGTGGGTGGCTGTGGCAGGACCCATTGCTCTCTCCGAGGCCTCCTGCCTTCCAGGTGTCTTGGGCACCGTCACTGAATAGCGGAGTTTCAAATCCTGTGCGTAGGAATGGGCCCTGTGTCTCTTTCCCCAATGCATTGGACTGTTCTGTATCGGCATGAAGAGCTTGCAACGTTTGCAGCTCCCCTCCAGCTCTTAATACAAGTTGTAACAAAACCTGATAGCAAGCACCTAAAATTGTGCTCACGGCTCTTCTGCAGTTTTGTGTTAAAGTCAGTGGAAAACTTGCTGCAGCTGACTGGAGAGGACGGTGGGTAAAATCGTCCCCGTTTCATCCCTTGGTCATCAACACAGCGGCTAAAATAGGCGCAGGGTGTTGCGCCGAGGCTGGGTGTCTCGGTCTCCATGGGAAATGTGATTGCACTGACTGTGATGTGTGATCATAAGGCCAGTAGCTAAGGTGGTATATCCTAAAGTTAATTAAAATTGGTCTGAGAGCAGTAACACAGCAGTCTCTACCCTCTGAACCAGCCTCTCCTATCCTTTCCTGTGTAAATTCCACTGCTTATTCACGTGGGGTGCTTTAAACCATCGCTGAATGTTACACGTACGACACGTTTCTGAGCAAACACTGGGATATCCGTTGCACATGAGCGTGTTTCCTCAGCTCTGCCGGCCTTGTTGGGCAGCTTATCTGCTGTTCTCCCGAAGTCTGACCTTTCATGTTCAGGTGCTTTAAAGACCCCAGAAAACCAGCCGTCTTCTCAGTTTCCTCGTAGCTTGGGGGAAGGTTAAAGTACCATGTAGCTGCCGTATGTTTGACATTATACAGCCACAAAACTGATGAGCAAATATTTTCTTTTCCAGTACCCAGTCCGTTCTGCAAGAGGACATAGAACAAGTGTTCTCATTCTTTGTGCTGCAGAAAGCCTGGTGGTGTTCAGTACAGCGAGTGGCCGCTGGTGTTTATCTTGCGAAACCTGTTCACATCCGTTGGTTCTGCTGACCCCATATTTCAAAGCAAAATGATGGGGAAAGGTCACACAGATTGCCCTTCTCTTCAGTTCTTGGCTTAGGGGTGCCCTGTTTGTAATTAAGGAACAATTTCTGTGGTGACCGTAGTCAAGAAATCCATCGTTCCCTCTTCATGGAACATCTGGAAGGGGATGTGGAAGGCAGGGACCAATTGATGCAGGTGGGAAACGTGTTGCTACACAGGCAGTTTGGTTTACCTTCTCGAGGAAGGCTGCAGCTGCTTCTGTCTTGTGTATTCCGGTTCCAATCCATCCGCTAGCAGCCCTGGCTTTGGAGGTGGAGGGCTGGATGCGGAGGCTGGGGTTGCGACACCAGCCGGCCTCCCTGTGAGAAACGTTCCTCGGTGCTTTGGAGCAGCCTGAAGCACGCAGCAGCAGCTCGGGAGGTGCTGGCTCCAGTGAAACCGAACCCTCTCGGTGCAGGTTCGCTGCCTGAGCGTCGAGGAGGCTGTGGGAAAGGCAGCTGTTTCTGTACCGATGAAGCGGCTGCAGCGGAGAATGGGGATTTGAAGGGGACAGTGCCAGGTGGAATGCCTGCCATGTGGAACGTTTTGCCACGGGAACTATTCTACTGTAACTTCTAGCGGGATTCATGGAAAACGGTGCTTTTTAGAAGAGCAGAAAGAGATAACGGATGTATTGTTGCTCCGGTCTGGTCCCAGAGAGGCAGGCACTAAAGCAAGATGAAATCTGTTTTCCATCGCAGTCATTCTGAGGGTGTTTGGGCAATGCAGGGACATGCGTGCTTCTAGAGGCTGGTACTGGGTCTGTCTCCAGGAGCCAGAGCTTTCAGCTTTCTGTGGGACAGGCTTTGTTTTCCTGCTTTTCTCCAAGCCCCTGTGCTGTGTTTGCTTGCAGGCTGCCCTGCTTGGATGGATCCGAAGGGATTAGTGAGGGGATGTAAGGGCTTTTCTATCTGGGTCAGGTTGGATTTAGCCCTGACTGAAAGTGACCCCGGTTGTTTAGGACTCCGGATCAGATGTTCGTAGCAGCCTGGGGCATCTGGGGTCATAGTGCAGCTCAAGTTGAGAGAGCAGCTGAAGCTGGAGCAGCATTGTCAGGCTGCTAAGCAGGGAAGGACAGCACTGACTGTTCCCACACGAGGTTTCATTCGGATGTATTTCCTCCTCCTTTTGGAGGCTGAACGCCTTAATGTGCTGCATGTGATGCATTTACGAGCTGGGAAAGCATGCTTCAGGCCAAGCATCAGCATGATGAGCTGGGTTTAGTCTGAATTCTGGAGTCTGGGTTGCTTTGTCACTACTTTGAATCAAGAGGCTGCTTCTGAGGCTGTCAGCGGGTTCAGAGGGTTCCCCTTTAGGATTGGAGGGGAGGAAAAATTGTCTTTGCACTTTGTGCAAGATTTATTCCAAAACTAAAATAATTAGGAAGGAGAAGCCTAAATATGCTATTAGAATAGTGCACACAGAGAGAGCCTTTACATTATAACACCTTTAACTCAGTGAGCTACAGGCTGAGAACATTGGGGCTGTTCAGCCTGGAGAAGGGAAGCTGCGTGGAGACCTCAGAGCAGCTTCCAGTGTCTGAAGGGGGCTCCAAGGATGCTGGAGAGGGACTCTTCATCAGGGACTGCAGCAACAGAACCAGGGGTGATGGGTTCAGACTGAAACAGGGGGAGTTCAGGTTAGATCTAAGGCAGAAGCTCTTCCCTGTGAGGGTGCTGAGGCGCTGGCACAGGGTGCCCAAGGATGTTGTGAATGCTGCATCCCTGGGTCTCGGGGTCCTTTCCAGCTCTAACTCTTCTATGACTCTGTTCAACCAGTTTCAGGGACTTGGCAGTTGCAGACACCCTGAGCTGTGCTGGTGAAGTGTTCCCTGGTTTGCTCAGACAAGGTGCTGTAAATCTTCATTCTCTCTGTGAGAAACTGTGTGCCAATGAAGACAGAGCTCGCTTTGATGCGAAACCAGGTTAAAAGAAGAATTCTTCTGATGAGGCAAACCCGGAGATAATGAAAACAGCAAATTAAGGGGGAATGGTGGATCCCGAAGGGGAATTTTTGTGTGGACAGTGACAAATTCTGCGCAGCTGTACCTGGATATTTGTACCGTTTGAGTTAAGATCCAAGGGGTGCTTTCAAAACTGCCGGTGCAGATAATCACCGAGAAATCTGGTGCTGCATTTTGGGCACAAGGCAGGTTTCAGTGTAAGCACACCTCCTCCATTCCCATACATCACAGCCTGTGTCTGTATGTACAGCCTGTCTTGCCTTACTCCCCAGGAAGGGGCTGCGAGTGCGTAGCTAAAAGGTAGAAGGGATGGTTCACCCCAAATCCTGTCTGTGAGGGTCACTCTGATGCTCTCACCAGGCTCACGGGCAGCGTGTCAGGAAGGGAGCCCTCATGCTAGTTGGTTTCTGTGCTGCATCACCCCAGTTTCATCCCCATGTAACACCTCCAAGCTTTTTACTTCTGTGTCTCACCGAGGCGTTTATTGAGCATCCTCTCCACTGAGTGCCTTTCAGTCCTGTGCAAGAGGCTGGCAGCTCTGACAAGGGTAGAGCGTGTGTTGCTGTTGTCTGTCCGCTACAGCTTCAGGACCAGGTCATTCAGAGCCTGGTGGTGTATGGATAAATCCTTCGATACCTGCAGGCTGGTCACGTATGTCCTAGCCTAAAGGCCACTGAAAGAACCAGGGACCTTACTACAGGCTGAAAGGTCACCTTTAATAGCAGTTACTGCCTTTTTACAGTTCGCCTTCAGTCATGATCAGGCTGCACGTTTCTACGTGCTGCTTTCATTTCTCCCGCTGATACTGGGTGTTTTAAGGAGGTAAGCCCTGGCCTCATTTATCATTCTGTCAAATGCTGAGCATCAGACCCGTACTTGAATTATCAGTTGCATGTGGATTATGTTACCTGTCTCTGTTGTGATCCGTTTCTGGTTTCCATATGATACAGCTGGTGCTGGGGTTTTTTATCCTATAAAAGCTATAACCTGGAAGAAGCAACATTAATTTCCTCTGGAGCCTTATGAAAAGCATCAAGGGTGTGCCTGACTTGTGGTGACAGAGCTTTTCAGCATGCTCTGAGAAAGAGCTGCTTCTGGGCACACATGGCAGCCAGATAGAACTTACCCAGCAGCATACGTACAGTACTAGTTCGTTAACTTTCCCTTCACGCATCTACTAGCGCTTTTAATGTACCATCACATGTCTGGGGTCAGAAACCAGTAATACCCAGCTGCAGATCAGGCTGAGTTTCCGTCAGACCTCAAACAACGGTGATTAGTTGAAAGCTTAATACCTTTAGAGTCTTACAAACTCTGCCTTCTATATTGCATCAGGCATTCATGAAAGGGAAGGCAGAATAAATTACCCAATGTAAAACGCATCTGGATGCCTGAGATAATCCTGTAATTCCCAGTATTATCCCTAATAACGTGACCCCCAAACCAGCGATGAGATGAAGCAACAGGGTCACTGTGTGCCAGGCTTCAGATAAGATCTTCTGTGCATTCTTTCCTTCAAGAGCTAACCAAAGAAGTTGAAAGTGATCTGACAAACCTTTTGAAGGTAGTCTTTAGTCTGGAGGGATTAGGAGCCCGCAGATGAATATGATGCTCCTCAGTCTTCCTGATGAAAAAGCTTTGCTGAGACAGCCTCAAAGCACTGCGACTCAGGAACCTGGGCTCTGTTTTATCAGTTCCCAGACACATTGCAGCAGATACTGGGCATGAGATATCATAGAATTGGGGTTGGAAAGGACCTTAAAGCTCATCCAGTTCCAACCCTCTGCCGTGGGCAGGGACACCTTCCACTAGACCCTGTCCAGCCTGGTGTAAGGGTACTTTAAATGGACCCTGCATGGGCACCTTGGACCTGCTTGGGACTTTGGGCTGACTGTAGAGGAGGGGACAGCAGCGTTGTGATGGGCAGGACACCAAAAGGGCAGAGGCACGTGCCCTGAGACGGGAGCCTCACACCAGGGAAAACCTGGGATTCGTTTCCTCTCTGCAGACCGAAGGCAGGAACCAGCAGGACGCAGCTGATCCCAAGGTATCTGCTTGTCAGTCAGTGGTGCTCGTGATGTCTGGGCCTTAGTGCCATGTGGTCCTCCTTGAAACCACTCCCTGTTTGTTCTTCCCCCTGGGTCCTAGGAGGAAGGCTAAGCCAGAAATAGCTCCCACTGGAGCAGCCTGTGAACGCAGGAGGGTTTGCTGTGATTTTTGTTCTCTGGAAAGGAGCTGTGGTTGGGACATATGGTCTTTTAATTTGGAAAACTCTTACATTTTCCAGGGTGCTTGCCATAAGCCAGGGAGAGTTTGGGTTCACGGCAAAGACGGGGGGTGGAAAAGCTGGCTTATGGGTGGGGGTTTTTACGTGTTCCTTATTGTATTTCTCCAGCTGGGGCTCTGCCACACAATGTTTCTCCCTCTGTTGTTGGAGATGTTGCCCCTAAAACCTTGGGAAGAAAGGAGCCTTCTTCCCCATCGCAAGGCTGGTATTGTTTGGGGTGCCCTGCTGGGCTTCTGAAGGCAAGTGATGACAGACACCCTGTGACAGGCATAAGAACCAGCTCTGGAAGCTGAGCAGCAAACCAGGCGTGTGAGCAAAAGCTCCCCTGACTTGTGCGCGCCTCCATCGCTGCCTGCCAGTTTCAACGCAGGCTATGTCAGTTACAGCACTTCACATCCTTCCTGGAAGGGTCGCCTGCTTTGAATGACTGAAGAGGAACGTGAAAGGTACCTTGGAGCTATGAAATGTGTGATAGTGCAGTTGGTGGAGAAGCAGGGACGTGGAGAGCTGAGCTGCAGGAACCTGTAAGTCAGATAAAACCCCATGAATTCACTTGTACCATAGCGAGAAGATTCCCAGTCCTCGGTACGGGGGTGAGACCTCTGTGCCCAGCCAGAAGGAGCTGAGCCCCTGAGGCAATCATTATTATATCATTGAAGTTAAAGGTCTGGCTGTATCGTTAGCTTCATATTGGAGTGTAAGAGTCGGATGATGTGCTATTCCCACCCTGTGATTCCTATGGGTGGTGGGCATCGTTGCAGTGAGCAGCGCAGTTCTCGTGTGAATCGGTGCGGTTTCAAACTCACTGCTATGGAATAAACACACGAGTCTCAGGCGAGCGAGCACCAGTCCCCTTTGGTTTGATGGCAGCTTCCTACATGGAGGCATTTCCAGAGCCATTGTGGCCCGAGGGGGATGTTGTGCTCTGACCTCGCCTCGCCTGGGAGCGAAAGGATGCAGATGGATGAGCAGCAGAAGGGTAGGAGCAGAGAAACAGTGTAGGTCTGACATGGTTAACCCAGGCTTGGCTAATCGAGGGCTCTCTGGGCTATAGAGAGACAGCCTTGAGGCAGGGAGGAATGGCAGGAGCAGCTTTTGCTCCCCATAACAGAGAGTTATGTCCTCTAGAATTACTCATACTGAAGGAAGAGGAACTTTAGGCTACTGTACCTCATCAGGTCCGACAGTGACATTCCTCACTGTGCACACCTCAGAATCTTCCTTTGCTGCTTTCCTGTTTCTAGCTTCCTAACCAAATATACTTGCATACTTCCAAGTTCTACAGGGGTTAATTCACTGGGACTACCTTGGGGATAGAAATGTTTGGAAGCACTGGAATTCCTGTTTCTCCAAGTGTGAGTGGATGTTATCTGTTCACGTCCGGCTGTGTCTTTGATATCCTCAGATGGAAGGTGATGGTGACGCCCCAAGCCATTTCATGCCAGCCATATATCACCGTTCTGGCACCAGCCCTTTGACATCTGACCCAGGTACTATCAGTTGCAGTGCATTCAATTGCCTACAAAAGCCAGCTTTTTGCTGTAGGGAATAATATTTCCTGTAGCTCCTGGTAGAGCCAAGGGGCCAGAGAACTCAGAGGGCTGGGCTCTCCCCTTGAGACTGTGTGAGATGCCTGTTTCCACTGCAGAAGAGGCCCTCTTTGCTCATGTGCAGCTTGCACCTTTGAGGGCAGCTCAGCCTTGCAGAGGATGGATAGCACTCCCTGAGTGAATGAACAGCTATTAGGCATCTCGCTTCATTATTCCATGTTTTTCTTGCTCCTATACGTTCCATGTTTTTCTTGCTCCAATATGTTCCCAAAGTATCCTTTATATGTGAAGGTCTGTCTTTTTGTAGGCTTTTCTATGGTGATGAGCATGAAGTTATCTGAGACGTCTCAATCAATGCGCTCAGTTTTACTTTGCCCCTGTGAGGTGAGAAAATGGCCCAAACCAGTAAGACTGTAGCAGGGATATTGAGAGTCTTCAATAGCTTCAGCTGGTTTTAGTATTAACTGATTATTAGCTTATTTCAGCTGGTGCTAGCATTATTAATAATAGTATTATGACTTTTTAGCATTATTATTAGTACTATTTAAATAGCATTATTAATATTACTATTTAGATAGCATTATTGTTGTTGTTGTTGTTACTATTTAGGTAGCACTCCAGCCAAATCTGGCTCAGACTTTCACCCTGAGAGCCATAACTCCCATAACTGGTGAGCATCCGTAGGGAGCTGGGGCTCCCTGAGCTGCCCAGAGCCACCTGCAAGCCTTGCCCATCCACAAAGGCAAACTCGAATGGCTGAGAGCATCATTCATGTCCTGGAGCCATGACAATGGCTCTCCCTGCATTCACTTTGCACCTTCAGGCCTTCCCAGCAGGAAGGCAGAATGAGGAAGGAAACAAGTGTGGTGTGAAACCTGGATGGTAAATGCATGGTTCAGCTCGGTGGGATGTCTGAAAATCCCTGCCAGGGGCATCAGGTGTTCAGATAAAAGGGTTTTATTCTACCCCACTGTTGATAATATGAGGGGTTTTCCTTTTCCCCACTCTCTTCAGCTGGAGCTTTATCCAAATTACTGGCCAAATCCAGGTTGTTTTGTGCACCAAACCACCGAGAGCCTTAATTCTTTGGCTGTTTAATTTTCCTTTTAATAGAATCTTTTTAATGTCATTCCTGGGGAGCTTTGCACAAAGCCCTTCTCCCTAAGCATTCCAGAGGTAGGCTCCCATGCAATCGGTCAACAGGTCTGCACTGGTAAAGCCAAGCACAGGCTTGACCCATGAGGCAGTGTGCTCTCAGACTAAAGATGCCACGCTCCTCCTGAAACCCTTCCCCAAGGAAGGGACTCCCTATGAACACGGAATTGTCACTGAAATCAGCACAGGACATGCTCACAACCACAGCGGTGTGGAAAGTTCTTTTTGCCAGCAGGCTTCCCAGTGAAATACAGAGTGGTTTGGGTTGGAAAGGATCACCCAGTTCCAACCCCCAGCCACGGGCAGGGGCACCTTCCACTAGAGCAGCTTGCTCCAAGCCCCTGTGTCCAACCTGGCCTTGAGCACTGCCAGGGATGATTCCTGCCTCATGACTCCTTGCTGAGCTTTAATGGCTTACGAGACTGGGATGTTTCTTTCAATAGGATCCTCACAATAATTTCATTTAACATTGGGAGGGATTGTACTTCTCTGCTCTGTTACAGTTCTTAAAGAAGAAAGACCGAGCTTCTCTTGCTGGCAAGAATCCATTGGAAATTTAGGTTTTGAGGTTCATATTGTCGCTATTAGAATCCCATGGAAATAAATAGATAAGAAGGACTTTTTCCATGGGAAGGAATGGCAAAGGCAGGATGAGAGCGAGGTCCGGCTCTCCGCCTGATAACTGCATTCTCTCCAGTGCAGTGACTTGATCTGTGATAAAGCCCTCTCTAGCAGCGTGTCGCTGCCACCCACTTGTATTTATTGTGTGCTTGTGCTTTTGCTGGGTCATATTTTTGTGGTGTTTATTTTCAGAGGTCTGCGTTTTGCGGTGACAGTCTCCCATTTTCGGAATTAACCGCTAGCAGATGTCGCTGTGCGGGGTGAAGCACACGCAGCAGCTCGGCTCAAACTGCCCGCGTCCGGATACTGCCGTAGGGGAAGGAATCTTTGTGTTATTCCAGCGAGTTGCAGGAGTGTCCATAAAGCACTTATGTGGAATCTTAGTCAGAAAACAAATGACTGTTGGTTTTATGGCTTTTAGGTGGTTTTAGTGTCGGGAGTCACTGCTGAAACCGTACGAGTGCGTACCGTGGCTTGAGAAATGACATACCATTTGAGCGGTGTTAGTTGGGAAAGGATTAGCTGCTGATAGGTTATATACAGGCAAATGCAGGTAGGTTGTGCCTAGAAGCTACAGCTGGCTAGTATTGTCCCTTATAAAATCCCTGCTGCTGTTGCACACGTCTGCTAAACCTTAGCTTTTGGAGCTAAAAGCTTCTGTGTGAGCGGAGCACTTTGATTAGGCTGTTTGTGAAACTGTGGCTGCAGATGTGATTGGGAAAGGGGGGATTGTGCTCTTCCTGTTGGAACAAGGTGTTGCAGTTCGGCTGGGGCATTGTCCTGTTGCCAGGGATGTGCTTTTCCTGCTGCATCTGTGAAATCTCGCCCAGCTTGGGACAGATCATGCTGAGGTTGCATGTGTTGCCCGGTGACTTGCTAGGCAGGTGACTAACCTGTCCAGACCATTTAGATGCCATGCTGTAATTGCTTATCTGAGTAACTAGGTGAGTTTTAAGCACCCAGTGCTCTCCATGCCTGTCTTCAGCAGGACAAGAAGGGGAAAGAAAGGGTGTTACAATGCAGCAAGTAATTCACTAACCTGTCACTGGATTGCTCAGGAGGAAGCTGTGGCCCCATCACAGAAGGTTGTTGAGGTCCATTTTTGCTAGTGTTTGTTGGGAACCACATGGGCACAGTTGGCTCTGCATTAGAGCAGGGGCATGGACTTGGAAAACCTTTATAGTTTCCTTTTAAATCTGCTGTTCTCTGTTTGAACCTCCCTCGAAGAAATAGGAAAGTTACCCGGGTTTGCCCCATGGGGTGTACCACTGGAGACGAGCTGTCCACTAGATGTCAGCGGCACTTCACTGAAACAAGGTTTAAAAAGCCTTTTCTGGTAGCTCCTTGTATATATGGTCCAGGTATATATGTACATATATCTGTGTATCACCCCTACCAGAGATGATATGCAGGTGAGCATCATCACTTGTGCCTGCCTCCATCAGCGCCGCTCCTGTTCTATGGCTTGGCCTGCCTCTCCTCAGACACCCCACGTTGGCCTGTCCCCTGGTTAAGACCAGAAAATGAGCCTGTGTTTCCATGTTAAGGTTTTGAAGAGTCTGTGGATTGGTGCAGTAACGTTTTTTGGATGCAAGCACATCGGGGCAAATGTCTCTCTTGTGAAAGGATTCCAACAGGATTGCTGAGGATGTTATTTCCTTCTCTTCCAAATGCAACAGCTAATTCTGTTTTATTCTAGGACAGAACTCCCTGCTCGTAGGGCACATGCAGCTGTTTGTATCCTTTTTCCCTTTTAAAGGTCTGTAAAGAGGACCCGAGTGCCCAATAATCTCGCTAAAGATGGGTTGTGATGAAGATGGTAGATAAATAGAAGCTGCTTTCCACCAGTGGTTTTTAATGCGTCAGTTGGACAAATGATACCTGCTTTATTTCACTAGACCTACTAGAGGTCCCTCCAGTTACATCACCTGTAGTTGGCTCACAGTTGCCCTTTTGTTCACTTATTTAATCATCTGCCTGCCTTTCTGAGCAGGCTATGAGCATTCAGACTAAATCAGTCCTTGGAAAGGTCCTGTCCTTAGGCAGTAAGAGCTGATGATCTGCCCATCACGTAATGTGAGCGCCGATGACAATCGCTTGCCTCTTTTATGTCACGATATAAGGCTGAAATTGCCTCAGATGAGGAAGAAAGCCATTATTTAATCAATGGAATTGCGTCAGTTGGGTAAAATTTGTCTCTAGTGTAAACAAAGGGAATGTCTTTGCGCTCTGTGAAAACAAGAAGAAATTACTTGCAGATCTCGCAGATAGAAAGCCATAGGAAGTGGACTTGAGGGCTGACACATTCAGGGGTTCAGAGTATGCACTTGAGATGATTATCCAGCTTACACTGGATTGCTTGATGTGTTTTTCCGCATCATGTGTGCGCACGTCTATTTTCGAACCAATACAAGTGGCATTAGTTGCCTCTTCAGTCATGTTTCGTTAGTTGGGAAATGCCTTAGAACAATGTGGGATTATTCCTCGTAAATGCACTAGATAAATAAGAAAAGGTCAAAAACCAGTTTTGCCTTTTGGAGGTGAAGTTTTGGAGCGTGTCCCAGAACAGTGGAGTTTTTGGTGCATGTACATATGAGACACTTGATGTGAGAGAATCACAGACTCTTAGGACCAACAGGGCTGGAAAAGACCTTCAAGATCATCAAATCCAACTGAAAATAATAAAACCCCCCAAGTTTCCTCCTTGTAGCCCCATACGTATAGAAATAACAGGACACAGTGAAGAATTTAGCATTTCTGGATTCATGCATTTACCCAATTACCCAGTTTTTAGTACTATGAACATTCAGTATTTAGTGGCTGCCTCCTGAAGAACAGTCTCTGTGTGTAAAAAGCAGAAGGTGCTTGGCCCATTTGGGATATCAGCCTGCAGGTATTGTACATATCCTGACCTTTTCCAAAGGCCCCATGGAAGAAGATTTGAGTGTGTGAAAGATGTACGTTTCTAATCTGTAAATGTCGTAGTTTTGTACTTACTCAAGTGAATTTTGTTTGCATTTTTGTAACTGACCAGCTGGGTTAAGATCAATCAGAACTGGATGCTTCTGAGCATCCTGATCTAATTGAAGATGTCCCTGGTGTTGCAGGGGGATTGGACTAGGTGAGCTTCGAGGATTCCCTTCCAACCCGAAGTATTCTGTGATGCTATGTAGTTGGCCTGATGCTTCCAGAATGCAAGATACGCCTATGTACGTCTCCCTTAGCGAATCGGAAATTGGGATTGCCTCAATTCCCCATCTGTAGGAAGCAGCTAGTCTGGGAACCAGGTATTTAATCTTTTATTATGACTTTTCTTACTTTTAAAGCTTCTTTGTAGCCTTTTTGAGATAACGTTGGATGATGGAAAGCAACACTGCAGGAAGGGCAGTAATCCATGGGTTTAACATGTAGACCTTGCTTCGAGAGGTTTCCAGGGCAGCCCCTTTACTCTGTGAATGCCTGAAGAACCAGGTCGAAAGGCATTTGATAATTTCAGCGCTTTGTAGGATCAGTCTTTCACTGTGACACCTGATAGTAAAAGGTGGAGGGGGGCAGAATGTGAGCACCAAAGATCACAGGAAAGGTACAGTCAATATGCACTGCATTCGTCCTTTCCTGCCCCTTCTTTGAGTTGTTTGGAGTTGTGGTTAGGCAGTGACTTTGAGGGAGTAGGGTGCACAGCAGGGAAGGAGCTAGCAATTGGAATAGTCCACACGTCTCTGCTGTGGTGTCCTGTTCTGCCATGACCTGTGCCAGGTTCTGACCTGAGGAAGCTTTTACACCGCTTTTTACAGGGCTTTCACCTGTATGAGTTTATGGGGAGCAGAAATGGTTTGCCCAGCTGGAAGCAGCGTGGAAGGGTGTGAGTGGAGAGGCAGGGTCTGTAAATCCTGTGGGACAGCTCATGTTATTCTGGATTTGGGGAAATCGGCAGGAAGGTGACTGCCAGCTCTGGTTTCACGAGGGCGATGCTCCCTGAAGCACCCTTGGCACTGCCTTTGTTTACAGGTCAGTGTAATAATAAAGTTCACTTCCTTCCACTGGGGGGGTTGCTTTGCCTGCCTGAATATATTCATTCAGGAATGCCCGGCACGGTAGCTGATAGAGAAAACACTGCTAGATTTTCATAGAATAAAGGTATCTTATTAGAGTGACATCGCTGTATTTGCCCGAGAATCTGATTCCTACCACTTCTAATTTCACGCTCTGGAGACTTGTTTCTCTTCTTTTGTTATTTAAGATAGTTTGTTACCTTTTAACTAAATTAAAAGAAATGCCCTTTATTGTTGTGTTCTGCACGGGGAAGCAGACTTAAGCGGCAAGGTAAAGAAATCCGCACCTTGAGAGAGTATCGTGTTGTACCGAGACTTCTGAGAGATTAGCTTCTGAAGAGCCTCTTTGTTTTTGTTCTGAACATGAGCCAGTCCTGGGAATTTAATTTTCTTCTCCAGATCATTCTGTTTGCATGTTTTCTTATCAAAGCAGGCTATAAGTTTCGGGTATGAGCCTGGAAATCTGTTTTCAGATACTTTATTAGGAGTCACAAGGTACTGGTGCCGCTGAAGGGAAAGATGCTGTTTATCTTTCAATCTCGCAGAGACGTTTAGTCCTTTCAACACGGTTTTCATCTTTAGGGCTCAGTGTGTTTATTCTGGTTTCCCACACTACGGTTGTCCAGGGATGGGCAGGTCTATGAAGAAAACTCAGGGCAATTTTGCCATTGCCACTCCCCCTTCTGCATCTCCTCATCATGCCCATCGGCCAACAAAGTCAGGTTGCCTTCAGCAGTGCAGGGTCGGCTCTCTGCTGGATAGCCTTGGTTTAGCACGTGCTTCTAAGCTGTGTGGCTTTTCGCTCAAGTCAGCCAGCTCTCTCTGTTCAGAGCTTGGATAATTATCCTTTTGTTCAGGAGGCCATTCTCCATTCTCTTCCATTTTCCACAGAGAAATCCACCCGTTTCCACAAAGAGTTTCTTGTTTCTTTATTGTGATCCCGTATCAGTTGCTGAGGTTTGTGAATGACGGCTTCTATCGCTTATGGAAATGCTGTGGAATACTTTGTGGGATGTGAAGAAAAATGTTTCTGCTTTCCTCCTCCTTTCTTCCATGAGCACTCTGAATGCCACAGCCTGTAAGACCTGATGGTGTGCTGGTGGGTCACCGCAGCCAGCCACAATGGGACCACTTTTGGCTCTGAAGAGGGGAGGAACAGGACCGAAGTCAGTTTTGCAGGTAGATTTGCAAGCTGTGTCTGGTTCATTTAGATACCCTTTTTATGAAGAGCTCAAGCATTAAGGTATGAAAAGTGGAGTGATCCCTTAAGGTCTTCAGCTTCCGTGTCTGCCTCCTGTTGATGTTAATGGGGAGTGGGCTCACAAGACAAAAATGGTAAACGTGGCCTCCAAGGATGAGTATAGTTGTGATTTCCCAAGCCTTTGGATCCTACCGGGAAACCTTCAGACAAAAAGCTCCCTATTACCAAGTGTTCAAATACTGTCTTTCAAAGGGGCTTCCTCTGGGTTTCTTAAGGGGGCTGGTCAAAGCGGGGCTCTGTGCAGAGAACACAATACGCTTCCCAGGCACCCAAATTCAGCTGCTTTCCCGAAGCAGCAGCGTGGCTGAGTGCTAGCCTGTGCTTCTCTTTGGGTGAGCAGCTCTCAGCTGGTAGCTGCTCTCTACTTGGTTTCAGCTCAGCTTAGCTTAGTGTAAAGAGTGGGACTTCATGATAACTGTGGGGAGGGAAGCGCCAAGGATTTTTGAGTGCTTGTAACACTAAGTCGTATGTTTAGTTGTAGCAGGCGCCAAAGACTGGGAAATAACACGCCAATGTCTTGCTTGGAGCAGAGGAGGTGTGAGCCAAAGACAGCTTTTGGGCTGGGTCTGAAACCCTAATTTCATGTTTTGGAAGGAGTCACGGTTCCTGCTGGAATCTACAGGAGATGCAGGTGGCAATATTGCTGAATCGCAGGGCTTGATTTGACTTGGATGCTCTGGGTTTCAAGTGGGTGGTTGAAAATGCTGCTTCTAGTGTCTATGCATGCCTCTTAAAGATGGGGATACTGTCAGGCTTGGCTGACTGGTATTTGCCAGTGTTTTTGAGATGTTTAAACAACCGTGCGTTACTGTTGTTGTTAACAATCATAAGGAATGTATCTTACACTGACCTGGGCAGTATTTTACTCAGAGCAGCGCAACCCACATTCTAGTGAGTTATGGTTTGGTTCCTTGCCAGTCGCTTCTCCAAAACCCTGGTGCTCTGGATTTTGCTTTGCTCAGTGGGAGAGCCTGAGCTCTTCTGGCCTTGGGAGCAGTGGATGGGAGCATGTGACACTGCATCCCACAAACAGCATCATGTTTACAGTGCAAGGGTCTGGTTCACCTTGGTGTTTCGGTTCATGCTGCCGTAGTCCCATTTATTTCAAGACGGCTGATCTGGATTAATAGAGCAACACAAGCTGTGGCTTCTTAAAATCCACTGCCAAGAGAACAAGATGTTGCTTTATTTCGGTATTTTTTTCCCCTCATACTTTCAGTTTCTGATGAGTCCTGTGGTTTCTGTATGACTAAACCTGGCTGCATGTCCATAGAATCATAGATAGAATAGTTAGGGTTGGAAAGGACCTTAAGATCACCTAGTTCCCAGCCCCCTGCCAGATGCTGCTTAATTTCTCCTGATCTCGTTTCCTGATGAACCTCTTCACTCTTGTTACAGACACAAGATTCTTTATTTCATTTCCTGGTTTCTTTTCAGAACAGGATAGGGATGAGGATTTATTACTTGCGTTATGTTAGGCCTCAGCGCCTGGGCTCTTCCTCAGTTGTTCCAGGAGCTATATAAAACCAGAACAAAGGCAGTGGGTGTGCATGTTCCATGCTTTCTGACTGGTTATTCTAGAAAGGCAGGAATTTTCCTTAAGTGTGAGACAAATTCTCTTCTGCTGAGCTCCATTAGCTGTGTGCAGGGATTGAAAAGTCTGACCGTTATCATTTAACACAGATGCTCTCCGTGCTGGCCTTGATAACCTCATTGATGAGAACAAATGAAATGAGAGCTTGCCTGTTGCAGCAGGTTGCATTTCAGAGGGTAACTTGGTAAGCAATTTCTCCTGAAAAGGACATTATGTCTTAGTAACTGTTTCCCTCGTGGGAAATTCCGGTCCATCTAAGTGTGCTCTGCTGTGTAGGTAAATCCAGGTTTCACATGAGAATGAAAGACCGGCTACTGGGATGTCACAAGAAGATTTTGCAGGGGCTGAGCCTAGCATGAGCCAATTTAGCAAATAGGGTCTGGATTTGTTTTTCACATCTAGCTTTCTAAGGCAGAACCGATTGTAAGTCTAACCTGGTTCTGGCCGCTCTTGCTTGTAGAGACCTTTCTGTGTGTTTGGAAGCTTTTTCTGCCGGTAATCTTTATGCTGATAAATAAGACCAAATCCTAGAAGGCAGCAGAGCTCCTGGAGTGCCATCCTGCTTATATAGCTGTTCCTTCCCCCGGTATCTGCCACCGCCTCCAGGGAGCAGGATGCAATGAAACCATAGACGCTCCTTTGAGGGATTCTCACTGAGCTGTTGACAAGTTCTTCATGGGCTGTGGACAATCTACCACTATGCACTTGTGTCACACCACAGGGCCTCCCATTGACGCTTATCCTTTTCGTTTGGCCTCTGACCTCTGCTGCTTGCCACTTAGCGAAGGGCGGTTCAGAAAAGAAAGCAAAAGTCAGGCCAAAGGAGCTTTCATCTGCCTTGCATAGGCTGGCTTGTGCTGGCTATTTGTCAAGTTACTAATAACCAATACAGATCCCAAGGGGTTTTTCCCCATTTTGAAATAAAGCCCATTCTGGAGTATAAAGGGGCAAACCAGCGTTGCCTCCCTCCTACCCAGATGTGTGTGTTTTCACCCTGCCATCATGATTTGCCTTCTTTTTTCTTTATTCAGAGGTAATGCAGAACTAACCCCGGAGAGTTAAAAAAAGCACAAATGGAAGTGTACAGGTTTGGTCCCCCGGTAGTTTCTGACTTCCCCACATCTGTGGAAGGGCTTATGGAACTGAAAGCTCAATATCGTGTCTAATAACAGGTTAGACAATGCATGCAGC